>NC_141698.1:546541959-547141959 GCF_964263255.1 Lissotriton vulgaris | reverse complement strand
ATGTAACTGGTGAGCACCTAAAGCTCTCCAATACCATCAGTTTGTATTCATGCTGTGGGAAGACTGATGACGAAATAAGCGCTCCAATACCATCGGAGCTTGCAAAAAATGAAATAAACAAGTGCTGTTTGTGTTTTAACAACTTTTTAAAAAATGCATTAGTTTAGGCACATGCCTTTTGGTGGTATGTGTACAAGGGAGAGGTCCTGAAAACAAGCACTCCTATGGAGTGCATAAAAACAAAAAAAAGCTCCACAAATCGGGAGCAGTGTAAGGAGACGTACTTGGTCCATGCGCTATGGGAGCGACAAACCCAAGAAGAGGGTATGACGTCCGCATGCCATGACGAATGGCATCAGAGAAAATGAGCGCAACACTGAAGTTTACCAATGGTAGGAGATGGGCGGCCTTGTAAGCCAACAGATAGAACAGAACACGTCAATTCGCGACAGTGCATTTGCTGTCTAGCCGAGACTAATAAATGGAAGTTCCGCTGCTTGGGCCGTATCGGTAAGTCTACAGTGGTGTGTGCACGTATCCATTTAGCGGTGTGTACTCCGCAGCCCACTCATCCAGGCCCACAGCAATACTACAACTACTGCAGCCTGCACATTCCTAAGTTCATCCTACTACTTTTGGGAAAACTGGTGATTGTATCTGTTAAGAGGTTCTATCTCCCTGAGCACTTACCAATCATCAAGTCTATCAAAGCCATGACATGCTTTGAAATATGATCTATTTAGATGTCATCTGGCTAAACTCCATGTAATATTGTTTTTAGTGATGTCATCATTTTGCTAATTAGGGTTTTTAAATCCAAAGAACCCTACCTTTTCTTGCTCACATAATGTTCGCAAGCATAAACCTCTATTTGATTAGTTGCTCATCCGTAGATATATATGGCTGTATGAAATTTCACGTTGGAACTCCACCAGGTGGCGCTATGGTCACACACTTAGTGAAAAAAGCCTCTGCCGAAAGCGAACCGGCAGATTTGAGCTGCAGGTTTACCTTAGACACGGTGAGTAGCGACAGACCTTGATGCTGCATTTGGTGAAAGGCAGGGCTTTAAGTGGGCCGGGTCTCACCGGTGCCGAGCACTGCCAGTTTTTAAAAGGGGGCCTCGACACGGGTCACTATCGGGCTCTGTTTTGTGCCCTAGCACATGCAGTCCGTTTTTTTTCCGGACTGCAGTGACAGCAGGCACAACGATTCGCGCATGCTCACACTGCTCACTGGTTGAGAAGTTACGGCATGACGTCATGCCAGGTGAGCTTTGTAGGGGAAGGGACATTCTTTAAAGAGAGTCATTTTCTTTTTTTTTTTATTTCAAATCTTTTTTATTGAAGAAGGACCAAAATAAAGGCAATACAATAAATCTTTAAAGGTACAAATGAACAAATTCTTGGTATCCCTTCTCTTTTTTTTGAAACTGTGGAACAGCAACATTGTCGTGGTTTTCACCAGGGCTTTAAGTGGAAGCTTTTTCATTATTATATATAAGCCATAGTTGCTGTTTTTTTATCGTATGCAACTAGCAACCATTGACAAAGCCAATAGTCCTGACTTGTAGGTATGATGTGACTTGTTGTATCATATATCTGGATGCAATGACAGAAACAGCAAAATACAAGTCGGGCGGTACACTGTGCTAAACACAGATTTTTAGCTTATGTGTTTTAAGTCACGCCCTTAATTACACTGGTCACGCCCCTTTGAGAGAATCCCCCCCCCCCCACCCCCCAGTTTTTTCATCCCACTTAAAGCCCTGGCTAAAGGGTATATTCTGGAACCTTCCCCTTACATAAAGCACGGACAGCTTGGCCAAAAGTTACATGAGTGTCCTTCTCTGCCACAACAGTACATCCGGCCTAGAGTATGGGCTAATGGAAAAGTCTGTGGCCCTACTGATTTCTGGATAAACATGAATTTGCCACGCTCGTATTATTATATATCAATGACAGCATCATTTTTTAACTGAAATCGGTTCTCAATAAATTGCTGTATGATTTGCCTTTCCTTTCTGGATAATTTAGTCACCCGTACCCCATAATTTAGTTGCACACCTACACATAATTCTACTTGACCTGCCCAGGCTAACTAAGACTGGCGATGGGTAAGGTTACTCTCATGCTACGATAATCTCCTTGCACAGCCCAGGCGCACAAAGCCATTACACGTCACTCGTGGGTTATTATTCCAGTGCTACATTGGCTGGGTTTCACAGCAGGCACCATGTTATTACTGGGTATGTGTTCTCACCAGACATTGGGCATTCTTGCTATGGTGCAGTGCCAGTGGTTCGCAACGGGTGTCATACTGTCAATGGATGTGGTTGTTGTAATCAGACATTGATAATTCTTACATTGGCAGTGGGTGCCGCATCAGAATTACTTTTACCAGGGTTTTAAGTGTGTTGAAAAAACTGTAGGTCTCTCAAAGGGGTGTGGCTAATGTAATTAAGGGCGTGGTTTAAAAATACATAAGCTAAAAATCTGTGCTTAGCATAGTGTGCCCCCGACTTGTATTTTACTGTTTCTGTCATTGCATCCAGATATATGATACAGCAAGTAACATCATACCTACAACAAGTCAGAACAATTGGCTTTGTCAAAGGTTGTTAGTTGCATAAGATAAATTAAGCAGCAACTATGGCTTGTATATAATATTGAAAAAGCTTCCACTTAAAACCCTGGTGACACCACGACGATGTTGCTGCTCCTGAGTTTCAAAAAGAGAAGGGCAATTCAATTACTCTTTAAAGGATTTTCCTTCCCCTACAACAACGCTCACCTGGCATGACGTTGTGCCCTAACTTCTCCACTAGTGAGAAGTGAGAAGTGAGCAGTGTGAGCAGCGCACATCGATGTGCCTGCTGTCACTGCAGTCCGGGGCAAAAACGGACCGCCTGTGCCAGGGCACAATACAGAGCCCGATAGAGACCCGTTCGAGGCCCCTTTAAAAAAAATGCTGGTGCTCAGACCCGGTGAGACTCGGCCCACTTAAAGCCCTAATTTTTCCCTGGTATGAGGTAGGTGTATGTGGTTTGGTGCCTTATTCTGGGTATCCTTACGCTCACTTGTTCATTCTTTTTTATTCCAACAGGACAAGCAGCTGCGGATCTTTGACCCCAGGGTGACACCGTCCGCTGTTCAGGTACCAATCAACAATATTTTTTCAAGGCTAAGGAAAAGCAGTTGGTTTACCAAGAGTGCAAAAGAAAGAGGGCGATTCTGAACCTAAAACCTGGCATTGTTGTGCCATACTAGAAGCTACATTGTCGTGGAGGAGGGGGTTGGGTGGGCCTGTTCTGTGTCTTCTAAAAGGGACCCAATACGCATAGGGTTGCAGTGCTCCATCTGGTTCAATGGCAGTGCTGGCCCCCCACCTGCCAGTGCAGCAAAATTGAAAAATACAACAGTAATAAAATGAATTACCGTTATATTTGTCATTGCTCCCAGCCAGAGCAGTGTTCAAGGGTGGGGCTTTGCTGCCGACTGGCGTCAGTGGAGTGGGGCTCACTCCACCAGTTTACACTGCGCGCGTCACTTTACCTGCTGTCATGCGATGGCCAGCCTGACATGTGCAGTGTAAGCCTTTCCACCTAGCTGTCTCAGACATCTGGGTGGAGAGCAGGCACTAGCCTCCGGTACCTGCTGGATCGTTGAGGCAGCCCGCTCCAGCCAATCCTGGCGCTGCTCCCATGCTGCTCATCTGCAACATGAGAGCAGCATTGGGATTTGCAGAAAAGGGTTGCCTGAGGCTCCATGGGGTGCCGTCACGCTGGCGCCAGAAGAAAGAAGAAAGCATGGAGGAGAGCGGAACACAGAGTACATGTACATTTTTTTGAATTAGCTTTTTGGCCCCCTTGGGGTTTTGTCTCTTTGCCCCCTATATGCCCATCCAGTGTTGAGGGTCACCGCCCGCCACTGCTTGGTGGGTCTAATCATGTGATGATTGGACGATCTTCCCTTTGATTTATTGCTGATCCTCAACCGAGAGAAGGAAGCTGATGGTTTTACTTCCTGATGGCTAGTTCACAGGAAAGTTATGATTTGGTTTTTGATCGGTATTCTAGCTCTCCTCTGACCTGCTGTAAATTAAAGGTAATGCGTGGGCCAGCCACATACAGATCTCATTCATAATTCCTTGGAGAGCATGGATATGAAGTCTCTCTCTGATCTCCTATAAGACGCATGGGGAAAAATTAATCATGATGGTCTTTGAAGTCCTTTAGTATGGACTGCATGGAAAATGAGCAGAGCCTCATTCTGTTGTGCTGATGGGTTCGTTGCGGCACAGCTCATATCCATATTGCACTTTCAGAACCCGCCAGGCCTCTAGGCTAATGGAAAGTGTTGGTGCAGCCTTCTCATCTCAGACCGAACCACTTGTAGGGAAGTAAAACTGATGGGACTACTCTGATGGTCTTCAGAATCTCGTACAGAGAAAGACTAGTAGAACCGACTTAAAATTGATACTTGTAAATTGAGACTTATCGTTCATGCCGTAAAAAATAACTGACTGCTGTCCTGACTGATGCAAGCCATCCTCTGTACCGGATGTCCCATGTAGTGCTAGCTCGGACAGAGTTCATAAGGTTGGGTTCTAGGTTAGTTCCAGACTGGAACATGGGAACTTGAGTTTAGATTTCCGCGTGATTTCAGGACTATCCAGTTGGGGACTATCCAAGGGAGGGTTTAATTGGTTAGAAGCCCAAAATCTTGTCCCCATCAAGACACGTAGGTACCATAAGGCATGTGTAATGATCCTTAGGGATAGAAATGAATTGCAATTCACTGTAATACCCAATGGTACAGATTACATTTCATAGCAGGAGCTTCCTCGGCTACTTTTAGGTCTAAGCTGGTTTACAAGGATGAATACAGGCTTGTGTGGCGGGATCTATCCTCTATAAATCGTCCCAACTTTTGCCTCACCTTGCGATTTGAAAATTGGTGAAAATGCCTGTTGCTATGAATTTGCTTGTAGTGTCCTCAGGAAAAACTGCTATAACCAGGAGCAACGCTGCAGTTACTGTTGCATAACACGCTGCTGAGGGCCGTATCAAGGGAGAATGCCTTTAGCAACCTTAACAGCCAGAGACAGAAGGGCTAGAATGGTATGAGAACATCCCACTCCGGGAGCATAGAAAGTTCTGAAATGAACCGAGAGAAACAGAATGAGTTACATTGGAATGTCAGAGCAGAAGACCTACACCAGTCATTGTTGGCCATGAGCCACTCCTTTGTCTTCATTAGAGCTCACATCAAATATCATTATTGCATTTGTACATAAAGAACATGTAGAACATTGCAATGTTGGGAGCTCCATTGAAGACAATGGAGTACTTCGGGCTTCGAATGGCTGGTAAAAGCCTGGAACTCCAACATTCCAACAGCTGTGAACAGATGCCTCATGAAGAACGAGGGGGTTTCACTGAGACCTTTGTTTTATTTGTTAGAACATTCTGCCGTCTAGTAGCGGAATGTTTTAATAGCTTTATAGCCCATCGTAGCTGGGCTATACCGGCCATTAAAGGCCCGCTCCCTTGTTAAAAGCCTTCCCCTTCGACTTGGGCCTTTATGCTGGAGCAGGCCTTTAATGCCCAGTATAGCCTGCTACAGCGGCCTATAAGGCTATATTAGAACACTGAATTTATGAAAGCTTCAATGAGGAAAATGCAGCAGCTGAGCACCAATATAACCTGGTATAGACCACCTGCTCCAACTTTCCAAAGTTTGTCTTTCTGTTTGTTCTATTTTATTTTTAATCATGCAGACCTTCAATGGGTGGAATATTCTAATACAATTATATCCTTTCTTCCTCTGGCTTCAATGGTTTTTGAAGGGCCCTTTTCTTCCTCGTTCACATTTTGGGTCTATAACTCGAGTTCAGAGCCTTTAACACCTTGTATAGCCTTCAGCGCAGAGCTATACTGCAGACTATACTGCTATAATAAGTTGTTGTCCATCATACTGAACTTACTTTGTAGTTAGAATCATTTCAGGTTGCCAGCGAGCAAAAGCTTTAGAAGATTTTGACCTATGTTTGGGTAACCAGTAACGAACAAACATACATGTTATCTGGTTCCAGGTGTCTATCCACTCCCTTGTCCTCATCCACTTGTTAACCTCCCTCTGAAACGTTGCTCCCTCTCCCTTCAGCTGGTTCTGATAACCAGCTCTATCCAGTGTCAGCACTAGGTCCATGAACCTAGATGTGGTGACATTGACTTTCACTACAGGGAACCATCACAGCAGGCAGATACCTGGGGTCCTGGCCAAAGACCTATCAGTCACCACTGTGATAACCTCCACCATCCTGTCCCAAATGTCAGAAACCCTTGAAGACCTCATTCTGTACCCGTGTGCAGAGAAGTAAGACCCCTTTTGCGGTGTCTTTCTGGATAAGGAGTGGGAACTTCTCATTTGCCTTCATAGATGCCCCTCCATTTAGAGTCACGTACCCAGCTCTGTTTTATTCCTCTGTTGTCGATTTGTTTTTTGTATCATGCAGAATCTGAAGTGAGCGACCTGAATCATTGAGGTGAAGCCTTCAGGAGTCCTCCGCCTCCTAACCCATCAAAGAGAGTATACCTTTCAAGTGGCAGGCCACCTCTGAATGCATAGACCCTTATGCTAAGGTTCCTCCTCCTGTCAAGTACAAGACCTAGACATGAATGGTGCTTCAAAGATCCGCATGTCAAACCTCTCAAATGACATGCTCAATAATTTAAAGAACACCAGGCGTGGTCCTTAGCCCTGAAGATCGGGCTATGTGTTAACCATCCGTCTGGCTTAAGAGACCCTCCCCATTATCTGTAGCACTCTGATAAACCTTCCTAATGCAGTACGGCCCATGGGACTCAACGAATAAGTGCTACTGTAGCTGCTGAAAGCCTTGAAAATCTGTTCAGATCTACACGTGATCAATCTTCCAGTCCACATCTTTGCACTAAAGACAGATATTATCATGGGCAAATGTATACATGGAAATGCTAGGCTCGGGGAGAACCCAGAGAAGAAACCTGGTTGTTCCTCAAGTTGGCAGCATTGGATCAGCTGCTTTTTTGTGCGACTTGTCAACAACTGCAGCTAAAGTCATGGCGCATGGAGTCACTGTGGGGAGTAGAGTACAACATAGGTCCTCTGCTCTGAACCAGCACCAACAGGGTAAAGTTGTGGATCTTAGTTTTTGTGGGATCAACCGCTTCCACGACCACTGATGAAATAACGAGTCAGTGCAAAACTGGGGACGCTTGCCATAATGTCACTTAGCTCTAAGGTCTTGATTTAGAGCTTTGCTGACGGAGTAAAGGTGGGTTCATACAAAGCCAATTAAAAGTTTTTGGTGTGCGACCGTCATTGGTGGCGAACACCCCAAACTTTTAAAGTATTTACTTTTTAAAGTCAAACTTCCAAAGTGGCAGTTTGTTTATGGAATACTAAACTAATGGTGGCCTCCCTTGGTGTGTGGGTATTTAAAAAATATATTGTACTGTTCCTCACCACCAGAATATTCATGGCTGTGATGGACCGTAAAAAAAAAAAACATCTTCCCACCCACTCTAATAGGGAAGACCGTCAGATGACTTACTTTCGATGGCCCTTACTCCTTTGGGCTGTTGGCGATGCAACGAAGTACCTGTGTGCGAAACTCTAAATCTGGCCCGGAGTATGTGGCCTGAAGCATCCACTTGCACTCATTTGAGTTACCGTTTCTCCCCAGCTTTTAACACATATGTGCTCCAGCGGAAAGAGAAAATGTTAGGTTTCTCTCCTGAAGGTCTCGATTTCTTCTCATTTGGAATTCATCAGGACATTGCTTTAAAACTAAGATAGATATGGTGGCTTCCATATCCATAACCAGTACCTTCCCTGGATGGAATTGTTACTCTATCATAGCACCTGGGCCTCCTCGTGAAGTTGGGATACTGTATGGAAAATGTTGTAAAACATGCTAGCCATCTGTACCTTCTTATGCTACCCTTTCCTCTTCTCTAGAGGTCCTCTCAGACTCCTCCTAGATGCTTAGGAGTCCTCGGATTTAGCACAATTGAGGTTGTTTGATAGTAGAAGTAAGCTTCAGGTTTTCACTTATACATTTTTATTTTCCCATCCTTTGACCCAACACAAACATTCTGCATAAAAAGTTACATTTGGACAACTTTTATCCTGTCATTGAGCCTGTCACCCGGTGGACTTGCTGTTTTATGAAGACTTGAATAATGACCTCTTTCAAGCATTACAAATATTTCAATAGTTTGCCAGGATGGGAAACAGGTTCAGTAGACTTATTATGCCCCTTAAATACCAGGCACTACTTTTTTTGAGATATAATCTTGGCATCCATGTTCAGATGGTAGAGCAAAAAAATAGTTATCTGTTTAGTGCACGCCATTCTACAGTAGTAAACCAAAGTTTGGTCTGTTTGCTGGAGCAGCGGAGGGACTATCACTTTAGTCATGTTGACCTTTTAGGGCTCAAATTGTCGTGGAAGTAGACTTTATGGCATCCATTGAGTTTCACAGTCAAAGAACAACGAAGACTGTCTTCGGTTCCCATATCTGGAACAATCCCCACTTCTCTGTGATTAGAGTGAGGCTGTGCATGGAAACATACATGTTTATCTTGATATTTGTGGTTTGCATAGAATATTTCCTCTGCTGAGGTTTCAGATGCCATTACTAAACAATGTGGCAACCCAGTAAACCGTAGAGCCAGGATAGGTAATGATACAAAGCACAATTAGTCACAATGGAAATGTTTTTCATTAGTACCGTAACATTTAATAACACACACCTGAAATGCAAATAAATTCATGATTTTATAATGAATTTGGCTATCAAATAAATGTGTACAATACTCTTTCTTTTACTGAAGTTGCTCAATAGTGAGTGAAAAAGATGGTGCGTGGGAGAGTACTCGTGAAAAGAGGAGGAAAAGGCAGGAATTTGAGTGCCAATTTACAAACGATACAAATAATTTAGAAGACACCTGGCTGGAAC
Source organism: Lissotriton vulgaris (assembly GCF_964263255.1). Classification (NCBI taxonomy): domain Eukaryota; kingdom Metazoa; phylum Chordata; class Amphibia; order Caudata; family Salamandridae; genus Lissotriton; species Lissotriton vulgaris. The sequence continues at coordinate 547,132,949 of NC_141698.1, read as the reverse complement.
TTCTTTGCTTAACTATCATCCACAATTATAAGATACACAGCGTATTTTCAAGTTATCTATGCGTGGTTTCAGATGCAGTTGATGCTTTGATGGTTGTTTGCAGCATTCTACTGTTCTTCTTGTCTGCTTCCAACTTACCCTTTCTTCAACTCTGAACAAGCAATGACGTTTTCATGTATTCCAGAGAAGTGTGGTATTTGTATTAATGGTTCTCTTAGAAAACACTACTCCGAAACCAGGCCACCAACATTGCCTAGCATTGATTGTAATCTTCCTATTTCCATAAACAATTGGGATGGTAGTTGTCTCATAATGCATCGCTACGGGAAATCAGCTACTGCCTCCATGTGATCATTGCCAACAATTACTGCGATTCCATTAAGGACATCCTGGCCCACTCCAGTCATCGGCCTTTGTTGCAAGAAGAATCTTTTGAATCTTCTAACTAGCTCAATCTCGAGGTCAATCTTTGAGCTCTACATACTCCATGAGAGTTTTTAGGTCATCCTCTTTAGGTCCTTACATCTAAAGAAGGAGGTTGGGCAGACATTAATCGTCAGATTAAAACGAAAAGCCTAACCCACAGCAATTGGGGCCCAGTGACTTGGTGCATGAAGAAGTCCATCTCTTGTTGCTCATGGCCACCATTTTACCAAAGAGGGTGTAAAGGGTAGTTGAAAGGATTTGACAATTTGTTTCGGGTGTGTGAGGACTCACCTCTTTTATTAATGATGTAGTGCAAGAAGGCGTTTCTCTCCAATGTTCAAACAAGTTCCTTTTCTACTGGCATGAGGTTCCCTCTTGTTGAGTTCTGGACCTGTGAGTGAATTCTGGTGAGCCATCTTAGCTCTACGCATTCCACTAGTTGTTATCCACAGTCATGTCGGTCACGTATTTGCATTCCTGATTTTCACCTGCAGAAGTAAAGCTGGTTTTCCTTTAGTTTAAGCTGGGAGGCGAATAAGGGAGACTAAGCACTCAAAAACGCAATGCACAAATATTTAAGCATGAACACAAATATTTTGCAGTGCGTAAAAGAGGAGAAATGTCAGAACTACATCCCTTAAACCTGAAGGTTACAATAATTGGCACAAGTCTCTATCGCACAAGCAAACATGTCCAAGAACAGTAGTGTAAATTATCCAGACGTAAATGTATTCTCAGTTTCTTTCTGTATTTATTCAATAATACCCTTTGCCAACCAACACGTGCTTCATCATTGGGAAATTCCCCCCACAACTTCCTAAGGGTTGCACTCGCCCCGAATGATTATACGAGATCGAGTTATACTACCGGCAAACACCGATACGAACGAAGCGGACTTGCTTGAACGTTGTGGATTGGGGAGTGTTCGACTCTCATATCATATTGTGTCACTTGAATTGGACCTCATCTGGAACGGATTTTATCCAGACTAGATATTTGACTTATTCGAAGCAGCCCTGAGGAAGTTGTGGGGTAAATTTCCTATTGACGAAACACGTGTTGGCTGGCAGAGGGTATTGAATAGAGAAATAAAGAATCTGAGAATACATGGACGTCTGAATAATTTACACAACTGTACTTTTTTTTTTTTAAAACCTTTATTTGTTGAGGTCAACAGAGATACATGACATTTACAGCATCAACAATCCAATAAAGCATGATACCTGTGGTACAGTCACTTGAGAAGCGTACATACACGTGGGCTGGTCTATCACATTTTGGCTGAACAGCAACATATCCCCCAGTAGTCTATAGTGTAAAGGCATTGGTGTTAGGGCACACCCCTTACATACTCAGGGCTGTAAGAGTAGGGAGATTACAGTATCCTCGCAGACAAGTGTAGTGCATATCATGAAGGGGAGGTGTCACATTACCCACGGCTCACGGCTGTCTGAATCCTTACCAGGCGTTCGTCAGTGTCCCTGTGTATATTAGTGTGTCGTATGTGTGGCATCTAGGGTGGACTCTAACGTCACCCGAGTGAGCGTTCAGTGTGTAGGTACTCTGAGTGATGACTGTCATAAGGCGGAGCCCAGTGCCCAACCATTCATAGGCCACCCCTACCCGTGTCCAGTCGCAGGACCCAATGTGTATGTATACCCCCTACTGGTCTACTCTTGTAGGATATCGGAAGGGCCAAAAACGTGTGTTCTGTATATGGCAGTACACGACCTGCAAGTGTCCCAAAGCCCTCATCCTCATTTCGGCATTAAGCATCCCGCCCCTGCCCAAGCAGGGGGACTCTGTTCCCACCAATTAGGCGATGTGCAGTAGTGTACGTGTATCAGACAACAGCCATTCGTTCACGGACCAGCTAGCTGACCCTCATCCCCAGAGGTATCACTGTGAGTCGCCTGGGACAACCAGTAGAGCTGCAAAGGGGACCAGAAATCTCTGGGTCTACAGCGGACGGGCAGCAAGTCTGCATAGATGCCATGTTGGTCTTGGCAGTATGTGAGGTCGTCCAGCCATTCTTTAAACTTTGGTGCCCTGCCTCTCCCCCACCTGCAAGCTATCCTCCTTTTAGCGAGGAGTAGCGCAAGATCCACAAACCGACGGTCTGACTTGGGTATGTCTGTGGTATACCCCAACAACATCATCACCGGGTCGAGTGGAATAGGGCCTGCAATCATGACTTGGAGCGCAGCATGTGCCTGCGCCCAATATTCCTGTATCGCTCTACACTCCCAGGCCAAATGAAGGAAGCCCGCGCCTTCCGTGCGGCACCGTACGCACCTATCATCTTCTGAGAGGTGAAATCGCAGCTTCCTGACTGGCGTGTAATAATATCTCTGTATAAACTTGTAGTGAATGATTTTCAATCGACAGCTGGGCGAATTGTTAGCCGTGACTGAGCAGCAATACGTCCACTGCTCGTCAGTGAGTTCAGTATCTAGTTCAGAACTCCAGTCATCCCGCACCTTGGACACAGCCGGTGGACGCTGCGCGCGGATGTTAGTATACAGTTTTGACACCAAGTGTCTCCCATCCGACACCAATAACACATGCAAAGGCAATACTGTCCCGGTTCATCTGGGAAGCTGGGGAGTATGTCACGCATACCCTGACGAAGTCTAATATAGTAAAACACCTCCATCGGTGTCGGGGGACCAGCCCGAAATATCTGATCTTTGGTACGGAATATCCCGTCCCGGAACAAATCACCCCATGTACTAAGGTGGACGCGCTTACACATGGACCGAAATCCATTTTCCAGTAACAGTGATAGCCTCGGGTGGTACGCAAGGGGCATTGCAGGTGAATAAAGCATGGGAGCTCCAAGCAGTTTAGTCACTCTCCTCCAGGAGTCAATAGTACAAGTAACTGTGGTGGCAGGCGTCTCAACATCACTAATCACTCCCATGAGCATGCCTTTGAGCGGAAGCGGATGCACTATCCAATCTTCGGCAGCAATCTGCGGCATAAAGGGAGCGGGGCTAACCCAGTGATAGGCGTACTGCGCCTGGGCACTGAGATAGTACACTTCAAGATCCGGCACATCGAATCCGCCCTTGTCGTATGGCTGTGTCAGAACAGCCCAACTAAGTCGCGGTTGTTTACCTCCCCAAAAGAGGCGAAGTAGCTCAGTTTGCAGTCTCTTAAAGAAATAGGTCCCCGGGTAGTAGGGAATGTTCTGGAAAAGGTACAGGAAGCGCGGAAGGATGACCATCTTAATCAGGGAGGCTCTGCCTGCCATCGAAAGCGGGAGGGCCAACCAGCGAGTCACATTGTCGGTCAATAGTGAAATAGCCACTCCGTAATTCAGCCGGATAGTGTCCTCTTTATTGAGCGATATCTCAATTCCCAGGTATCTAAGTTCCGAGCTGCACCACTCTAGGGGGTAGTCCAATGGGAATCTGTCAACCGAGGCCGTGAGGGGAAAGAATTGCGACTTCTTCCAATTAATGTGCACTCCGGAAATACCGCCAAATACTATAAATTCTCTTAGAAGTGGGTTAAGGTTTTGCTGTGGGTGCCGCACATACAGTGTAACGTCATCCGCATATAGGGAAATTCCTATCTGCCATTGGTTACAGTTAAAGGCGCTGGCCTTATGTAGTTGCCGGACCCTGCATGCCAATGGCTCAATTGCCAAGGCAAAAAGCAGGGGCGACAGGGGGCAGCTCTGCCTGGTCCCTCTTGTGATCGGCATTTGTGTAGAAAGCACACCATTTATGATTACTCTGGCGACTGGGGAAGTGTAGAGCAGTTTCACCCATGAGATGAATATCCGAGGGAATCCCATTCTAATCAAGATAGCCATGAGATAGCCCCATTCCACTGAATCGAACGCTTTGGTGGCGTCCAAAAACACAGCAGCGACAGGCAGCGCAGGCGCAATGGTGGGTATAAGGGAGAACAGCATGCGAAGGTTATGCGATGTGGCTCGCCCCGGCACAAAGCCAGACTGGTCTGGTAGCACCAGGGTAGTCATAAGTAGGGACAGCCTAGTCGCCAACACTTTAGCAAGTATTTTTGCGTTGCAATTCAGCAGCGAAAGGGGTCTATAGGCGTCGGTATCTAATAGGTTTTCCCCTGGTTTCAGAAGTGAGGTGATCGCTACCTCCCTCATTGAGCCTGGTAGTATCCCCACCTCCAGCGACTCTTCAAAGACTTCCTTTAGCACCGGTGCCATGATGTCGATGTAACACTTGTAGAATTCAGCTGGAAGGCTGTCCAGCCCTGCAGCTTTGCCATTGCTGAGGGACATGATAGCTTCCCTAATCTCATCTAGTTCGAAAGGACACCCCAGGAATGCCCTGTCGCTGTCGCTCAGCCAACACAGCGCTATGTCGTCTAGGAAGTTCCCGAACTCCACGTCGCCCTCCTGCTGCGTGGAATATAACCGTTTTTAGTGCTGCAGGAAGGTGTCCTGTACCCTTTTAGTGTCCTGGTAGGTCCCACCCTTACCATCAGCGATTTCCAATATGTGGGTAGCATAGCGCTGATGTCTCAGGAGCGCAGCGAGTACCTTTCCCGGCCGGTCCCCCTCGCAATATCGCCTAGCCGTCCAGTACTTGCCTCGGAACTTCACCTCCCTGGCAGCTTCCTCCTCAAAGGACGAGAGCTTGGTTCTAAATTCCTCCGCCAGGTCAGGGCAAGGGTTTCTGACCATCTCCGCCTCTGGAGCTTTAAGTTCCAATTCAAGTTTAGTCAACGTGCGCACTATGTCCCTCAGTATACCGCAACTCTTGGCAATCGTGACGCCCCTTACAGTCACCTTTAAAGGCTTCCCAAATCGTTTCCACCTTATCGACTGACCCCTTATTTCTAGGGAAGAAAGCTTCTATCTCCTCACCAAGTTCATGCTTAAAGATAGGGTCAAGCAGGGTAGAGGGGAAAAGCCGCCATGGCGGACGCACTCTGGCATATCCAGGCATCTCTAATACAGCCAAGACAGGGCAGTGGTCAGAGTAGGTACGAGGTAGATGTTTCACCTGAACGACACCCCCAGCCAGGCCTCGCGAGATAAAGCAGAAGTCAATCCTCGCCCATGAGCGTGCGTGTGTCGTGAAATGCGTGCCTTTTCTAGACGTAGGGTGCGGGTGCCTCCAGCTATCTATTAGCCCTGCCTCAGTCAGTATACCTTGCAGTGTGTCTCGAGCTTTCGTGTTGTACTGTCCACTCTCATCTGAACTATCTGCCCCAGGAATCAGTGACAGGTTGAAGTCCCCCCCCAGATAATGTGTGTGGCTTCGATCTCCAATACATGACCCCACAATGCTAGGAAGAAACCGGGTGTGTCAATATTGGGCGCATAACAATTCACAATTATGATCACATCAGTGCCCAGTCTGCCCCAAAGGATCACATACCTCCCCTCAGTGTCCACCCTCGCTCCCAACTTTTGGAACGGCAGTGCTTTATTGATCAGGATGACTGTACCTCTCGAGTAAGTGGAATATGAGGAAAACTCCCTCACAAGTGCCCATCTACATGCAAATTTAGGGTCGCTCCGCGGGTTCAGATGGGTTTCCTGAAGCAACGCTATCTTCACATGATGCCTATCTAAATATGCAAGTACATTTCTGCATTTTCTGGGGTCATTAAGGCCTCGAACATTCCAGGACAATATTGAGACGTTATTCAAGGCGTCATCACCCATGCTCACCATCGTACTCCTGAAAAAAGATCATGGCCAGTTCGCCAGCCCTCACTCGTATCGTACCAATTACAAGTCTCTCCGCTGTCCGTAACAGTTGCAACTCCCATCCAGTAACGCTTACAGTCACACTAGCTTCAACATCTGCATTCATGTCATGAACATCTCCCGCAAAACTGCCTCTAGGCTCAACAACACATACCCCAACAGCCATACACCCCCCCACCCCCCATATGCAGCACCCCAACTCCCTCTCTCCCAGTCCTCCCCTCTCCCACTGAAGCAACCCAAACTTGCCAGTACCATATCCCCTCCCCCCTTCCCAAACCCCGTACTCAAGAACCATAGAAGAACTGTGTGGGGAATCCCCTTCTGGGGGCATCAGAGGTACACACCAATACACCCCGATAATCTCCTCCCGCCCCGCACACGTCATACGGGAACAGTCAGAGATGGGGGGGGGTGGTGCCTGGTATACATTACCCCTGCAGGTTAGAGCCTGTCCATCATACCAACGTCTCTCACGGCATCCTCCCCGGTTGGAGAAGATGCCAGTCAAGTCGAGTGAGCCCGTCCATGTATCAGCTGCTGCACACACCTCCTCCAATATTGCCACCAGCCTGTTCATTCCAATAAAAATCCCAACCTTGGATCACAGTGTACGACCTGTCTGCCCTTCCACATCCGGTCCACACAGCAATGAGACCGCAATCCAGTTCCTCAAACCAGGTCAGGACATCCAAGGCTGAGACAGGCCACAGGATTCAAACCGAATGTCAGTACAACAACAGGAGGTCAACCAACCAGTAGCAAAGAGGCATTCTCAGTCTTCAGCATGCTCCACTGGGTCTCCGTCCGCATCGCCATTCTCCTCGTTTCGTCTGTCTCTTCTAGTAGCGCGGAGTTTCTTTATATAGTCCTCCACCTGCTGCGGATTTGTGAAAAAATATTGTTTGCCCTGATGGGTCACCCTGAGTCGTGCCAGGTATAGGAGTGCGTAATCCTCCTGCATGTCTCTTAGCTTTTTCTTTTCATCTAAAAACTTCTTCCGCTGCTCCTGCACCAGAAGCGTAAAGTCCGGGTATACTGAAAAGTGTACGCCATCACAAGACAGGTTTTGATTCATCCGCGCTGCCCGTAGTGCCGTGTCGCGGTCGCGGTAGTTCAGCAAACGGGCGATAATAGGCCGCGGCTGCGCCCCTGGCTTGGGCTGTGGACCTAGAGAGCGGTGCGCTCTTTCGACGATAAATTGACTGGAGAAGGCCTCCTTGCCCACTGCAGTGATGAGGATTTTCTCTAAATATTCCTCCATATGGCCAGTGTTGGTGGATTCCGGCACACCTGTGACGCGAATGTTATTGCGCCTGCTCCTCGCCTCCAACTCCTCATTCTTCGCCGCTATCACTCGCAGAATGTTGTCCATTCTGGAGAGGCGCGTATCGTGGGATGCCGATGCGTCCTCCGAAGCAGAGATACGTCGCTCCGCTTCCGTCAGGCGTTCCTCATGGACCTCCAATTTCGGTGCGACCCCATCCATCCTTGAGGACAGGCGGTCCACCTTGTCCACTATCGTGGCGAAGCCCTGCCTCATCTCCTCCATCATTACTCGCATCTCAGGGGCCATGGGCGTGGAGGGGGGATCATTGCCCGATGGTTTGTGGGCACCGCCAGCGCCAGTCGTGTTACGCAGCTGGTTCTTAGGGGCCGCAGGCTCAAAAGAGAGCTTAGGCTGTCTATTGTCATTCTTTCCCATTGTGCGCCGCCTGTAGGGGCCTGAGGTGCCCGGTGAGAGGCGATCGGTGTGGTTCTCACTGCCCTTCGACAATCCTTTGTGCATTCGCGCCCCCCTATGCAGCGTTTGCGCCTGTGACAGCGCCGTCCGTGTGAGGAGCAGGCCAGCAGCGCCCGAGTGATCCTCTCACCTCGATGTGTCCCCAGCTCCAGTGACCAAGGCTAGCCGATACTGCACACGAGGGGGACTGAGGCCTCAGCTGGCCACGTTGTGTGGGTGGCGGGTAGTGGTGCGCTGGAGAGGAGTAAGTAAGGTCCGTTCTGGAGAAGCACTGGGGGGGGTGTGGGGGGTGGGGGGAGGGAAGGCCTAACGCGCCGCCAGCGGGCAGCAACTCTCGCAGTCCGATCACAGCCTGTGACCCCCAGGGGCCTCTTGATGCTCCTTGACCCCCAGCCCCCAGAAGCAGCGAACTCGCAGAAGGATCGGGGGCACCGCCGGTAATCTGCGGTCCAAGGCCGGGGTCCGGGTCCAACACCTCCCGGCCCAGGCGGTAGTTCACGTCTCCGCCCGCACTCTCAGCAGGTCTCAGGTCCGCCGCCCAGCACCCCTGCACGTTGTTGCGGCCAGAGGAGGGGGGAGACTCACCGCCGCTGTTGTCCGCCGAGCTCCGGCAGGTCCCGCACACCCCGGGCAGTTCACTCCGTCCCTGAGGCCTGCCTGCCTCGTGGCGAGCCCCGACCTCGCGTGGTACGGTGCCCAGGCTCCTGCGCCGGCCCTCCGCAACAGTGCGTCCCGGTCAGATCTCACGGTCGGCTAATTCCAGCTCCGAACGTCGGATCGCCCCAAAACTTGGACAGGAGCGGCAGGATAGAGAGGCTCACACTCGCTGAAAGTTGCAGGTGGATATCTGCAGGCTAACAGGATAAAAGCAGGATAGTTCTGACCAGGCAGCCAGAGCCTCACTAAAGTGCGGCCATTAGCTTGTGCGCCCTCTAGCGCCCCCTCATTTACACAACTGTACTTGTATGTATTTGTGTGTGCTTAGAGGCTTGAGTCAATTAAACTGGTTTTCACTGTTCATACAGGTGGCATTAATACAGAAAAGCTTGTTACTTCAGTTCAAGACTAGATGACCGCTCGTTCCCATTCATGGACGATCTTAATTATCTGAATGTTTTAAATTGAGCCATTGCAAAGCTAGGCCTCCAATGTACGTAAAATGCAAAGAGTTAGGATTTACAACACTTTTGTTTCTCGAGTGCCCAAAACAAACCATTCCCATGTTTGCTGCTGGAAGGTTTTCTCGTTCTCTCTTGTATGACATAATAAGAACACGTTGTTCAGTGTGTTTAGATTGCATTTATATATCGCTTACTACTCCTTACGAGGCGTTGAGTGAACCTCTGCTGGTGTTATGTTTTTATTATAATGGCACAAACTTGCCACTATGAAAAAGCTCATGCATTTGTAAGTTAGATGAAGGTTTGTGTACCCTACTCGGCCAAAGAGAGCTTCCATCACTGTACATGATTGGCAAAGCGCACATTGGTTTGAGCATGGTGTAGTGATCTTGTTTCATGAGTAACGTCATTTTGCAACAGGAGATACTCATTTCCAGCAATTCTTTGCATTGGAGTAATTTCATGTTCCAGCAGTTAAGGGAGCCAGCCATCCTTTTAATACTGCCATATGTCATGAGTACATAACTGAAACCCCTGCAATATTGTTATTGCAGGTTATTGGTCAACGTTTTTATTAACCTCAAGGAGAGGTGATCATATTACTGTTTACCAGGTACAGCAACTCCGATGGTACAAAGACAAGCACGAGAGTTTAAGCTATTGGCATTGTACATGACAATTCCTTTTATTTATCTGTTTTGCTAATTAACACATAAATAAAATTCATTGTGATTTACAATGCAAATAGCTCAAACTCTTGTAAATGCGTGACCCATTCAAAGAAGTGGCCTCCATTGTCCTGGGCTGCTCGGAAAGTGAAAGCACACATGGCTCGCTGAATGGTGCAGGAACGCATGTTGTGCCTGCAGGAGGAGAAACTTGTTAAAGAAAATAGTGCTTGCAGACTAAATGAGACATGCCATGTAACAACAGTAGTAAAAGAGGCAGTACTCATGGGAGGTTACAAATAAGGACAAAGCGGTACTAAGGAGGGACTAACAAGCCTATTAACGAATCAGAAGCCAGCATTTACGAAGGGCAAGGACACCAGCCAATGACAAATATGGACGGATAGTGGCGGGCTTCTATTCCATACTCCAATACAGCATGCCGCAGAGCTGCCCAAGCGCTGCCCAGGCTCGACCTAAAAACATGTTTTGAGTAACTAAAGCCGTGGTTCCCAAACTGTGCGCCGCGGCGCCCCGGTGCGCCGTTATCAGTTGCCAGGGGCGCCGCGGCACGATGTGTGAAATTGCAGTGGCAGCGCTAGCAATTTAGAAATGACACCTGCATAATAGTGTCAAACCCGCCGCTTTAAGGAAACAGGGATGGAAAGAAAGGGTGAGCTGCAGGGGCTCTTGGAAGGGGTGAAACAATAGCAAGGCCTCATTAACATGCAAATGGTCTTTTAACGACCTGTGAAGTGCTGGGGTGTGGCTGTGTGTGCGCTCTAACAAGAAGAACAGTGTGTGTGTGTGTGTGCACCGTTACCGGTGTGCACGAGGCATTCAGTCTCACACCAGGATGCATGCTCTTCAGAGTGCATGTCTAGTGCACTGTTACAGCACATTCCTTTCACCATCACAGTGGATAAATGCTACCTGGTTCTGCTCACTACTGCTGTCTGAGAAGATGTAGGCATGCGCATTTATCTGGCATGTGTTTGAAGAACGTGCCCCTCACAGTGAAGTGTGGTCTCCTGCCTCAGCTGTGCGCCGCCTGAAATCACAGACCCGAGCGGACAGCCGTCTGTCTCCGGACAACCAGGAACCATTGTGCTGGTGGAGCACACGCCAGGTCCCCTCACTGCTTCGCGAGCACAGACCTCTCTTGACGTGTAAGGAGCTGAGGGGCTGCTGAGGGTCAGCTTTGTCCCCTTACTGGTCGCCACATCGGTGGCTGGCTGTGCTTGCAGCACCGGCTGTGAAAGGAACGAGGTCGGTCCTCAGAAGGAGATGCTGATGACTGTCTGAATCACAGCTGCTTTGAAGAGCTGTATGCTGGGATATGTAGTGAGGTACAACTGCTGTAGGGTGCGCAGCTCGTGTAATTAGATGCTTAACATGCTGTCCAGAGCGGTTAGCTGCACATTATTGAAGCAGGTTTTCTCAAGTGATTTGTCTGCTAATCTTCTATAGTCCTTCGAATAAAATATCTCAGTGCCTATATTCAACCATAAATCCAAGCAGAGGCTTTTTTTCTTTCATGGACATGTCTACTTGATTATCTGAATAAGAAAAAATGGTTCGCCCCCACTGACACCTGGAGTCTGCTTCATGCTGTTCTGTCTAATATAATCTTGGTAATTCAGCTTCTCCTTCTGCTGTATTTCTAATAATATCCCCTCAAGCATCAAGGAGGAAGCTTCTCTGGCCTGGGACCCCATGATCCAGAAGGGCCCAAGGCTTCTGGGGGGAAATGAGTGAAGCTCCTCTGATTTACTTACATTGTGACATCACAGACAATGACATCACAGGAGGTGCCAGCGATTAACGATTGCCGAAGCTCCTTTGCAAGAAGCAACCTTATTGATGAAGATAGCAGAAAAACATAAAAAGTCTAAATCATAACCTTGATAAAATAGGTACATATATTTTGAAGTTCTATTTAGAGGAAATACTTCATTATACACAGAGTGGGAAGAAGGGTTTGGCCAAGGTCTCTCCAAGTCTTTTATATTTAAAAAAATTCCCCAATTTTGTTTGATTAGTGTATTATGCCTGTATGTATGTGGTATTAATACAGCACAAACTTAGCCAAATGTCAGCAGACCTCTGTACAGACCTCTGTACAGGGCCAAAGACTCAGTCAACATTTGATAGGAGGGGTAGATGGCTGGTGGTCTGTTACTGCATGACGATGTAGTGTGCGGGCTGTCCAGATGGATATGGGGATATTGTTCCAAATCCTTGGTGCATTACCAGCTTTTCATTCCACACCTAAGTATAACATACATGAGCCCTGGTGCCACTTCATCTGCTGCACTACTGATAGCTATGCCCATGGCATGAATTGATGAACAGAACCATTGTACAGTGTGGGGTACCCATTGACATTAAAAAAATGGACTGATGTTACTTGGGGAGAGGCGAGGTTGGTATATTCACCTATACGCAGGAGTAAATGTATATAGCAGTCTCAGGGCGCGAAGGGAGCAGGCATGGAGGGAAGGGGCAGTCTCAGGGCACAAAGGGAGAAGGCATGGAGGGAAGGGGCAGTCTCAGGGCACAAAGGGAGAAGGCATGGAGGGAAGAGGCAGTCTCAGGGCACGAAGGGAGCAGGCATGGAGGGAAGAGGCAGTCTCAGGGCACGAAGGGAGCAGGCATGGATAGAAGGGGGAGTCTCAGGGCACAAAGGGAGAAGGCATGGAGGGAAGGGGCAGTCTCAGGGCACAAAGGGAGCAGGCATGGAGGGAAGGGGCAGTCTCAGGGCACGAAGGGAGCAGGCATGGATAGAAGGGGGAGTCTCAGGGCACAAAGGGAGAAGGCATGGAGGGAAGGGGCAGTCTCAGGGCACAAAGAGAGCAGGCATGGATAGAAGGGGGAGTCTCAGGGCACGAAGAAAGGAGGCATGGAGGGAAGGGGCAGTCTGAGGGCACAAAGGGAGCAGGCATGGACAGAGGGGGCAGTCAGAGTGCAACAGGAAGTACTCCCGAGGTCGGGCTTACATCCCCACCAACCCGTAAAAAAATGGGGGGGAGCCACGGCCAACTGCGAATTAGGGCAAGGGAGCCACGGGTCAAAAAAGTTTGGGAACCACTGAACTAAAGGTAAAGCTGGAGACCTGACTATGAAGTGTTTTCTATGCGACAAGTGTGGGCAGAACAGGGGGGCGGCGGGCATGGCCTGACTGTCCCTATGGCTATGTTCTTCAGCTGTTGCCTCTTGACCCTGAATCTGTGCAGTAATTTGATGTTCTGTGGTTCTTATGTTCTGATGTCACATCCAGCTCCCAGTAGGTATAGGTGATCCTAGGTAAGTAAAGACAAAATGGCGGATGTCAGTGTTGAGTCACATACACTCATACAGAATACAATATCCCCTGTTCTCGTCATTCAACCACACAGTCTTTTATCGAGGATTTTTTCCCCAAAATAGAAGAAAAAAAGCTGTCAATGTACACTAGTTCAACGTGGAGCACTCTCTTCTTTGCATTAAAGAACTATAAGCAAACGCCCGAGCACTCTCGTAGCTACAATGCCACTAAACGTGATATTGAAAAACGGCTCTCAAAGAGGTCCGGCAACCAGGGAGTCGTTTTGGGCTGTGCTCATTAATGTATTGTTGACATGATTTGACGTCGCTGAGGCCTAAGGGGTGGCCCAACGCCATAGTAAGTAATAATAATAAAAATGTGGAGCGTAGAAACTGAGCCTTTGACGGCATACGGTGCCCAGATGTCCCCCTTTATTTCCCAGCGCCACAACTCCAGATTTCACGATGTGTCGGGCACAAGACAAAACTAATCTTGCAGTTTCCTGGTTTTGAACATGAAACATGTTTACTGATCTGCTATCCTAAAACGTTTCCCGTTTCCCCAGAGAATTATAATTTTTGTTTCTAACTCTCGGCCTCTCCTGCTTTCAGTTTAGAATAAATTGGGGGTTCGGTTTACCAGACTGCCTTTGTTTTCTGTTCTCTTCCAGAACCCCATGCAACATCTCTGAGCAATAAATTCTTCAAGTTGTAAAGCTTTATTATAGTCTGTGCTTCTATGCGCTGTAGATTACAGCCATTATTATCGTCCAGCTCAGTGGTGGAACTCGATTTTGTCACAAAGAGTGAAGCTAGTCCTGTCAGGTTCTAACATATATGGCTTGCGTGATACACTCGGGTTTGTTTCTTCAGCAGCCACCTTGATCCACCAGGCTGGAGTGAGGTCTGCAAAGGGCCTCTTCTCCGTCACCTGCCTTGTCCCTCCTCCCACACTGCCCAGTTTCCCCCTGTCCAAGGCTGAGACGGTCCGTGTCTCTCCACAGCCTCGAGACACTGAGGTCATAATTTGGTACAGAGGCTCTTAAACGTATTTCTGTGATGGTATATTGTGTCGTGCTTAAGTGTTAAAAAAGAAAGAAAAAAAGTCCCGAGACTTAACACCTTTCATAGAAGGTAAACGTATCCGGCAAACCACCCGTGTTATTTTGTCCACCGTGATTTTGCGCACATTTTTTTTTAAATTAATTTCAGTCGGGTTTGAGCTCTGGGCAGCTGCACTGTGCTGGTGAGGCCCGGATTTTGAATGCCCACTTCCATTAGCTTTGTAATTGTCTGGACGGCAGCGCGTGCCCTACCTGCCTATTGGCGAGACTGCGTGTCAGTGGTTTTAGCCACTGACAGACCAGTAGATTTTATTTATTTTTATTTATTTAAGAAGCAGCAACATTTCTATCAGAAATGTTTTAACTGCCATCTTGGTGGCATAGAATGTCAGTTGTTCAGTTGGTTAATTGCGCTAGTTGGGTCGTTGAGAATGGGGCAAGCGATCAGATTTTAATTTAGACATACTACTAGGTAGTAGACCAGACAGATATCCATATACGTGGTACAGTGTGTGAGTAACCCCACCTCTTTCTTCATGTTTCAGAACATTATATTTCAGAGCTGTTTAGAATTCCTGCAGAGAGAGGTGGTTTGAATGGCAGAAGTTAAGACGTTTCAATACAGAAGTCCTCGAGGGTAGAACGATCTGAACCCGGAAGTGGTTCCTGGCAATTAAGGTGTAGGTGCCTGACTGAGATTGGTGGATCGTAGGTTTCAAGCAGGTGGGTACCGGGATAAGTCTGGCGCCAGACTATTTACAGCTTTGAAAGTAAGTGTCGGGCCCAAGTCTTGGTTCTCGGTGGCAAGTCAGTTGTCTTGGTGGTGGTACCTTAAGGTGGTGGTATTCTTGGATCAGTTGCACAGTGCTCGGGTGCATAATGTATGACCTTGTTAAATGGAGTGAAGCAGTGTTGAGGAGGCCCACTAGAAGCCCATTGTGATAGTTCATCCTACTGAATAGTGAACTCTTGATTAGTTGTATCGTCTTGGTTAAATGGCTTGTATCTTGAATATATCAGTAGTTGGAAACATGCTACATTAGCTTTGTGGGGATTAAGTCTTCGATTTTAACCGATAGGCCGGAAAGAATCCTAAGGCGAATTGCAGAGAGTCTGAAAAGTGGGTGAAGTTTATTAGAAAGCGGGAAAGTACTGGGCAGAATCTAAATGAGAATTGGTGCGTCTCTTCGTTATTATTTTTCAAATGTAGGAAGAGAATGTTTGTGTGTAGCCCAAAGTATGCCACCGAGTCATGAGTCACGTCAGTGCCCATAAGAGTAGGGATGGAGGGGAGTTCTACCAACCTGGACAGTTTCAGCGAGTCATCAGTAGCACAGCAAGCATGAGGAGAAGGGTTGAAAATCAGAAATTGTAAATGCATAATGCATCTGAGGGAAAGTAGACAGAGTCCACAGGGGAACACGTTGAGTATAAGAAGGCTACCAAAAGCAGTGAAAGCACAGATGACATCAACAGAGAGGGATGCAATGGTAAACTCTGAAAAGGCTGGCCTTATTTACGGAGTCTTCATCTGCTTCCATGCAGTTTGTTCTATTTGTTGCTCAGTTTGCTTCTAGGCAACTCAAGACCTCTTTTTGTCATCGTAAGTTGTAGAACGACTGTTCCACCCTTACGGCAGCAGGAGGACTCATTGTGTTGTGTTCCACTGATGGTTCCATGGTGGTAAAGCACAGCATGTGTACCAGCATATGACACAGACACAGCTTGATAGGGTAAAAACCAACAGAAACTTTGGTGAGAAGAGGTCCCAAATGCAGGAGAAAGCAACCGCACTGTACAGGGCACAACATTACACGTGTTAAGCTGCAGGATTATTCACCGCTGCCTGGATCTGGTGTTTCTGAAATAATATGGACCGGCAGTGGCCGATGTCGCCTGGCCACTTGCCCACTCTTTACCCGTCCTAGCCCTTACAACACACGTGATGTGAATGACACTGACAAGACCATCAATCACATTCTTTGGGTTAGGGGTCGAAAGACCCCTGGCCCTATTTAGTTACATTTATATGCAAAGTACATTGCAATCATTTTTCATGCATGCAACCCAACATTTTTACAGCTTTGTTTACAGAGATTGAGTCCTTGCTTTGACAAAGATGCTAGTACATAGGAGTTACCTATCCATAACTAAGTTTGTCCCTATGCATCCGTTGAATCTAATTGTTTACGAGTGAGATCATGAATGGTAGAAGTGTTGCTTCCTTTAAAACCCTTTGTCCTATAACATTGAACCTGAACGGCTCCCTCCTTATGGGAGGACTCCACCCACCTACCTCCCATTCCGGGATGTTCCTGTGCAAGGGATCCATTTGCCCTCTAGGATACATTCCTCGGGCACCCCTTATACTCCAACTCTTCACCTCCCGGGCAAGAGCTAGCCCAACTACAGCGCCTGTATGGGTGATTGCCAGGTAAGGACCGCATGTCAGCGACTGCCCCCGCGCCCCTGCAACCTCCTTTGACTTGCTGCCAGCACCCCTTGGAGGGTCCTGTAATGCAGCTTTTAATTTGGTCTAAAAGGATGCCTTACATAGACCCGAACGGTCCTACCAGTCATGACCTCACCCATCACAATACAATAAATACGACACCTTATCGATACCTTTTACGAGAACACGTAGTTGGACAGAACAAAACCATTACCATGCACTCCACAAGATCCCTTCTAACATCGCCCAACATTGTCATATGGCTAAAACTGAAGGCTTCTCCAGAATTCTCCAAAACACACTAATAACCCCCTCCCCCCCCCCCCGCCCCCCTCCCCATCTGGTACCTTTTCTCTCGGGATGGTGGGCGGAAACGACCTGAATCCTGAGGAAGGACGGGTAGTGAGGGTCCACACTGCAGCCCAAGCACTGGCAGTATGTTCAGGTTCTAGGTGGGGAGCGGTGCAACACCTTGTTCATGCATTTTGGAGATACTTCCAAAACATGTGTAAAATGTCTGAAACTTCAACCGATCCCCTCTCCTTTTTGGTGTGAGAAGTATCATTTGACCAAAAAGAGCTTCCCGGCAATGCAGCACAAGGTCTCCTCTCCCCTGTCCACCTGCCCAGAGGGTTGCAGTGTTCCACCTCAGGCACCTGAGTGCATTATTCACGTTTTATATTTTATGGTTTGGTTATAGACAGCTATAGAGCTGTGAGTCTGAAGGCCAGGTCCGTCACCCCGAGTGCAATAGGCATTCAAATAGCTAGGCCTGTAAAACTGAAGGCCTAGGGGTATCTGTGGATGTTGAGAGCAGATATGGATGTTGAGCGCGGATCCTGGCTGAAAGGTAGGCCTGACTCAGGAGCTCTGTGGCAACAAAACTCCCAGCCCGACCTTTCACACTCAACTTGGGCTAGTAGTAGCCAGTCCCTGCTCGGTGAAGATTGAGCCCAGTGGATTCTGGGATTTAGAGGCATTGAGCACCTCTTGAGATATTGCTGATGTTGTCAATGTTGATATGATATAAGGGATAACCTTTTATGTCATCGATGAAGTCATTTGTGAAGTTATATTTGAGGTATCAATCAATGGATTGAGTAGGAACTATGGTTATGTTGCTTATTATAACTGGTAAATGTCAGTGTTTTTAGGTTTTGCATCATCAATATAATGTTCCTCCAACTAAAGTTTTTACTGGAATTTCTATATTTGTCCATTACTTCCTTTTCTGGGGTAAGAACCATAACATACCCGTAACTTGATATCAGTGGAAAGTAATATACTTAGACAAATAATGCATTGCATGTACTTGGGTGCAGAGGCAACTGGATCTTGGTGACATGAGGATCAGAAGCACTAAGAAGTCTATCATTCTTGCTCGCCGATTTTTATATCGCCAAGATCGGTGGTAAAACGTTTCTTATGGAAATGTTACTGCTGTTCAATAAAATTAAATGGAACAACTGAACCCCAGTTGTATACTTAGAAGGTGCGAATTCTATGCCTGCACATTCGCGCTTACCCAACTGCTATTGCCATCTCTGAAGGCCATCGCTATCATTAGAATTAGGAAATATGTCTTGGCGCAAGTCGAAACAAGACACACTATCCTACAGCGTCTTTGTTCCCTACACAGAACTTCGAAATCAAATAAGTACCTTACGCAATCTGGTTTGATACCCACATAATAAACCTTTGTGCTAAGCGCACAAAGGATTCACTCTAAGCACAAAGCCAGGCCTTTAATCTTTGCCAGTATGTGTAAAGTATGCAGCCTGCTGGTCCCCTGGGTATTCCTGTAGGGTGAGTCTACGCAGCGGTTTTGCCAAGGGCCGCATGGTTGGCTTCGCCACTCAGAGCAGGCCCATGGAGTGCCACGTAGATCAATGGGACAAATTGAGACCTGCATTGGGTATCACTTTAACTTGCCCATAATTCTGTACTAGATTTGAAAAAAAGTGGTGTAACAAACATCACCACAACAGTAGGTGTGTAGAGAGTTGTTGAAAAGGCATGAACCACGCTGCACCTATTCGCCAAATTGATACCTTTCATATGACAAGCACACAACTGGAGTTCACTCGTTACAAACACATTTGCCTTTCAAAAGAATTTGGTAAATAAATGTTTCTAATGGCTTTTTTTAATGCACTCAATGTTTAATAGCATTTTGGTATATTATGAAAACAAATATTCAATATGCAGTGGGAGCTGGGCGAAAACAAAAATGTGTAGCAGTTATTTTTAATACAAGTTGCTTTCTGTCATATAACCCGATCTCTTGCATGAAATTGGCTGATCTAGGCCGTGAAATCACTTTATCCCAGCCATGAAATCACTGAACTTCTTGCATAAAATTACTTGATCCCTGGTGTGTAAACACTTTATCCCTGGTGTGAAATTATCTGATCCCTGGAGTGAAATTGTCTGATCCCTGGTGTGAAATCACTTGATCCCTGCTGTTAAATTATAAGATCCCTGATGTGAAATTACCAGATCCATGGTAACTTGCAGACTGATCTCTCTACCATGAGGGACCTAGTTGAGATAATGTGCATGTGTTGCAATACAGTTTGACTTGAGAGTTCAGTGCTAGCCTATTACAAAATCTGGGGTAATTAATACATTCTGTTCCTCTGGTTTCCAGTATTACTTTTCATTGGGCTACGTTGGCAATTGAAGAATAAGAACATGCTAGCTTGCACAATGCTTTCAAGCACACGCTGTGCGAGCGTCTCTTCCTCCGCTCCCTGGAGTCCCTTGGCATCTGTCAATAAATACAAACACAGCATTGGTAAATTAAATGTATTGTGGTCCTGCTCCTTGTTAAAGACGTTAAGCAGTCCTCCGCTGAATGTTCGTGGGACCTTGTCTATTAAGAACATACTGAACTGTTGTGAAGCTTTGCGTCTCTCTGTCTTCGCCATTGTCGGCAATGTCAGGTAGAGGAACAGTCCTACTGTGTCTCTCCTTCCAGCATTGGATCATGGCTGCGATTTGATTAGCAGCGCCGATTCAAGGACGTTCCGCTAGGTCTGTCATTTCCAAACACCGTGATGGTTCTTTGTATGACACTAGCATAGCTACTCCCACGGCAATGCCCTCCACCTTGAAAAACCAGTACACATTCACCTAAGGCCCCTGTGATGGAACTCTAGGGACCTGAAGCTCATTTCAGACTACTGATACCTCTGTTCCGACTGGCCAATTGATGGTTGTGGGCTAGATAATCTTGGCTTAAGAAGTCTTTGGTTTTAGTATTTCTCCGGAATGGTTTTGAAAGTTAGCTCCGATATCTGTTGCGTTGCCGGATATGGTTCAGCACGAAGCACGCAAAGCAGTCTAGGATGGATCATGAGTCTGGAAGAAGTTTTTGCACACCTAAGCACTCTCCATCTTATTGTTATGTGTTTATTTTATAAATTAGTAATTGTGTTAATGATGATATTCTTATTTTATTGCTTAACTCACTATTAGTACCATAGTTGACACATTTTCGTTGGGTTCGGGATATACCCAAGAGCATTGTCAAGGCACAAAGACTAATGAAAAATAAGTATATTTGACCTGATCCATTCTTGCCATAACGACATATCGTCTTGTCGCTAGTGTCGCAGGAGAGTCGTCCTTCTTGCTTGGGTGCATTCTCCCAGGGCAGTTAGATTGACCCTTGTGGTACATGATGGGTCTTTGGCGTCCAGAAACAGCTTCCATTACATTAAAGAGCTGCATATACAGGTGCTCCCCCGGGGGACATCACAGCACCAAAGCATGTATCCGATTGGCATTTATGACAAATGTGAAGTTTGGGAGCGAGACTATTCAAAGACCAGTACCACTGATTGGCTTTGTTGCAGAAGTTAGTGTAGGTCAGTTGTACACTGGACTAGGGGATGCTGTACTGTGCTGGATTAAACCCAGTGGAAGCCCCAAGGCTGTCGAAATTTCGGGCCGCCGCCCCCACCTTTCAAATTTTCTCTTAATACGTTTATAATTTTAACGAACAACAATTTTAATAATAATTAAACAAAACTAAACATTAACAATTATTCATGGTATTAAACTTTTTTTAAACATTTTAATAAACCAACAAAACTTTAAATATTCACTTTCCTCAGTTTGTTTGTGGTGAAATCTTTCAGGGTGTCATGGAAGTCTACCTTTTGCAAGACAACGTATTCAGTGGAGCCTTTAATGTACAGTTTTCGTTTCTTTGAGTTGATTTCTCTTTTGTATCTTTTGGAAACAAATTAAGAAAGCTTGATTGTAATTTTCTTTCAAGATCAGATCAATATGATTTTGATCCGTTGTAGCGGTGCCCCTAAAAGGAGTGGGGTCCATTGGCCGGTGCCTACTTTGCCTATTTGGTAATCCGGAACTGATGCTGTAGGAGTTTTGGCTGGATAGATCTTTAGGACTTCTATAGGTATGTGGCACAAGCTGCTGGGAATATTTCTACGCAATTCTGTGATCACTGCTATTTTTAATAAATACATTTTGCAGACTCATCTTAATGCAGAGTACCGTAAATGTATTTGACCACGCTCTAGGGTATTTCAAAGATATCCTGGAGTATGACCATGATGGACCTCGTGCATTAGATAGTCCCGTCTTGCCTTCAAGCGGTTAGCCGCGTAGGGTTTTCAATTCTTGAGTGATGTGGGCCTGGTGTCATAGACAGAAGAATAGCTCAGCAGGGCAGATTTGAACTCTGTAGGGTTTGGATAACTGCTTTGGGAGACAAGTGTATATGGCAGTGCCGTAGGTGTCTTTGTAGTGTTGAATGTGGGGATGGTGTGACAAGTGTAAGCAGGTCTGACTGTTGAAGAAGGCATTACCACCGTAACTGTAGAGATGGTGGGAACGAGTTTTGAGTGCGGACGAGTTCTAGGCGTGCCCGGTAGCGTAGGAGTGTTTTTTCGGAGAAGGGATTGATCATCTCACAATATTCTAATTTGGGTACTTTTTATACAAGTTGAATATTGAAGCTTGTCTTTCTCAGACTGGCCGCCAGCCATGACTGATCGTACATAAAATGCCACTGCGTTTTCTTTTTAAATGATATTCCATTTCCAGTGATTCACAAACCAAACAGTCCCTCCTGAGAATCTGGTCTGGCGTTGAGGCAGGTTTAGTGTTATTGCCAGGCTCATGTATAAAAAGAATTATAAATGGAAAATACATACATATACTTAAATCGAAGGACATTGTGTGAGCTTTCTGCAGCCTCTGAATCCATTTATCTTTTCCAGTGCCATCACATTGTGCTTTCGTATTCAACATACAGCATGGGCCGGTGCATCAAACCACTTCAGCCATTGGCTGGTTTGCGATGGTATTTAGCCAAATCATATGTGAGTACTCACATAAAAAACATAATGCGCTCCAGTGCCAGGCGGATCAGTCCAGCACTGCAGTGGTGCTTATTTTTTCATTTTTTAGGTCCTCTTTAGGACAGCTCATGTGCTGTGTCTTTTGAGACATTTTTTTTCTAAAATAGGGTTTAGAGGCCCCTGATTTCTTGCCATTATTTTGCTTGATTTTCAGTCACTTTTGCTTGCTTTTAGCGGGCCAGCTGCCTTAGGTTTCCTACCTCTGTGTTTGTTCTCCTTCTAGAGCATGGGGGATTACTTGTGGCATTCCAATACTCGTTTTAGGGGCTACTTATTTCTTTGTGTTTATGCACTTTACCAGAGTGTGTCTTTTTCAGCTGTTTCCCTCTTGTACTTTGCTTCCCTCCGTGTTGTTGTCATCTGCTGGCCCTCCGCTGTCCATCGTGTTACCTCCCCACCTACCATCCTTCCATTGTCAGTGTTGCTCTCCTTACCCTCCATCCTTCCGTTGTCCGGGTTTTCGCTCTATTACCATTGTTAATCCCTCCAGTGTCAATGTTTAACCCTCCTTTGTCTGTGGTAAACCTACCCACCTGCTCTCCATCCACTGTTTTTATTACCCACTCCATTGTCTGTGTTAATCCACCCACTCGCCACCTGCCCTCCCTCTGTTGAAGTAGTGTGGCTCACTGGTTAGAGGCGGCAGACCCGAGAGCAGAGGACGGCCCGGGACCAGGGTTCGATTCCCGGCGCGGCAGGTTTCTGGACCAGGGTCAGCGGACTCGATAATTCTCTCGCCTCGGTGCCCACTCTGATCAGCGATCACACTCGGCAACTCTGGGCATTAGCTTGCCTCATCTTCACTAACGGCCCCACCAGACCGCCGGGGATGCCTGGTCTCACCCTGGAGATACCCATTAAGGGACCATCTCTCAGGGAAGCCAGGAAGGGTTTCACAGCGGTCGAAGCGCCTTGGGACCCTACGGGTAAGTAGTGCGCTATATAAATGCCTATACATTTACATTTGTCCGTTAGCCCAATCCCTCTGTTGTCTGTTAGCCCACCCGCCCTCCCTCTGTTGTCCGTTAGCCCACCCACCCACCCTCCCTCTGTTGTCCATTAGCCCACCCACCCACCCGCCCTCTGTTGTCCGTTAGCCCACCCACCCGCCCTCTGTTGTCCGTTAGCCCACCCACCCGCCCTCTGTTGTCCATTAGCCCACCCACCCACCCGCCCTCTGTTGTCCGTTAGCCCACCCACCCACCCGCCCTCTGTTGTCCGTTAGCCCACCCACCCACCCGCCCTCTGTTGTCCGTTAGCCCACCCACCCACCCGCCTTCTGTTGTACGTTAGCCCACCCACCCGCCTTCTGTTGTACGTTAGCCCACCCACCCGCCCTCTGTTGTCCGTTAGCCCACCCACCCGCCCTCTGTTGTCCGTTAGCCCACCCACCCGCCCTCTGTTGTCCGTTAGCCCGCTCACCCGCCCTCTATTGTCCGTTAGCCCACCCGCCCGATCACCCACCCGCCCTCCCTCTGTTGTCCGTTAGCCCACCGACCCACCCTCCCACTATTGTCTGTTAACCCACCCACCCGCCTGCCCTTCCTCTATTGTCCGTTAGCCCACCCACCCGCCCTCTCTCCCTCTGTTGTCCGTTAGCCCACCCACCCACCCTCTCTCCCTCTGTTGTCCGTTAGCCCACCCACCCGCCCTCTCTCCCTCTGTTGTCCGTTAGCCCACCCACCCGCCCTCTCTCCCTCTGTTGTCCGTTAGCCCACCCACCCGCCCTCTGTTGTCCGTTAGCCCACCCACCCGCCCTCTCTCCCTCTGTTGTCCGTTAGCCCACCCTCCCGCCCTCTCTCCCTCTGTTGTCCGTTAGCCCACCCTCCCGCTCTCCCTCTGTTGTCCGTTAGCCCACCCACCTGCCCTCTCTCCCTCTGTTGTCCGTTAGCCCACCCACCCGCCCTCTCTCCCTCTGTTGTCCGTTAGCCCACCCACCTGCCCTCTCTCCCTCTGTTGTCCGTTAGCCCACCCACCCGCCCTCTCTCCCTCTGTTGTCCGTTAGCCCACCCACCCGCCCTCTCTCCCTCTGTTGTCCGTTAGCCCACCCACCCGCCCTCTCTCCCTCTGTTGTCCGTTAGCCCACAGCGCCAGGGTCAGGGGAGCAAGCACAGCTCCAGGGGCAGGAGAGCAAGCACAGCGCCAGGGGCAGGAGAGCAAGCACATCGCCGGGGCAGGAGAGCAAGCACAGCGCCGGGGCAGGAGAGCAGGCACAGCGCCAGGGGCAGGAGAGCAAGCACAGCGCCAGGGGCAGAAGAGCAGGCACAGCGTCGGGGCAGGAGATCAAGCACAGCGCCGGGGAATTGTGTCAGGAGAAGAGAGCTGCTGCTGCTACAGAGTGTGAGGTGAGGTGGGGTGGGAGGGGGGGGGTTCTGGGTGGGTTGCAGTGCGGACGATAAAAGACAGAGCGGGTGGGCGGATGCGCGGGGCAGCTGGCGAGCGGATGTTTGCTGAGGCTGGGAGTTCGGAAAGGGGCCCAAGGAGGGGAGGTCGTCTTTATTGAGGAAATAATTGCATGGAATGAGTAATAATAAATAAATTATTTCTTTATTCGGCTTTAGACATTGCAAAACCATAAAAGCAACAACATAGGTTAATCAATTACTTGATTGAGAATATTAGTATATCATAAAAAGTGTTTTAACAGGAATCTAAAATGTTAAAAGGATGGGTTCCATTGAAATACAGTGATTGGCAAGTTCCGTCATTTAAAGGTTATTCCTGTGCCTGACAATGCATTTAAAAAAATGTAATACATGGTAGCAAGTGCATTCAGAATCTAACATTTGTAAGCATAACATGGCGGGACGGCATTGTCTAAGACCCCAGTGTTTTTAACAGGGGAAATCGCCAGATTTTTCTGTGGGTATGATAATATTTGCAGAACAATATTGTATGTATACAGGACTGTGGCGACATATCATCACAAGGACAGTGAGCCAAAGTTGGTTCCCATGTATTCTTTACCGGAAAGGCTACGAGCCTATGGAAAAGATTAAGTCTGAACCGTGTCAGAAGCATCTTATCATAGGTACTGATCTCTAATGCCAGATAAGGCTGGATGTGAAGGGTAAGCTGTATCATGTTTGCATGTAGAACAGATTGTTTGGTTGAGACCAGAGTAAGCCTAAGAGTCTCTAGATGGTTCAGGGCTATTTGCTTCAACTCTTTCTTTGTTATCTCAGTTAGCTTATCAGGTGTAAGATAGTACTTTTCTAGACCCAGGTCTGAGAAGAAATGCCTGACATAACTGAGCCATGCTATTTTGTGCACGCGGTCCAGCACCATGGAATCCTCTAAGATTTGTTTGGTCAGCGCATTTTTGTCCGAGACCCAAATGCGCCTCCAAAGTAACAATGGTTGGACCTTTATCAGGTCTTCTATATAGGGGATTCCTAATTCCACATGGCAGGCATAGATAGAGGAGCATTTTGGCACAGATAGAAGAAATCTCATAAAAGAGTTCTCCGCTATCTGGAGCGAACCAACGTCTGCATGCCCCCATACCCCAGCCCCATACAGGCGCAATTGCTTGGCATTTCGCGGCATAGATTCTTAACAGCTCAACCGGTGGTTTCCTTCCCAGTAGTTGGGAGAAGTTCATCAGTGCTACAATTGCTCTCTTAAAGAGATGCCTCCTGGCCTCTATGGCTGCCTTCCAGTTTAGTCTTTCATCAATCATTATACCCAAATAAGGATACTGGGGGGTCCTCAAGTTTTTGTTTGTTTAAGTAAGTATTCTTTATTCGTTTTTTTCCTCCACCAGCCACCATGACAAATGTTTTTTTTACGTTTACATGTAGATCTACAGCACTCATAAAATCAGCATACTTAGTCAGGGACTTCTGTAGTTCGGTTGGTGTGCGGGCCAGGATGACCGCGTCATCCGCGTAGAGTAGAGCGGGAATCAGGCGTTGGTTTAGTCTGGGGAGGTCCTGCCCCCCTCTCAACATCTCCCCCTCCAGTCTATTGGTGTACAGCGAGAAGAGAAAGGGGGCCAGAACACACCCCTGCCTGACTACTCGCTCCACTCTAAAAGACGCGGAAAGCTCCCCTTTTATGCCAAAGCGCACTCTTGCAGAAGCCTCAGAATATAATTCTCTCAAGAAATCCAAGAGGGGGGGGTCCACCCCCATGGTTCTCAAGACAGACCATAGCTTCGCATGAGATACGCAATCGAACGCAGCGGACAAGTCTACGTATACCATATACATTGTTCCCTGCTTTGCGTGAATATATTTGGACACGATCATGCTTAGATTAAGAGCCTGTTCTACAGTTCCGAAACCTTCTCTAAATCCAAATTGTAGGTCGGATAAAATATTCCTATCATCTGGCCATTGCTGGAGCCGCTCAAGTACTACTCTGCCAACTACTTTGCCCAGAGAGTCCAACAATGAAATGGGGCGGTAACATGTGACATCCTGGCGGTCCCCCTTTTTGAAAATTGGCACCATGATGGAGTTGGACCAGGACTCCATCAATCTCAGTTTCGCTGCTGCAGTACATACTTGTTGGACCTTGAGTTGTCAGGTCACCTAGGGTAGCCTGGCCTAGGGTAAGACTGTCATCTATTATAGGCACATGTGTAAAGGTTGCACACCACCCAGCAGTAACTCAAAGCAATTCCACTCAAAAATGACACTACACCAATTTTTGTGTAAAAATACGAGCTGTTTTATAAAAATATTTTTGTTGACTTCTCTCTCTCTCAGTAGTTTACAATTAGGTACACTGTGCAATTTTTATCAGTTCTTTCCACATTTCCAGTAACATTAGGAGAACCCAGTTCAGCAGTGTTTAATCCTTCAACATCGAATTATTCTTAGGAAATACTTTCTTAACAGACACTAATAGCACCTTTTACAGTGATAGATTGTCCACCCAAGCTGAGGTTTCCTGGTTACACCAAAAGAACAATTACACTTTTATATTTTACCCACTTCAGCCTATTGCTTTGGGAATATCAAGGTCATAGGACTCTGGGAGATTTCCTTTTCACCCACTGTGTGACACCTTCCTCACAATCAGTGAGTAACCCCAGAATTTCAGTTCTCAACTACTACATAAACAGCTCTGTTATCACTTATTCACAAGTAAGTACAGGATGAGGTCACAACGTCTTCTTCCCTTCCTCCCCTGTAAGAAAATCCCAAAATATACACCACTCTCAATTTCGGTATCCTCAGTGTCTCAGGTTACTTTCTCAATCACCGAGGTGATTCTCTGTTTTACTCAACCCTCTGAGCCTTTATCCCAACAGGCCTTCCAAACAGACCTCCTTTTCCCTGACAGGGTTAGTCACAAAGTTAACCGGTGAATACAATAGTGTGGGGGACCTCCAACAGTTATTCTTGATGGAAGTGACATGAAGGGACTGCTTCCCAGCGTCTTAGCAGTTCCCCCTGACACTTGTTATTCTTCCCCCTCTTTCTGCACCTTACTTGGGATTGACGGAAGGTCGCTGAATCAAAGCTCCAGCTCTCCCTTCCTCCAGCTGCTCCTTATTCGGTAACCGACCCTACGCTCCAGAGCCCACCAGGAGATGGTATCGAACTGAGGTGACTGGAGTCTTAGTCACCCGCGTGAACCTCGCTGCTCTCTCCTAGACCAAGCGGCAGCACAGGCGCGGGTGAGCAGTGTTCCCGCTAGGCGCCGCCTCCCTCGTGTGGATGTCCGCTTACCGCTACAGAGCCTGCGCGGGAGATCAGTGCTTCGCCGGCCCCCTCACCTCATTCAGCCGCACCACTGGGCCTGCGCAGAGTTCAGCGCTTACTTCCCTCAGTCGCTCCGCCCAGCAACACCTACGCCAACACACGCCTCCAATTCAGGGGCTTCTTCAGCGGCGTAGGGCGTCGGATCTCGCCCTGGTCTTCTCTCCTGATTTAGTGGTGAGGTGATCCCGTGGATGGGAATGGGGCGTTTCTCAGCCAGCAACTTAGGGAAGTGGAGGTCAGAGGGCTCGGGGGGGGGGGTCTAAAGCCACAGCCGTACTGATCCCCTCAGGTTGTAACGTCTGGTGAGAGGGTTTGGTCAGGGGCAAGAGGGGGAACGTCTCCTCGAAGAGGTTGTCTATCCCTCAGACGAACTAACTACTTCCAGTGCGTCCTCCTCCTCACACCACTGCCTCTCTCCTCTAGCTCACTGACTGCACAAAATGACTTCCTGACCTCTGCCCTTATATAGCCTGTCCACCCGGAGTCCAGTAGGGTCCAGAAGGTTCTGGAAGGCCTTAATGTAAACCTATGGGGCATTCTAGGATATGACAGTTGTGGCAGTTAGTAACCACCATTTTGTTGAACTGGGTGAATTCCAGTCATGAAAGGCACCTAGGCCTGAGGTGAAAAATCATGATGGCAAAAGAACATCTATCCCCCAGGCCAACACCATAAAAATCTAGTGGACCCAAAAAGATATAAAGGGGTATGAGGGGCAAAAAGGGGACAAAATAAATAATGAATAGGAGGGGCTACGCAAAAGGCCAGACAGGTCTAACAATACTCTTGTGAGTATGGGGGCCCAGAGGTCCGGGAGATGTTTAAAAAGGTCTACTGGCACCCCATCGGGCCCAGGTGCTTTTCCACCTTTGCTTGATTTTAATGCCTGTATTACATCGAGTATGTCGAATTGCAGGGGAATTGGAAATTCAGCTGGGGGAAAAGAGTGGTCTAGCCCTTCAGTTGGAGATGTTAATTTAAATATTTTTGAAAAGTGGTCTACCCAGATTTCCTCTTTTATAGCCAATTCAATCTTAGGGCTATTAGAGTCAGATAGAAAGGGGGTTTTGTACTATCCGCCAGAAGGACTCGCTATTTTTTGTGACTGCGCTTTTATGGAGGTCAGCCCATAACGCTTGTTTTAACTCCTGTTTTCTCAGCTTCCTTGCCTTATTATATTGGAGCCTGAGGTGCTGAATCTGCTGTTGAACTCTATGTGGTTGATTAAGGGCCGTTTTTAGCTTGGTTAGTGCCACAGTGCAGTCGTGGTTAAACCATCCTGGTACAGTTGACTTGGTTGTTTTAGAATTTCTAGTCAGCAATCCTTTTGTTTTTTCTAATATTGTCTTGAAATTTTCAAGAACCACCCCGTCATCTACTGAAAGATCTAAGCATTTTATTATGTTAGGGTATGTTATTTTTATCAGTTTATCAGTTTGTTGGATGGGATCGATCTTTTCCCATTTCAGAGTATACCCGTTTCTCTTGCCCAGTTCTATCTTATTTTGGGATAGGGTGCTTGCTATGATTGCTGTTTAGGATTCTAAATCATTCAGGTAAACGTCCAACCTAAGGGCGGAGTGATCACTTAGGATATTTTTCATAAGTGTGAAATCCCTAGTTAAATGTCTTAGTCCATCTGTCAGGATAACATAGCCGGGCAATTTTTTCCTGGATTGTCAAAAGAGTGATGCAAAAGTGGTCATCCTCTAGATTATTATAAAAATTTACTAGAATGATTGTTACTTTTTTTCCTGCCGAGAGACAGAGTAGTTGAACATTTGGGGCAGATTCTGTTCTTAGTACCTTCAGGTTTATGGTATTTGCTATATAGGTAATCAGGCCCCCCTTAGGCCTGCCCGCATTACTGGCAAGGGCTGGAGAGAAATACGTTTTATAGCCCGGGAGATGTAGCTCCACCATGGCCCATGTCTCTTGTAGGCAAATTATTTTTCCTACCTCTAGGAAGTGAACAGCAGAGCCATCCTCGATTTTGGGGCGGAGGCCTGCAATATTCCAGAAGATGACCGACAGGAATTGTATTTTATTCTCTGACCCTAAAATAATCGTCCCTATGGGGTCTGGGGGTAAAATGTCCTGCTCGATGTTTGCTTTTTCTGTTAATGGTCAGTCGACCATTTCTAAGCCACTGAACCGATTCATAGTCGGTATACCCAACCAGCTGTCCCAATGTGGTGTTTCCCTGTAGGGAGGTCTGTATGGTCTATGTGTAAGCCTACCCCACTGCTCCCATTCTCTGCCTCTGTTCCATGGTCCCGCAATCTGCTATGGGCCCTCATAATTTTGATAGTGGGGGTCCACTGCCCGCCAAGAGCTGTCATATTCGTTATAGCGCTGGGCCAGTTTAGGTCTGGGGTTGTGAAGTTCCCAAGGCTGGGGGACTGCTCTGCGCCAGGAACTATCAAATTCCTGGAGGTAGCTGTTGTGCTGTCTTGAGGGATAGAAAAAGGAAAGACGCCTTGTATCTATCCCACCACTTGTGCTATGATATTCCCAGGAGCAAATGTAGTCTACTACTCTGGGGTCTTCAAAAGTAATCACAATGCAGTCTCCCTGTATTATTTTTTTGCCATGACCTACCCATGGGGTCCTACATACCGTTAATGTCCTACTTGACCAGTTAGGAGGGATTGGGCGGTTTGTAGTTAGCCAATGTTGCGCCTTATTTTTTAAGGACCAATTAGGTTCTATGCCCTGCCCCACCAATTCTGGTACGCCAGTCATCACAACCACAAATGGACATGCCTCAGGTGGCATGTTGACGGGGAGTCTACCTCATGTGTTCCTCTGGTTCCCCCTTTATTTACTGCTGGATTTGATGTTTTTAGGGCTGGTGTTTTTGGGACCGTAATGGTCTGAGGTATAGGTGTTGTAGTTTTAAGAGGGGGTTTCTCCACTATAGGTGCCTTTACTATTGTTTGTGCTTTAGGAGCTGGGCACAGTGGAATTGTGGTTTTCTTTTGTGGAATAGGTGCGGTCAGCTTGTTTATCCCCATTTTTTGAGGCCCTTGGACCGGCTTTGATTTTGAGGGTTTATAAGCTTGGATAATTGGTTCTCTATATTTAATAATCTGCTTTCTAGGGGAAGAAAAAGCGAGTTAAGTAGGACAGCTATTTTGTTTACCAACTCTGAGGTGTTGTCTAATTCTGGTTCTTTGCTAGGGGGTGGAAGAATAGGGGATCCTGAAATGGTAATATCTGGTGTGTAGTGCAGAGAATGGTGTACCAACACAGGGCGGTCTGTATCGTTAACTGTTTGCAAGGTTGGTCCTACCATGTTTGAATTTGCAGTTAATTCGACAGAGTCTGTGACTATTATTTTTTCCCCCTTTTCCTTTCTTTTCTTGATTGCCCCCTCCCTCTTGCTTGTCTTACTTCCTCTGGGGTATGGTCGGGTAAGATTTCAGGTGTTTTTTCTAAATCTGAACTCGAAAAGGAGAATTGGGAGGCTGAGAGATCTACAACGTTTGGGAGGCTAAGCCTCTATTACCTTGTGGCGCTTGCGTTAAATTGCCACCTGTCTCGGGAGTTCTTGCATCAGCCAGTGGCCCCATGGATAATCGCCTTGCAACGGCAAGAGTCCTCGACCTGGGCACTTCCAAGCTGGGAGCGAGTTTGTTTTTCGCCGACTGCGAAAAGCGCTCACACCAGCTGATGTGCCACAGGGAGCAGAGCTGATAACACGAGGCGCAAACACCCGATTTGCGGTACAATCCTCAGCAGCACGAGTCTGAATCCGTGAGCGGCACCCGCGGAGCGGGTGTCGCGAAAGGTTAACAAAGCTGCAGGCGGGGGGCGTGGCCGCCGGGGGAAGAGGCACCAGCTGTGCAGAGTGGAGAATGCTGGGCCTCGCAGTCCCCCGGTAGATGCCTGTGGTGGTGGGGTGCCCGCGGGCCGGTAAATCAGGCGAGGAGGCCGGAGATAGTGTGCTATTTTTAAGGTAGTTTATTCGCAGTACAATAGTCATACAAGATGTCACGGAAAAGGGGGTCCTGATGTTCGGATCCGGCGTCTCTGTAGTGCAGCTCTCTCCGGAAGGTCCTTGCCAGGTAGTAGGTCCTCGTGGGATGTGGAGACACCTCGGAGGGCAATAAGAGAGAAAAGGACCGTTAGTCCGAACCACGATTCGGCAGTTATGCCACTACCAATACCGGGAGGTGAAAGGGCGGAGCGGAAGGTCGTGAGGGAAGGAGGGAAGGGGAAAAGAGGGACGATAGACCAAGACCAAGATAGCGAGACCGCAAGGGTGTACGGGGCGTGTTGGGGACTTCGGGCCGTGCTCAGTGATAAATGCTCTACAATATTTTACAGTGTTAACTCTAAGTGCGTTGTGCCTACAAAGATAGAAATTATATACAATATATACAGAGAGCACCTAACGCGCTCCAGGGGCGGTTTACAGGTACTCACGCGGTCTGCCGTAGCTCTCCAGGTGAGCTACGGCCGCTCTTCAGCTTCCTCCTTAAGGGTTCCACCACTCCTCTGACCACTCGTCTGCTTCGGTTGGCTCCTCTCCTCTGTCACCAGCCTGAGTATCCTGCCACGATTCTCCGACCCTGCTTCCCTGATCCGGGATGCTTTTCACCGGTCCTGACGCTCCTTCCGGGGCGGGACTTCCGGGTTCACAGGGTAGTGCTTCCGGGGTTTGCAGGTCCGTGATTGGCTCCTGTATTGAAGAGAGAGGCGGGGGACTGTAGGTCAATGTTATTTTTCCGTCTCGGGGGCGGACCCGAGGGACCGGCTGGCCAGAGTTCGTGTGGACGTTCCCAGGATGAGGTAGAGACACAGGGGGAAAGAATCCTGGGGGGGGAGAAGACGGCGGGACTCCGTCACATTCCCTTCCCCTAGCTGTCCTTCTTGTACGGGCAGGAGAGGACGAGAGGGGGTACCGGGATAGAAAATCGGCATTTCCTTGTTCCGACCCTTTTCGATGTTGGGTACGGAAATGGAAGGGCTGGAGAGAAAGGAACCAGCGGAGGACCCGGTCGTTGTGTCCTTTATTCCGGGCCATCCATTCCAAGGGGGCATGGTCGGTATAGATTGTGAAAACCCGGCCCTCCAGGTAATATCTTAAGGTTTCGATAGCCCACTTAATGGCAAGGGCCTCCTTCTCAACCACAGCATAGTTAAGTTCCCTGGGGAACAGCTTTCGACTAAGGAAAAGTATGGGTCTCTCGTTCCCTTGTTCGTCTTTTTGGGACAGAACCGCCCCTAATCCCTGGTCGGAGGCGTCTGTCTGGAGAATGAAGGGTCGGGCGTAGTCCGGACTCACTAGAACCGGACTGGAGGTTAGGGCTCCCTTCAGGTCAGAAAACGCTTGCCACAGGAGAGGGGTCGGATGCTTCAGGGCCTGTTCGGTATTGGTAGCCTTTTTAAGAAGATCTGTGAGAGGCGCGGCTCTTTGAGAGAAGTTCGGCACGAACCTCCGGTAATAACCGAGGAGCCCGAGAAATGCACGGAGATCTTTCTTTGTTCTAGGGAAGGGAAGGTTCTCTATGGCTTCGGTTTTGGACCTCTGAGGTCTGATCATACCTTCGCCCAACAGGAACCCCAGATACTGGACGGTTTGGGCCGCCAGGGTTGTTTTGGCGGGGTTAATGGAAAAGCCGAAGGAGCCCAAGGAAGAAACAACGTCATGTAAGTGGATCAGATGTTGTTCCCAGCTGTCGCTGTAGATGACAATGTCATCGAGATAAGCTCCTGCGTACTCCGTGTGTGGCCGTAGGACCTGATTCATCGCCCGTTGGAAGGTGGCGGGGGCCCCGTGGAGTCCGAAAGGCATAACAATAAACTGAAACAACCCCTCTGGAGTGGAGAAGGCGGTCTTTTTCTTATCTTGGTCTCGGAGGGGAATCTGCCAATAGCCCTTGCAGAGGTCGAGGGTGGAGATGTATCTGGCTTTCCCTATCCGTTCGACCATTTCGTCGACTCTCGGCAAGGGGTATGTGTCGAATCTGGACACTTTGTTCACTTCGCGGAAGTCAATACAAAACCTGACAGATCCGTCAGGTTTCGGAACGAGAATGATCGGTGAGTTCCACTCACTGGTCGATGGCTCGATGATTCCCATCCGTAACATGTCCTCGATTTCTTGTCTTATGACAGCCCTTCGTGCTTCAGGGACTCGGTAAGGACGCAACCGCACTACTTTCCCTGGTTTCGTGTCTATGGCATGTTTGGTGACAGTGGTTCTACCGGGGTATGGTGAGAACACATTCTGTACTGGGAACAGGGCTGCGCGGAGGGTATGTATCTGTTCCGGGGTCAGGGCAGGGTCTAGACAGGGAGCAAAGGCACAGGGAACCGGATGACTGTCCCCGACTAGTACAGGACGGGGTCCCTCCCATTTCTTCAGATGGTTGACGTGGTAGATCTGGGTCATATGGTTAGTGGGGTCGAGCTCGATCTCATAAGTGACCGGGGTCACCTGCCGTAGGATGGCATAGGGTCCTTGCCACTGTCCGAGGAGTTTGTGATCTGATGAGGGCATCATTAGGAGGACTAGGTCTCCAACGGAAAACGTCCGGGTTTTGGTGCCCTTATCGTACTGCTTTTTCTGGTTATCTTGCGCTTTTTCCATGTTTTGTTTTACTATCTCTCGGATCTGGGCTAGATGGGTCTTCAGGTTGTTGACATACTCCGGCAAAGGGCGGGTACGGTCCTGGTCGGCCTCCCAGGCTTCCTGTGCCATCTCCAGCAGGGTACGAGGGGGTCTTCCATAAAGCAACTCGTATGGGGAGTAGCCAGTACTACTCTGGGGTTTACACCGGATGGCAAAAAGGGCCAGCGGGAGGAGCTCCTCCCACCGCTTGGCTTCCAGTCCCAACATCTTTTTTAGTGTCTGCTTTAAGGTGGCATTGTAGCGTTCGACCAAGCCGTCTGTCTGGGGGTGGTAGGCTGAAGTCCTGATCTGCTTGATCCCTAGCCTTGAGCAGACCTGCTTCATCAGGGCAGAAACGAAGGGGGTACCCTGATCCGTAAGGATCTCACGGGGAAAGCCTACGCGGGAAAACAGAGTGATGAGCGCCTTTGCGATATTTTGGGCGGTGGGCTGGCGTAGGGGAAAGGCTTCCGGGAACCGCGTGGCATAGTCCACGATAACAAGGGCATATCGGCAACCACTGCGGGAGGGCAATAGGGGTCCTATAATGTCCATTCCCACCCGACTGAATGGTA
Source organism: Lissotriton vulgaris (assembly GCF_964263255.1). NCBI lineage: Eukaryota > Metazoa > Chordata > Amphibia > Caudata > Salamandridae > Lissotriton > Lissotriton vulgaris. The sequence goes on along the minus strand of NC_141698.1, from coordinate 547,098,148 downwards.
TGTCGATGAGAGGCAAGGGACACAGGGGTACCCGAGGAGGTCTGTACCTACTGTTCTTTTGACAAACAGCGCACTCACGACAATAGGTTTTTATGTGCTGATGTATACCTGGCCAGTAAAACCGGTCTAGGATGGCTTGGCTAGTTTTTTCCTCCCCGAAATGTCCTCCCAACAAGTGGCTGTGGGCCAGAAAAAGGACTTTGTCTCTGAAGGCACTAGGAATCAACAATTGAGGGTTTTGTTGCGGGCCCCCCTTTCTATACAGCAGACCCCTTTTCTTAAAGAAATAAGGACCTACTTGTGTAGGGTCTTCGTTTTCTAGGGCCCTTCCCCAGGCTTCCAGTAGAAGCGGATCCTCCTGTTGAGCCCCGCGGAACTCTTGATCTGTCTGCCATGGGTGCTCCTCCACCTCAACAGGATATGCAGAGGCGTATGACATCTTCTCCTGTCTTTTCTGTCTCTTGCTCTTGTGGGGTTTCGGTTCTCCCGGGCTTCCGGTCGGTGACTGAGGGTAGGGGACCTCCTTCCACCACTGGGCCAGGGAGTCCGTCGTGTCCTGGAGTAACGTCGGGAGACCTGGGTAATCGCTTCCCAGGATTACCTGTTCTGGTAAGGCTGGTATGAGTCCAACCGTGAGGTCGGTTCCTGTATCTCCGGGATGCTGTACCCGAACCCGGGTGGTGGGATACCGTTTAGTGTCGCCGTGCACGCACTGAATGGCCACTGCCCCTGTTGGGGTCTTCTGGTGGAGACCCAAGTCCTGAGGACGAAGGACGCTTTGACGGCACCCGGAGTCTGCGAGGGCCATAACTTTTTGTCCGTCTATGTGCACGGGACAATGAAACGGAGGGGGAGCAGCCCCAGGGGTGTTGCAGACATAGTTCCGTACCATTCCGATTTCCATAGGTACTTCCTTTTGGGGACACATACGGGCTATGTGGCCGTAGTTTCCACAATGATAGCATTGCGGTCCAGGGTTGGGTGGACGGTATATGATCGGGGAGGGCAAGAGAGGAGCCGGTTCTTGTCTTCGGGGTTGAGGTGGCCTTGAAAATCGGTTGGTGTTGGAGGGCTGTGGCCTGTGGGTGGCTTCGTCCTTACCCCGTTGTAGATCTTGAGCCCGTCCATAAGCACAGGCAATTTCGACAGCGGTCTCCAGGGTGAGCCGAGTGTGTTGCCGTACCCATCTCTGTGTGGCGGGAGGAAGGGAGTTTAGGAACTGTTCCAGACATATTTTTTCGATGATGTCCTCTTTTGTGGAAGCCTCCGGTTTAAGCCACCGGTTGACAAGATCTCTGATGCGGAAGGACAGTGCTCGTGGATTTTCTTGGGGTCCTTCCTTGGTCTGTCTGAGCTTTATTCTATACGTGTCATCATCCACACCCAGGCGCTCAAGGATGCACTTTTTTATGTCCGGATATGGGGTGGTGCCTTGGATGTTGGCCTGCTGGTATGCGGCCTGTAGGTCTCCTGTAAGCAGGGGACCCAGATACTGTCCCCATCGATCCTCAGGCCAGTTAGCTGCTTGGGACAACCGCTCAAAATTGGTGAAAAAGTAATCGGGGTCTTCACCGGGGACATATTTCTGTAACACCACGGACGGTAGAGAAGTCGTGGGTCTAGGCTGTCCCAGGACATCTGTCAGTTTACCCAGAGCTTGTTCCTGTACTGTTCCGTGACCTTTCAGGACATCATGGAGCTGACTTCTGTCGTCCTCGGCCGTTTTCAAGAATTGTTCCATGAGCTTGCCCAGCTGCTCCTGGTACTCGGCCATCCTCTTCATCACGGCCTCCATGCTACCGGCGGATCCCACTTCTGACACCAGATTTGGTGGTGGGGTGCCCGCGGGCCGGTAAATCAGGCGAGGAGGCCGGAGATAGTGTGCTATTTTTAAGGTAGTTTATTCGCAGTACAATAGTCATACAAGATGTCACGGAAAAGGGGGTCCTGATGTTCGGATCCGGCGTCTCTGTAGTGCAGCTCTCTCCGGAAGGTCCTTGCCAGGTAGTAGGTCCTCGTGGGATGTGGAGACACCTCGGAGGGCAATAAGAGAGAAAAGGACCGTTAGTCCGAACCACGATTCGGCAGTTATGCCACTACCAATACCGGGAGGTGAAAGGGCGGAGCGGAAGGTCGTGAGGGAAGGAGGGAAGGGGAAAAGAGGGACGATAGACCAAGACCAAGATAGCGAGACCGCAAGGGTGTACGGGGCGTGTTGGGGACTTCGGGCCGTGCTCAGTGATAAATGCTCTACAATATTTTACAGTGTTAACTCTAAGTGCGTTGTGCCTACAAAGATAGAAATTATATACAATATATACAGAGAGCACCTAACGCGCTCCAGGGGCGGTTTACAGGTACTCACGCGGTCTGCCGTAGCTCTCCAGGTGAGCTACGGCCGCTCTTCAGCTTCCTCCTTAAGGGTTCCACCACTCCTCTGACCACTCGTCTGCTTCGGTTGGCTCCTCTCCTCTGTCACCAGCCTAAGTATCCTGCCACGATTCTCCGACCCTGCTTCCCTGATCCGGGATGCTTTTCACCGGTCCTGACGCTCCTTCCGGGGCGGGACTTCCGGGTTCACAGGGTAGTGCTTCCGGGGTTTGCAGGTCCGTGATTGGCTCCTGTATTGAAGAGAGAGGCGGGGGACTGTAGGTCAATGTTATTTTTCCGTCTCGGGGGCGGACCCGAGGGACCGGCTGGCCAGAGTTCGTGTGGACGTTCCCAGGATGAGGTAGAGACACAGGGGGAAAGAATCCTGGGGGGGGAGAAGACGGCGGGACTCCGTCACAATGCCTTTGGCTAAGCAGGCAACAGAGTCCTCGACCTGGGCACTTCCAAGCTGGGAGCGAGTTTGTTTTTCGCCGACTGCGAAAAGCGCTCACACCAGCTGATGTGCCACAGGGAGCAGAGCTGATAACACGAGGCACAAACACCCGATTTGCGGTACAATCCTCAGCAGCAACGAGTCTGAATCCGTGAGTGCGGGTGTCGCGACAGGTTAACAAAACTGCAGGCGGGGGCGTGGCCGCCGGGGGAAGAGGCACCAGCTGTGCATTGTGGAGAATGCTGGGCCTCGCAGTCCCCCGGTAGATTTATTTATTTATTTAAGTAGTTTATACAGCGCGCAGCTACCCCCGAAGGGGGGTCCCGGCGGTAGAAACGGAACCTCAGAGAAGGAGGAGTGGAACAAGCTTATTACAAGACAGGGATCATAATTTGGAGAACAGCCAGGCTTTTAGTTTGGCCTTTGGCTAGGCAGGGAACAGAGTCCTCGACCTGGGCACTTCCAAGCTGGGAGCGAGTTTGTTTTTCGCCGACTGCGAAAAGCGCTCACACCAGCTGATGTGCCACAGGGAGCAGAGCTGATAACACGAGGCACAAACACCCGATTTGCGGTACAATCCTCAGCAGCAACGAGTCTGAATCCGTGAGCGGCATGGAATGAGTAGATGGATGGGATGCGGGCATAGGGGAGAAGGCTGGGGCAGGGACTCAGCAAATGGTAAAGAGTGCGGCGCAGGGTGGCATAACAAGGCCAAATACCGTTAAGGAGACCCCCATCCCTGCGCAGCGTTCAGCAGACAATAACGGGTGTGGGAGCCTTCAAGGCCGCAGCAGCAGAGAGGGCGGGGGTGCCCAGTGAGAGAGTGCAGACTCCGCAATACAAAGTGTGCAAGAAGGTTTCACGCGGAAATTGTGGTTGTGGCCTCCGTGCACCACAATGGGTGCAAACCTGTTGCAGGGTGCTGGGGGGGCACGTGGTGTGAGGGTGATCAGTGTACCCTTGGCAGGCAACAATGTGCGCAAAAAAAGCGTGGACGGAGTCCTTTGTTAGAAGTGCGGGATGGACTCTTTGTACAAGGTGCTACACCTGTGGGTAGAAGTGCTGGATGTGGTTGTGCTGTCGTTGTGCAACATGGTGGGGGGCGATAATTGTGCAGGGTGCAGGTCCAGTCTGCGTGCTCTTGGCCTTTCGTCCGACTGAGGCGGGGGGGGTCGAGGGCAGTGCTGGGTCGGACGCGGTGCTTGCGGCTGCTCAGGCGCACAGAATAGGGCGCATTGGGGCGGTCTGTGTGGGTCGGGCATGGCGATGAGAGAGTGCGTGGAGATGGTGGCTTGGGCGGCACGGATAGAGGACTTGCATTGCTCGTTGGGGAGTGGGTGGGTTTGGACAGGCAAAGTGGGCCCTGGCCTGCTAATGGCTGTGGCATTTTGCATTTTTGGGGGGGCTCAGTCGAGTCCCGTTTGTTGACCTGGTTGGCGTGCCAGAGGGGCTTGTCCGGGGGATTTCTTGGGAGGCGGCCGGCTGAACATGGAGCAACGCTGGTTATGCCAGGGTCGGACCCCGCGGGGTGCCAGGCGGCCGCGCATGCATGGCATGGTCTTAAGTAAAAATGGGGCATTTATAAAGCCCTTCGCCCACTCTACACTTCATGTTAGGTAGTAATTAAATGCCCCCAGTGTAACTTAAATGCCGGAATGGACTTGCCCCCATCGCCCTTGACTGCCGTAGGTGGTGATGGGCATCGAAAGTTCCTAGCGAGGCAGCTTCAAAGGGCTGTAATTGAGGTCCGGTAGAGTGTACAGCGCCTTGAAGACCAGAGGCACTGTCCCGTTAAATTGTTCTTTGGGTTGGGGCAGAAGGGGGAGAGCACTTATACAAGAGGTCCTTCCACCCAATTAGTAAGTTTGCAATTCGGGGTGGGCATGCTGGGCACGGAGGCACACGAGGACACGGAGGGATTGATGTGTGGAGAGGTGCGCAGACTGCGGCGGGTGGTGGCGTGAAAGGGGGCGCTTGCGAATGGTTAGAGGCTCGTTTAGGGGTGCGGATACAGGGCTGGGGCTCAGGAGCAGAAGATGTGGCGTAACAAGACGGGGGGGCTATACTTGGAGCTGGGGCTCAGACGTCTGAGGGACGCGGGGGCACAGGAACAGGCACAGGAAGAGGCTGAAGGGGGATGGGTGCAGGGTGGGCGCTGGTGAGGGGAGGGTGCCCCGGACTGCGGATGTTCAAGGAAAGTGAAGGAGTGGGGGGGGGGGGGGGGGGGGCTGGAGCACGTAGCGGTGGAAGGATGTCACGGTGGGGTGTGGTCTAGTTCTAGACAAAGGTGCAAAGATAGCGAAAAGCGCACCAGGGGCACTAATTAGGGACCATGGCAGAGGCAGCGTCGGGTCGGATGGCAGCGTAAAGGAGGGAGGGACCGGGTTTGGGGGGAGGGGGCCGTCTAGGGGAAGGAATGCATAGAGATAAGGATATAAGAGGAGATATCGGAGCGGGCGAGGGATGACCAGCCAAACGGTGTAGGGGCGGGGGAGGGGGCGGTCGTCAGGAGGAGATCCGGGGGTGCGGGCATCATGGAGGTGGAGTGCCCGCTCGGCTTTGTGTGCCGTCACGATGGTGTGCCCAGTTTCGCAGTACTTGCGCCCTGCTTGGGACGATCTGCAGGATGGTCCAGTGGTCCCTCGCACCGTTATATAACGCAGACTTTACCCGAAGGTGTCGAGCGCGTCACAGTGGGAACAGGAGATTACATGGAAAAATTACAAGTGAACAAATTACAAAAGGAAAGGTTGGGTTGCATGGGGCAAAGGTGACAATTGTGAGCGAATAAAAATATAAGGGGTCGGTTGGCGTGGGGAGGTTGCGGGGCGAAAGGAGTAGTGAGCATAGAGAAGTGCTGCCAGGGAGTTGGGACCCTCCTCCCACCCACTGTGGAATTTAAATAAGGGGGCAAGTGTCAAGGCAACAGGGATTCGAAGGTCTACATGACAATGGGTACATGACAATTTGGTAGTTAGGAGGTTCAAATGAGAAATAGTTAATAACAGACCTCTGCCTCTTGATAGCGTGAAGATCCCTTGCTTCTCCGGCGGCGGTCAAGCTGAAATGGCTCCAGCAAAGCACCGACATTTTCTGATTCGGGGGCGTGGTTTTCGTTCTCTCCTCTTCTCATTGGCTGGAAAGTAAAATTCCAGCCAATGGGAAGAGGAGAGAAAGAAAACAAGAAAGAAGCTAAAAAAACGCCCCGAGGGTCCGTCTCCAAAGTACCCACAGTAGCGGATGTCAATATCCCTTGATCTATGCATTAATGTTCTCTCCATTTGTACCCTGATAACTTGTACTAAACTCTATTCCTAATAGTATACAGATACAGAAGGGCTGAGCGAGCTTGGACTTATGACTGGCTTAGAGTTGATGCCCAAGTGTTAACTCTCAATCAGTCACAAATTAATTGTCTGTCTTCATTGGGTTGATGCAGAGGCAAAGGGTGGCGAGTGGCTATTGCCCATCTTTGGGGGGAGAGTTGGACCGGACTTGAAGCTGGACAGCCGGTGAAAATGCCCATTCTCTTCAGTGAATCTCAACGAGGAGTCGTCCGGTGTAGCAGTTATGCTACTTCTGGCTCCTTGTTAGGTATGCTTGGCATTTGGCTGTGCTACCCATGGACTGTGGTTCCACGGATTCAGCTTCCTGGAAACTAAGATCCCTGTTTACTTCAAGTAGTGTCCAGCCTAGCACTTAACCTGGTCCTTCATCAGCAAATATAAGGACATTGAGGGCTAGGGGTGCAACAGGGGCTCAATCCCATGATAGCATCAAAGGGGAAAGAATGCATAGTGTTGGTTCTTGCTTGTTTCTAGTCAAATGTTTCTGGTCAAATTATTAATTGCTTCCAATAAGGCTATATTCTTGTAAGCGAGTATGCTCCTTTTATCTCCTTCTTCCCGCGACCATGTGGATATCTACATTCTCTAAATTGAGGAATAGGGTTTGTTTCCTAAATGTGTAAAGAAACAGAAGGGATTTGCAAATATTTACTACATGTACTCAAGTGTAAATACGCTTGTCATGTTATAGCATGATTTGATAATAATTCCTACTTCTGAGAACTAATGAGGTGCAAAAACTGATTCCGATTTGCGGCACAAGGAAGGTTTTCATTCTCAAATACAGAATATCTGCTATAGAAGAACTGAGTTCTAGAGGATGGATTTTGGTTCAAGCAATAATTCCTACTCAAAGTATAGAACACTGATTCAAGTCTCAAAGAAGAATGTATTTATTGTCTCCATTAGGGATTCCACTCTTAAGGTTAGAACTGTAGAATGGAAACCTGATTCCAAGCTCGGAAGCAACTTGATAGTACACTGGATCCCTGATTCCAGGCTAAGGGAAGAACTTTTTAATGGGCTGGAACTCTGAATACAGGCGCATGGAAGAACTCGACTTTAGATTGGAGCTATGATATCGTGCTCAAGGAGAACTCTGTTTTAGACTGGAACTGCGATTCCATGCCCAAGATAGAACTCTATGTAGACTGGAACTGCGATTCTATGCTCAAGATAGAACTCTATGTAGACTGGAACTGCGATTCCATGCTCAAGATAGAACTCTATGTAGACTGGAACTGCGATTCCATGCTCAAGATAGAACTCTATGGGGGGCAGGCGGCAGAACACGGAGGGCACCGGCAGTGAAAGCAGACCCCGTCAGTGGCGGCACTGACCAGGAACCCGGTTCACACAGAACGGGACAGCAGCGAGGACACGAGAGGGGTTGGGGGTGAGACTCCGACCATTGATCTCCCCGCTACAAGACACTGAACACAGTGGGACGGGGGAGAAGGCCCTGAAGTAACAGTGGGGCTACTAGGATCTGGAAGAGGAGGCAGGGCCCCCCCCTGCACAAGGTGTCGTTATAGAGGAACAGCCGCTACACGGGAGAGGGTCGGAACATCCACACGACTCGGGCAGAGGGAGAGGAGACGAGATAGCCATCTCTGCCAACCCTGACCCCAAGGGCCACACAGCGGTGGACCACGCGAAAAAACACAGTACACCCCTGATAGCAGAGACGCGCCTGGGACAGCTCCAAGGAACGGGTTTCGGAGCGACTGGAGACCAGGCACAGGGAAGAAAGGCCCCTGAAGACAAGGAGGGGGGTGGTCGGGTCGCCCCAACCGGCGCCCTAAGGTGGGTGAAGAACCAGTCACGCCAAAGAGTGCCATAACCCACCCACCCCTGAAGATACTGTCATACAGCCGCTGAGTTTGGAGTGGCGGCGACCTCGAGAGCGACGGCGCCAGGAGTACAGCCCTCTATAATCAACGAGCTTCAAACGTAACAGGCGGCCCCCCAGTAGCGCAGCCCGCCCCGCCACGAGGATTACCATGGGGAAGAGAGACACGGTTCCTAAGACACCGAAACAGGGCCCAATGGATAATTTTGCGACATCACGGCCAGTTATGGAGCAGCGACCGGAAACACCTGGACCACTAACCGAAACAGCAATGCTGCTAGCAGCCATCCAAGCCTCTAGGAGTGACATCCAGGAATCACAGGCGGCACTGGAAGTAAAAATCGGAGAAGTAGGTTCCGAGATAACGTTGCTGCGCCAGGACTTTCGAAATCTAACAGAGAGAGTGTCAGTGGCCGAAACTAGAGTCACAGATAATGAGGCATCGATCACTGCATTAAACAAGCATTGGAAATGCAATAGGTCTCGCATTAGTAAAGTTTGAGCTATTGTTATTGTAAATGACACTTTTTTTATTTATGTGTTGGTTTTGAAAGTAGCAAAATTAATAGCTTTGTCAGTTACAATGTCAATAGTTTTAACTTTTGCAAATGTGACACCTATAGCATTTGTAATGCAATGTGTGTTGTATTTACGTGACTTAGATGTATTGATATTACAAATAACAATGGCTTTTAATTTTGTAAATAATTAATACTTAAATAAAAGTTATTGTAATTTATAATGGCAATAGCTTAAACGTTTGTAAATAACTTTTGTGAAGATTATGTTCAGTGTATTTTATTGTGACGAAAATCCAAGAACATTGCATTTGCACCTAAACCCACACAGAGCCACACACATATAGATGTGGTGGTGGTGGATCTGGGGGATATGGTGGTGGTGGATGTGGTGGTGGTGGTGATGGTGGATGTGGGGGTGGATGTGGTGGTGGATGTGGTGGTGGTGGAGGTGGTGGATGTGGTGGTGATGTGGTGGATGTGGTGGTGGTGGATGTGGTGATGTGGTGGTTGTGGATGTGGTGAAAGTGGTGGTGGATGTGGTGGTGGTGGTTGTGGATGTGGTGAAAGTGGTGGTGGATGTGGTGGTGGAAGTGGTGGTGGTGGGTATGGTGGATGTGGTGGTGGTGGATGCGGTGGTGGATGAGGTGGTGGATGAGGTGGTGGATGTGGTGGTGGTGGTGGATGTGGTGGTGGTGGATGCGGTGGTGGTGGTGGATGCGGTGGAAGTGGTGGATGCGGTGGAAGTGGTGGATGCGGTGGAAGTGGTGGATGTGGATGCGGTGGTGGATGTGGTGGTGGATGCGGTGGATGTGGTGCTGGTGGATGCGGTGGTGGTGGAAGTGGTGGTGGATGTGGTGGTGGTGGATGTGGTGGTGGTGGTGGATGCGGTGGTGGTGGATGCGGTGGTGGTGGATGCGGTGGTGGTGGATGCGGTGGTGGTGGATGCGATGGTGGTGGATGTGGTGGTGGTTGATGTGGTGGTGGTGGTGGATGTGGCGGTGGTGGATGTGGTGGTGGTGGATGTGGTGGTGGATGTGCGGTGGATGTCATGGTGGATGTGGAGGTGATGGTGGATGTGGAGGTGGATGTGGTGGTGGAGCTGATGGTGGACGTGGTGGTGATGGTGGATGTGGTGGTGATGGTGGATGTGGTGGTGGATGCGGTGGATGTGGTGGTGGTGGATGTGGTGGATGCGGAGGAGGTGGTGGATGCGGTGGTGGTGGTAGTGGTGGACGGGGTGGTGGTTGTATTGGATGTGGTGGTGGAAGTAGTGGTGGTGGGTGTGGTGGTGGTGGTGTATGTGGTGGTGGTGGATGTCATGGTGGATGTGGAGGTGATGGTGGATGTGGTGGTGGAGGTGGTGGTGGTCTCTTGCATTTGTTTCAGTTCGGAGTCCTGTGGAAGTAAATTAGGCCCGAGAAAGCGTTTCCCTTTAAAATTTGATTGATAAACCGCGTCATTAATAAAGATTGAAAATATTTGATTCAGTGTACTGTTCTGCGGTACCTTAAGATGTCTGTCCCTCCAGTTTTTTTTTTCAGCAGTGTTTTACAACTAAGAATGACAGATCCAATAGCAATAGCATGGCACTCACGTTAAAAAGGCGAGACCTGTTTGCTTTGTCAATGTTTGTTTCCCTAAGTGCATACCGGTCTTTAATTTCAGCCCATCAGCAGACGTCGGTTTTGAGTCAATGACCTACAGCTGATTGTAGTACCCTTTTGTGTATTGTAAAATCTATGTTTTATTCATGTTTTCTCGACTATTGGTGTAATAAGCCAGGCAACCGCACTGAACCAAGTTTGCAAATGCTTGAAAACCAAAAGTTTGCAGTTTATGGGACAGCGCAGGTATATGTAAATCATCTCCGGTAAAAAAATGATTTCTTAGCTCTGCCATAGACCCGCAGGCATATTACAGAAATCTGCACTGGAGCAGGGTAATTTTGTACCGCTCAACTGGTGCCCAAAAAAACAAGAGAAGCAACATCAAACCATTCAGAAACAACTTTCTCTGTTAAAACAAGGGTGCGGAGACTTACTGATTGTAAAGCCTGCCTCCCCCTTACACATCAATTTGTTTCATTTCGGGTTTCTCTTCTCCACTGCTTTTATTACTATGATCGTATGCAAAAACATACACTTACGATTTTTCCTCCCGATAAATTACTGCGGTTGGTATTCATTCCGTGAAAGGCATTTGAAAACCCGACTAAAAAAAATTAAAGAGCCTAGTGAAGTAAAAATAGATATAGTTGACCAAATGATGTCCTTACGGTGAATTTACAACATAAAGGATAGCATGTAATTGTACTTTTAAGTTGTAAAACAGTCTACCTAGCATTAAAGGCAAGTACTTCATAAGAGGTGGAATGGAACACCAGGTAACTAGCATGAAATGAGAGGAAATCTCTGGCTTGAGCCAAAGCACCAACTATGTACTGTTAAAAGTAATAACAAAGAGTAAATACCGGACCTAAAAAAATAATAGGATTCTCACAGACGTTTTCCAGAAGTGTGGAAACATAACAAAATGTGTATAACAAAAACTCTCAGCACTTGAGCTAAAGAGATTACCGTAGTCTGAGAGAGGTCTTTGGCAATCTCTCAATTCAAGCGCGAGTCGATAGACGTTACACATTAACAAGAGCAGGAGCCCAGACCGCGCAGCTACAGACTAACCGAAACCGGATGTGGTACGGAGACATCTGTTGCTGAGGGGGGTTGTTAAACACGAGGTTCCAAAGTGCAAGCCATGAAACAGCAAGAGAAAGATGTTCGTATAGTATATTACACTAAATGCAAGGCGCGAAATTAGCAGTCGAAAAGAAAAAAAAATGCGACACGGCGGGCAGGGGAGGGGGCGGAGCGGGTAAAACAATAAATAAACACGACGGCTGGACGAGAGAGAAGGGGTGGGGGGAGGAGAAATGCGACACGGCGGGCAGGGGAGGAGGGGGCGGAGCTGGGGGAGGCTGTGAGATGTGCACGCGCTTTTAAGCTCAATGCGCATGCGCATTGAGCTTAAAAGTCACGGGCACTGCAAGGATTCGCCACGATTCCTTGCAAGTTAGTTAAAGAGTGGTTAAGCCCCCATAGTCTCGCAAGCTCGATGCGCATGCGCATCGACAGGCGAGACCTAAAAAGGACATGGCAGAGCTTCAGGCCTCGCATCGCCACCTGCAATGGAAAGTAGACGATGCCGAAAATAGATCTCGACGCAATAACCTTCGATTTGTAGGTTATAGAGAAGGACTCGAGGGGAGAGATATGGCCTCCTTCCTTCACACATGGCTAAAGACTACCTTCCCGGCGGCACAGTTCTCTGCATGCTTCTTCATTGAGAGGGCACACAGGGCGCTTCTGGACAAGCCACCAGAGGGGGCAAGACCGAGACCAGTCATAGCGAGATTCCTGAACTATGCTGACAGGGACCTAATACTTCGAGAAGCCAGGAAACTGGGGGAAATCCGCTTCGAAAACGCCACGATCATGATCTTCCCTGACTATAGCCAGGAAGTGTCCAAACAACGCCGTTCCTTTGACTCTGTGAAGATGAAGCTACGATCCTTGAATATAGCCTACATGCTCCTGTTTCCGGCGAAACTCAAAGTAATCTATAAGGATAAAACCATTTTTTTCACATGTCCGGAGGACGCCTGGCAATGGCTTGAAGAACGCCCAATCCTGAACAGTAGGGAGGCAGCCGGAAAAGAAGCCATGGACAGATCACTGAGGGAAAAGACGCGCTGGGAACAGCCGAAACCACAACGTAGACGATCTGGAAAGTCAAGGAGGCGTAAGCCAGCGACGCCCTATCAGACCCGGGGTACCAGCGAAAGGAGAGGGGGCAGATCGACATCCCCGAGTAATAACTCAGTAGCGGGCTCCAGGTTCAGCAGCCTGAGGAATGGCATCCGCTCTGAAGGTGACGAGGAGGACGAATCAGAGGGTCATGAATCCGGAAGGGATGGAGAGGACGGTCTTGGCGACTCAATCCACCCTCAAGTTACTGAAATACAGCTACTAGAGCAGGACTCGTCGGGACTGGGTCCCACAACGGACACTCAGGACTCGCATTCATGAGCACAGATCTCCGGGGGACAATGAGATAGCAGCCCGGTTACCGGGAACACGCAAGTTGACACGCCCTCCTATGTTGTTTTCCTTGTTTGCACAGTTGTTTGGTGTTTGATGGGGAGGTTATGTGGGAGGGCGACAGGCCTTCTCCCGCGGATGGTTCGGTCCCCGGTTGGGACGCAACTGGAAGGGGAGGGAGGTGGGGAGGGGGAGGAAGGGAGGGGATGGTTTTTCTGCACACGCAAGTTAGGGGACCAGGGGAGTTGGGGAGGGAGGGGGGAACCAGTTAAGATACAGCAGCACCACGCCATGCCACACCGTGAGCCGCCCTTGCTCGGGGGACCCACTTGGAAGGAAGGAGGGAACACCCAATGGCAGACGCACTAGATAATACACACACTGGTGACGCAGGAGTCACTGTACTATCATGGAATGTGGATGGCCTTGGGTCAAAGATTAAACGAAGCCTGGTAAATGCCTACCTTAAAAGGCTAGCGCCGGACATAATCCTACTCCAGGAAACCCACCTCAGAGGCAATCAATGCGCTTTTATAGCAAGAGGCAGGTACGTAGTACTAGCACACGCAGGTTACACAACAGATTCCAGGGGGGCGGCGATCCTCGTTAACAAATCCACACCGTTCACTACTACTCGTACATGGCTAGACCCGCAGGGGACCTATGCAGGAGTACAGGGAGTCTGGAGGAGGCGCAGGTACACGATCGTCTCAGTCTATGCCCCCCCCCCGAAACTACAGGCACGCACCCTCAAGGCAATCACTGCTATCCTTCTGGATACGGCGGACACGATTCAAATAGTGGGGGGAGACTTCAATGACGTGATGTGTGTCGCAAGGGACAGATCGGGGACGCCACCCGCTATAGGACACGACACAGCACTAGCCCGACAGATGCAAATCTTAGGACTCACAGATGTTTGGAGATGGCTCCACCCTACACGGGAGGCCTACTCCTTCTACTCCGGGGCCCACAGGGTATTTTCCAGGCTGGATTATATATTCACGTCCCGACAGGATGTCTCTGTGAACGATTTAGTAGAATACAAGGCACGGGGAATTTCAGATCACTCCTCACTATATGCACACTTGGGACGGGGGAGGAGGGGAAGGAAAGTGGAATGGCGTCTACCAGCCTGGGAGATCCAAACACCGGAAATACTGAAGGGTATCAGGGCAGACATAAAGGTGTATGTGGCTGAAAACGAGGGCACGGTCCAATCAGGGGTCACACTCTGGGAAGCAATGAAGCCGGTCCTCAGGGATCGCATACAAAGCAGGTTGGGAGAGGCCAGGAGGAAGCTGCAGGACACGGTCACTAGTGAGGAGGTTTCGATCATAGCCCTCGAAGCAGAATACCACCATAGGAAGGAAGAGGCTATACTTAGGAAACTGTTAGACACACAAAGACACTATAGAGAACTTGTCACTGGGGAAGCACGCACACAGGCGCTGGCGACGCTACACCGATTATATGACGTGGGGGATAAATTGGGTAAACTTTTGGCGTGGCTGAGCAGGAAGGAAAGGACAGCTAGATGGGTAGATAGGATTACACTGACAGAGAATAGGTCAGCATGCACGGACGAGGCTATAGCTGAGGCCTTTGCAGCGTACTATGAAGACTTTTACAGGGCCAGGAATCTGGGTGACGAGGTTGAAGCACGCCACTATATGTGCGACATGGAGGTCCCGACCCTGTCACCTGAGGACGTCACGGACCTGGACGCAGAGGTGACACTAGAGGAAATAGCAGAGGCTATAGCATCCCTGAAACCGGGGAAGACGCCGGGGCCCAACGGCTTCCCGGCGGAATTCTTCAAACGGATGGCCGACCTGTTACAACGTCATGTAAAAACCTTATTTGTCGAGGCATTCCAGACGGCGAGCCTGCCACCCGACCTTGCCTTGGCCACAATTGTCCCAATATACAAGGAGGGCAAACCTAGGGACGTATGTGCCTCCTACCGCCCGATTTCTCTCCTCAATATGGAGACAAAGATTCTGGCCACTGTTCTTGCTAGACGCCTTCGGAGGGTAATCTCGGATCTGGTGCACGCGGACCAGTCCGGTTTTCTCCCGGACAGGGCAACTAAACTGAATCTCCGTCGCACGCATAACTGGCTGCAGGAAGTCCGAGAGAGGAGCGAGCCCCACTGGTTCCTCTCGTTGGATGCAGAAAAGGCCTTCGATGCGGTCCATTGGCCCTTCTTGCTGGAGACGTTGCGGAGGTTTGGCTTTGGCCCTAAGTTTCTACAGTGGATTCAACTCTTGTACTCAGCCCCGAGGGCACGAGTGCGGGTCAATGGAAGGGTGTCGCGCGAATTCCGCATTGGTAGGGGAACGCGCCAGGGGTGCCCACTGCCCCCCCTTCTCTTCACAATGACAATAGAAATCTTAGCGATCAGGATCAGACAGAATCAGGGAATTAGAGGCTTTACATGGGGGGAATCTGAGGATACCCAGGAGAAAATTTTGCTGTATGCCGATGACGTCCTGTTGTTTGTTACAGACCCGGACGCCACAATCCGGGTACTGTTCAAAGAACTGGCTGATTTCGGTGCAAGGGCAGGCCATACTATTAATTGGCATAAATCGGTTCTATATGACCCGCAAGGCTTGGAGCGAAGGGATTGCCTGCCAGAACTCCTCATTCACACCACAGAGGGCTTCCAATATTTGGGAGTGTACATAACACTAGATAAGACGCTCTCCTTTAATAATAATGTGGCCCGAATCATGGCAAGCGCGAAGGCAGAAATGGATCGGTGGAGACAGCTCCGCTCACTTTATTGGGCCGCGCAGCACTATATAAAATGGTTCTGCTTCCGAAGTTCCTCTATGCCCTTCAAAACGAATACTATCCGCTACCGGTTAAAACTCTGAATAAAATCCATGCGGACCTACGTGCATTCTTATGGCTGAGGAAACAGCCGAGAGTGGCCTTTGCCACACTGCAGCGCCACCAGTACAGTGGAGGGATTTCCCTTCCCAACCTAGAAGCATATTATTGGGCGGAGCATCTCACTCCGATTAATGCATGGCTGCATGCGTCAATAGATCACCCTACCTATGCACTAGAAAGGTCGAAATGGTCCACTACCAACGTGTTGTATTACCTGTACGGAGGGACCGGAGGGAAGCAACTTCTGCCGGCCATGAAGATTACACTGACTGCGTGGCATAGGGCGACCAAACGCATGGGATGGGACAAGCGGCCCACCCGGCAGACGCCACTATGGCATTGTCGATGGCTGGGTGAACTCAACAAATTGAAAGGCTTCCGACGATGGGATGACATCGGCATTTCAACAGTAGGGGACGTGATTACAAGGGGAGAGCTGAAAACATTTCACGCACTCCAGGGAGATTTTGGCTTACATAACACACAGTATTACAAATACACGCAACTGAGACATGCCTGGAGGGCACAAAATATCACTCTGACAGACATCCCAGAATACGCTCCACTGGAGGGTAGGTTACTGCAGGAGCAGATAGGGGGGGGGGGGCGGTATCCCTGACATATAGAACACTGACCAACAATATGCTAGGTACCTTACAAGACTTGCGAACCAAGTGGGAGGCAGATGCCGGGGCCATGGAGGACCTAGACTGGGAGATGGTTCTTATGCACCCGTGCGAGGTAGCGATTAAGTCTAGGCTTCGCCTCATACAGCTGAAGGTGCTACACAGAGCCTATTTCGACAGGGTACGCCTTTTTAAAATGGGGAAGGTCACGGACACAGCGTGCCTTAGGTGCCATCAGCAGGAGGGCGACTTCTATCACACACTCTGGGGTTGCAATATCAAACAAGCGTACTGGGAAGAAATATTTGTAGAATTGGATGAGATACTGGACACTACTCCACCACGCGACCCTATGCTGGCTTTATTGGGTTTGACAACTGAAGTGGACCTGGCCCGCCCCTTGATCATCTTCCTAGTGCTGGCTTTGGTGGTGGCAAAGCGAGATATTGCACGATACTGGGGAGCGGCCGAACCGCCAGATTTAGAGGAATGGAGGAGGGGACTAGACTTATACATGGCGGCAGAGAGAGTGACCTATAAAGCCAGGGGCTGCCCAAAAACGTTTCGGAGAGTGTGGGCAAAGTGGAGACAATACCACGGGTTGGAGTGAAACCACAGGTAACCTGAGTGGGAGCCTCGGAGAACTTACCTGGCGACACAGGCCCAACGGCGGTGACTAGGGGTGGCTCTGTCATAGACTGTATTGTACAACCCAGATATGACTAGTGGGTGAAAATACGTCAGGAGAGGGTGGGAAGGACCTGGGGGGGGGGGGCATGGAGGTTGCTGTTTCGGGGATTGCTTTTCTCATTTCTTATGTACCTACTATGAGTTTTGGTAAAACCCCACGCTTTTACTTGATTCATGTGGAATCCTGGGAATCTAAAAAAGAAAAAGTTGCGTAACTGACGGGCATTGGCTGAACGTTGAAGCCAGTCCGTGTGCTTACCTTTTCATTTGTGATACTTTTGATGCAACAATAAAAAGTTATTTTTTAAAAAAAAAGATAGAACTCTATGTAGACTGGAACTGCGATTCCATGCTCAAGATAGAACCCCATGTAGACTGGAACTGCGATTCCATGCTCAGATAGAACTCTATGTAGACTGGAACTGCGATTCCATGCTCAAGATAGAACCCTATGTAGACTGGAACTGCGATTCCATGCTCAAGATAGAACTCTATGTAGACTGGAACTGCGATTCCATGCTCAAGATAGAACTCTATGTAGACTGGAACTGCGATTCCATGCTCAAGATAGAACCCTATGTAGACTGGAACTGCGATTCCATGCTCAAGATAGAACTCTATGTAGACTGGAACTGCGATTCCATGCTCAGATAGAACTCTATGTAGACTGGAACTGCGATTCCATGCTCAGATAGAACTCTATGTAGACTGGAACTGTGATTCCAAGCTCAAGATAGAAATCTATGTAGACTGGAACTGCGATTCCATGCTCAAGATAGAACTCTATGTAGACTGGAACTGCGATTCCATGCTCAGATAGAACTCTATGTAGACTGGAACTGCGATTCCATGCTCAGATAGAACTCTATGTAGACTGGAACTGTGATTCCAAGCTCAAGATAGAAATCTATTTAGACTAGAAATGTGATTCTATGTTCAAGGAAGAACTCTTTTTAGACTGGAACTGTGACCCATGCTCAAGAAAGAACTCTATTTAGACTAGAAATTTGATTCTATGTTATGTTCAAGGAAGAACTGCGTTTTAGACTGGAACTGTGATTCCATACTCAAGATAGAACTCGGTTTTAGACTGTAACTGTGATTCCATGCTCAAGATAGAACTCAGTTTTGACTGGAACTGCGATTCCATGCTCAAGATAGAACTCTATGTAGACTGGAACTGCGATTCCATGCTCAGATAGAACTCTATGTAGACTGGAACTGCGATTCCATGCTCAGATAGAACTCTATGTAGACTGGAACTGTGATTCCAAGCTCAAGATAGAAATCTATGTAGACTGGAACTGCGATTCCATGCTCAAGATAGAACTCTATGTAGACTGGAACTGCGATTCCATGCTCAGATAGAACTCTATGTAGACTGGAACTGCGATTCCATGCTCAGATAGAACTCTATGTAGACTGGAACTGTGATTCCAAGCTCAAGATAGAAATCTATTTAGACTAGAAATGTGATTCTATGTTCAAGGAAGAACTCTTTGTAGACTGGAACTGTGACCCATGCTCAAGAAAGAACTCTATTTAGACTAGAAATTTGATTCTATGTTATGTTCAAGGAAGAACTGCGTTTTAGACTGGAACTGTGATTCCATACTCAAGATAGAACTCGGTTTTAGACTGTAACTGTGATTCCATGCTCAAGATAGAACTCAGTTTTGACTGGAACTGCGATTCCATGCTCAAGATAGAACTCGGTTTTAGACTGTAACTGTGATTCCATGCTCAAGATAGAACTCGGTTTTGACTGGATCTGTGATTCCATGCTCAAGGAATAAACTCTGTTTTGGACTGAAACTGTGATTCCATGCTATCAGAAGAACCCCGGTATAGACTGCAACCATGATTCCCAGCTCAGGAAAAAAAATCTGTTGTGCACTGGGCCGTGATTCCAGGATCAGGGAAGAACTGGGTTATAGACTGGAACCCTGATTACAGGCTCAGGAAAGAATGTTGTCGTAGACTGGAACCCCAATTCAAGGCTCAGGGAAAACTTTGTTTTAGACTGGAACCCTGATTACAGGCTCAGGAAAGAATGTTATAGACTGGAACCCTGATTACAGGCTTAGGAAAGAATGTTGTTATAGACTGGAACCCTGATTACTGGCTCCGGGGAGAACTTGGTTCTAGACTGGAACCCTGTTTGCAGGCTCACAAAGAAACTTAGTTACAGACTGAAACCCTGATTTCAGCCTCATAACGAAACTTAGCTATAGACTGGAACCCTGATTACGGGCTCAGGAAAGAATGTTGTTATGGACTGGAACCCTGATTATTGGCTGGAGCCCTGGTACCAGGCTCTGGAAAAAAACTCGGTTTTAGACTGGAATGTCACATGCTCAGGGAAGAACCCAGTTATAGACTGGAGCCTTGATTCCAGGCTCCGATAATAACTTGGTTAGTACTTGTCTCTCAGGGAAGAACTCAGTTACAGTTAATTGACCGGAAGCCAAGGAAATAGCTCAGTGCTAGAGAAGAAATTGATCTGCTCTAATCACCCTTCTTGCTGCTCTGGGCGCCCCAGCTGGTGCGACCATGTTGTGTTAGGCCTGGCCCTGTTACAGAAAGACACTGGAGCTGAAGACTGCAGGGTGAGTCCCTGAGGCTGCATAATGCCTGTCCTCTCCTTCCCCTTTAGAGCCTGCAATTTGTGTGCTGGGCCGGGCTGTGCGGCCGCCTGCCCAAGCCTTCAGCCACATCCCACAGACGACCTAATTACAGGCCTAGTTGCCTTCCTCTTCTGCAGGGCGCAGGCTGCAGTATTTTTAGGATCCTCTGTGGTGTTTTTGCCTCTGTGGCTTTGGCAGGGGGCCTAAGGCAAAGGAAGCGGTCAGGAGTTGGGGCCTTGTGCCCCGCGCACTGGAGTGCGTGCTGCCAATCACTGGCGCGCGGCGCTCAGGGCCTTGTGACATAATCCCATCTTTGGGTTTCTCATACCACTGCTTTACAGATGTCACAGTAGCTACATCTCTGGCATCCAATACTGGAGCGAATACTTCTGTTATGAGCTACTGAGCAATTTTGTTTAGAGAGAGGCAGCCCATAGGGGGTGGGGTTGGTCCCAGGGTAGCAAAGCGGGCAATTTCCCAGGATTCCCACCTTTCAAGGGGCCCCCTGGGAAAATCAACTTTCTTTCCAGCCTACTTCTGCTTATTTCCCTATCGTAACCTTCAACATATAATTCAATATTGTTATGCAACAAAGGACTTTGAATAGGTTAAAAATGGTTGATAAAATAAAAAGTTGCACCAAACACGCCCCCCCCCTCCCCAATAAAAATATTTCTTGCCAAGGGCCCTCCAAATCCTTAAGATAACGCTGGTTAGTCCCAGCTAGACCAACTCTGTTCCTTCATACTCTATTTTCAAAACCATTGCATCTCTTGTCAACTCCCCTTTTGATTGCCTCATCCCTTTCCAGTCAGATTGCTTTTGTTGGGCTCAGCACTGAACTGAGGGTTTCCACCTTGTTCACTCTGACTAGCACTTGCTCAATAGCCTCAAAACCCACCTACAGTGCCTTCCACCGTTGCTAAGACGCAGATAGTACTTTAGTTCTCATTGACGTGGTCTAGTGGCTAAACTGCAGACTTTGGAACCAGGGGACCTAGGGTTGAATCCTGACCTCGGAACTTGACTGCTGATCATCTGATTCTGAACAAACTACTTCATTGACTTGACTCTAAAAATGTAAATGTGTGGAATAAGATTGTAACTATGTGAATTATGATATAATTGAGTAATTCAACTATGTAAATCCCCACTTGGTGTACAAGGTCTTCTACCACATCCTCAGAATGTACAGCGTAGTCCGTTACTCTTCAGCTAGGTTTGCACTGAATAAATATCAATATATCAACACATTAAATACAATACAGTTAGTAAGTTGGACTACTACAACAGCTTCTTCATTATCCCCCCTCCTCCAGCCTCTCCCCAATAGAGGAGATTGATTTTCTCATTCATTGCTCAATGGTTCACTACAAGTGCCCCATTCCTGTATGTACTCTCGTACAACCTCCCCCACCACAGACAAAGTGACATGTTAGAATCTAGCACATCACTTTGTCTTTTAGAATTATAAGTCTAGTCCTCTACTTAAAATTACATTTTCCTTTTTCTGTATTTGTAAATTAAATAGAACATTTCATAATTTCTGTATTTTTTTGCTTATACTTTTTTCTGTGAGCACAATGTGTATTGTTTTGAGGTTCAAATCGTAGAAATTGCTTAGGCCTGTGTCCTCTGCTTCCAGTAAGGACTCAGTGGCTGTCCCAAAGCTGAGGAGCCGCTGCCCTATTGTTTTTAAACCGAGTTCCGTTAGTGGTATATGTGCCTGAAAAACTTATATGTACCTGAAAAACAGAATTTGCTATGACATGTCCGTTTTTCAGGTCTAGGTGCAAACAGAGAATTGAATAGTCTGAAGCCCCAATGTCTGGCTTTGAATTTAAAAATGCTGAATGATTATTTAGCTCAGAAACATGTCACCCACAAAGAGGTGGTTCACCAAAACTGCTGGGGTACTTTATCAAAATGGCTGATGCTGCGTAAGTGAGTGCCGTACGACTAAGAAGCATAGATTACGTTTTGGAATTTAGTGGACCGTGTCCCTCCATGTCTTAGACCTGGTAATATTTAAGTGTGGACATTGAAACGGGTCCCTATCTGGCTCTATATTCAAGTCCTTAACTTTAGTGGCAACACCACTGATAGATTTCCCAACAATGAATGTAAAAAATGTTAAAATAATCCATGCAGTGATTTAGTTCCTGTTTATATTTCACATTTTTTATTTAATCTTGCATTCCTTAAGAGTGTCAGTCATGGGGAGGAGCCAAGATGGCGACCGGGTCGGACGCGTAAGCTCCGAGCTCCGCGAGCCGCCCTATCCTGCATTGCTCTCCTGACATCAACCCTGAATATTTTTTGCTCAAACGGAGACATCTGAACGCGGATGTCGTTGGCGTTCTTTTGGGACCTCCGCCGCTCATTTCCGTGGTGGATTCGAGCCGTTCTCCGGCCCCCGACTCTGGCCCGGGACCGGGAACTGTATGCCTGGCACTGGACACGGCTGGGCGCTGTCGGCCGGGCACGTCGCAGTGGCGCAGGCTGGGGCAGGAGCGCTACTGATTGTTGCAGCGCACTACATCGTCTCCCTCTACAGCGGTAAGGTTCCCGCTGGGTCGCCCGGCCTCCGAGAGACACTGGACTCTGGTCGTGACGGTCTCCGCCCTCCTTGCTGAGTACGGGCGAGCCGGAGTCCATCTTGGGGTGCTTGTCCTACCGCTGCCTATACGCACCGCTGGCTGGAGAGTGATCTTTACCCTGCCCTGCCCTAGACCTGCGCGGCGCTGGCTTGTGGGTGGCCCTCGCTCCTTCTGCTCTTGTTGGCGACGCCATTCCCCCCACCTCTGCATCGTGAACTCTTTACTGGGGCTACCAGGACGCCTCCTTCCCCGTGGGAGCAAGATGGCGGCCTCTTTGTTCTCTCCGTGCAGTGTCCTTACTACGGAGGATCCGGCTGTTGACCGGGGGAAATGCTCGTGTGATGAACGTCAGTTATCACCACAGAGGGAACCGACCTATGGTACCGTCCTGGCTGCCCTGCTTGGTCTTCGTGAGCTCTGGCGGCAACAAGCCCACCTCTTGGAACAAGGGATAGTGAGAGCCACCTCACATATTAAGGGACTGGGTTCGACTGCCCCCCCGCTGCCACTGCCTATTCCTGTCCGAGAAACTGCTTTACACCACGCGCATGGAGAGGTGCGACCAGCCCCTGGATCCACAGCCGTCTGTTGTGTTATTGCCGAGGAAACTGCTACAAGGTCGCCATCCGTTTTGTTGCCTGCAACTGTATCTATTCCTTCGACACAGTGGCACCCTCCAGAGACTTCTCGGGCGCTGGTCCCCCTCCCCGCTCCTGCGACTTTCTCTCCGAGGCTCCGGAACGTGTATCACCTTGTGGCGGGGGCTCGCCTTACTGTCTGGATACTGCTATTGCGGATAATTGGGAGTGTTCACCTCCTCCTCCTCTTAGCCCTTACTGTTGGGTCTGGCCATTTTGCTTCTCTGTCCAGCTGGAGGGGAGTGCACGGCAATGGCCATGTCTGGTTGTTTTTCGGCGCTCTGGTCAGGGCTGAAGATCCTCCGCACAATGACTTGCCGATTGCCTGGTGATGACCTGACCTATAACGTTTTTTGCCCTGTTTAATTTATTGGGGGGAATGTTTCTCTTAATATGACTACAGCATTCTTGAGTAGGCGGTGACATCCATTTTGTGCATGTGAGTCTCCCCCTTCCTCCTTGTTTCCATCTGTTCCTTTGCTGATAAGGGGGTCGACACTCGTAATATGCTGGGGGCTGAAGGTCATCCGAAATCGGGTTAGGGCTAGCCTGCTTGTTTGCTGCATTGCTTTCCTACCTGAGGGGGGTTGGGATCGAACTGATGTGTGGAAATGTGTGACCCGCCTGCAAAGTACGCATTGATTCTTCTAGCTGACTGGGAATTATTCGGTAGCGCTTAGCTCTCGCTCTCGACGCCTCCTTAGCAGTATTGCATTATGGTTCACGGCACGATCGGAGCCCCTATTGACTATCCTGAAACCTATCGAGCCACTGGCTCTGTTGCTTTCTGGGGTGTCTGACCTGCCGATAACGACTATTGGGACGGGGGGTTGCCAGTAATGGGTGGCGTCCATTTTAACTCCTTGTCTTCCTTTGTCCGGGACGGCCATCTTAGTTGCCGGCCGCTCCCGGCTTAACACTGTTGCACCTCCGATGGTTTCTTCTTTCACGGCCGCAGTCCCAATATCCTCTTGCTGGTCTTCGTTTTTAGGGCCCTGGTCCTGGGTGGCACGGGGGTCTGGTGATGGGCTATTTGCTTATATTGGTTGTGAGGTCTTTTAATTTTGAAGCTCCGTTTGGGGTATTGATTATTGTTTGCTTGCTAGTTTAACGAGCTTGATTATTGTTGGCTCCTCCCCACCTTTTTCTTTATTGGGGGGTCTTCGACAAGTTTGCACACTTGTCTTCCTCCCTATATGTCGAATGAGACGCTTTTTCTTATATGCCTTTTTTCCGATCTTGGCTTTATTTTCTTCTCCTTCTTCTTCCCTTTTCTCTTTTCTTACTACATTTCGGGTTTATGGGGCGACAGACACTCTGCTAGGGGGGGGGCAGGCCATAGCCTCTGCATGTGTGTAGGGTGGGGGGGTATGTTTTAGTTTTGTTAATTTCTATGGTATCTATTTCTGTTCTCTTTATAATTTTTCCTTTCCTTGTTCTGGGTCTGTAATGAGGGTTCTGAGGAGCGGGTAGCGCTGTGGGTGGTATGTAGATGTGGACTGATGCTTCTGTTGTTGGGAATTGTGCCGCCGAAGTGTTGGGTGTTATTACTATTGCCATGTTTATTGCTGCCTGTATGTACTGCACGCGGACTGTATGGACTCAGTTCTCCTTCACTTAATTTTATCGATTTATGTTTTAAAAATTTTAAAAATTAACCTTCATTGCTCCTCCCCCTTGGCGGCTTGGTTCACGTTTGTGTAATTGCCATTATTTGTTGCTGCATTGCCTGACACCGCCGGGGGGGGGCTACATTGTTTGCTATCGTGCTCAATTGTTTCGTGGCCGGCCTGACGGTTGTAGGCCCGTATTTGTCCTCCTTTTTCATGCACAATAAAGGTTTCCAAAAATTTTAAAAAAAAAAGAGTGTCAGTCATTTTCAGGATGTTGTATTTCTGTATTTTCTTCCTGTAGCATATTGCTCTTGTGTTTGCCCATACTTTGAATTGATTTGCCTGCAAGAGCATTTATAAAAGAGGGCGCTTGACCTCGGACCTGAGGATCTGGGTTCGAGTCTCGGTAACGACGCCAAACATCCTGTGATCCTGGGCAAATCACTTAATCTCCCCGTGCCTAACAAAAATGAATGTGTGTCCTCATGTAACGTAACTGGTGCTATATAAAGCGCTCTGATACCCGATTCGGTTCAGGTCAAGTTTGCTCTATATAAAACTCTGCAACAAAAAAAAAAGGTAAATATTGAAAGCTCTGGAGCTGAGGTTAAAGGCTGTGCTGCTTCTCACAGTGTCTGTCAGTGGGTCAAACGGGTGTTCAAAATACATGGTCATCCAATCCTTGGCCTCTCTGCAGAGCACATAAAGCAATGGTCACTTTTTATGTCTCACCTGAGCCAATGCGCTTGCGCATTGCTCCGGCAAGATTATAGTAAGGGGAAAAGAACAGTCTATCAAAACGGCGGATTAGACACAGTTCATGTGATCTATGCGCATGCAAGCCAGCCACGTCACACACCACCATTTGTCTGTGCCTCGCATCAGACTTCAAAAGCTGCCCCCCCCCCCAATCAGACTTCAAAGGCTGCCGCTCCCCCGCCCCCGCATTAGACTTTAAAGGAATGCTCTCCCGCTCCCCCCCCCCCGCCACAGCAATGCCGAGAGCTTGTTTTGCTTGTGTGCTTGCATCTTCCTTCCTTGGCCCTGGTGTTTTCCGTGTTCTCCCATCCAGTGCCTTCTCAACCCCGTACTTGATTGCTGTCCAAGCCCCAGCCCTAGCTGCCTCTATCATTATACACTCTCCCTGTGTTTTGCTGTTTCCCCCTGCTTTTTCCCAGCTCCATCATTCATTGCTTTGGCAAACTGAATGCGCTTTGTTGCACTCAACCCTGCGTGTTCTTAGCTTCAGTCTCTCTGCTGCTGCACCACATCACTCAGGGACACCACCAAATCACTCAGGGACACCACCACATCACTCAGGGGCACCACCACATCACTCAGGGGCACCACCACATCACTCAGGGACACCACCACATCCCTCAGGGGCACCACCACATCACTCAAGGACACCACTCACGGGCACCAGCACATGACTCGGGGACGCCACCACACCACTCAGGGACACCACCACACCACTCGGGGATGCCACCACATCACTCAGGAACATCACCACATCACTCAGGGGCACCACCACATCACTCAGGGACACCACCACATCACTCACAGACACCACCACATCACTCACAGACACCACCACATCACTCACAGACACCACCACATCCCTCGGGCACCATCACATCACTCAGGGGCACCATCACATCACTCAGGGGCACCACCACATCACTCAGGGGCACCACCACATCACTCAGGGGCACCACCACATCACTCAGGGGCACCACCACATCACTCAGGGGCACCACCACATCACTCAGGGGCACCACCACATCACTCGGGGGCACCACCACATCATTCAGGGACACCACCACATCACTAGGGGACACCACCACATCACTCTGGGACACCACCACATCACTCTGGGACACCACCACATCACTCTGGGACACAACCACATCACTCTGGGACACAACCACATCACTCTGGGACACCACCACATCACTCTAATACACCACCACATCACTCTAATACACCACCACATCACTGTAATACACAACCACATCACTCAGCCCAACCACATCATCACTCAGCACCACAACATCACTGTCCTTGCTTGCTACCAATAAGCATTGCCATAGCCAATAGGACTCGCATTAGGAAAGTGTAAGCTTTTGGCTTTGTGAATAACAATGCTATTAATTTATATATTTTCAAAGCCAACACATATTTAAAAAAATATGTCATTTACAATACCAATAGCTCACACTTTCCTAATGCGAGACCTATTGCATTGCAAATTCTTTTTTTCAGTTGCAGTTGTTTTATTAAATACAGTAATTAGATTTTTCAAAACACAAGCGGCTCAGTGTCTTACAGTTACTTTACCTCCTCTCCTACCTTCGGGTCATTTCGTCCTGCGATAGGATACTTTTTTCCAGTGGACACTATCATGCTGAGCCATGTCTAGGTTTCACTTGTCCGCCTATTTAAGCTAGTTGCCAGTGCGCCGGATTGGGTTGACTTGTAGAAGGCTCCTTTGCGTGCTCTCAGGTTATCATTGTTAGTCCCTTAGTCTTCTTCTGCCCACCTGCTCCATATTTTTTTAACATTTCTTGGTCCATTCCCTACCCTTGTAGATCAGTTTTTCCCTCGAGTAGCATATGTTCATTTCACGCTCCCAGCTTCGCAATTGCGGTGTCTATGTAGAGCCCCACTTGAGTACTATTTCTCGGTTGGCAAGTAAATATCCCAAATTGATAAGGAGCTTCTTATGGGATGTTGAGTCTGCCTCTCTACAGCCCCAGTGGTGCCTGTGCTTCGTTATGTGTTCCTGTGGCATCCATGAATCGCTGAGTGACTCCTTCCCAAAATCTACGGAGTAGTGGGTAGTCCCATAGTGTCTGGTAAAAAGTGCCTTTCTGGCCACATTTTCGTAGGCACTTCTTTTCTGTGGTTTTCTCCATCTAACATAGAAGAACTCTTGTGTAATATACTCTGTGCAGTATTTTTAATTGAATCAGGCGGGATTGATCTTTTATTGTCACCTCTCTGGGGAATTACAGTGCCTTCCTCCAGTCATCATCTATTGGTCTCCCACATCTGTTTGCCATCGCGTTTTTGGATGCTCTAGCCCCCCTTGAGTGTTTCTCAGTAATGCATTATATGTGAGAGAGATTTCCTTCCAGCAGACTTTTCTAGGGGGGAGAGCACTCCGTGGTCTCCCTCTCCAGTGATACTACTGGTTGCAGTGCTTGGCGCCATTGGAGGTACTTGAAAATTTGTGAGGATGCCATATCATATTCCTTCTTGAGGTGGTCAAATGAAACGATGCCGTTAGTATCCCACACCTCGCCCAGGGTAGAAATGTCGATAGAATATCAGTTTTTATATCAAGGCAGTGCCGGCGCTGGGCCTAGGTTTGTGCCAAGCCATAGGGGAGTCTTTGGTGTGAGCTGTTGGTCCCATCCCAATTCTTTTTTTACATTATGCCAGGTGCGTACCACAGTTGCAGTTACTGGAGGGATGTCTGTCTTCATCTTTCCCTGTAGAGTACATGCAAATAGCCTCTGTAGCCAAGTGCCTCTCAATCCATTCTAAAGGCTGTGTCATCAAGTGCGGCATAGGCCCACTCGTTTACTATGCTGATCTTTGCAGCTTTGTAACATTTCTGGATATTTGCCTCCCTCGTACGTGGACCTGTGGAGCATGGTTAGCGCTATCCGTGATGAGCCGTTTAACCATAATAGGGATCTTAATTGTATATTTACGGCCTGGCAGAATGACTTGGGTATGGCGTGTGGACTATTTTGGAGTGTGTACGTAAATCAGGGTAGCACAATCATTTTGAAGATTGCTGCGCACCCCATCAATGAAAGTGGCAGCTTCTTCCAGTGTTTGACACCTGCTTCCATTTCCTGGAATAGTGTGGTCAAATTAGCCTTATAATGTGATCTCTCATCTTTGAAGATCTATTACCCCAGATATTTGAACTGCTGGGTCTCTACTCTTAGTTGCATGGGGAGACGGGAGTGTCCCTTCCAAGTACCCAACAGAAATATCAGTGACTTCTACCAGTTTGTTTTTAGCCTCAAGTACCTCCCATGTATCTCAAATAGTTCCCCTACTCTTACAAGGGATTTTTCAAGTTCTGCCAGATATAGGAGTATATCTTCTACATAAAGTGATATTCACCCTTCCCATGTGTGCTCCCACCTACAACGTTCAATTTGGACGTCCACTTGCACCCAGCTCACCAGCGCCTCCACCTACAATGAAAATAGCATCAGCAATAGTGGGATGCCCTGCCTTATCCCTCTTTGTACCAGGACATCTCGCAGGATTATCCTGTTGATTTTAAGTTGTGCCCTAGAGTTTGTATATAGTAATTTTACCCAATCTAGATATTGGGACCGGAAGCCTATTCTCTCATGTACTGTGAATAGGAAGGGCCATTTCACTGAATCAAGGGTTTTATGGGCATCCAGGGACACCACCGCCAACGTAGCTGATGCCTTCTGATTGCTGCTATGTTATTATATAGACTGCGGAGATTAAATCTGGTCGGCCTGTGTGGCATGAACCCATTTTGGTCCCGGTGGATGAGATCCAGAATCACTCCCTGGGGTCTGTTTGCTGGTGCCTTGGCTAGTATTTAGGTATCTATGTTTAGAAGAGAGATCGTGTGAAGTTGTGACTGATCCAGACATCCTTGCCGGGAAACATTTGGGCAGAGCTCAGGACATCTCATAGATATAAGAACCCTGTACTCAACTAGGTTTCCCATTGATCGGTGGGATAACCCATAGGAGCCCTGATGAAGTTCTCCCATGGAGAACGACACACGTGGGCTGGAATCTAAAGCTTTGATATTGACTGAACAATAAAGACATTTTGTAAATCTTACTTTTGCAATCTGGACTTTATCATTCCGCGCACGCCCGTCAAATTGTTGATGCCAGGGCTTGCTGCGCGGGACCTGCACACATATCAACAAGCATTTGCAATGCAATGGTCTCGGCATCATTAAAGGTAGAGCTATTGGCATTGCTCATGACATTTCTTTTTTTTCTTTAAATCATAAATAAATGGCATTGTCATTTACATTGCCAATACACAGCACTCTGCACTCAACAGCACACACCACTCTGCACCTGCACTCACTGCTCTGCACACTCACTCTGCACTCACTACTCTGCACTCACTACTCACTACTCTGCACTCACTACTCACTACTCTGCACTCACTACTCTGCACTCACTACTCACTACTCTGCACTCACTACTCACTACTCTGCACTCACTACTCTGCACTCACTACTCTGCACTCACTACTCTGCCCTCACTACTCTGCACTCTGCCCTCACTACTCTGCACTCACTACTCACTACTCTGCCCTCACTACTCTGCCCTCACTACTCACTACTCTGCACTCACTACTCTGCACTCACTACTCACTACTCTGCACTCACTACTCACTACTCTGCACTCACTACTCTGCACTCACTACTCACTACTCTGCACTCACTACTCACTACTCTGCACTCACTACTCACTACTCTGCACTCACTACTCTGCACTCACTACTCACTACTCTGCACTCACTACTCTGCACTCACTACTCACTACTCTGCACTCACTACTCACTACTCTGCACTCACTAATCTGCACTCACTACTCACTACTCACTACTCTGCACTCACTACTCACTACTCTGCACTCACTACTCACTACTCTGCACTCACTACTCACTACTCTGCACTCACTACTCTGCACTCACTACTCTGCACTCACTATTCTGCATTCTGTACACTCACTCTGCACTCACTACTCTGCACTCAATACTCTGCACTCACTACTCTGCACACTCACTCTGCACTCACTACTCTGCACTCACTACTCTGCACTCACTACTCTGCACTCACTACTGGCCCGGATGGCTACTTTCAAGAAAGCACAGACGTGGTAGCAGATTTCAGGTGTGCTCAAAAATTGTAAGTGGAGCAGATGCATATTTAAAACATTTCTCACAAAAATACTACCGCTGATGGCTGACCACCATTCATTTCACATCTATGGAAACTGAGGGGCAGATAACGTTTAAAAATATTTCCTTTAACGTTTTCAGCAATTTTGTTTGTTTTGCATGTTTAGCTAATTCTCTGCTTTGAGTGACGTTTGCCAGACGTGAGAGTGCTTAATTGATTGCATAACACCGACGCAAGCACCAATCTGGCATGGCAATGAGTTGTAGTGCCACTCACAATGAGT
This sequence comes from Lissotriton vulgaris, assembly GCF_964263255.1. Taxonomy (NCBI): domain Eukaryota; kingdom Metazoa; phylum Chordata; class Amphibia; order Caudata; family Salamandridae; genus Lissotriton; species Lissotriton vulgaris. The sequence continues at coordinate 547,067,588 of NC_141698.1, read as the reverse complement.
GACAGCTGACATGCAGAAAGGCACCTCAGTGAGGTAGCTACAGATAAACCGAGTTAAACCAGGGAAGGACCCCCCTCCCCCTCCCACGAAAGGCGTGCATCTGGACTCTTTTATGCGGCAGAAAGGAGACCATACAGAAGAAAGCGCGCGGCACATAAAGGCAGATTCCTGGAAGGAGCTGAAATGGGAGTCGGCGAGGCCTTTTTCAAAGCAATTTTTTCTGCTGTCTGTGATACAATAGCAGCGCGGATGAGAAAACAGTGAATCATTGTAATTATTGCTTACTCCATATTCAGCGGCTGCTGATCTTTTTTCAAAGCTAAGGGTAAGGTGCGTACAGCACCGACTCAATTAAAGCACTGAATATAAGATCAGTGGCTGGCTGTCTCCACACTTATTAACCTGGTTGTCCAATGGTCATTGAGAAAGATTCTCAAATGGAGGCGGAAGCAAAGGTCCAGGATTAAAGGTGCTACCGTATTGGACGATGCCCAAGGCTTGCTGTGTTCGAGTGTGTGCGCCCGTGGGTGTGCAATTTACCTGACGCACGTAAGATTAAAATGCAAAATAAGCCTTGACAAATTCAATAGGTATGATTTTGCATGGCGTGCAGGTCAGGCGTGCACGCACCATACACAGCCGCGCCGGAAGTCAGGCAAGGTCGCCTGTGACGGGGGCGGAGCCGCGACCGGACCGGAAGAGGAGGCAGGCGGAGGAAATGCGTCGAGCGGCCTGGGGCTCCTGCGAGCGTGGAGAGCCCCGGGGCCGACAACAGGACGTTGCACACGTGTTGCGGGACTCCCTTGACCAAGAGGGAGTCCCGGGAAAGGAGCCACAGCGTCAACTCTCCCTGCCGGTGCGGAGAGCGGAGACCCCCAGATTGCCACAGTAAGTTAAAGGGGAGAGGGGGGCGGTGCACTTGTGTGTGTGTGTGTGTGTGTGTGTGTGTGCGCGCGCGTGTGTGTGTATGAGTGGGGGGTTCTGTATGTATGTGCGTGAGCGCTTCTGTTTCTATGTATGCGCATGCGTGTGTTGGGTGGGAGCCTCGCGCAGCGCTCGTACTAATGCGAGTGCCAGTTTAGATTCGCCTGCGCGCGCCAGGAGTGTCTCCTGGGAAGCACACTCGCTGACAAAAGATCTCGGCGGAGACGCGCTTCCGCGCGGCTAGCCGAGACCTAAAAATGGCGTGAGGTGCAGAAAATTGTAGTCAACCGTCTTTTCTTGTTCTCACCTAAAGAAATCTTGATGTCTGAGAATCCCTTATTTGCATGGGGCATACCATATGTAAATAAGAAAACTTACTTTTGAGTGTGCGCCCAATGCCAGAACGAGGAGTGTGTGGGGGTGAAGGGTCTGCAAAAAAACCATCATCAAGTTATAACGCGCGGCTCCTGCAGCGCGATCGCCCCCTGGTGTTAAGTTTTTTATCCGCCGGGCACTCAGTCGTCCATTTGGAGACATTCATCTGTGGTCCCACGAGGAAGGAGTAGGAGGGCTGCACGCGCGGCCTAGGGAAGGTTTAAAGGGCACGTTAATGTTGTGAATATTTGCAGTCTTTCTGCTTTTGTGACCGAAAACTGAAAGCACAGCTCTGTAGTTTGCCTGTGTGACGTCAGCATTGCTACGCCAGAGAAACCTGATATAAAAGCTGTGTATTGCCGCTTCCTGACAAGCTGGGCGCTTCCCGTCCGCTTGTAATATTCTCCGATCCGTCCAGTTGACAGCAAGGCCTGGAAATCCCCGAAACGGGGCAACCGACTCAGCTTTCCAGACCTAAATTGAGCTAAACTGCGACCTCGCCCTACAGCGTATGTCGTGGTTTCTAAACCAACCCAGAGGGGATTAAAGCTTCGTAAATGCCAAGATCTGAGTTTAAATGTGTGTTTTGTTTAGGTGTTTCGTGTAGGGCTAAAGTGCTTAGTTCGTACTGCCATTTCAAGGCTCTCCGAGGCGCTGCAGTCCGGCAGATGACAAAACAAATGCAAGAATCCAACGACTTTCTCTCTTTACCCACCCCTCCTCAGCTGTCCACCCGTGCCCTGTTTCCATGGGTAGATACACTGTGGCATTGCCCTCTCAGGTGCCTAGAACCCTGCTAAGAGCAGTGAGTGCCCTGTACTTCAGCCTCACAGCTTTAGGTCACAATCACAGCCTCTCGTCAAAAGAAGTTGTGAGCAATTAATAATTATAAATATCAGTAACTTTTTCACAACGTTTCCTTCCTCTGAGCACCATTGTAATTTACAGGTGTACATGTTAAACAATATAATAGGACTTTATTTATTGACTTGAGGCCACTCCACTGGCTCCCTGAACAGAAAAGATGCCAGTTCAGGCTCCTGACCCATGCATACAAGGCCCTACACAACTGCGAACCTGCCTACTTAACCCCTTCGCTGCTGATGACGAGCTCAGCTCGTCATCAGCCACGCTGGTCGTGTGCGGATGACGAGCTGAGCTCGTCATGTAACGCGGCTTTTAGAAAAAAGCCGCACAGCGGAAAAATAACCGCTGCAGCGATGCGGTTAAACCATCACCTGAGGGTCCATCAGCCCACCAGACACCGCCGCTCTGTGTCCCTTTTCTAGCCCTCACCCCTGGCATCCGACTTAGCAGATGCAGAGTCACTCCTTCTCCTACCTAGCAGTGAAGACAGGGAACGAGCTATGCTTTCATCTACGACCTACCCAGCTCTTCCAGAGTTCCAAAAGTCCCCCAAGACCTTGCTATTTGGCTAAGCGACTGGACCCTGCCAGGGCCTGGATACCAGGGCCAGACTGGCCGTAGCGGGCACTAGGCGTTTCCCTGGTGGGCCGCCAGGGTGGGGACCGGCAATATCGGCCCCCCTGAAGCAAAATTGGCCAAAACCGGCCCTAGCAGATAGCTCGGCCGCACCTCCCCTCCCCCCAAGGGAGCCGGCCGAGCAGTTTGCCAGGACCGGCTTCGGTTCCCTGTCCGGCCTTGCTGGATACCCTCACGGGTGACAAGTAGGGCTCTACAAATCTACTGTCTGATTGATTGATTGACATCACAGTGATAAAATACTGAGTTTTGAAACTGTTAACTGCAAGGCCACACTGGTATCAGAGGCCAGCACTTACATGGTTGGGCTATCTTACTAGGTGCCACCCACTCTGGCCCATGAATAGTGAGGCTAGTGTGCGCGTCATGCATCCTGGCAGTTTCTCCATGTCAGTGACTGCAGATCATGCACTTAAAGAGGGCAGGCCATATATGCATAAACCACGCCCTATCTATAATCAGATGAGGAGTACCTGGAACTTGGGCGAAGGTGGTGTAACTCCGCCTTCCTGGAATGTGAAGAGGCAGAGATCAAAGGCAATAGAAGCCTGGCACCCAAATTGCTCCCTGTATTCATCGTTTCTGGGGCTGGGATATGCTAGAGCTCTTGCCCGCAGGAGTTTGGCGCATTTAAGCATGTGTGGCATGCCTGACCATCAGGAGGATCCAACTAAGAATTGTATTTGGTGCAGCATAGCTCTGCTAACGCCTTGGTTGAGGGTGGATGTGGATTTCAAGTAAGTGCCACCAGGTGCTATTGGGCCTAGTTTCTTCCTGGTGGAGAGTCTTTTGCTCTTGGTGGTGCAGATTTTGCTTAGATGCAGACTGCTGATTTGTAGAGTTTCCTGTGTTTCTGGCCCCTCCAGATGCTTATGTATGTGGGTAGCATGACCGGCGGGAAATCATATTGCTGTATGTAAAAACACACCACAATTGCTATTGTTACGAAATTTGTTTCCACCATCTCTCCCTGTTTCTGAAATTGAGCTGAGGCATTCTTGTTTGGAGTTCAAGACTGGAAGCACCTGACGAAGGACTCAAGGAGGCACCCTTTCAACCAAAAGCCATCAGTCAAAGTCTAAGCTGACAGCAAACATCACACACCGGTGTAGACACTAAAAATCCTGTAGGTAGCCCAGGCAATCAGAAGATTCAGGGCCCCTGTAGGCGGTCTGCTGTCTTGCTGTATTGGCTCTTCAGTGATCCTCTGCCATTAGAACTTTTGCAGGCCCTCCTGAGCATTAACCACCACTACTGGTGGTGAACCAGGGAACTAATAAGTGTATGGGGGGCTGGCATCCCTGTTCTTGTGATTGGGATAATTTTGGTGTGTGCCTGTGCGAGACCTCCTTGTTAAACAAGACACAACTGATGTCCTTTTCTAGTGCCTCACACAAGTTCTTAGGATCACACATCCTATACGACACAAGAAGTGTGTGGCTCATGAATGCAGGAATAAAAATTATTGCGCAAAGACCGGATCCAAAACAGGTTAAATCATGTTTTACAGGAAAGGTACTGCTGTCTAAGTATACAGTAATCACTCACACAGGGTGCATTGCTCACATCACATTGAGCATAGCTCTGCTGTGACATTGCCGAAGACTGGCCCACTTCTACTTAATTCACCTGATAGTTGCCTTTTCCACAGATCCTACGAGACTTCTCTGATCGTCACTGTGAATGTAAGAAATGTTCTCACCTCTGTCAGAGCAAGTTGCAGATAAGTAACTGGATGTACCAGGAGTACACCAGGAGATTCAATGTTTCCTGAGCAAAAAACTGTGTATAAGTACTTGTTATGCATTATATTTGAGGTGGCCACGACTCCAAGACTAAAGTCTAAGGTTCTACTGCGTCCTTCCCCACTCTCTCGGGTTGGTGACCCTACAGTTACAATCCACTATGCCTCATCAACTTACATTCATAGTGTGAGTCTCATGAGTCCACATTTCTGGAACTCCGTCCCCTTTTCAACTGGTTCTTGCAAGCTGTTGACCAGGGTTACCTCAATGATTGTGAAGACTCGAGTTTTTGTCTGCTTTAATAGACAAGGTTATTCCCCACGTTCCTGTGGAGACTCTTGCTCTAGATACCATGCCTGTGGCCCCAGAGAGTTCTGGGACAAGGGTCTCCTCTCACAGAGAGCGCCCATTTCTCTCCATGTCACTAAACATAACTGCACTCTAGAGGAGTTGCGAGGAAGCCCACGAGACCGACGACTTGTGTATTTTGTGAGCACTCACTCTTCATGCCGTAACCCTCACTCTAGCTAGAGCTCACTTGTGTCCCCATTTGGAAGACGAGAGGCCTTGGTCGTAACTATACTGGGATTATCCCCCACCTTCCTTGGTACAATGTTGATCTAGGAAAGGTGCCCCTGCACCAGTGTTTAATTTGAGCCAGTGGTTTCCGGTGCTCGGCACCGGTACTTAATTGGCAGCACCGGCACTTATGACAGTCTGCCACATGGCGGGGCTGTTTGTCTGATTTAGAGTGAGCAGAACAATCGTTGTATTCTAATTCAATATATGTTAAAAATGACTATTACCAGATGCCCATGCTAATCTTATAGCTATAGGGGCCTGGAATAGTCTGAATTGTCATACTTGTGTAATGGTTAGTAGTTGGTTTGGTACTGTCATTGGTAGCGCTAGCAGGGACAATGTGTGGTGTAGGCTGCATTGGCCTCCTGATGGCCTCCAAGAACACAGAGCGTCTGCCTCCCTCCCTTCCGATCCAAAGCCACCAAGATCATCTGCGACGTACCCCAAGGATCTTCCCTCAGCCCGACGCTGTTCAACATCTACATGGCCCGCTCGCCCACGTCGTCAGACTGCACAACCTCAACATCATCTCCTACGCCGACGACGCACAACTGTTCCTCTCACTCACCAAGGACCCTCTCACCTCCAAAACCAACCTCCATGAAGGTATGAAAACCGTCGCCGAATGGGTGAAGAACAGCCGTCTGAAGCTGAACTCGGACAAGACGGAGGTCCTCCTCCTCAAACGGATCAGCTTCTAGACCCCGAACCGCCAGCTCCGCTTCACCGACATCGTCCTCGCCACCGTCCCCCGCATCAGGAGAGCGACCACCGGCGGCAGATCATTCTCCTACCTCGCCGCCAAATCCTGAAACACCCACTCCATCCTCCTACGGCAAACCGAAGACCTACTAACCTTCAGGAGGCTACTCAAGACCTGGCTGTTCGAGCAGTAGCAGCACCTCCAACCCCACACTGCCTTGAGAACCTCACGGGTGAGTAGCGCGCTTTACAAATGTATTGATTGATTGATGAGGGCCATGGCACTTAATTTTTTACAAATTATGCACTGCCCTGCATCCACAAAATGCCAACGGATGCCTTGGGTGGGGGAGAGGGAACCCTCTCTGGTTAGTTGAATGAAATGTTCCTGAGGTGGGATCGCAGGCAGGGGGTGAGATCAGGGGGTTGATTCACTAGCATTCGCTTCACTCTGGAGGTGACTGCGTGGGAACACCCTTCCCCTTCCTCTGACCCTGTCAGGCTCCTGCCTCTTCGCATCAGAGTCCCTGACAGTGACTTTCCCAGAGAGCCGCGGGTGTGAACTTGGCCGCGGGAAGCAGGAGGGACTGCCGGATTGCTGCGTCATCAGCTGGTGACTAGAGCAGTGAAATCTGTGTGTGTCTCCGATATTGGTCCCAGCTGTCCCAGCAGTCCGAGATTCCTTCTTATTGAACCTGTAACCCCAACTTCCTCTTCTATGGGAGTGAGGTTCCCAGGAGCACGCTGCTGCCTGCCTGTGGCTTTGCTGAGGAGGCGATGCTACTGCGCCAGTTGAAAAGGGGGGGGGGGGGGGGGGAGTACTATGGCAGTGGGTGGCTTCTCTCTGTCGCCACAAACCCGAGTGCCTGCACCCTAACCCCTTGCTCTTCAAAGCAGTATACTAAAGTAAGTGCTGAAAAAGGTCAGGATCAAAGGGCATGACTTTGTGCGTCACTGGCGAGTTGACCTTAAGTTGTCCTGTGGTCTATTCGCAAAGGATTCTGGGGCGTAAACTGTCTATTCTTCAAAGGGTTCTGCGACTTGAGCAAGTGTACTTTATTGAGAATTCCGGGCTGTGGAAAAGTCTTCTTGCCTAAGGAACTGGGAATGACGTATTTTGTCAAATGTTTCTGAGATGTGTAGTCCAAAAGATTCTTGAACATGAACTCATTTATTTTCACTGGTGTGTCGGATCTTGGCAAGACTTATTCTCTACAGATCAACCTAGAGTTGCACCCACATTTATTAAATCCAGGCTGGTATATTTGGTATTGAAATGCCTAAAGAGAAAAGTACCCCCTCACTTATTGTCTTCCATGGTGAGGTCTGCAGTGACATTTCAGGATTTATCCGATTATTTAAGAGTTCTGTGGCACCTAGGAAGTGCTTAATTTGTAAAAATACTCTTTGGAGGCCACAGCTTTGCTCAGAAGCTGGTGAACGGCGCAATTGAATGTTGGCGTACCTCCTGCGTCTTTAATGCACCGCCCTGCACTTTCTGCCTTCTTATCTCACTTTTGGGGGGTTCTGTTTTCTCCCTTTGAATTGGTTTTATCGTCTTTCTCGTTCGTCCTCCTTATTCCTCACTTGCGTGTTTTCCCCTCTTTAGCCTTAGGTCAAAGTCTGATGAAGGCAAGGGTGTAGCCAGAAAATTAAAGTACCCCCCACCTCGATCCAAAACTCTTATGGCACCAAGCAGATGAAGTGAGTCATTACAACCCCCCCACCGAAGAACTCTCTTTTGTCTGCCTCCAAGCATCTATCCATTCATCCTTTCATACTTCCATTGACCTAATATCCACATTTGCACTTTTACATTCTGTCATCCATTTATTGTTTCATCTATCTTTAACCATTCCGTCCAACCGCCCTTCCTTAAACAAACCTACCCATCAAACCTATCCACCCATCCATCTCTCCACTCATCCATCTCTCCAGCCACCCTTGCAGTCATCCATCCACTGTTTCAGTCATTTATCCATTCAACCTTTCACTCCATCCACCTTTCCATCCACATTTCACTCCATCTACTCATCCTCCTCTTTCACTCAACTCATCCATACATTTACCCTTTCACTCATGCATCCACTCATGCATCCATCCATCCACACTTTCACTCCTCCATCCATCCATTCACACTCTTTTGTTCATCAATTCATTCTTTCACTCATTCATCCATCCACAATTTCATCCATTCACCTCCATGTCATTCATCCTTTCTTTCACTCATTCATCCATCTTTTCACTCAGCCATCTGTCCATCCACCCTTTCACTTCATCCATCCTTTCACTCCATACATCATCCATCTTCCCTTTCACTCATCCCATTCATCCATCCTTCCTCTCATCCACGAAGCCATCCATTCTTTCACTCGCTCACTCACCCATCCATCCTCTCATCATTCACCCATCACCTTCCCTTTCACTCAGCCAGCCATCCTTTCTCTCATGTATCTGTCTATCCTTTCTCTCATCATTCATCCTTTCACTCATCCATCCTTTCAGTCCATCCACCCTCCCTTTCACTTATCCATCCATCCTTTCATTCATCCATCCATCCTTTTACTCATCCATCCTTTCACTCATCCATACTTTCACACATCCATCCACGCTTTTACTCACACATACAACCATCTATCCTTTCACACACTCATTCACCTTTGTCTGCCAAGTTACAGATAGATGAGGTCCATCAAGAACTCCACCTCGCCGTTGCTGCTAAAGTTGAGGGTTCATGACACCCCAGCTCCATCCTTTAACTCATTCATCCATCCATCATTTTGCTCATCCATGTACCCACCCGATTATTCTGTCCATCCATCCACCCTTTCACTCGACCCATCAATCCATTCACCTTTTCACTCATCATCCATCTTCATCATCCATCCACCCTTTCACTCATTCATCCATTCACCATTTGATCCATCAATTCACCCTCCCTTTCATTCATCCATCTATTCCTTACATCTTTCCAGCCATCCATCTACACATCCACGCTTTCACTCACACACCCACCTTTTCACTCACACACCCACCTTTTCACTCACATACCCACCTTTTCACTCACATACCCACCTTTTCACTCATGTATCCTCTCATCCGTCCTTTCACTGAATCAACCATTTCATGCTATGCTATGTATGAGTTTTTGTCTGCGGAGTTTGCAGACTGAAGAGGCTCATCCAGAAATCCACCTACGCTATAGCAGCTGAAGTGGGTGGTAGGCGACGCCCCTGTATGAGGAAAAATACGTGCTGGCCCCCAAAAAGGAGTGTCAGTAAACCTCACCTGCAACCACCACCTCAAATTAAAAACTGCACCTAGATACACATTTGTAATTCACTCCCAATAAATAAAAATTGTTAACCAAACTATTCTTTATTTTTTTGGGCATCAGCACAAAATATAAAGGAAACTCTTCTTTGTCAATTACTTTCCAAATGCTGCTAGAATAGTCCTACACCGGATGTTGAATGGCTAAGACATAAACATGTCTCCTGTGCACTGGTGATCTCATCACGCCTTATTGGCGCCCACCACAGAAAGCCGCCAGTGAACCATAACCCACGGAAAGAGTCCCACAATACATGGGCCCCAGAGGTGAACATAAAAAGAGGAAATTATGGTCCTTGAGAAAAAATATCAAAGAACAGCACATTCAAGGTCAAATTCTTTCCTAATGCCAGGGTAGTTGAACACAACGCGGACTGGGGCCCAGGATACAGCACATCTGGAAATTTTAAACTGGCAATAAAATACTACGAAGGAAAGCCCTAATTGCATTCTATGCAGTTAAGAAACCACATACTTTTTATACTCTGGTCTGACAAAATGAATGCCCACATTTCTGACACCATGTCGTGGTACTTTATGTGGGTGCAGTGTTGGATTCGGCATTATAAAGAAGTTTGGGGCGAGTCCCCCACAGAAATCATAGCAAAGAAGTACTACGTGAGCGCAGAAATTGGCAAAACAAGATTGCAGAGTGGAACTGGGAATGTCTCCTCGACTACTATGAGTCTATAAGGCTATCATTCAATTCTAGTGCCGTCCCAAACAAGCATTAGCAAAGCTAATAGGCCTGGCATGCATTTTGAACCCTGACTAAAGCTCTGAAGTTAAACTTGCTGGAGTTTAAAAAACAAAAACACGAGTGCTTTCTGTATACAATGTATATGTGACCTACTGAGTTTAATGTGTGATGATTCATTGTATTTTTGAGGAGTTAAATAGTTCCGTACCCATTGCAGTGGAAGCACTCCACAGGAGGGAGAATGATAACCCAAAAGTCAGTTGCATGAGGGTGAGAGTATTACTCCTCTGGGTGGAGAAAAAGCCCACTGTGTAAATAGTTGAAATAATTGATCACAATAGATCTTGCAGACAACTAACTACACTTTCACATTAGGCCTAAAAAAACTATTAGACTAAGGCCTACAAATTCACTACAGAGTGAAACTGCAGCACGGGAATCGTGGAACAGTAACCCCACTCAATCCGCCCCCTGGGTCCCAGCATCAGGAACCAATGAAAAGAGGAGGGTAATTCAACGCTCGTCTAGCGAGATGAAACACCTGGAACATACAGATCACTTGGACAAAACTTCAGACTTTAACAATACGTTAATACACACAAAACTATAGTATACCCCTCACAAAACACAGCCTGAGAAACTTAGATTAAGACTGGACAGAAAAGATAATTTCCCCAAAATGAAAGTAAACATTTTTTTAAAAAGCTACCTCATTATAACACACATTTGTTGTTACAGTGCGTTGCTTTTATATTTTAAGGTCTGGCACCAAGTACTTTTGATTTTACTATTATTTATGTACTATACTCACTGTGAGAAAATGTCCCTTTTTATGCAACCACCCTCATTTTTCGCTGAATTGTTTTGCTGTATTTTAGTATCTGCACACTGTGAAACTGCTGTCCTGTGGACAGTGTATGTGCTGTGACCCCTAAAACGTGCAACTCGTGTATATGCCCCCATAGTATATGATGTAGAAACTACATCCATGGCACAGAAAGTGAAATGTTGTCTGTGGACTGCAGCACTTATTTTGCCATCCACTAATGTGACAAGGAACACTTTGCTTCAGGCTTACCAGTTTTGCCTACCTTCTGCAGTTTAACTCTGCATCCCAGCTTGTCACAATAACTCCTACTGATAGGGAAAAACATAACTTTAAATTATGAATTACTTGCCTATTTGTAGGCCTTGTAGCCCACAAGGCAGCATGCATGGTATGTAAATATGGACATTTAGAAATGTATTATTACCATGTTCATTCACTGATAAGGCCCGAAAGGTATTTTCACTTTGGATGGCTGTGGCTGTTTCATAAGGAAAACTAGAGTACAGATTAAAATATTAGTTCTGCTATCTATGGTTTTGGACAAGCCAGTAAAATAATTCAACCAATCTTTTTTTTATACATATTAAAAGCCCAATTGAACTGCGAAGTTGCATTTTTAATAAGTATTTAGGAAAATTAGCTTTTAGAAATTTAGCTTTTGTTTGCCCGAAGCTCATGGAGGCTAATTTACATTATTGCTCCGGTAGGTGTACAGCCAATGCTGTCCCTAATGAGACGTGAAAACTGCTCCCAAATCAGTGACAATGGCCTGAGTGTGGGAGATGTGCGTCTTCCCTGGCAGGAAGACCAGCTAGTTTAGACCTAGGAACTTCACTAACTTGAAAGAGACCTGTTATTTTACAAGTAAATGTAAGGTGAGACCTGCAGAGGACCAGGCTTTTTCCCTGAGTCAGGCTGGCATTAAACCCAGAGGAAGAGTGCTACCCCAGAACTGGTTTTGAGTGACTACAGAGAAAGGGACTGCTAATTTCCCTTGCTTCACTTCTGGGTGGGAACACAGGCTCTACACAAGAGACAAAGAGTTTCTTCCTTTTTTATGAGCGAGGTGCACTGTGGGATTGTTTGCAGTAGAGCAAACAGGAACTGCTGAAAAAGTGGGAAGAGTTGCTTACAGAAATGTTTATCCTATTGGGTAGGGAAGAGCCAAGAGTCACTCCAATTCACTAGCTAGATTCAACCATAAATGTTGCACCCAAGGTACAGGGGTGGCACCTCTGTTATGGCGGAGAAGCGTCTCCCCACTGATGGAACCAGCAGAAGTATGTAAAATAAAATAAGCAGTTATAAAAACGCTTTATTATAATTTTATTTTTCTCCTGCAGCCGAGTCTTGAGGACTTGGCCATCAAGAGCAGGGGGACTGGTGGGCTCAGGGCACTGCCAGTGCACATGTAGGTTTGGCTGTCCGTCCAAGGTCCGCCAAACCGAGATGCGCACTTAGATATCTCCAGGCTGTCGCTTGGAGATATCAGCACGCTCAGGAGCACAGGCTGGTGGTGCAGGCACTTAATGACCACACTCACCAACACAGGCAGATTCTCTAAGGCAGTGATACTCAAAGTATTGCTGGGCCCACATGTGGCCCTCCTGACCTTTACATGCGCCCCCTGGGAAGCAGCAGCACTGGGCTGCTGTTTACTTGACTCAGCACAAACATGATTTTTTTTTTTAACATACAGCAAGCACTTATTTAAAAGTTAATTGTAGCTCGAGAAATGAAGTAACTAAGCCCTTAACTTTAGGAACACCTTCATTTTTACCAACAGCAAATGAGTAAAAATGCGAGTCTTTTCAAAATTCAAAAAGTGTATTTCATTGACCTGTAGAACCATTTCACTTTAATAAATCAAATTATAGCAGTGCATTTAGAAGTATTCATTTTTAAGTGATGGTTTTCAAACATGAATTTAGAAACGTTCATGCTTCCCTCCTCCCTCTTGACAACAATGCCATTAGTGATTACATCCAAGCACAGGAGATGGTTTTAAGCTGCATGCATCCTGAAGTTGTGTATTTTAAGTTCCTCTTCTATGTTATAGTGAAGAAAAGGAGGTAAATTGAAATAAAACAATTGCCAGGGTCACACAATTTGTTCCAGTGGAGAAGACGGAATTTGCTCTCAGGTTTTCTGGTTTCACATTGCACAACTGAGTTCAGCCCCAACATATCCATGCTTTGCTTTCCCTACACTGCATCAGTGAGGCCCTCTGCCACACCAAAGACCAAACTTTGTCCCCCCGAAAACGTCTGAGTACCCATGCTCCAAGGCTAATTATGGTTTAAATCTTTTTATTAATTTTCATACAGTATAAAGAACACGACCCTCTGCTCCCATGTCGGAATGTAAAATAGACCGCAGGGTCGCAATGGATAACATTACCATAGGCAATAAGCATGGAGCGGGTCGACTGAATCATCAAAAGGAAAAAGGATAAAGAATTCCCAAAACTAACCCCCCCACCCTTAACCCCCACCCGTCCCACCCACCCCTCGTCCACCGAAAAACAAAACTTGGAAGGGGAAGGGAACAAGGGAAAGGCTACAAACTAATCAGCAGTGTAGTTTACGGCTTTTTGTAGAGCTGTCACTTGGAATCTGCGTTTCGGGGAGACGAAGGAGCCGAAGGTATCTGGGGCATGTCAACTCCCGGAACTAGACACCAGGAGAGTCAGAAAGGGCCGCCACAACTCAGGGAACTCTGACTCCCTACCAGGCGGTTTGTGAGTTTCTCCATACCCAATACCACCCAAAGCCGTTGAAGCCAACCAGAGAGCATGGGGAGTTGGGCCGTGCGCCAATGGATCAAGATGTTCTGCAAGGCCGCCCCTATGGCGATCGCTATTAGTCGCCCCCTTCGGGATTTAAGTGAATACATTAATGGGTTAGGTAGGCCCAAGAGTATATAGGAGGGGAAGCGAGGGAGTTGAGTTTCTAAGTGAAGATCTATTTCATCCAGAACTTGGGACCAATAAGGCTGTATGTGGGCACAGCTTCAAAGGACGTGTTCCAGAGTACCTCTCTCCCCACACTCCCTCCAGCACAGATCAATGCGTCGTGGGTCAAAGCGATGTATGCGCTCCGGCGTATAGCACCAATAAGTATCAATCTTGGTCAGAGTCTCCGTGAGGCCCATGTGGTACGCCGAGTGCCGTGCCCTATAATAATTGCACTCCCATTCATTGTGGGTTAGCGTCCTCCCCAAATCTCTCTCCCATTGGGCGCGTCCTGCATTATAAGTGTGTGCGATGGGGCCTAGGAGCATCTTATAGAGGTCAGAGATGATCCTCTTGTCAGAGGTGCTAGTTATCAGCCACTTTTCGTAAGGGGACAATAAACGTTGTGCTTGCGGTCTATTGTGAGGGTGAAGTGCCCAGTGTCGGACCTTGAAGATATGGCAGGCGTTCTGTTTCGGGGAGGCTGTAGTGTTTCCTAAGCCGTGGAAATGGGAGAATGCCCTCTAAATCAAAGAGATGTCCCAGGGGTCTGCAAGGGGAAGAATGCCAAGCCCGAAAGGCTCAGGCCTCTGTACCGGGTTGGAACTCCGAATTGTCGAATAATGGTGTGAGGGATGATGGGAATGTGGTAGTCGTGATTGGGCGTTGGTGCGATCCCAGGATTCCTTGATGGTGCTTGTGATGTATGAAGCATAAAGGTTGGCTGTTCGCTGATTTTTGTGGAGGAAGGGTACCCCCTGTAATGGTCTGCCAGCTATCGCCTGGTCCTGAAACAGCCAGTGCTTGTCTGACTCCAGCCATTCTACAAGATATCTGAGCTGAGCAGCACGAAAGTACGACTGAAGATCAGGCACCCCAACCCCTCCCCCCTCTGGTGGGAGAATTGCGACCTGATGGCGGAATCGTGGCTTACGACCGTGCCATATAAAACGTGAGAGGTTGCCTGTGTCTGTTGGATCCAGCCCAGCGGGAGTCGAAGGGGAAGAATCTGGAATATGTATAAAATTTGAGGAAGTATTCTCATTTTAGTAGCTGCTATCCTACCCAGCCAAGATATTGTGCAGTGTTTCCACCTGCCCAGCTCCTTTAGAACGCGTGATCGGAGGTTAGAGTAATTAATATTGGTGGTGGCTTGGAGGGTGGGAGCGAGCTGGATGCCTAAGTACGGGATCGCCTCGTTTGACCACTGCATCGGGTGTTCCTCCTGGAGGTGGGCAAGAGTATGTGGGGCGAGGGAGCGACTGAGGGCCAGGGATTTATCCATGTTAATTTTAAACCCCGAACCTTGAGCAAATGTGTGCAGTTCCGTAAAGAGTGCTCGCACAGACGTGACCGGGTCCGAGAGGGATAGTAGGACATCATCGGCATAGAGGCTGATGGTGTGGGTATCCCCCCAAACTTAATCCCAGTTATTAAGGGGTGGTGACAAATCTTGAGTGCTAGGGGTTCCATATAGAGTGCAAAAAGGAGGGGAGATGGGGCAACCCTGTCTAGTGCCCCTTCCGATAGGGAACCGGGAAGAGGTGTGGCCGTTGACGTGGACCGTCGCCATTGGCAATCTATAGCAGTTTAGGATGCGAGTGCATAGCTTCCCACAAAAGCCAGCCGCTAGCAACACCATCTCCAAATATGGCCAATGCACCCTATTGAAGGCCTTCTCTGCATCAATTTCCAGAAGCATGTACTCGCCTTGGATGCAGGACGCTTTCTCTATAAGATGTAGTAAGAGCTTAGTGTTGTCACTTGTCTGCCCTTGCGGGATAAATCCGGCCTGGTCCGCATCGACCAACTATGCCATGTAGGGCGCCAGCCGAGTCGCAAAGATGCTGTTGTAAAGTTTAATATCTATATTGAGCAGTGAAATAGGTCTATATGCGCTACAGGCTGTCCTGTCCTTTCCGGGTTTTTAGATCTCTCGGGGATTGCTTCCGTGTGTTCGAAAAAGTTGAACAGTCGTGTCAGAGTGGGGCCAGTTGACTGCAAAAGGTCCTGTAGAAGGTGGCCGTGTAGCCATCTGGGCCATGCGATTTACCCACTTTAAGGCGGGAGATTACCGAAATGACATCCTTTACCTGTATGGCTCTGTCAAGATAGTCAGCCTGCGCTGGGGAAAGGGAAGGCATGCCAGAAGCAGCTACGTAATCTGCGCTACACTAAAGGTCAAGTGGGTCTCCGACGCAGAGGTGTGCGTAGAAATCCCGAAAGGTTTCAGCTATAGTTGCATGATCTGTCACCGGCTCGCAATCTGAGATATATTTAGTCTGGACCCCCTGTAGCTGTCTGGCCTCGCGAAGCTTGTTGCCGAGAAGGCAACCGCACCTGTCC
The DNA here is from genome assembly GCF_964263255.1 of Lissotriton vulgaris. NCBI lineage: Eukaryota > Metazoa > Chordata > Amphibia > Caudata > Salamandridae > Lissotriton > Lissotriton vulgaris. The sequence goes on along the minus strand of NC_141698.1, from coordinate 547,051,596 downwards.
CCCCCCGTGTAGTATGAGTGTCGCAGCCTGAGGGCCGCGTATTCCGCCTTGTCTTGATCTAAGGCTGTGAGTTGCTTCCTCTCTAGACAAAGTTGGCACCACGCTCTAGAAGCCCCTGTTCTCTGATGGAGTTGCTCAAGTTCCGAGACTCTCTGGATAAGCGCCGCCCTCTTGCGTTCCCTATCTTGATTGTGGGCTGCTATGAATTCTCCCCGGAGGACTGCCTTTGATGGCTGTCCACTGCGTGGCTATGGAAGTGGCAGGGTTAGCGTTGAGGGAGTTAAAATCTGTTATGGCTTTCTGGATTTGAGTAAGTACTGGTGGGAGCTGCAGGAGCATGTTGCGCAAGCACAAATGTCTGAGAGGACGTGGTGAGCATGGGAGGTAAAAACTGGCCAGGACTGGGGAGTTATCCGAGAGAGAGGCCGTCAGAATATCTATACTGGTCACATGAGCCTGGAAAGTAGAGGAGCCAAGGAGATAGTCTAGGCGGGCATAGGTTTTGTGTGCCCGAGTAAAACTTGTAGCTACGAGAGCAGGGGTGAAGGTGACGCCAAAGGTCAGACAGTCCCAGCTCCTGGAGCAGTGCTCGTCCTGGGGGCATGAGTACCCCAGCCTGATTCGTCCTCTGGCAGGAGCGATCAAATTCATTGACAAAGACAACGTTGAGGTCCCTCCCAGCAGCAAATGTCTATCTAAAGCAGTGGCCGGCTCCCCCAAAGCCGTGTGGAGGAACTTTACCTGCTCCTCGTTAGGTGCATATATAGACCCTATAACAAAGGTAATTTCTCCTAGCGAAAACTGATATATCAGTAGGCAAACTCTGATCTCTGCTTGCTTCTGTAAAACCCTCCCTGAAAAGGACCGGGAAACTAAGATGGCTACCCCTGCTGATTTTGTGATGTTGGAGGAAAACAGTTGTATGGGGAATGCCTTAGCCCTCATTCTATGATGATCCTTGGAGAGAAGGTGGGTCTCCTGAAGTAAACATATGTCGGCCTTAGAATGCTCAAGGTAATGTAGTTTGGCCCTTCTTTTGATTGGATTGTTCAAGCCACGCACGTTAAGGGTGAGAACCTTAAGGGTGTTGTGCACCATTAAAGACCTGGGAGTGGGACCAGATGCGGCATGTAGCGTTGGCTATGTTGTGCATCAGCAAATCCATTAATATGGAAGAAAGAGTAAAGTGACCAGCGGTTTAGAATACGAGAGGTCACAAGGAGTACCCAGGGGAGGTGGACGAGGAAACCCAAACCCAACAACAAAAAGAAAAAGCCCAAAAACAGTTCCAAAAACAGTAATGTCTCAGTCGTCGTCCTCCTCATCAGGCAATGCCAAGCCCAACAGTTGAAGGGACTCTGTGAGGGAGCGCATCTGGTGGAGCTTGCCATCAAATCAGAAGATGAGGCGTAATGGATGCCCCCAAGAGTATGTGATGTTATGCTGTCTGAGATGGTCCGTCACTGGGCGGAATTGCCTGCGGCGCTGCAGGGTGATCAGGGCTAGGTCCTGGTACAATACAGGAGAGTGACCTTGATAGGAGATAAGGTGGAGGGTTCTTGCTCTTGCCAAGATGGCTTCCTTATTTATTTATTTATTTTTTTTAATTTTTGAAAACCTTTATTCGTGCATATAAAAAGAACAAATACGGGCCTACAACCATCAGGCCGGCCACGATACGGTTAAGCACTGAGACAAACATTGCGGCCCCTTAGCATCAACGGTCAAAAATAGCAACGGTTTATGAACATTACACTGGAGAGACCCATGACACCAGGGGATAGGAGAAATGAAGGTTAATTTTAAAGTTTTTTATATAATTTTATCAGGGAAAAAGTCAGTGAAGAATAAGAACCAAGGAGATTCGAGTCCGCACGGTATCTTCACAACACGGGAGAGCGGCAACATTATTGAAGACAACAATGGAAATTAAAATCCCAGGCAGTGAGGCGGTGCAAATCAACAACAGGATATTCACATCAGCAATTACGCACCCCTTCAGTGCCGCCCCCTCTCAGCCAACCCCAAACCCGGACCCAGAATCGAAGCAAGTAAAGCGCAGAAAACATAAAAGGAAAGAAAGGCCCATAGAACTAATAAGAAATAGTAAATTACCCCCCCACCCTACACCAATGCGGAGGCTACGGCCTGCCCCCCCCCCCAGCATAGTGCCTGTCGCCCTTTAAACCCGAAATATAGACAAGAAAGGAGAGCAAGAATAGAATAAAAAGGAAGATAGAAAAACGTTTACACCTATGATAAAGGGGGTGAGAAAAGAATAGAACTATTCTAATCTAAACTCCCAAAAAGAAGAAGGTGGGGAGGAGCCTACGTAACATCAGAGCGCCCGAAACCCTCGGCCATCTACAGCTTCCACACACTGAAAACCCACTGCACCAAAAGCAGTCGTGTTAAAATAAATTGTCACAGTATTATAGATGGAAGAAGACAGTTCGCGACGAGTGCACACAGCATATACATAGCAGTTCCAATCCCAGTCCAGCCCACCCGTGAAACCATAGCGTTATGAATCAGCCTAACCCTGGCCTGATCGCGGGCGTGAGATTAAGCCAGCTCCTACATGAAGGCCCCGCATCCCGTGCAAACAAAGACAATATGGCCGCTCAGAAGAGGAAAGTGAAGCAGGAGCATAAAATGGCCGCCGACCATCTGTAGAGGTCCCTTTGTCCACTACACAAAGTCCCAACAGGGCATCTAAAGCACAGGAGTTCCGCAGGAAAGAAGACGAAGGCCACAGTAAATGAGTCCACGAGGGTGTCAGGTGCTGCCCAGCCGGATACTTCTGCAGACGCGGTGAGGCAGGCAACAATGAAACAGGCATCGATGGACGGGGAAACAAAGTATCAGCAGCAGAGCGGGAGAGTAGCTGATCATGGGTGCCGGGAAAGCCAATTGCAGGCACCAGTGTAGCACGATCACATGTAGTCATTGTATCCCCGCATGAAGACAAAGGCAGACCCACGCCTTGCTGGTAACAAACGAGGCGCTCACGACCCGCAGCCGATAGCATGGAGTCAAACTGCTCACTCAGCGCCTGCAAACCAGCACGCATTTGCAAGTGAAAGTCCCGTAGGACGGCCAGAACGGAGCCGCATGACAGTGGAAGTTGCATCCCCGCATTGGCATCAATCCGGGACGGCACTGTAGAGCTGGTGCCTGATGTAGGGAGGGCGAAGCAGGCAGCGGGCAGGACCGGGCTATCACCCCCCAGCCGCGGGCAGGCAGATAAAGTCATGTTTACCGCAGGACGGTATAATGGCCGGGGGGGGAGGTCACAGCAGAAAGCCAGCTCCCCTCAGGTCCGCGCCGCCACAAAGAAAGCCGGGAGTCGCCACCCGTCCCTCAAGTTCCCTTTGCAGCCGGTTAGACGACAGGAAAAGGGGGCCGGCAGCTTCCCACAGCGCGCTCCACAGGTCGGGGCAGGAGACCCGTTCCTCCGGGGCTTACCTCACAGCCCTAGTCTTTCAGGCGCAGGGTGCAGCGGTTGTTTGGCCATCACTTACCAGGCACAGCTGACGGCAGTCCGTGGTGTGGAGTGCGGTCAGGACCGCGCGGCTCGGAGTGGCGCTAGTGGGTCCGGTCACTGCGGAGCCTCCAGGGGCCGGCAAGGGCGACAATGGAGCGAGGGTCCAGGGCGGAGAGCACAGTCACACACAACTCCGGCATCCGGGCAGGCTGGAACTTCGGGAAAGTACCGGCGTGGTCAGCGCGTCGTCGCACACGTTTCGCCTCCAGAAACGATAAGGATAGCAATCAGGATGTTGTTACAGAGCCAAGGGCCGACGGAGCCGGGCGCTCAAGCGTCTTCTCCGGTCGCCATCTTGGCTCCTCCCCGGCTTCCTTAGTTTTGAAGGTTTACAGGCATACCAATATGTCTGCCGGAGTGGCGTTGGACGCCCGTGGCGGGCCAACTCTGTGAGCTTTGTCTAAGACAATGTCAACGTCCTGGGCGGCTGCTAAGATATGGCGAAAGAGGCCCTGTGCGAAGGCAAAAAAAGTCCTTGGTGTCTTCCGTCGTCTTCATCCCTCAGATCCGAATGTTATGCCGGCGCGATCTATTCTAAAGGTCCTCCAGATGCGTTTGGATATCTATTTGCTGGTCTTGGAGCCGTATGTCCTCCTGTTGAAGCATGATCACTTCTGTCGTGGTGGTGTTGTGTTGAGTCTCCAGCGCTGCGACCCTCTCTCCCACCTCATCTACATCCCTGCGAATTTCCCGCATCTCGGCCGTCAGATCTGTCTTCACCATTTGTATGTCAGCTCTAAGGGTGTTGAAGAAGACTCCAGTGATGGGCTCTGCCCCGGCATTGGGGGTGGGCTGCGTAGCCGCCATTGAAGAGTATGCCGCTGTGATATCTGAAACGGACTGGGCCTTCCTGAAGATGTCTTCAGTGTTTTCTGCTTCCTCGTCCGGGCCGAGGACATAGTCTTGAGGGCTCCAAGGAAAGCCTGTGCTGGAGTGGAGCGTTCTTGAGTTATTCGGGGAGGGAGGAGAGGCTCCCAGCACCCCTGCCTACTGTGATATAGGCCGGGTCTTGTTGCTACTGAGTCTCAGGTAGTCACGGACGTGTTCAGAGGGAGAGCGCTCCCAACAGTCCAGAGGTGTACAGACTCACAGCCACAGGGAGTACCATCAGTGATAAGAAGGCCGTCCGGCCAATGAAGTGGACCAGCCCAGTACATGTGTCCCTCGGCAGTGAGCAGCGTAGTAAATAGAGGGCAATCAGGATAGGGAATGCGCTCCTCACCAGAGCAGGTATGTATAGCTTACGCCACAGTGGCCACCGAAATCCGTTGTCTGCATAAGAGTCACAGGGCCTATATCCGTATATTTCACCACCTGTCCCTCGCCGCATGTAGCAAAGTCCGCTCCAGAAAGACATCCAACAAGGAGGGGCCGTTTTGCAGGGGCCCCGGTACCTGAAGTAAGGCGCGCCACCTCCGGCGGCCCCCTGGTGTTCCCCCGGTGAGGGCTCCCTCAGACGTGGGTAGCAGGGGCCTACCTCCTCTGCGGGCTCCGAGCCGCTGACCCCGCTGGTCTCGGCGTGCGACGATCCCGACGCTCTGCACACCGTCTCTGCCTCCAGGTCACGGCACTCCGCCGTGCGACGCCAGGCTCCAAGCCGGGCCAGGCGAGCCCGCCAACGTCACCTCTCCAGTAGAGGCAGGCTCGCCGCGCAGTATGTCCAACTGGGGCCCAATGAGCACCGCGTCAATGGGCCTGCAGCCGCTCCTAAGCAACGGCTCTGCTTCTGTCCTCCCGGCTGGGTAGGCCCCAGGTCCCCGTTAACAGTGAAGGGCCCAGATGAAGAGGCGGGCCGCAGCGTCTCGAGGAGCCGGAGGGCCGCTGACGAGGCCTGAGAGAGAAGGGGCTCCGCTTGATCTCCGCCCGCCGCGGCTCAGTAACTGCAGAGCCCGGATGCCTCCCAGCGCGGCCCAGCACTCACACGGTCTGCGGCAGCAGCCTATCCCAGGCAGAGGGTTCCAGGAAGAAAGCATGGTGAGTGTGCTGGCTCCAAATACGGCCGGCCCCCCGTTCTCCACTGCCTTCCGTCGGAGGCCGGTCGGTCAGATGCTGCCCTCGGCAGACCCCAACTCGGGCCGCCCCTGTCTTGAGGCCTCCGCTGTGCTGCGGGCGGCCCGACCAGGCCGCCTCGCTCGGTGCTGCCGAGAACGTGTCCGCAGCCGACTGTCGCGGACACCAAGGATAGGAGCAGAGCCGGGAGGTCCTCCACCACCAGGATTCACAGCCCCGGGACCTCCGGCAGGCTATTCGAGGCTAATTACAGCGGACGGCGGGCAGGATCTCCGATATCTGCGTCCTACCCTGCCGCCATCTTGGCCACGCCCCTCCAAGGCAAATTAAAAGAAAATATTTCACAGTGTATCATTGGTGTTAAATTTAGTAAGAACTGCTAACTAAGTCAGCACATAAAAACTTCCAACCCTGTGTTCACTCTCGGCCCTCTCTGAAAACGGTCGTGCTAAATTAACTGACAATTGCTGACAATTGTGGAGACAGATAGTGACAAGCATTGGAAATGCAATAGGTCTCGCAGCATTAGAGTTAGTGCTTTTAGAATTGTTTATGGGGTTTTTTTGTAAATCTTTAGCATTTTTGTTTCCTGTAGCCAATGCTAAAAAATTACAAATAAAAAAAGCCATAAACATTTCTAAAAGCTCTAACTCAAATGCTCTGAGACCTATTGCACTGTGTGAGGGTGAGGTGTTGAGGGTGAGTGAGGGTGAGGGTGAGTGAGGGTGAGGGATTGAGGGTGAGGGGTTGAGGGTGAGTGAGGGTGAGGGTGAGTGAGTGAGTGAGGGGTTGAGGGTGGGTGAGGGTGAGTGAGGATGAGGTGTTGAGGGTGGGTGAGTGAGGGTGAGGGTGAGTGAGGGTGAGTGAGGGTGAGGGTGAGAGTGAGGGTGAGAGTGAGGGGTTGAGGGTGAGGGGTTGAGGGTGAGGGGTTGAGGGTGAGGGGTTGAGGGTGAGGGGTTGAGGGTGAGGGGTTGAGGGTGAGGGGTTGAGGGTGAGGGGTTGAGGGTGAGTGAGGGGTTGAGGGTGGGTGAGGGTGAGTGAGGGTGAGGGGTTGAGGGTGAGTGAGGATGAGTGAGAGTGAGGGGTTGAGTGAGGGTGAGTGAGGGTGAGTAAGGGTGAGTGGGGGTGAGGGGGTGAGGGGGTGAGGGTGAGGGGGTGAGGGGTTGAGGGTGAGTGAGGGTGAGGGTGAGGGGTTGAGGGTGAGTGAGGGTGAGGGTGAGTGAGGGTGAGTGAGGGTGGGTGAGGGGGTGAGGGGTTAAGGGTGAGGGGTTGAGGGTGAGTGAGGGTGAGGGTGAGGGGTTGAGGGTGAGTGAGGGTTAGTGAGGGTGAGGTGTTGAGGGTGAGTGAGGGTGAGGCGTTGAGGGTGAGTGAGGGTGAGTGAGAGTGAGTGAGGGTGAGTGAGAGTGAGGGTGAGTGAGGGTGAGTGAGAGTGAGGGTGAGTGAGGATGAGGGGTTGAGGGTGGGTGAGGATGAGTGAGGGTGAGGGAGGGGGGTTGAGGGTGAGTGAGGGTGAGGGGTTGAGGGTGAGTGAGGGTGAGGGTGGGTGAGGGTGAGTGAGGGTGAGGGGTTGAGGGTGAGGGGTTGAGGGTGAGTGAGGGTGAGGGTGAGTGAGGGTGAGGGGTTGAGGGTGAGTGAGGGTGAGGGGGTGAGTGAGGGTGAGGGGTTGAGGGTGAGGGGTTGAGGGTGAGGATGAGTGAGGGTGAGGATGAGTGAGGGTGAGTGAGGGTGAGGGTGAGTGAGGGTGAGTGAGGGTGAGGGGTTGAGGTTGAGGGTGAGTGAGGGTGAGGGGTTGAGGGTGAGTGAGGGTGAGGGTGAGTGAGGGTGAGGGGTTGAGGTTGAGAGTGAGGGGTTGAGGGTGAGGGTGGGTGAGGGGTTGAGGGTGAGTGAGGGTGAGGGGTTGAGGGTGAGTGAGGGTGAGGGTGAGTGAGGGTGAGGCTGAGGGGTTGAGGGTGAGTGAGGGTGAGGCTGAGGGGTTGAGGGTGAGTGAGGGGTTGAGGGTGAGGGGTTGAGGGTGAATGATGGTGAGGGGTTGAGGGTGAGTGAGGGTGAGTGAGGGTGAGGGTTGAGGGTGAGTGAGGGTGAGGGGTTGAGGGTGAGTGAGGGTGAGGGGTTGAGGGTGAGTGAGGGTGAGGGGTTGAGGGTGAGTGAGGGTGAGGGGTTGAGGGTGAGTGAGGGGTTGAGAGTGAGAGGTTGAGGGTGAGTGAGGGTGAGGGTGAGGGGTTGAGGGTGAGTGAGGGTGAGGGTGAGTGAGGGTGAGGGTGAGGGGTTGAGGGTGAGAGAGTGAGGGTGAGTGAGGGTGAGGCTGAGGGGTTGAGGGTGAGTGAGGGTGAGTGAGGGGTTGAGGGGTTGAGGGTGAGGGGTTGAGGGTGAGGGGTTGAGGGTGAGTGAGGGGTTGAGGGTGAGTGAGGGTGAGGGGTTGAGGGTGAGTGAGGGTGAGGGGTTGAGGGTGAGTGAGGGTGAGGGGTTGAGGGTGAGTGAGGGTGAGGGTGAGTGAGGGTGAGGGGTTGAGGGTGAGTGAGGGTGAGTGAGGGTGAGGGTGAGTGAGGGGTTGAGGGTGAGGGGTTGAGGGTGAGTGAGGGTGAGTGAGGGTGAGGGGTTGAGGGAGACTAGAGCAAAGAAGCGGGGTGGGGCTACAGGCAGCATAGTTAAGGACTACAGCGCCCGGCAAGCCGTTCCTATCTGTGACGTGGTTATGTCATCCAGACTGTAACTGCGTAGTCAATAAGAGACGGCAATGGGAAGTAAACTAACTGAATGTCCGTCACTCGAAAAAAACGGATACGCTACTGTAGTATGGCGGAAGAAGCTGAACATAATGGCCATATTGAAATGTTTACGTGTTTCGCTATTTTAAAAAAGCGATACACTCAGAAATAAGTTAAACAAAGCAAGGTAATTTTTGTCTAATACATTAAATGTAGATTTATTTTTGGTATTTAAAAAAAAAAAGATGATTCTGTACATACAAGATTAGAAAAAGAACAAATACATACTTTGAACGAACATTAATGCCCCTCTACCACCTGCCCCTCCCCCGCCCAATTGCTTCTCTCCTTAAGAGAACTCACTGCACAGGAAAACAGTGCCAAGCCCCCCAGGGGGCCTGCGTGCGCGTGCAGCAGCTTTCACGCCAGGCCCAGGATGACACGCCTTCCTCCAATCAAACGGCGCGCTCACTTTTCAAGACAGCCGGGGAAACCCCAATCAACCTCTTTCCACCGCCGCCATTCTCTGATTTTACTCCCAAGGTGCTCCGTGTCTGAAACAAACACAAGTAATTGCCGCCACTTCCTTCCCACCATTGTCCGCATCAGCGCTGCTGGAGGGGGAGGGCTTCTGCCCTTAAACCCCGCGTTTCTTCACATGTTACTCTTCCGCAGCAGCGTTTGCTTGTCAACGTACATTGGTTTATTTCTCAGGAAATACTTCAAGGGTGTTACTATCCTTAATTTTCAAAACAGGGCATTTCTGGCACGAATTTTACATCCTGGCGTGCACCTCGACGCACGGTACAAAAGGAGTGTCTGTGGCCCAATAACAATTATTCCCATCAAGTATACCAATATAGACACCCCCATTACAAAACTGTGGATGTCACATTCCATTTGACTAGTATTATTACAGCACTGCGAAATGTACATGAGAAAAAACACTGTTTACCGCCTCACAGACTGCATGTTACAATGACCCTACATGTCTTCTAAGAGTGGGAGGCCTCTTCAAAGGGAGATTTTCTTACTGCACACATTTAACCCCTTGCATTCTGGTTTCAGTTATGTAACTTGATTTAAAGCAAATACATTTATAAAAAAAATACCATGGTATAAACCATATATGCAGAGTGTAATAAGTCACAATACCTTAAAGCTATTTTTGAAACGCATAGAAACAACTAAGTATCATACCATTATCGGCACTACAGGTCTTGTGTTGCGGATTGAGTTTCCTTTTAGAGGAAAGTTTGGTTCTGATTTGCATGTGTGCCAACTGGGGCCTCTGGTCAAGAATTGTAACTTCTGTCATTGCACAGAGCCCTAGAACTTTGGGTGGGCTCGCTCACATGGCGGCCATCTCGCAGCTCGGCTAGCCACGCACCCCCAATGAATCACCGAACTTAGTGGAGAATGAATCAAAATAGAGTGGGACATCACAAGAAAAACACACACTCACGCAACGTCACACACCCGAAGCCTCACACCCCCTCACTCACACTCACCCTCACACCCCCTAACGCTCACACCCCCTAACGCTCACACCCCCTAACGCTCACACCCCCTAACGCTCACACCCCCTAACAATCACCCCCTAACCCTCACCCCCTCACTCTCACCCCACACCCTCACCCCCTCACCCCCCCACCCTCACCCTCCACCCTCACTCACCCTCAACCCCTCACCCTCACACCCTCAACCCTTCACCTTCAACCTCTCACTCACCCTCACTCACCCCAGCCTCACCCTCACTCACCCTCAACCCCTCACACTCACTCGCCCTCAACTCCTCACCCTCACTCACCCTCAACTCCTCACCCTCACTCACCCTCACCCTCCCTCAACCCCTCACCCTCACTCACCCTCAACCCCTCACCCTCACCCTCAAACCTTCACCCTCAACCCCTCACTCACCCTCACTCTCACTCACCCTCACTCAGCCTCAACTACTCTCACTCACCCTCAACCCCTCACCCTAACTCACCCTCACCCTCACTCACCCTCAACACCTCACTCACCCTCACCCTCACTCACCCTCACCCTCAACCTCAACCCCTCACCCTCACCCTCACTCACCCTCACCCTCACTCACCCTCACTCTCACTCACCCTCAACCCCTCACCCTCACTCACCCTCACTCACCCTCAACCCCTCACCCTCACTCACCCTCACCCACCCTCACCCTCACTCACCCTCAACCCCTCACCCTCACACAGTGCAATAGGTCTCGGAGCATTTGAGTTACAGCTTTTAGAATTGTTTATGGCTTTTTTTATTTGTAATTCTTTAGCATTGGCTACAGGAAACAAAAATGCTAAAGATTTACAAAAAAACCCCATAAACAATTCTAAAAGCACTAACTCTAATGCTGCGAGACCTATTGCATTTCCAATGCTTGTTTTAATTTCTGGCTGGATGAAAACAACGAAATCCCAAATTGTTTCACTGTTCTCAAGGCGTTTGAAAATGGAAGTTAGAAGGACCCTGGGTAATTATCCGCAGTATCAAAACTAAAAGTTAAGGCAGCAGAGGCTGTTGCTGGAGACGGGTCTAGATCGAAAGCAAAAGAAGACGAAGAGAGCGAGAGTGAGCTGGCCCTGGAAACGCCTCCCCTCCCTGCTGTTTGTTTCAACAGAAAGAGGAGAGGAAGCAGCGCTGCTTGCCAGCACAGCCGCCCATAGGCAACAAGACGGAGGGAAGAGAGGGGAGGGGGGAGGAGAAATGCGACACGGCGGGAAGGGGAGGGGGCGGAGCGGGTAAAATAAACAAGACGGAGGGAAGAGAGGGGAGGGGGGAGGAGAAATGCGACACGGCGGGAAGGGGAGGGGGCGGAGCGGGTAAAATAAACAAGACGGAGGGAAGAGAGGGGAGGGGGGAGGAGAAATGCGACACGGCGGGAAGAGGAGGGGGCGGAGCGGGTAAAACAAGACGGACGTGCACGCGCTTTTAAGCTCAATGCGCATGCACATTGAGCTTAAAAGTCACGGGCACTGCAAGGAATCGCCACGATTCCTTGCAGTGTGGATAAATAGTGGATAAGCCCCCATAGTCTCGCTTGCTCGATGCGCATGCGCATCGACAGGCGAGACCTAAAAAAACAGGACTGTTCGGACCAGCTTAAGATGCCTGGTCACCCCATGTCAGTTAATTGAAAGGCACCATCACCTAGTACCCACAGATTTTTTTCTTGGACTAACAAATCCCTGTGCATGGATTCCTTCTTGGGGTCTGGGGAGCTGTTTCACGTAGGTGCACAAGCCCTGTGAGTGGTGGCGGGCATCCCTCCCTAACCCTGGTGAGATTTCACTCTTCCCTGGTTGTTTTATCATTTTGTGTAGGTGTTGCGTGCGCACCCGCCTTTTATTTGGGTTTCACTTTTATGTAGTGCGAACTGGACCGAAGGTATCAGAGCGCTTTACATGAGCACCAGTTGCATTACAGATGGACTCGTTAATTTTTAGGCACGAGGAGATGAAGTGATTTGCACAGAATCACAGGATGCTTGAGCCTCTCGCCAGACTCAAACCTAGTTCCCCAGCTTCAAAGTCGGCCGCTCTAGCCGTTAAGCCACACCCTCGTCAAACAGACGCCTGTTTATGTTGGGGAGGGGCACTATAACTCCCTCCTTTGCATCTGGGTGTCTTTCCTCCTGTCTCTCTGTGGTGCTGCCAAATATTGCTCCTCCGGAGTCAGCCACACCTCAGCCTCTCACGGACGCAGGGCGGTTGTGCGTGCTGTGGGTGTGCTGTTTTGTCCTTTGTGCATTATGACAACCCCGTTTGACCTCCCCTCGCTGTTTGGAGATCTCTGCCCCCTCTGTGTGTATTCTCGTGATGAAGTGGGCCGGGATGTTAGGTTGTGAGATCTGCTCTGAGCGCGCGGAGGAGGGGGCCGCGCGCTACTTCGTGGGAGTTGGGAGGGTGGGGGTGCAGCCCCCCTCATAGTATACTCGTACCCCAGCTCTGGCAGCGAGGAGCGATTCCCGCCCCAGCTGGAGAAGCATTTCCAGATGTGCTCAGGGCCCCTCCTCGCCTGTTTTTCTGCCTGGTGGGTGGAGGAGTATTAGGGACAGGAAAGGTTTGTGATATATTTGTAAACCGAGTTCAACCCTTCTTTCTTGGCGCTGACGCTTGGCGGGGAGAGACTCCTTGACCAGAGGTGTGGAGGGAGGGGGGAGGTCTGTGGAGCGGTTGGGGTGGGGTGTGCCGACCACCTGGTTTCCATTAGATTGAGGGCGGCATGCTGAATGTTAATAACGGGTCTCTGGAAGAGGGGAATTATGTTCCCACAAGGAATGTTCCTGCATGACCACAGGCTTTCCTGGGGAGCACTGGCAGTTCCATTTTAGGGGGCCCGGATCCCCAGTATTTGTGGTTAGGGTGCCCAGGCCACTGAGCATGATACTCGAGGGGCGAAATGGAGTCGTGATTGGTTGGGCATGGTCATGTGATTCTGCAGCCAAGTTCTTGGTTTCATCCTTGGCTGTCTGAAGACTGAAGGGGAGTAGGAGTTACAGGGCCAGAACTGGGTAATGCTCAGTGTAAAATGGCCACTTGCCCTCATTTTGTTTTTTATCTTAAGTGTTCTACAAAAGTTAAGTTTCTCTGTTCTTTATTTTGGATGTTCTCCTGGAAACCCTGTTCCTAATGTTATGTTCCGCGTAGCCCGATAGCAATAGATCCTTAGCTTCCCTGTGAGGTGACACGGATCCCTGGAATGTTTCCCTGTCTGGATTGTTTGTATTCAGATGCACGTTGCTTCGTTTGTTTAAAAAAAAAAAAAGTGCGTGGGCCCAAAGTTTTTCTTAGGAGTCCTCTGCCGATTGCTGAATACCAAAGCTGCCTAGCCCTGACTCCCCTCATACGTCCTTCTTTCCCCACACTCCACTGTCTGTCTCTTTATCTATGCCGGGTCAGGTGGCTCAGTGGACTAATGCTTCCACTGCAGGGGTGTAGTATCCTGCTCATGTTAATGTTCTGCCATTTCCCCCATCTGCTCAGCCAGTGTGAATGTGCTGTGTGCTGCATGGAATGTTGGAGTGATGATGCGTATTGGAATGTTAGGTGCCTGTGAGGTGAAGTCTGACAGTTGGAGAATGGTCTGAGCATAAGGCAGGCTGCACCTGGTGGGACTGCTTTACAGAACTTAACTACCTGCTTCACAGGAACATATCTACATGTATCAGACTTCAATAAAACCTCATAAATCACATTCTACGCGCATGGACCTCGATACTACATTATTTTGGCGACAAGGATGGGATCAAAACACATGCGTGCAAAATCTGTAGCCAAGATGTAGCTTTATGTAGATTTGTTTATTGAGTTACAGGTAGATGAGTTGTACAGATACAGCCCCACTAGGAGCAGTCTACCTGCTGCTCAGCCCATACTCCAACTGTCACACTCAAGCATCCAGGCACCCAAACATTCCATTGAAGACCATCCCACCAACATTCCATGCATCACATTCACACTGGCTGAGCAGCTAGGGAGAAAGTAACAGAAAGTAACCAGATAAATATAGTACAGGTTACAACAAGGGGCCTGTGTTCAACCTCATGGTCAAAGGTTTAAATCCCGGTGGGTACACTCCGCCTTTCATCCATCTGAGGATGATCAGATGAGTAACATAAACTGTTATTTAGCACCAACATACCTACGGGTGAACGTGCGCTTTACAAATACACATTATGTTGATCTCACTCTTGCATGTTCTTTTTTACGTTCTTTCTCTTCCTCTTTCTTGGTTCTGCCTTTTATGGCATGGCTTGACAGCGCTCCTGTCACCAGGCAATTGTGAGCATCACTAGAGAGAGACTTTGACCCCACTCATATGTTAGGAGCACAGAGTACATGTTTTGATTGGGCTGTAGTTGTGTGCTTCCACAATAAAGGGCTTGCTGTTCACACAGCTGGGATTAGTTTATTTATCTAGCTGCTTGAGCTTGAACTTTTTGGGGCACACACCTGACATTGTAATGCCATTAAAGTGTCTTAGATAACTGTGTAATTTATGGTGTTTTTCTCTAGTAGCAGCACAAACGGGAGGGGCAGTCATTAACCTACATGGATTTTTAGGTCTGGCTTGACTTTGCAACTTTCACCAGACCTTTTAACCTACACCAATATTGTTCTTTACTTCCACACAAATACATATCCATTCCCATGCTATATACTTGTAATGCTTCGTATTACCGTACAATATTACTTTAAAGTCAGACCTATTGGCATTGCTAATGATTGTTTCTCTCTTGATATGGGTTATAGTATGGTGATGAAAAAAATGTCCTACTCCTCAAAACTGTGTGCTGGTGCCCTCCACATGCAGCCACATTCACAAATTTGGTACTGCTGTTGCATAAGCATGTTCAGCTTTACAAAATATAGCAAGCTTTGGCAATGCCAATAGATCTCGCATTTTTGAGAGTTAGAGCTATTGGCGTTGCAAAGGGCAATGTCTTTTACCTATTTGTTTTGGTTTGGAGTGGAGTGGATGTATGTGGTGTGGAGTGGAATTATGTGGGTTGGATTGGAATTGTTAGCTCTGGAATTGTGTGTGAAGGAACTGAGTGGTGTGGAGTGGATTTGTGTAGTGGAATTATATGGCATTTTGGATAGATAGGGTTAGAACTGCACAGAGTAGATAGCCCACATTAGGATGTATAGACACCGATATACACTGATGTTAAGAAATGCTGACGTCAAGCTACATCAATATTAAGGTATGCCGATGTCAAGATAAGCTGACGTCAAAATATGAAGATGTCAACCTACGCCGTCGTCAAGATATGCTGCCTTCAGCATAGAGCAACATCAGAATATGCTGATGTCAAAGCCTGAGAAGGTTGTAGTGCTGGCTCCAGAATACACTAAACACAACTGGATGTCTGCAAGTGTGTGTGTGTGTGCTTGCTTGTGAATGAGTGTGTTTAGTTACATTGTTGATACAGGAAATGAAATGTATATTATCTAGAAAATGTAGTGCATGCATGTCACCTTTCTTTAATACCATTTAGGTACATATCTTTATTTGCATATTCTACACCTGCATGAGACCTAGATGGACGGATTGCGGTAAGCGTTGGAAAGACAGTGGGTGGGTAAATGGACGGATGAAGATGGTTGTCAGAAGGACAGTGCATGGGTAGACCAATGGAGGGAGTTGGGTGTTTGAAAGACAGTGGGACGGTGGGTGAACGGATGTGGTTGTTGGAAAGATAATGAGTGGGCGGATGGACAGACAGAAGTGAGTGTTGGAAGGTCAGAGGGTGGGTGGTGGACGAGCGGGCAAATGGATGGATAACAAAGGCTGCAGATTGTAACAAAGCGGGTGTGTATGTGTGCCTCAATATATATATATATATATATATATCATTAGGAAAGTGAGAGCCAATTTCACTCTTTTGTTGCACATCACAGCACGTACTGCCTCTAGTTCACATCCATGTGCTATTCCAAGTTATCGCACCTGCTTCTTGAGCTACGATGGTCCATACCCATGATAGTGTGTGCACTATATACATAAGATGCTGGCAGGAGAACGCGCTATTGATGTTTTGATCAATCAGTACCGCTTGCCTCTCTAAAATCTAAGGGACCCACCACCGGCGTGCTGTCTCTGCGGACTCATTACTGGCGGGGGGGGGGAGAGATGTTTGCTGTGTGTGCACCCATCAGGGGTAACAAGTGCTATATGAATGCAAATCTTTCTTCCCCTTTTAACCCTCCGCTATCCTTCTCACTCCAAATAACTGACTAATATCCACCACTGAAAATATTTCATATTTCACCATATTAATTCACCACTAATCCTTTATGGGCTTCCTGAATAGCGTGCGTCAACAAGCGCTATATAAATGCAGACCTTTTTCCTCCTCTATCCTTCTGCTATCAACCAAAATCCAAATAACTGACTAACCTATGCACCACTTAAAATGTAATTGCATGTTTCACTATACTAATTCAACGCTAATCCTCTATGGGTTCCGGAGTAGCGTGCTACTCGCCGAAAAAGCGCTTCGACGCCTCGTCAGGGGCAGTAAGCCCTATATAAATGCAATTACAATACAATACAATACATATTGCACTGTGAAATGCTGGTCAGTCTTCAGGTCCCTCTGACCCATGACGTGAGCCTTCTAAACCACTGCAGTAGCCTATCTGCTGTTCTGTCACTTGCTAAGCATCTATGTGTTTTGTACCAAAGTGCTCAGGAACAATATGGCATAACTTCACAAATGTATAGCGAAAGCAAGAGGGGAGAATAAGAGACAAAAAGAAATATATAATGAGAAAAAAAACTGGAACATATAGAAAAGGCAAGGGGGTGTGAGGAGGCTGACAGCTGGAGTGTTAGAAAAAAAGTCAAGTAAAGTAGAAAAGAAAGAAGGCGCAAATATAGAAAATGAGCTGAACTGTAAAAGAGCCAGAGTGCTCACGTGTCACAAAAGGTATGCAGAAAAGATTAAGATAGCTGCTGTGGTGCTTTGGTCCTCCTACAGGAAGGTTGTGGCTCAAAAAACAGTTTGCTTGCCCTTAATTAAGACGCATGCATTTTCCCATATTAAACAAGAATGCCAGATGCTAATGCTTACACCACTGCTGAATTGGCGAGAGAATCTAGAGTAACTGCCAGAGCTGTCGTCGTTTGAACTGGGGAACCGGGTCCGAGTCTTGGCAGCTCCTCAATATGTGTGATTCTGTGCAAATCACTTAATCGACCCGTACCAAAAAAAAAAAAATGGTGCATATTGTAATGAAGCTGCTATTCATGTAACGTTCTCCAATACCTTCAGGTCGAGTTTGCGCTATATAAAACAAGCATTTGCAATGCAACAGGTATCGCATTAGTTAGAGTTAGAGAATTTGGCATTGTTTATATTTAGCTGGATATGTTTTCTGGTTTGTGTACTGTGTGTGTTAGGGAATGGCAGGTTTGTATGTATCTGTGGAGTAAGTATGTGTATTATAGCGTTCCATTGCCATGTTTACATTGCCAGTGAGGCTAACAGTAGACATATACACAGAGACAAACATACAGAGAGACACATGCACCGATAAACACATAGAGACACACACACAAAAACGCACACAGAAAGACAGACACGCACATACAAACATACACACAGAGACACACAGACAGTCACGCACACATAGAGACTGACACGTATAGAGACACACACACAGACAGACACACATAGAAACAAAGATGCACACACAGAGAAGAGACGTACTTACAGAGACAAATGCACATATAGAGACACACACACAGAGATAGAGACGCACACACAGAAAAATGCACACAGATAGAGACACGCACACCGAGACAGAGATGTGCACCGAGAGACAGAAACACGCACATAGAGATGCACACACAGACACAGATACAGAAACACGCACACAGCACAAAACACACCCAGACCGAGATATGCACACAAGACAGAGACATGCACACAGACACGCACACACAGAGACAGAGGCGTATACATAAAGAGAGACACACACACAGAGACAGACAGGCACACATAGACTGAGACACACACAAAGATTGAAACACACAGAGATACACAGACACACAGATACAGACATAGTTTGGTAGCTAAATTGGCTAAGGCATCCGCTACAGGGGCTTGTGTTTAACCTTACGTTTACAGTTGTTTTTAACTGTATCCCCACCCCTTACTGACCTTGCTCCCACAGGTGTGGATATGTTGCCCCTCTGTGTTTAAATACAGTACAAGACAATAAAATATAGTTAATTGCTGTGGTGTTTATGTTTGAGCGATGTGTTTTGATGTTAATGCACATTTTGCGAAGTGCTTCAAAAGGTGTCTTTCAGTTGGGCAGTATCAGCGATACTCCAGATGAAACAAGTACTGACGCTTTAAAGCCACCACCACTTTTATAGCTTCAATGGGATAGACAGTGCCATATATTCTGG
Source organism: Lissotriton vulgaris (assembly GCF_964263255.1). Taxonomy (NCBI): domain Eukaryota; kingdom Metazoa; phylum Chordata; class Amphibia; order Caudata; family Salamandridae; genus Lissotriton; species Lissotriton vulgaris. The sequence continues at coordinate 547,033,386 of NC_141698.1, read as the reverse complement.
GGAGTAAGTATTGGGAGATGCGGAGCGCCTACCCAACATCAATGCAGGGAAAGGGGGCTGGCATTTCTAAGGAGCACAGCAATGTTATTGATAAGGCAAGCACTGCTAGCGGTTGAGCTCACAGCAGGTACATACACTGCGAATTCTCCATTAAAAGCACTAGAGAAAGGGACCGGGAGACAGCAGAAGCCTGCAGGGGCAGAGAGCCCCCTCCCTTGCAGCTGGAACATCCAGGGAGGTCTGGCGGGCGGGCAGAGGGGAGTGAAGCAACAGGGTGTCACGTGGCTCGTAAGGAATGCAAACCAAACCAGAACAAGGAAATGTAGTGATCTTTCCACTACCGCACATTTTAGTGAATTGAGTAAGTGTGGAGCACAGAAGACACAATGCACACATCGTTTTTGAAAAATGTGTTTAATATTCCACGGATCTGGTGCAGATTTGTAAACATCGTCAAAATGTTACGATATCGAAGGAAGTTTGCTTATTTAAATTATTAATAAGTTGCGTAGAAGAAGGTAGGATTAAAGAAAAAATACATGAAAACAAGTTTGAGCTATTGACATTGCAAATGATAAAGCCTTTTATTTTTGTTTTTGTTTTTAAATCATAAATAAAAGGCATAGTCATTTACAATGCCAATAGCTTAAAGTCGCGTAAATGCGAGACCTATTGCATTGCAAATGCTTGTTGTTAAAGAAGCCAATCCCGGTTGTAAGGTTTAATTCACAGACTGTCCATGTAAGTAGCAGACACGTAGTCACCTTAATGTTAGGGTGTTTGTGTCTAACCCTTCCTTAGATTATACTTTGTAAAGACTAGCGATACAGCACTTCAGAAATGCTCAGGCACTTACCCCCACATGCATCAATCTAGGATTTTGCATTTCTTAAATAGCGAAAATTAAGGAATCGCTATTTAGGAAATGCAAAATGCTATGCATCAAGAAATCCTAAAAGTTTTTAGGATTTCTTAATTTTCGGAAATTGCGATTCCTTAATTGCGAAGTGCAATTAAGGAATGGCATTACATTGATTCCTATGGGCCTAGAGGCCCATAGGAATCAATGTAGTCAATTGGAAGGCAGTAGCAAATTGCGAGTGGCACTTAGAAAATTTCATGGGTGCAGGGGGGGTCCAAAGGACCCCCCCCTGCACCCCTGAAATGCAATTGAAAGTGCATGTTTCACACACACATGTCCTAAGGACATGTGTGTCTGTAACTGGACAGTTTAAAAAATGCATTTTCAAGCATTTTTAAACAATTTCGCAAATTACCACGAGGTTGAACCTCGTGGTAATTTGCACTTCCAATTTGAATAATCGCAATTTTTTTTTTAATGATGCATTGCTTTTAAGGAATCGCAAATTTGCAATTCCTTAAAAGCAATCGCATTTTTGGAATTCGGTAAAAATACCGAATTACTCAAAAATGCTTGATGCATCCCAAACACATATTTAGGAAGTGCAAACGGCCGAATTTACCGATTCGCACCGTTTGCACTTCCTAAATAGGTTGATGCATGTGCCCCTTAGTACTTTTCAGCCATTTTGAAAAGTTTATATAAATGGGTTATAAGTGCTTAAAATGTGTTATTGCATAATATGCAACATTAGTGCTTGAATAAGGATCCAATTTATGTGCAGATTTCTTTTATGATTAATTGTGTTGATGCATTCCTTCCTTCAGATCATGTATATTATATTACCTTTGTTATTTCGTATAATATTGTGTTTGCTTTGTTTCCAGTTCTAAAGTGCACTGACGCCGAAGCTGAGGTTTAAATGATTCTATATAAGACAGCGTAAATAAGTAAAATAAAGACTGCAGATGGCCAGTGCTTAGCCCAGTCTGCAATTCAGCTGAGCATCTGTTATAATAAACGAATACTTCAGCCAGTACAGCACTGTTGCTTGTCTGTATTAATAGCTCAGCGTTAACGTCCGTTTGCCCCCGTTATTCCTGATTTATGGCTGGGGCTTCTGTATGCCTTCTGTCTCTATAGAAATTCGGGCACAGATAGCAAGTCTTCACGTAATTCATTGTTAAGTCTTACAGCAAAATACACAGGGTCTCGTAGTTTAAAGCAAATAACATTTATTCCTCAACCATGTACAACCGACCCCTCCACCGCTAGCTCCCGTGGTAGAAGCAGCAGTATGCGAAGCTGGTACTTTGAAAAGTAGTAGGTAGTCGACAGGAGGGGCAAGTTGTTGAGGGCCAGAGATCTGGGAGAGGAGGGTATTGTGAAAGTACTGAGATTTAGATGGCCTGTTTTAGGGTCCTCTTTGGCAGGTTGTATGCTTTTGATGTATGGCAGGCTGAGATTTCCACCAGATCCAGAGATGTGTGTTCATCGGCATTTTGTCAGAGTGGACAGTGTGAGTGGCAAGAGAGTGTGGGAATGAGGAAGCAGAAGTAAATGCTTGGCGGGCGGATAGCGAGAGTTAAATAACAAATAGGGGTTTGTTGGACAGGTGGAGGGAGACTGAATACATGAGTAAGGGTGAGGGTTGGTGTGTGCTTCTTCAAGTGATGGGAGTCATTGGGTGGGTGTGGATGGGGCGATAATGGTGGACAGGTGTATTTTATCCGGGTGAGAGGGATGAGCTGCTGGTGAGAGAGGAATGGGGCAGTGTCTTAGAAGAGCATGAAGCCAAGGAGGAGGGTGGGGGTTTGTAAGCCACTGGTACTGAGTGTGAGTGGTCTTTCAGCTGGAGGTTAACACCACTGAGGGCTCGAGATGGTGTCCACGTCTTTGTGGAAAGGGCAAATGGTTAAGAAGAAAAGTATGAACCCGTGACCTGAAGACTGAAGGGAGCAGAGGGAATGAATATAGGCAGGTCTAGTGCTCCCCAAAAGGGAAAGGAAATTCTCCTCTTTTACTTATCCGGTAAGACAGCTCAGTGGACTAATGCATTCATTGTAGAGTTCTCTAACCAGAAGGTCAAATCTTTTTTTTTTTCCGTAAGACCTTTATTGTATCAAAGTACCATTAACAGCAATGAGCCTACAACCCGGGGGCCGGCTGCGGGATTTAAAATAGCACTCTTCACTAATGAATTTACACAGCCCATCAGCCCACAACATCTGGTCCAGCGGCGTGGAATTGGAGATATGCAGTAACTAATAATTCATTGCTTACTCAGAGAAGAATGTTGTCTTACTTTTTGTTTTTTCTTCTTTTAACTTTCTAAAGAACATATACAAGAACATTTCCAAACAAATATCAATAGTGGCACTTGAACAGAGACCTTGGCATTATTCACAGTGTTCTATACCGGTGCATCGATAATGTGATTGCATAGTCATATCAGGTGTTGCGTAAACTGGCTACGTCCTGGGCGTTTCAACAGGCCGTCTTCCTATCTTCTGTCAAAGAAGGTCAAATCTTTGAACAGTAGTGGGTTCATTCAGCCTTTCATCCTTCTCAACTCGGGCGAGCATCACCATGGCATGGAAGTGACAACACGGCGCATGGACACAAGCAAAAACCACAAGCATGATAAAACCCCTACCGATAATGAGATCAATAGTAACGATTACATGATTAACGAATACTAGTAAATGAAATGACAGCTGTGGAATGTGGCACAATATGTGATAAAAAAAATCACTTTTGTTGTATGTACTGCAACTAATTATATACTTGTTCCATCATTAAGGCATCCCTTGCTTTAATACGATGCTGTATAGTAGGCAATGCTGCAAGTTATTGTTTATAAATCACAGCAAATAACAGCATGGTTCAGTGACTAGAATGCTCTCTGCTGACAAATGCAGTGGTCATAGGGACACAAATTATTTCGTCACAGTGGTCTATGACCAAAATGCTCTACACAGACCACTGCCATGAGGGCCTCTGGCATTATGCGACATAGGCAACTAGAGGTGCAGTGTTTTAGTGACTTTTATCTGTTTGAGCATGAAACAGTTCTTTGTTAAAATGTGGAAATTACGAGGAAGATGATAGATTATGTGGCAAGTGCGTAAACTCCATAATGACACAGAAAAGACCGCAGCCCCAGAACAGCATAATTCCAGTGACCCTGCATTTAGACCATGGGCCCAAGGGTAACCAGGCGCGATATAAAACTCATTAATAATAATAATAATAATAATAATAATCATTACCCAATAAATTAGTCTATACTGCAGTTGCTACATTGTTAAGTGGCATGAGCCATACAAATGGTAAAATTCTGCTATACAAACACACGTGTTCCATTTCAGGGTTTTCTTGTCAAAAGAAATTTCAGGTTTACATCTCAATTCGATCCATAAGTGCCTCTCTTATGAGACACAATTCCAATATTCAAGTGATCACAGGCTTCAGAAGAGACTATCCCTCGTGAAAATCACAAGACCCCCGCCCTCTCCTCTCCTCTATACTGAGGGCCTCATCAGAAAAGTAGCCTAGCAAAAAGAAACTATCCACAAACTGCATGCTCATTAACTGTAGATCAGCCCCCAAGCATGCAACAGAATTAGCAGAAGCCATCCTCTCTCATGATTTAGACATTGCGTTCATCACAGAGACATGGCTAAATGAGGTCTCCCCACCTTGTTGAGATATGCTGGTGCCCCAGGCTTCACCATTATCAACGAAGACAGAAAAGATCAACGAGGTGGAGGTGTAGCCATCATCCATAAGGACGACATAGATATCGCTGTAATGGACTCTTGCAAGTATAGTTCCATTGAATGTCTTTCTGTCAGCATCAAGACTAAGGATAACAAACCTTTAGTCGGTCACCTTCTCTATTACCCACCAGGTAATACCCCCATATTCGGGGAACACTTATCCGGCCTGATTGCCCATTGTGCACTCAAATACACTAACTACCTAATCCTGGGTGATCTCAACCTACGCTGGAATGAAGCCAACAACTCCCTTATTCAATCTCTCAATAATCTCCTCTGCGACAATAACCTGTCCCAACACTGCTCTGAAGAAACTTACAACAAAGAAGCAACCTTTGATGCCATCATTGCCCATCGAGACACAATTACGATCGACAACATTCCTCCAGTGGACTGGTCTGATCACCACATGATCTTATTCCACATCAACCAAAGAGTTCTATCCCTGCCTCCTGCTCAAGACCCCCCCAAAATGGTCCAGAAATCTAACCCAGATTCCCCTGGACGTCATAGAAGAAAGGCTAAATTTGCTCCTACCCATTGGCAAGGATCTCTCCACAACAGATCTCACTTCGCTCTATAACACGAATATGGTAATCCTGCTTGACCAACTAGCACCCCTGAAACTAAGAAAAAAATCGAACCATTCCGTCTAGATCATGGTTTTACTCAGACATTAATGAAGAAAGGAGACAACTAAGAGCCACAGAAAGACGATGGAGGGTCATGTCCACTACTCTCCATCGTGAGCAACTCAGAATTGTCCAAAAGAAATACAACAGTCATATCAAGAACAAAAAATCTGTGTATTACCGCTCCGCACTGGATAGCGCAAAAAACAGACCCAAGGAGCTCTTCAATATCATCAGACAACAAACCTCCAAACCTGATACGTCCCTCGGGCAGGCATCCAAAGAACGGTGTGACAACTTCGCCAACTTCTTCAATGATAAGATCTCCAAGATCGAGCGCTCTCTGGACATCAACTGCACCTCCCTTCCCCATAGCAGCCCAGTTAGGGTCCTTGGTAGCGCTCCCTTCGCCATCACTAAACCCTGGTCACTCTTCCAGCCTATTCCAGAAGAAGAGATAGTCAAACTTATCTCCACCTCTAAACCTTCCTCTCACGCCCTAGACCCTCTTTCTGCTCAACTCACCAAAAAACTAAAACTCTCCCTAGCCCCACTCTGGTGCAGGATTATAAACAGCTCCCTAGAAACCGGAACCATTCCAGATTGTCTAAAAGTGGGACAAGTCACCCCACTGCTGAAAAAACCAGGCCTGGACATAAATGACTTAAGCAACTTCAGACCCGTCTCTAACCTTCCTCTTCTTTCCAAAACCCTAGAAAGATGTGTTCTCCAACAATTAACTCAACACTTGGACAATACCAACCTCCTTGATTCCCATCAGTCAGGATGGGAATCCCCCAAGTCTCAGTGCTCTCCCCTCAGCTCTTCAACATCTACATGGAACCCCTCACCACCCTTCTCAGAAAAGCTAACATCCCCTTCCACCTATATGCTGATGATACTCAAATTTACTGGAAATCTCCTCTGCTAAAGACATCCAAAGACTCAATGAAACACTAATGGAAGTGCAACTTTGGCTGTCAAGCAACCACTTAAAACTGAATCTGGATAAAACCGAACTACTCCTCATCTCAAACAAAGAAGAGAACCCTCAAATGGTCGAGTGGTTAAAAGCTATCGATGTGCTCAATGGGAACCTCTCCCTGGCCTACTCTGTTACATCATTAGGCATCACGCTAAACTCTAAACTGGACATGACCAAACATATTAAGATCTCGGCAAAGAACGCCTTCCTCAACCTGAAGCTACTAAACAAAATAAAACCTTTCATTCCACCCAAAGAGCTCAAACAAGCCACCCAAGCACTGGTGCTGTCAAGACTGGACTATGGAAACGCAGTCCTCTCGGGAATAGCTAAAACTAATCTTGCTCCTCTGAAAACCACTCTCAACGCTGCTGCCAGAATGGTCACTGGAATAAAGAAATTTGATCACATTTCTCCTGCACTCAAAGAACTCAACTGGCTACCAATAGAAATGCGGGTGAACTTCAGAACAGCCTGCCTCACTGTGGCGGGATCGATGGAAACACGAACTAGGAGGGTGTTGGTAAGGCTGGCTTTATTGTTTTTAACAAGCGCTTGCGCAGTGTTATGTTTCTGTAATAGGGTAGGGGAGGTTCGGAGACTCGACGAGCTGGGGAACTCCTCTCCTTCCTGTGGTCCCCGCCTGGTTTTCCTCCCTCCCGTGGACTTCTGGGTGTCGTAGGTGCGTCTATTTTGCTTGCCGGTCTCGTGGTACATGAAAATAAAAAATAAGAGAGAAACGGACTCAGTATAGGGCTCTGATACACTGAGAGCGTCAGGGAAAGGGTGTGAGGAGATGCACTCGTGCACACAGGATTCTACGACGTGTCGGTGGTGAAGTAGGAAAGGGGTTCAGTGAAGGGTTGACAATGGCGGGTGCTCTACGGAGGTTTAAAACCTCTTCTACCCGCCCAGCCCACGATACGGTCCCTTACCTGGCTGAGCCACACTTCCCTTGAAGTGCGGCTGGGCGAAGCGCCTTGTCGTTGGCCTCCTGGCTCTGCAACGGCTGGGATCGCCTCCTCCTTCGCTCCTTCTTCCGCGTCGCGTCCCTCTCGTCACCGGGTCCTCTTCCTCTACTCCGTTCGTCTCCTTCTGCACTCTTCGACTCCTCGACTCCTCCGGATGATGAACACACCCCCTTCTCGGAATGCTCGGCCTTTAGTTCCGGCGTCCCAGCTGACCAGGGGGCGTGGTCGGGCTCGAACTCCCTCTTCACGGGTGTTGGATGCGTCCCAAGGCGCTGCCCCGTTCCAGACCTCGGGCTGCTGTAGAGATGAGAAAGAGGGGAACCGACATCGAGGGGGTGTTGGAGAAGGGGTGTGCCACTCCGCCCCCTGGTCACACTCGCCCACAAAGCCCTTCACATAGGCAAACCCGAATATCTGGCGGCCAAACTCAAAAAGCAGGTCAGAACAGGAACCTCAGAAGTTCCAACACCCTACTTCTTATCCATCTAAAATCATGAAAACAAAAAACCGCGACCAGGTTCTTCGCCGGAAATGCGCCCAAAATATGGAACTCTATCCCCCCCACATCAGAACTATTCCCTCCTTCGCTAAATTCAAAAGTCAGCTTAAAATCCTTTTCCTCGATCGATCTCTAGCGAACAGATAGAAGCAGGTGGAGTGCTGAAAGTGACACTGCTCCTCTCCTGGATGTGGGTTAACAAGGCCCTGAATAGGAACTCTTCAACATTGCCTTTACTATTACTCATATCCGAAAGTATCGCTTTATTGTACCATGTTTTGCTCTCTTTTGCTCTGCTCTGTAACTGTTGTGAAGCGCTCCGATACCCTCCGGTCAGGCTAGCGCTATATAAAATTTCTTAAATAAATAAGTAAATAAAGTACTCAGTTCAGTTCAGTTTTGCTTTATTCGATTTTAGATTAAAATCATAAAAGCATACAGTTAAAAAACAAACATGAATCATACATACAATAGCACAAAGTATCTACAAGTATAAAAGACATTGGTTTAAAAAACATAATAAAATTTGCCCTCCAGTGGGGATACTTTCCTTTAGAATTGCATATTTTCATACGATAGGGATTCATAGTGCTACCCTTACATCATGTTCACCCTTAGTAGGAGCAAGTTAATAAAGAGTTCCATTTTTATATATGTTGTACACTGGTGCAAAGCGGTTAGGAGCGGAAGAGCAACAATTATACGAAGCATAAGATCTTCTACCCATCATGTAATTAAAATTGTACCCTACCTCTGGTCTTAAGGAGGGTGTGTATGGCGCTCTGTGGTAAAAATCATGTAAATCCCAGATCGATATTGGGCCATCATCTTCTTGGGGCTGCCTGGTTCGTAGGTACGGGACAATGTGTCTAAACCTAAATTTTACCAACACTAGATCACCAGGAATATCTTTTGGGAGGGAGCCTAACCAGCCCACCCTTCTCACACACATTATTGTTCCATCCAGATCGGGTGGCAGGGGTCTTTTTTTTGATAGCCAGAAGGTTACTTTGTTTAGTAGATCGTGTTGTCTTTCGGGTTTCCCGTGTGTGAGTGGTGGTACTCCTGAAAGAACACACACGTATGGGGCGGCCTCAGGTGGAAGGTGTATGGAAGGTACTTTATTATTCTCTACTCTAGAAAAAATATGCTGTGGTAGTTCCGATTTAGGAGCAGTCTTAAGGGTTATTTTATTAGGGGCTAGTTGTAGAGTTTTGGATTTGTTGCATAGTGTAGGTTGCGTTGGCACCTTGAGGGCAACAGGCGATTGATGGCGATTAGTTATTTTGGTGGCTTTAGCGGGAATTAAATCAATCTTAATCAATTCCTCTATTTCCATCAGCTTATTCTCCAGGATATTTATTTTCTCCAACAATGGCGCTATAAGAGATTTGAGCAGTGGTTCAATCAGAGATGTTAGAGCCAATTGAAGAGGCTAGGGGGTGCTAGACTATCTAGTTCTTCTGCAGCCCCTAGGATTGAGGGGGAGTTAGTGACGGTCAATGGGGGGCTAGAGTGCGATTTTTGTACCTTTAGGTCGATCCCATTATATTGAACCTTGTCACATTTGCGTTTAACGTGTGATGTCTGAGTGAGCGCTTCGCTTGAATTATTAATTTTTGTATGTAATGGGGTGGATTCCTGCGCAAGTTCATTGTAAAGCAAAGTACTAAAGCTTTTAGCCGTAGAGGGAGAAGCACTATCTAGTATAGGTCTCAAATCTGCTGGGACATACTTGGTTTGACAGAGATTGTTTAGTTCCGCTAACAGTGAGTAACTTTGCAGAATACCGGATGTTTCTGAGGGAGATTGTTCACTGGGGTGCTAGCTATGGCCTGGCAAGAGTCGTTCCCATCTGAATCACTGGGGATAGGCCGTGGTGTACTGATTAAATGGTGATCTTGTGTACGATTGCGCGAACCCCTGTGGTTGACAGATTTTTTGGGGACCCCTTTCTGAGTCATGGTTCCGTTCAATTGGAAAGTACTCATTGAATCAACCTCGGAAGGATGAAAGTCTACAAGGACCCTCCTGAGAGATTCAAACTTCTGTCCCTCAAATTACATGCAGATCTCTGCAACAGGCAAACAAACCCATGGAGAAAATTTGACGATTACCCCCTGCACACTGATGGCACCTGGTCCTAGGCCCGTCCTGTGGCGCAAGGTCACAAGCTGAGACAGAGATGGTGACAGGTGTGCTGAGAGTGGGTAAAGTGATCCCTGTAGTGCTCTGTGTGTTAGCAAGCATTTGTGTGGGTCTGTATATGTTTTGCCAACTTCCAAGAGAAATGCTTTCCGCTTATGCATGCATTTTTAACGCTGCCTGCATCACTTTTGCCGCTTGTTATTCACACTTATCTCCTACCCAGCACCTTGTCGCTGTCTCACAGTTTTCGCTTTGAAAGCATTATGATTTTTTTTCTCCCAGGTGTCACATTTTCACAGTTTTCTCCTTCAGTATTCAAAATACAATTAAAAAAATATGATTTCTGTCTCTGCCATAGTAGTAAATTTCTACACAGAGCTCAAACAGATAATATTAGCGCACCAGCACTCCTGTGAGGGTGCTCGGAGAAACAAAAGGGAGGAAGGGGTTATTGTGGGTGCGTAGTTGGTGGGTAACTTAGTGAGCGAAACGGGGGCAAACAACCCTTAAAAAATGCAGATTGTTTTAGAGAGGGGATGTGACATAACATCCAGTGCTGCTGACTTTGGAATTGGGGAACCGGGAATCAGCGTCGGCCCGTGTCTACAAAAAAACAAAAATGCAGAGACATGCCCATCTGAGAAATTTGAATAAAACAATGGCGAAAGCTGTAAACAAATGCCTTAGCCCCTTCCATGCTCATGACGAGCTCAGCTCGTCATGCAGTACAGTGCTCCTGTGCTCATGACGAGCTGAGCTCGTCATGACCACACCCGTTTTTATTGCTGTCCAGCACAGCAGAGGAATCTCTCAAGCAGCGATGTGGTTAAGTTTATTAGCACTACAGGCAATCGGATGGGTGACAGCGTACAGCCAACATTGCAAACACATGGGCAGAACAAAATAAGCTGGAGCTCTGAACCGGAAGTGGGTGCATTAAATGCTTAGGATGCAAACAAAAGAGAGAGCTACCAGTGCAGTGGCCATCTTAGATAGGAAACCGCTCATGGTAGTTATAATAGGTAAAAGAAGACTAAACCTGTGCTCTTCCAGGTTGAACCAAAAATGTATAACAAAGAACTACTGTATTATGAGATCGTAGTACCACAGCCAATCCATGTGCACTGCACAGAATTGGGACGTCCTTATTGGCGATCAAGTCTGCATGTGCCTCTGTAGTGTATCAATACTCTGAAAGCTAAACAAGTTAACGCTCTGAAAAAGTGTGGCATAACGTATAGAGCTGCAGACTTTGGGATTGGGGGACCGGGGAACTGGTTCGAGAATTGGCATCAACAATCTCAGTTCCTACAAAGAAATATGCCAGTCTGAACAAATAAAATGAAACAATTGCAATCTAATCAAAATACAGAATGGAAACAAAATAACAAATGCCGATCCATATTGGAAATGGTTGAACCCCCCCCTTTGGTGAAAGCATACAGGAAGAAAAGCCCACACCAAAGAAAAAATTACAAATACCGATCTGTACTGGAATTTGTTGAACTCCCTTCAGGTGAATGTATAGAGGAAGAAAAAAAACACATCAAATAAAAAAAAGTGTGCCGAACAAATAAATAAACAAAAGGGTAGGGGGACATGTAACAGGGGCAGTAGTCAGTAAAGTCAAAAACACCCCCAGAATACAAATAGTAATGTTTAACCAAAGAAAATAAATGAATTTAGAAAGGTACACGAAGGAACAAATTAAAATAAATGGGTGTGATAAAAGCCTATAGAGTAATTACAGCATGTCTCGAAAAAACAGAGAATTCAATGCCTAGGCGAGAACTACAAATAGATTCAGTAAAGCACATCATGAAAACTTTGTGAAAAGCTACCATTAGGCTGCCTTTTAAATAACCCAAGTTATTGTTGTTTTACGTATGGATTGCACATTGGGCAATCCTTTCTTTACCAAGTCTTGGTATCTGTTTTGAACTCGTACGAAAAGGGAGAAAGATGAAAATTACATTTGTTTTTGGTTTAAAAAGCCCTGAGTGTATTTTCCTCCATTACATTTTTAAAGTGTTGCAAGGTGACAAAAGCAGACAGATTTTATACTTGTAGATTGTAGTCCACCTGAGACCTGCAGCCACATCTTCTACAGTATGACTGGCATTTTTTTTAACATGCTAAATAGATCATAACGTTTGAGTTCCAGTGGAATATGAGAGAGAATACAATCAAGCAGTTAAGGTAGAAGTAGCAAAAGAGAGAACACATGAAGAGACATAGGATCTTGTGGTGCAGCACTGGAAAACTGAATCTAGGATCTAGGAATAGAAGAAGAGAAGCCAAAGTCCTTATTCAAAGGAGCTTGAATTAGAACTTTGAACAAAGCCAAGGGCCTGGAGAAAGAACAAGCATTGGAAATGCAATAGGTCTCGCATTAGGAAAGTTTGAGCTATTGGTCTTATAAATGACATTTTTTTATTTATGTGTTGTTTTTTAAAATAGCTAAATTAATAGCGTTGTCATTTACAATGCCAATAGTTATAACTTTCACAAATGTGACACCTATAGCAGACACATGTCAACATCCTATTTTATCAATTGAACATGTATTAATTGATTAAAAACGCATGAACAATGCATTTCAACAGTGGCTGCATCCCGTGTCGTGATAGAGCAAAAGCTGGGGGTGACAGATGAGTAATTTAAGAAATGGAAAAAGGAAAAACCGTAGCAAAATTAGACAACTATAACGTCAGAGGCTATACATAACACAGGAAAAGGAACACTATATTCGGGTTAACACATGGCGTAAAGTGCGTCAGAAAATTGGAGGACTATGAGGCGTAAAAAGGGGGAGTAGAACATGAATTTAAAAGTACGGTGAGTATTCCATCTGTGAGGCAAAATGGATAGAATTCAAAATGTAAGGTTCAGAGGGCCAATGCGGTGATAAACAATTAATGAAACGATTCAATATGTTGAAAAACTACACAGTCTAAGTATATGTTAAGCAGGGTCAGATGCGGAGCGTACCTCTAATGCAAAACAAAAGACAAACCGGCTGGGAAATCGGTCGTGAATGAAGTTACACAAATTGATTAACAGAAACAGAAAGAGGGTACATTGTAGATACCACAGCACAGAAGAGAAACCTAAGAGAAGACACAATAAAAGCATAGTCTGGCGGCATACTGGGTGTGTTCACGATGGTGACGTGTTGTCTCTAAGAGAAAACCAAACGGATTTTGCATGGCCATTTCCTACATAGATAATGAAGAAGGCTAGAGTTGTAGAGTTACCCAAATACAGGAAAAATGCCACGGTTCGATAAGTATTAGCGGACCATCTAGAAACTGATCTAGATCGAAATAGACTCTAAAAAGTGACAGGCAAGTATTCAAAACAAGTAAAGTAAGATTGACGGAAAAGGGATTGCCAATAAAAAGCGGGAGCAAAAGAGAAATTAAGAGGTAAAGGACAGCATGTAAGGAGGAGAAAAGTGAGGAAGGGGGCAGTACCTGTGAGTAAAAAGTGGCCCCGTGTCAAATGGCGCTGTGGAAAAGGAGCGGGAAACGTTAAGCATGTGTGGGAAACGGGGTATAAGGCACGGGCGATCACGATGGTGTAAAGCACAAAGCAAAGGACTGCACGTCATCTTACCGCCAAGCGTGGTTGGAGTAGGGGTAATGATGGTATCGATGGAAGCTGTTTCCTCGGTGAGGAAAATGAAATAAATATAATAATACATGGGCACGTCTCAGGACGGGTCCGTCCTAGTAAGCGTGCTGTGAAGGGAAGGTAAAATTAAGACGCAGGTTGAGTAAAGAGAACTAAGGGCGTAAGGTTCTTGAGCGAGGGCTGAAGGAGGGTCTCTTACCTGAAGTGCAGCGCTGGCACGGATAAGTGCAGTAGACAATCTCATCATCCGGGTAGTGGATAAAGTGCAGTAGGCGGAACCTGGAGTTAAAAAGAGACAGCCTGGCGCCGTCAAAGTGAAAGTACGGCTGGCAAAAACAAGACGGAGGGAAGGCAGAGAAGGGGAGGGGGGAGGAGAAATGCGACACGGCGGGCAGGGAAGGGGGCGGAGCGGGGAGAGGGTGTGAAAGCAGCAGGGGCCTGGAGTGCGGCTGAGGGAACTGAAGAAATGCGACACGGCAGGCAGGGGAGGGGGCGGAGCGGGGTGTGGGAGGAGTGCGCCTGAGGGAAAATACATGCAAGGCAGGCGGCTGGGGGCATGTGCACACGCTTTTAAGCTCAATGCGCATGCACATTGAGCTTGAATTTCACGGGCACTGCAAGGAATCGCCACGATTCCTTGCAAGTTGGTTAAAGACTGTTTAAGCCCCCATAGTCTCGCAAGCTCGATGCGCATGCGCATCGACAGGCGAGACCTAAAAAAAGGTGATGGCTGAATAAGACAACAAAAGGAGTGACAGGGATCCAGTCAATAGAATGATGGGTACAGATACACAAGACTCAATGATGCAACAGTAGAGATGCGACAGTGCTTAATTTGTAAAATATTAAGTGCAGGTGCTCACATTTTTTAAGGAGGCCACGCCCACACACCCCTGGCTCCACCCACTGACTCCACCCACTTCCTCTATTGGCTCCACCCCACCCACACCCAGAACTAGTATAGCTGAATGTGCCTTAACAAGGGTTAGACCAAAATCTACAGGTTGAAAGGTCAGGAAATGAGCCATGTTCATTGCCATAAGGATGCACTACAAGACAGTCTATACCCTGTACTGTGCACCTGTGGCCGAGGGTCAGTCACTAGCCACATGTCATCGAAGCACAGATAGGCCAAGCTGTGGCATAGCAAGATCCTGAGGAGGTGCCTGTCACCCACAGGGCTGTAAGTCTGAAAACACCACACATCCAACCAGAGAGGTGTAAGACTGAGCACCACACACCCAGGACATCTCACTTACACATCCCTAGCCCACAGGAATCCCATCAAGGCCCCATTACCTCCTGTATACACAGGCTGTCAGGATATAACTTTCAGTACCCCTGCAGGTGCTCGGCAGTGGGTAGAGAGCCATGCGAAGGACAGAGCTCCTGTCTGGAGTCCGCTGCTGCAGCGAGCGGACCCGGGTAAACTCTGGAATTAAAGCCCTGCTGTTCCTTTCTGCTGATGCTTATGCAATGCACTTGCAGGAACGCAGGCTCGCAGTCGCAATATCTGATCATAATGTAATGTCTCGCAACAACTGCACCCTAAATACAGCAGCAGCCTTGGCCCTACTACAGAGAACAAGATGTGATTAATTGTGAAAATATATATAATATTTATACAATCTATATTTTTTAGGTGAGCCACACCAATA
Source organism: Lissotriton vulgaris (assembly GCF_964263255.1). Lineage (NCBI taxonomy): Eukaryota > Metazoa > Chordata > Amphibia > Caudata > Salamandridae > Lissotriton > Lissotriton vulgaris. The sequence goes on along the minus strand of NC_141698.1, from coordinate 547,018,213 downwards.
CTTAATAGACAAAAGTTGCAGTTGAGCTCTTTTTGCAATTGCTGTTCCTATTTAATTTCCTGCTTAATAAGGTCCTTTAAGTTGTTTATCGCCACGCAATGTCCAGTTTTGTTTAGCATTACTTCATATGGACATACACAAAACATCCCAGTCTCCTCTAACCATTCCAAGCTATAAATCGGGTAAACTGTGAGGAAAAAGTAGTGTTGAATGTTCAAGGCAACAGCAAACCAACCCTCTCCCTTCCAGCCTCCTGAGAAATTCCCAAGTTAAGCAGCTACAAATGTCTTCAAACAGAAACAGTGCTAATTCATCCCTTTGCCGAACTATGAAGTGGCCACGCAGCCAGAAGATAACTGTGGGTGTAAATTAAGTGAAAGGGGCACAAAGTGTGTGTGATAAATGTTTGTGCAAGAGTGATAGTGGTATTTTCTTATTGGGCCAAAACACAAATAATATAGCGTGCATTGTTCACATTCTTCCTTGACTCAGGGGAAATCCATTTTAAGGTTTTGCGGAGGATGCAGAGTGTGTTGAAGCAGCTGGAGGTGACGGCGTTGACCTGGCGGTTCATGGCGAGTGATGAATCGAGTACGATGCAGAGATTTTTGGCGTGGTCTGAGCTGGTAGGCGGGCCTCCGAGGGCGGTGGGCCATCAGAACAAAGTTAAGGGAATGAGTCCTTGTGTCCTGAGAAGTTGCACGAGAGTGCGCCTGAGAGTTCCTATTAATAGTGCCAACAAAATGGTTTACCATGTGTCGGTGCCTCCACCTGGTTGTCCAGGATCAGTCACCAAAACTGCACCATGCAGTAAAGACGCACACAACAGTCAGGTCTTGGTCAGATACAAAAGGATCGTATGCAAGAGGGCCCAGTCTTCAGTGATACAGTCAATGTAGTTTAGTACATACACAACAGCAGCAGCAATGACCATTGCCACCCAGAGAGCTGAGTCTTGTACAATATGTGACAAGCACCCAGAATTAGGCATACGTCACCGCTTTTAAAACTGGCTGCAAAGGATGTCTGTCTCACTCAGATGAGGTTCTAGAATATATCTAGACTGTGGCACTCCTGCTGCTCCAAACAGATCTTGAGTGGATCTCTCTCCCCAACCCAGGGAGGCCAACAGTGCTCTTCCATCTAGAGTGCGGACAGTATATTAGGAGATGAAAGGATTATGGGAAATACCCATCCGTGACTCACCTGGATCCATTGAAAAGTCAGGCAAGCCCTGTGCTCACTCAGTTGAAAACTGCGACTGGCACCTGGCTGTGTGCAAGGTCTGAGGTTCTTTGGCTAACCTGTCCTAGACACTTTAATCTGGTGTCCCGCCTGTAGCCATTTTCACTAACTGCAAATGCAAAACATGTCACATTGAAACGCTGTCACCTGCGCCAGGCTGTAAAACCAATGCACCCTGCAGACACACCACCTGCTGATCAAGGAAGCAGCATGTCACCCCTTTGGGGTTCGAAGGAAGACTTAATTCCTGCTCAATCACGAGACCAGCTGTTCGGGCACACCCACACTCACAAATAGCGAAGAAGTTCCAACATCTGCATTTATTCGTAAATCTATACATGTGTTATTTGTGGAAGTGTGTACCTTTGTGACTGTATCTTTTAGCGTGTGTTTATCGATGGGTTCCTATGTCCGCGCCACTTCATGAGTGACTCAACCTGTGAAGCTGTGTCTTTCAGTCAGCAAGTGTTTTACTGTGTGCTGCTGTCAAGGCCTGTGCCTCACTCAGTAAGGCGTCTGAAGATGGCCTTAAGGCCCCACCCAAGATACCACAAGTGAAGCACTGCATTCTAACCTAAGAAATAACCGCCATTGGCCCATGCCAGTAGGTCTCTCCTTTTGGACCGGTCTCATTTGCCAGTGGTTTTTAGTAATGTGTGCTGCATCCCTAATACTGTGCGGCATGGCTAAAGAGGAGAAAAAAAGCCAGTGACTTGGCTGCGTCATTTTGTAGGCACGTAGTCCATGCATGGATGTCTACAAAATCATCTTGGTGTTTTTTTCTTTTGATGTACAAATCCAACTTAAAAAAAAAAGTGCTTTTTTTTAAGCTGGTGGGTGGAAACAACGCAGGCTGTGGCGCAGAAGCAAGACAGGACGCATACAGGGGGGAAGCAACAGGGAGTACAGGGGTCGAAGCATACAGGCGATCAAGCAACGCAGGAGAGAAGCAGCACATGAGGGCAATTGCTTCACAGATGGGGCTGGAGAGAAGCATAGAGGTGAGAGAGAGCAGCGCTGAGCATGGCGCAGGGGGAAGAGTGGTACACTAGTGAGATGGCTGGAAAACACATGTACTGTGAAGTAAGCAGTGGAAGGACACGGGTAATGGGGCCATGCTCCAGGGGCAGGACAAACAAGAAGAGGAAGGAAAAGCCCACACCAGCCAACGCACAATAAGCAAGAAAATTACACTGACAATAGAGCCAGCCAATAGTAAGGAATGGGCGTGCTCTAATCCCACTGTGAACCTTGTCTTTTCACAGACACTCGCAACTATCCACGAGGCGAGACCTGGAAATAGCGTTATAGCCAAAGATTCAAAATCCTTGCATGGAAATTGTCTTCTGTGTTTACGGGACTGTACGAGTGCGTACCCGTACTACCTACTACAGAAACGTGTGTGTACGTTTCTGTAATCTTTGGTTTTTAAAACGCGTGAATTTCGCCTGAAGCTGTGTGTACCGAATGCAAATGTTTTGTATGAGGACTCTAACTGTGTGCATATGTTGTAGCCGTGTGACAACGTGGGACTGTTTCTTCAGTGTGTCCAATTAAGTAGTTATTTCTACGTTTAGACTTTGTATATTCGCTCGCTCTGTTGACTTGTGGGGAGTCTGACGTGCGCTGTGCGTGCCTGCGCTCGTGCGCTGTGCGTGCCTGCGCTGCTCTTAAGCTGTAGTTCAGCTGTCATGAGGTCAAACAGGGGGTACCCCATTCCCACTGCCATTGGCCTAACTTCCTGTCAGATTTCGATGCTCCATGCCGCGTCCCTCTCCCAGGACGGCCGTGGGAATCGGCTATTTATAGTACACATCCCACGCTCTCAGGGCCGGAGTCCCTCGTGTGCCGTGAAACACATGGAGTTTACCATCCTGGAGGCGGAGTGAGGGGGCGTGACATGTGAACGGCGTGTAGTGTGTGAAACGTGACGATGTGAACCGTGTGTAAAACATGACAGGCGCTGCCGCGGGAGAGCAGAATCTGCTGATCCGCAAAAACACGCACCCGGAAACAGGAATTCACACAGGCGCTCGTATCTACGATACAGCAAACCCCGCTAGTCCATTCCAAGACCCTTCTGAGGTCACACTGCAACTTGTTTTATTCATTTATTTAGGAAATAGGAATTGAGCAGAGATTGTATTGTATTGTAATTGCATTATATAGCGTCTACTACCCCTGACGAGGCGTCGAAGAGCTTTTTCGGCGAGTAGCACGATACTCCGGGACTCATAGAGGATTAGTGTTGATTTAGTATAGTGAACATGCAAGTACATTTTAAGTGGTGGTTAGGTTAGTCAGTTATTTGGATTTGAAATGATAGCAGAAGGATAGAGGAGGATAAAGGTTTGTATTTATATAGCGCTTTTTGATGCACGATATTCAGGAAGCCTACAAAGGATTAGTGGTGAATTAATATGGTGAAATATGAAGTCATTTCAGTGGTGGATATTAGTCGGTTACTTGGAGTGAGAAGGATAGCGGAGGGATAAAAGGGGAAGAAAGATTTGCATTCATATAGCACTTCTTACCCCTGATGGGGGTTGAAGCGCTTTTCTGACGAGTAGCACGCCACTCCGGAACCCATAAAGGATTACTGTTGAAAATTAGTATAGTAAAAAAAATATGAAGTACTTTGAGTAGTGGATATGTTATTCAGTTATTTGGGTACTATATTAGTATAGTTTAATATGGATTTTGAGAAGTGAACATGCTAGTCTATTAATTTCGATTGAAAAGGATAGTGGAGGGATAAAAGAGTGAATTTTTTTTTTTTTTTAGATCTTAGCAATAGGAGGAGGCTTTTGGACGAGTAAAAATGAGTTTTGGAGGGGTGGACTCAGAGGAAAGAGTTTAGAAAGGTTTGTTTTAGGGGATCGGTATTGTAAAAGAGGTGCCAGATGATGCAAGGAGGGTTAGAGTAGGAGAGAGTCTAGAAAGGGTTATTTTGGCAATCATAGTAGTGGTATGGGGTTTGGATAAATGAGAGAGTGTATGTAGAGGATATATTGTTATATGAATAGGATGAGAGATAGGGTAGTGCACTGGAAGGAGTAGTAAAAGAAGTTTGAGATGAGTCAGAAGGTTAAACTAGAAAATATATTGAGCGAAGTATAGGCTGAGAAATAGGGTAGTGCATTGGAAATGCTAAATTAGAAGAAAGTGATAAATATATAGATCCATAAATATTGGGTTTATCAAACCAAATGTTAAGGTCACCCATAACGCATAGGTTGGAGTGTATTGTTATCAGGTTTGAAACTGTGTCTAGAAGTGCGTCTGGGAATGTTGCCTTGCTAGGTGGAGATCTGTAAAGGAGCTGGAAGTTACAGGAGGAAGACGGTGTAGGATTGCATCTTGTTAAAGAGCTTCACAATTCTTTATGGAGATGTTGTCAATTTTAGTGATATGTATTTTTTGCCTGAATACAACTGCTAGACCACCTCCATTTTTGGCCATACGATTTTGGGTGATTATTTGATAGCCTAGAGGAATGGCTTCATGCAGGACTGGAGCCATATCTTCTCCCAACCATGATTCGGTTATGAATAGTATGTCTGGTTTTGCATCCGTGAGAAGGTCGTTGATGTGATGCTTGTTTTTAGAGAGGGATCACGCATTTATTAGTAGACAGTTTAGTGAGTGGCCTTTGGTGATAGTGGGACTTTGTTTGGTAGAAGAGTGATCAGTATTGTGTGGGTTTGTAGCAGGTGTGTTTTTAGTGCTGGTATTAGCTGTATTAGGATAGCAATCGTGTAGCTGTATCTGTATCGTGTTCCTCATCCAGCATGCCAAGAAGGCATTTTGATGAGTCTGCATGTGTATGTGTTGGAGATGGTGTTTGAGAGTGAGTTGGAGTGCTGTGTTGCTTTTGTGGTGTAACATTTTTGTGAAGTAGACATGGGGAAGCAAAGTTGTGACGTGTGGCATGTTGCTTATATTTTTTGTGTGTGTTTAAGGCGGAAGGTGTATGAGTCCGGGGAGGTGGTGCAGCATGTGGGTCATGTAATAATATTCTACTTTGTCCAATGTTTGAGAGGCGGTTAGAAGAGAGGTGCTGTATTCCTGTATCTGTGTTAGGTGTGGTGAAAGAGTGAAAGCTTGGCATTGGAGTTTGTTCCTTTGTGTGGTTTGAAAGGTGGGTATATGTTTGTATTTTGTGATGGTAAGTATTATGAGGTGTTGCGCTTTGAAGATCTTGTTGTGCTGGTGTGTGTGATATGTTTTGCTTTTGAAGAGTAGTGAAAAAGGGTGCTGGTGCACATGCCTGCCAAGTATCACGCAACAGGTGTGACACTCACGCATTTCAGTGTGGTGATCCGCATCACCGCACTGAAGTGCATTGTCACGCATTTATGCCACTCGCCAGCGGCCACCACCGGCAGCGCCTGTTGTGCACCTGTGTGAATGTCAGTACGGGCTCTGCTGCTCTGAGACGTGCTGCCAGCAGCTGCTTGCTGGGCTCAGTAAGTACGTTCATAAATAGTTCGGTCAAGTCCGGAGGAAGTTAGAAGTCAGAGGTAGAAGGGCGGGGGACTCAATCTGAGTCGATGAGTGCTCGCCTTGTGCACTGCTGACTAGACTGTCTGCGGTGCATGCCACAATAAAACCCCCAGTGCCGCGTTCACGTTGCCAGAGAGACCGGCGGGGAGCCGAGGCGACCAGAGTGATTAATTTGTAGTGTATCACTCGGTGCAGTGCAGCTATTGCACTGCTCTGCTGTTTAATTAAAATGTACATTTTATCATCTGCCCGAAGGCGGTTCCGGTCACGCATGCCGGCCAGCCAGGCTGGCTCAGCTGAGCTCTCACTGGGGCTGCAGCACCACGGCAGCCTTTGAAACATTGTACATTTACCGCCCGAGACAGAATATTAAGACATAAAATAGGCGGTGCGAGCGGGCGGAAGCTGTGTTTGTAACTTTCGTTTTAGCAATTTAAGCCCCCACTGCTCGCACCGCCACCTGTGCCTCTCATGCCCTGCTGTGTCTCACCCGGGACAAGGTGTCTTGGAGGCTGCTCGTCATGGCTGTGGGTCACTCTGAAGACCGAGGGCTGCCTGCCCTTGAACCCGCCTCAGCCAGTGCTGCTATCATGCTGAAAAGGAAATAAAACTAAAGGTTTTCAGGACACGCACAGCGCTGGTGAAATACGAAGGGCCAGCAGCTACGCTGCCAGAAAGTCACCACCCTTCAAAGAGGTGTGCTCGGAGAAGGATGCTACCACATACATGTGGAATAGCTGGCACAGGAACCTGACCCCGGAAGACTCCGTCCATCAAGATCAGGTGAGCGCCTCAACAATCTTAGATTTAATTGTATCAGTTTATCTATAGTGTGAACGCATGAGCCAAGCAGTTCATGTCTGGTTTGCATCAACCACCCTGTGGCCCTCTCCACCGTCTCATGACTGCTGAAGTACCTCCACTTCTGTCCATGGACGCACTTCAGCAATCACTAGACAACAGAAAAGGCCACTAGGTTGCCGATGCAAACAGCCGGAGGCGTGAAGTGCTTCTTAGCTTATGTGATCGGCGCAGCAGGCACAGTCTTGTGCTGACACGCCATTTCCCTTGCTACCGCTTACCCGGCGTGTCGGCTGGCAGGGTGACTAGGGTAGGAAGGCTGTTAACTTGTTAAGTTGTGTTGCAGGCGGAGTTACAGGGCGATCCAGAGGCTGAATGGTGCATAGGGGTACCCTCTTCAGGAGCACAACAAGGGTGCAAATGCCAAACAACCCTGGGAAGTCCTTACAGCTGAACCCTGGAGGAACGACAGTGCCCCGTTAATCCTTCAGCCGTTTGTAAACCTGAGCAACCGGGGGCTTGCCTGGATACGCTCCACCCCCCTCAAGGTGCCTGAGTAAATGGGTGGACTGGTGGTCCTCAGGATGTAAGTGGTAATCCCCCAAAATGGTTAGCACCAATTGGTTAGGCCACGGTGCAATTGGCACTTCAGGTGGGCAGGGCTGCATAGGGGCTGCTTGCTCTTGGATCACCCGTAAGTTGGCCCACTATGCTGGCATATTTCTTATGCAAAATAAACCTGCAGCAATGTTTTCTCCAACAACCAATGTGTCTTGTGTGTTCTTTATTGTAGTATTGCTGTATTTGCAGGCGTAGTGTGTTGCCGATATTGGCACTATGGAATGTGTATGTAAGAAAGAGCACGCACACACACATACTCTCTCTCTGGTGGCAGTGACCTTCAAAAATTATGAAAACTGTCCTGAAGGGTATAGTTGAAAATATTTTTTTCATGCTAACCTCTGCTTCTTTTACCAATGTATTGCAATCGTTATATTTTAACATATTTTTACCTATAGCGCTCTGTTGGAACCTTGATAAGCATTATGAACCTGGTGTATCCAGCATAATGATAGCTGGCTCAGACTCCCTCTGAAGGTTTTAGGCTCTTACTGATTTGCAGTCTTAATATATAAAAGTCCTCAGGGCTTAGTTACAAGCCTCTTACACTGCTGGTATAACACTTTTTCTCATATTAATAGTGATGCACCGGCAGCACAAGTAGCATGTAAATAAGTCCCTTAATTTTTTAAGCATAAGTAATGCCAGTGTGGCAGGACCCCATCCATGCTCCCCAGTCCGCTCCTACTCTCTGCTGGGAGCAAGAACTGAGGCTCCAATTGGTCTCCTGTGACCTTGTGTATTGTAACTGGTGCTCATGTGAAGCATGCAAATACATTTGGTCGAGTTCCCACTACAAACATGCAAATAAAAAAGAGACTAATCACTTAAGTTGCTTCTGACTTTAAAGGCGCCTGTAGACATGAGGGCTCATTCAAAGTTTCAGTGCTGCCTCTCTGCATCACACAACCCCCATCAAAAAAAAAAAAACGGGACATGTATTTAAAACAAAAAAATTTGTCGGGACACCGGGACAGACTTCTGAAAACCGGGACTGTCCAGGGAAACCCAGGACATCTGGGTACCCTACCTATTGGCTTTATCAGTGGTATTTTAGCCACGATGTATAACAGTGTGGCTGCTGTGCATTGTATGGTATGATATGGTATGGCCTTTCCTATAGTTGGAATGGTATGGCCTCTCATTTTATATTATGGTATGGCATGTTACAGCTTGGCATTGGATTGTATGGTATGGTCTTGCTTGTCGTATGGTATGGCCTGTCATTGTATAGTATGGTATGGTATAGTACAGTATGGTATGGCCTGCCATTGTATAGTATGGTATGGTGTCACCTTTCATTGTGTATTATGGGATGGTATGGCCTGTCATCATATAGTATGGAATGCCTGACATTGTATAGAATAGTATGGTATGGCTTTTTGTTGTATGGTGTGGTACTGAATAGGTTGTCATTGTATATTGTGGTAGGGTCTGGGCCATTTGAATTATGTGGTTCTGCAGTCGTGGCATTTTCCATATTTGCCACATAATCCACCATCTGCTGTATAATCTTCAGGTTTTAACAAAAAATGTTTCAAGTTCAAACTGATCAAATGTAATAAATTGCGGCAATCTTCGCCGCCATGCAGTGCAAGGACATATATATATATATATATATATATATATATATATATATATATATATATATATATATATATATATATATATATATATATATATATATATATACGCACACACACACATAGAAGATATCTATTAGACACATGACACTTTATGGGCGGGTAAAAGATTTAGGAATTTTTTACAACTGCACGTGGAAGGGTATTATGGAATATGACATTTTAATGGCAAGTGTTTTTCCAAGGTAACCAATGTTGAGGATTATCAAATGACAGTGACAATGTTATGGGTGTGCAAAGTGGAATGAGCCGTTGCCAGTTGTTGTTATATACGCATTTATGCAGTTATGATAAACAAAGTAACACTTTCTGAGCAAGACTGAATTGATCTCATTCTGGTTTTAGTTATTATTATATATATCTTTTTTATATATTTATAACATTATATTGATATACTTATTTTTAAGCATTTGCCCACATTGATGTGCACATTAGGTGCGAAATTGAAAATGTAATTGATACACTTGTCTATATTCATTGAGCCTTGCATGATTATGCCGGCTAAAAGTATTGAGTAAGTGATGAGAGTTGTATGTGGTTTTAAACAAATGGAACTACGAAGTAAAGTCTTTTTACAATGTTTTTCGCGGGGTCAGGTGACACTGAAGGATATATAAAAAAGTTCACTGCAAAGTATTTCACATGTGATCAAGGCCGGCAACAGCCGAAACGCTCCATGACTTTTAACTTGTGAGCAATAAAATAACAATCTCATTTTTCAAGAGGAGTTCGTGTTCTCTATTCTTGCCGCGAGGAGTGAAGAGAGTTCCTCTTTATTGAGTGATATATATGTGATCAAGACCCAGAGGGGGTCGAAACGCGTCATGGCAGACAGGCTGGTCGATATTGTACACAAATAAAGTGGATTGGCACGAATTTGCGGGTTCACTTCTCATTCTTGCCAGGCTAACGGCAGTGGAAAAGTGGCGATTTTGTGTATATATATTCCAAAACTTTCTACCCAAATCCTTAGGTCAAAGAAATTATATATGTCGCATAATTTGCCTTTAATTTCCTGATAGTATAGTCAAACCTGCTACATAATATGCTCTTTCTCAGCCACATAATTCCAGTGGGCAGAGATGTGGTATACTATGATATGGCCTGTCATTGTGTAGTATAGCACGGCCTGTCATATTGTATAGTATGGTATGGTATGGCCTGTCATTGTATAGTTTGCCTTGGTATGGCTTCCCTTTATTCTAGTATGGTATGGCCTGTCATTGTATATGGTATGGTATGGTATGGCCTGTCACTGTATAGTATAGTATGGTATGGTAATGAGAGAGGGGTAAAAAACCACAGGCATGGAGAAGAGGGTGTGTGCGGGCGAGGGGCAAAGAAAAATGGACAGAAGGTGGGAGGGAGCATGTTAAAGCAACATAGACAGACATAGGGGAGAGGGCCACAAGAAGGAATATCATGTCTGCAATACAACCAAAACAACAAAAGTCAGGATAGTGAAAATGGCATGCACAGTCTGAAAACAAACATCCTCAACTATGGTGTAGCATGTTTGAAGCAATAACATAGACCGATACGGAGAGATGGATCAAAAGCCTTAGGGAGGGGGCAAAAGCAACATAGGCGAAGGGAAGTAGTGTGTGAGAGAGAGGGGCAAAAGAACGTATAGTTGGACGAATGGAGCAGATAAAGGCAACATGTATGGATAGAGGACAGAGGACAACACAAATAAATATAATGTCTACAATATAACTAAAATAACAAAATTCAGAAAAATGCAAGTGACGTCCGCACTCCAAAAATAAACTTTCTTAACTATGGTGCAGTGTGTTTGAAGCAGTAACAAAGATGGAGACATAGAGAGAGGGGTCAAATGCCACTGGGGCAGAGGGAGGGGGCAAAGGCGAAACAGATGTAGGGAAGAAAGGTTGGAGGGAGGGTGCAGAGGCAACATAGACATGTCAGCCATACAACAGAAACAAAATAATTCTGAAAAATATAAATGTGTAAGCAGGAAAGGGAGGAGGATGGAACTAGACGGCATGCAAACAGAAGCAGTGTTATGGAGTGTTTCCTCAAAGATAAAGCATTATGGCATGCTTCCTCCAAAATAAATAAAGGGGCAACCTCAAAGCCCGAACAGTAGAAGGACACTCAGTGGTAAACAAAATCAGTACTTTGGCCATGCAAGGTACAAACACCTAAAGAGGAAATAAAACCAGCATGCGCTAACCAAACGAAAGCAAGGAAATGATTAAGCCAATCATTGGTAAGCAACAGGTCATCTCTAACCATCCTTTACCTTTACAAAGTGGCTTACAAGCGATAGTGCATATGCGGTCTCAGGCGGGAAACATCCTTAACAACGCAACTTTCACAACACACTACCATTACAACGAAACTATTACAACGCAGGATCCATTACAACGCATGCCATTACAGCGCATGCTATTACAACGTAAGTATGGGTAAGTATTTAATTTAATTTTAACCCCTACACCATCCAACACTTTCCCTACTATTACGCCCCCCTGGAGTTCGAATAGTAATTTTAACCCCTACACTATCCAACACTTACACTTAAAAAATACTTACCCATACTTACGTTGTAATGGCATGCGTTGTAATGGATCCTGCGCTGTAAAACTTTCGTTGTAATGGCATGCGTTGTGAATGTATGCGTTGTAACGTCATACATACTCTCAGGCGAGACATAAAACTATGACACAATCTCTACGAGTACTGTGTAGCAAGCCAGTGTACTTCTACTTGGAGTAAAAAAGGTTTTAGTTCTACTGCAAGTCGCAGGAAATTAGGATTCTTATTGGCATAATGACAATTTACCATTGGCAGTGAACTCCTGTAACGTGAAGACATACTTTAAACACACAAAGATGATTACTAAAATAAATGTAAAAATTATGAAGAACAAACATAAAAAATCACTGGTAAAGTATAGTGTTTGCTCACTAGCCTTGGCACTGAAGATTATTTACTTTTGGGTAAATGTGCAGTTGTGATCATGAAAAATACCATCACTCGCAGTGCAAAAGATTTCATGACTGAACTGGGCTGACCCCATTTCCCCATGCTATGGTGGGCATAAGCAACATACAGTTGAACAGACAATGGATGAAGATGGCTGCCCCATGGCTGTGCTATTTATGTACGTATGTATGCCTTTATGTTTATGAATTTGATTACATGACACTGGTGAAGTCTGTTGTCCTTACCTAAAAATATAGTTATCTGCTTTTGTGTGGTGCCGTTGACCAGGTGGGTGCTGGCTCCTCACTTCAGTGTTGCATCAGATGTTCTCAGAGCTACCTATTATTACCATTGAAATAGATCTATAAAGTAAACGGCAACAGTGGGTGATTTTAACTTAATTAAAATTATATTTCTATTGTCAAATTTGGTTTCTCAGCTCGCATTAATTCTTTTGTGTATACGCGTGTGTGAGGCCTGACACCTAACAGCATGAAAAATGAGATGGTCCATTTTACGTAGAAAACAGGGTGCTGGGCACTTAGTCTGAGAGAGAAAAGTAGGTTTTCAAATACTTCTTGACTCTAGTGGTAGCCTGATGGACCAGTCAAGGCCTGTGGCAGGTCACACGGTGGTTTGAAGTCTGAGCCAGGTACAGTACTGTAAAACATAGTTTGGGACTCATACTCATTGGTTAAAATGGTCCAGTTGTATCCCATTCATTACCGTGGACAGATCCAGGCCTGTCTGGGGTGTTGAAATTGTTGATAGCAGGACTCTGTGCTTGTAACCAGTGAGCAAGGTAGCTCAGTGGCACATGGAGGCAAATTATGTTGGGTCAGTCATCATTTATTTTTCATTACCCTCCTGTGTTTTCAGGCTTCTCTTCCAGGTAGTTTTTGCATAAGCCATCATTTGATATAAAAACTACTTTTTTTCAACTCCTCTTCCCATCAAACCAAAGCTGAAAGTTTATATAAAAGATAAGTACAACTTCATTTATCTATAGCCTAAATGGACATGATCCAATCATATGCTCCCCTGTGGTGCTATTGCTGGAACCTTAGGTCATCAACATTTAGTGGCTGTTGTATCTCATGATCTACCAGCCACGGAAGAAAAATTCCTTAGCCCCTAGGCACTGACTGGCAGATCCCTAGTCTAAATGACACCAAAATAAACCAGCAATGGAAACGTCAATAGGTCTGGTGTTGTCTGTCAGCTTGTAGGCCTTGTCAATGTTTGTTTTCTTTTGTCATGGTTTTTATAATGCTTATTGTTGGGGAAGCTACAGGGTCCTTGTCAAGCTAAAAATAAATTGGCTAAAAGGAAAGTTTTTTGGTCTCAAAAACAACATATTGCCATAGTAGTCCCTGGCCCTGAGGAGAACTACATTGCGTGTGGATGGGCTCCTTGTGAAAGGGAAAAATGCTGTTACTCACAGTTAAGTTAGGCAATGGCTGATATGGCTGACCCATTGCCCCTTGCTCTATGTGAATGACACAATAACAGAACAATGGATGAAAAGGATTCTCTGAAAGACCCTACGAGTAAATATATCAATCAATCAAAGTGCATTTATAGGGCGCTGCTTATCATCAGTGAGGGTATCCAGATGCGCTTGGGGGGAGGAGGGGTGCCGCATCTTCGGGCTAACTTGCCAGGTTTTGAATTTTATTCCTGAACTTCTGAGGGGTTGGGGTTGTTCGAAGTTGGAGGGAGAGTCATTCCAGTGTTTAGTGGCCAAGAGGGAGAAGGCGTGGCCCCTGCTTCTGAGGATGCGTGGAGTGCAGGTAAGATAGAGGAACGCGGAGCCTAGTAGTCTGGTGGAAGTTTGAGGTAGGTTGGGCCAGTGTTGTGGAGGGCGTTGTAGGTGTGAGTGAGGAGTCTGAACAGGCATCATTTGTTAACAGGGAGCCAGTGCAGTGCTTTGAGGTGGGGTGTTATTTGGGTTCGCCTAGGGAGGTTGAGCCATGCTGCTGCATTCTGAATGATCTGCAGCCGGGCTAGCATTTGGGTAATGATTCCCACATAGAGGGTGTTGCCGTAGTCCAGGCGGCTGGTGACGAGGGTTTGGGTGTTGGTGTTTCTAGTGTCGATTTTAGTTAAGTAAAAAGGTTTCAGCTAATGCCAGACCTAAACAGACTAGAATGTATGAACTGCTGCCTGTACATGGAAATTGAAAATCAATTGCATATTGGAGGATATCATTTTTTTTATTATGAGGGCCCTCTGGTTTTAAACTGCTTTATCTGCAGAAGTGTAGACATTAGCCTCCCTTGTCACATGATCCAGTTTCCCAATGGATTCCCTCTTCCTGTTGCTGAGCATTGTTGACCTTCTCATCCTTCAAGAAATTGAGCTATAATCTGGACCTGGCTAGGTCAGTATAGGAGTTTATGTTTTCTTTGTTAAACTCTTAGTTGAGCTCTGGATCAGGTGATAAAGTGATGTCTGACTGTTGGACCTCTGCCCGACCCGGCAGGGTCAATCAATCAATCAATCATAGCATTTGTAAAGTGCACTACATACCCTTGAGGGTCTCAAGGCGCTGGGGGAAAAACGCTGCTACTGTTCGAAGAGCCAGGTCTTGAGGAGTCTCCTAAAGGTTAGGAGGTCTTCGGTCTGCCTTAGGCGGATGGGGAGGGTGTTCCACGTCTTGGCGGCAAGGTGGGAGAATGATCTGCCGCCGGCGGTCACTCTTTGGATGCGGGGGTGGTGGCGAGGGCGCGGTCTGCAGAGCGGAGCTGGCGGGATGGGGTGTAGAGCCTGAGTCGGCTGTTGAGGTACGCTGGTCTGGTATCATGGAGTGCCTTGTGTGCGTGGGTGAGGAGCTTGAAGGTTATCCTCTTGTTGATGGGGAGCCAGTGCAGGTCTCTCAGGTGGGGTGTGATGTGGCTGCTGCGTGGGATGTCCGGTGTGCGGAGGCGTTCTGGATGCGTTGGAGCCGTTTCAGGAGTTTGGCAGTGGCTCCTGCGTAGAGTGCATTGCCGTAGTCCAGTCTACTGCTGAGCAGGGCCTGGGTGGCCGTCCTTCTAGTTGTGGTGGGGATCCACTTGAAGATCCTCTGAAGCATGCAGAGGGTGTTGAGGCAGGAGGAGGAGTCGGCGTTGACCTGCTTTGTCATGGAGAGTGTGGAGTCGAGGATGACCTCCAGGTTTCGTGCGGTGTCGGTGGGTGTAGGGGGTGCTTCTAGTGCCGTCGGCCACCAAGAGTCATCCCAGGCTGATGGGGTGGAACCGAGAATGAGGAACTCTGTCTTGTCCGAGTTCAGCTTCAGACGGCTGTTCCTCATCCAGTCGGCGACAGCCTTCATTCCTTCGTGGAGGTTGGTATTGGCGGCGTGGGGGTCCTTGGTGAGCAGGAGGATCAGCTGGGTGTCGTCAGCGTAGGAGATGATGTTTACGCCGTGTCGTCGGGCGACGTGGGCGAGCGGTGCCATGTATACGTTGAACAACGTTGGGCTGAGGGATGATCCTTTGGGTACTCCGCAGATGATCTCGGTGGCTTTGGAGCGGAACGGGGGAGGCGGACGCTCTGGGTTCTCCCGGAAAGGAAGGAGGTGGTCCAGTCCAGGGCCTTTTCTTGGATTCCGGCTTTGTGGAGGTGTTTTCTTAGTGTGCGGTGGCAGACTGTGTCGAAAGCGGCTGACAGGTCCAGGAGGATGAGCAGGATCCTGATGTCGTCGGTGGCGGCAATGAGGGCATTTTCGGTGCTGTGGTTGCTACAGAATCCGGATTGGGATGGGTCCAGGATGCTGTTCTCTTTGAGGAAGCTGGTCAGTTGTTTTTGACAGCCTTTTCGATGACCTTCACCGGGAACGGGAGCAGGGAGATGGGTCGGACGTTCTTTAGGTCCTTGGGATCCACCTTGGGTTTCTTGAGTAAGGCGTTGATCTTTGCGTGTTTCCAGCTCTCCGGGAAAGTCGCTGTCTCGAAGGAGATGTTGATGGTTTTTGAGGAGATGGGGTGCGATGGTGCTGCTGGCTTTGTTGAAGATGTGGTGTGGGCAGGGGTCTTCTGGGGATCCAGAGTGGACGATGTTCATGATCTTGATGGTGTTGTCGTCTTTGATGTTGGTCCATGCGAGCAGGCAGTTGGTGCGGGTGGTGGCCGTGTGGGCAGGGGTGCCGTTGGTTGCCGGGGTGATGACAGCGTCCAAGCTGTCGTGGATGTCTGCGATCTTGCGAAAGAAGTAGGTGGACAGTGAGTCGCACAGGTCTTGTGACCGTGGGATGTCTTTGGTGTTGGAGCTGGGGTTGGAGAGTTCCTTCACGATACTGAAGAGCTGTTCATGTGGGCTGTGTAGCTTTCTGGTGTTCTTTCGCGGGTCCAGTTTTTTTTCCAGTTTTCGGCAGGTTCGCTTGCTGACCTGGACCTTCGGTGAACCAGCTGGCTCTCCTGCTGGTCTGGGTGTTGGGGGGTTTCTTGAGCGGGGCGAGGGTGTTGGTGCAGTCGTTGATCCACTGTCTGAGGTTGCAGGCGGTGGTGTCGGAGGGGTCTGCAGGTGGGCTCTGGGCGAGGGTGGTTGTTAGCTGGTCCTCGGTGATCTTGCCCCAGCTGCGGCGAGGTATTGGCTGGGTTCGGTGGTGGGTTTCCGGAAGGTGAAGTGGATGCAGTGGTGGTCGGTCCAGTGGAGCTCGGTGGTGCAGTCGAAGGAGACGTGGGTGCTTGCTGAGAAGATGGGGTCAAGCGCGTGGCCGGAGGAGTGAGTGGGTGTTGTGACGAGTTGTCTGAGTCTGAGTTTGCGGAGGTTGTCAATCAGGGTGGAGGTGTTGGAGTCGTTGTTGTTCTCGAGGTGGAAGTTCAGGTCCCAGAGCAGGATGTAGTCCATGGAGGCGAGGGCGTGTGTGCTGATGAAGTCGGCAATGGAGTCGCTGAAATGAGGTTGGGGTCTGGGGGTCTGTAGACGAGGGTGCCTCTGAGGGTGGTGTTGGGGTCAGTGTGGATCTTGAAGTGCAGGTGTTCGGCGGTGCTGAGGGTGTCATTGGTGTCTGTCGAGATTTTGCGGGTGTTTCTGTGGACGATGGCAATTCCTCCACCTATTCCGTTGGTACGGTCCTTGCGGGTGATCTTGTAGCCTTCTGGGATGGCTATGGCAATGTTAAGCGCCGAGGTGGGGGTCAGCCACGTCTCCGTCAGGAAGGTGACGTCTGGGGTGTTGATGTCGAGTAGGTCTCAGAGTTCGACGGCGTGTTTGCGGGCCGAGCGGGTGTTGAGCAGGATGCATCTGAGGAAGTTGGGTTCTTCTTCGGTGGGTGGGTTGGCAGGCCGGATGCTGGTGAAGCTGCAGCTCTGGCAGGAGAAGGGTCGTTGTGTGCGCTTCGGGGAGGCCATGCAGTACGTGCGTGATCGTCTGGCGTTGAGTGCGTGGAGGGTGCTGGAGTCGTAATGGTGGTGTACGTCGTGGTGAGTGCGGGGGCCAGAGGTCCTGGCACTGGGCGCGGTCCAGGCATGGACGGGCTTGCTTTAGGCGCGCTAGCGGCCTCCATATGAGGGGGAGTTGGAGAGAAGAGCAGCAGGGAGGCGGGAGCGGGGCGGCAAATGGAGCAGAGGGGGGCGGGGCTGCAGGGGACGCAGCGGCGGGAAAGAGCATGGACGGGGACGAGTGGGCACACAGCGGGATACAGAAGGAAAAAGTGGGCACAGAGGGGTACAAAACAACAATTGTAACTACAAGTACAGAGAGCACAGAAAAAAATAACAAGCAGGCACAAACCAGTATAAGCGGCAGCAGTGGCTCAGGGCACACAGGAGGGCTGTATGGTGGTCTGGGGGAGCGACCTGCCTGGTGACAGGGTCAGTAGATGTCCTCTCAGAGAGACTTGGGATATTCCTTTCAGGTTCAACTGAAACTCTTGCAGCGATGACCAACCAAGTATGTAGGGATGTGGCACAAGGAGGAGGATTTCCTTTTAAGCACAAATGTTCAAATTGGTGCAGTGGATTTTTCTGAGCAAACGGGGCCATGTCACCTCAGTGTCATCCATTGACTTTTGGGGTATTTGAAAGGGTCTGCAGAATGATCTTAACGGTGTCCACTTGTGGGTTTTTTTCATAGTGAGCGGAGACCCCGACTTCAGACTAGGACTTTTGGAAAATCCAGCTGCAACAGCTGGCAGTTTTGCTGGCTTGATCTCGGTCATGGGGAGACAGGCAGCTGGCAGTTCCAGGGTCTAGTTCAGTTCGCACATGGTCGCACTAGGAGAGGTTTCGAAGTACAGTTTCAAAAGACCCAGTTGTGTAGATGTATCTACACAGGGATCTAGCTACAGTCAGCTTCTAACACTTGATATCAACCACAACCCATGAGCCATATGTTGCTCACCTCACAGAGTGCCTGTTATAGTTACAAACTAGCTTACCCGTCCCGCGTTGCTGCGATATCAGAAGAAAGGAAATTTAAGGAAACTTGTTATGATAACATTGAATTTACATTTTGTCATTTTTATTGAAACTTATTCATTTTAATATGGAAAACATTTTAAAGTGTTGTTTTAATTCTGTTTATTTATTCGAGTGCTTGTGGATACATGTTATTTTTTGTTTTTCCGTTTGATGCTTACACGAATAAATCAGAAGGTTTTCCGACGCGTGAGCTGGCCACATACAGTTGTCCATGTGAGAAGCACAGATTCTCCAAATCTAGTCAACACACTTGCAGCGATTGTCCTTGTGCTTTGTTGTTGGTCATTGCAAAAGCGAGTCGAACCGGAAACTGTAAACGTTCAGTATTGGAAAGATTATGAGGGCCCTGTGGGCCAGGGGGCCGATATTTAACAATTTGTTTTGCCAGAAACTTTCGCGGGAGTGTACTCAACAACTTCCCAAAGTTTCATGTCGATCGGATGAATGGTGTAGTAATGCATAAAGGTCAAACGGACATACTTTTGTTTTTACATATAGACAACAGTCTTCCATGGAGTGCTAAAACAGTGCGAACAACCCAGTATTCCTGTGTCACGTCATCATGGGTGCTATCCAAGACATTCATCACATCACACAATTCTATTAGCGCACCACCAAGTATTTCTGGAATAAGTGCTCCCAGTTAACTTTCAAGATATCATTATCCTTATTTCCCTATTAAACTGTGATAGAGCTTTTATTTCATTTTTATTTGTCCCTACAAAAGATTAAAAAAACTTCCTGCCAACACTAGTTCCCTTCCAAAGAAAATTGTTCACAGAACTTCCTTAGGTGTTATATACTAACCAGAGTACGTAGGTTAAATATCATTAGGACAAGGAAGAACACCACATTGTAAAGGAAACAGACAAAATACTCTTAAAATGTCATGTGTTCCATTCTTCGTATGATGCAAAAAGCATCCAGCACAACGATGTCACCTCCACACCAGCATCTAGAATGTAGAAAAGACTAGATGTTAGTGATGGCTTCCAATAAGATGCTGACCGTATTGCATGTCAGGAGATTTAACCAGGGCTACTGGAATTTTGTGATTCTGAGGCTGCGGCGATAGCCGCATAGTTATGGATTTGCCGCATTTGCCACATAATCCATCATCAACCACATAATCTGCAGATTTTAACAAAAAATGTTTTTATCTCAGACAGTTCAAAAGTTACTAAAATGAGGGGATGTCCTCAAAAATTTCGTAAAATATGTACTCCCTGGATACGGCACTATGGCTTGGAGATTGAGTTGGGGGAGGAGGGATTGAGCCTGTCAGGAGGGGAACCGGGAGTTGCACCTTGACTGTTTTACTGCCTGCATTGTTGATAGATATGTTGCTAGTTATTGAGGGGTCTTCCAGTATATGTACCTATGTATTCATAAGTTGGGGAGCCCTGTCCTTGTTCGGGAGGTGAGTCATGACCTGTTCTATCTATCAGCGATTATCAATGTGTATTGATGCTTAGTTATCTCACACTCATGATTTAGGAGTTTATTGTTTAAATGCAAATAAAAAAATATATATATATAACAAAAGAAAGTTACTAAAATGCGACAACATGAGTTGCTACGTAGTAGAAACCCCTTTGCAAAGCTGGCCTGATCACTTTTCTGTTGCGTACTGCCATGTTTGGGTGTTAAACTGATACTATTGACGTGCAACCAATGCTCAGAGAGTGTTACCAAGTTAAACAAGCATTGGCATAGCCAATAGGTCTCGCCTTTGGGACCTTATTAGTGGTTAGCCAGAGGTTTTGGCTTTGCCTTTGTCAAAACTGCTGTGCATTTTAGATAGCAAAGAAACATGGGTGTGGGGTGCACACTCTGCGTGGTGTTGAGATGTAAATTATAACGTGTTATTATTTACTTATTGTCCCTTGTGCTTTTTCTTCATCTGTACCATGTTGTACTTGCCAAATGTCATGTTATAATGTGGACATGTTACATGTGTAAGGCACTGGAGAGAGTTGCTTGTTTGCTGCTCTCCGTGTTCAGCCGGGACTGTTCGTGTAATAAAAAACGTAACTTATGAATAAGGCTCCTTGTTTTCTGTTTTTACTGATTTTTACAGATAAATACAGACAGAAAACCAGAAAGCAAAAACAGGTGAAAAGACGGTTGACTAAAATTTCTGCACCACACACCAGTTTCAACACATATAAAGGTCCTGCGCAGCAAGCCCTGGCATCAACCGTCTAGTGATGCCTCTGTGATCCAGATCCTTGTAATACAATAAGCGGGCATGCGCAGAGTGACAAAGTCCAGATAGCAAAAGTAAGATTTTCAAAATTCTTTATTGTTCATTCGATTTCAAAACTTTAGATTTCAGCCAACGTGTTTCGTTCTCCCTGGGAGAACTTCATCAGGGCTGAAAGAAGTATAAAAACAACTTTCAGTATATACAAAATCAAATAATTTGACAAGGGAAGAAAACACACAAAAACACTATCACATAGAAAGTTAATTAGACAAGTCTACTATGTACAAGAACACAACATTAACAATATACTAATTTACATTGGATGAAAAAAGAAAAAGGTTTTATAGGACATTAGACATGTTATCCACAAATATAAAATGTACACCTTAAAAGTACTTAAAAACATACTTGTTAGGATTTATCCTGAAAAAGAGACTAATTACCATATGTGAGTGGAGAGCATTTAGATGAGGTCATAAGACAGCACCCACCGGCAGGTTGAGAGCTCCTCATTGAGTTAACACTTGTCAGGCATCATACATAACAAGATGTTAAACATAGATAATATATTAATAAGCACGCATACAGAAGCACAAAAATGACATCACATATTAACATGAGTATCATTGAGAAACAGACCTATCTTGAAAAATATGGGGCGGGACAGACATGAACAGCATGATTTCAGCAAAAGATGAAAAGACAGATATCTTTAAAAACCAGTTACATAAATGTAGGGTAGTTTGAAGCAACACAAATAAATATACAATAATTTTTGGAGGAAAGAGAGGAGAAAAGAAAAAACAAACAAAAAACACCAACACCCTCAGTGAATATCGCAGTACAGAAGATAGAACTCTAATTTCAAAAGCACTAAAACGAACCATGCTCTATATTGTGAGGCCGATACTGAAATGTGCATATTTTCATATTAGTGCATTGATTTATCTTCTGCTGGTGTTCCTATCACTGGAATTGGGCAGGCATTCAAGCATGACTCCATATTTATTGGTTAAATAAATGTGGAAATATACTAGTTTCAGCTTTACTTTTTTCACAAAACCCATAATAAATGTGGATAAATACAGATAAAGTTGACCAAAAATAAATATGGATAAATGCAGACGGAAATGACAAAAAAAAAATACCATAAAACCGGGAAGCCTACTTATGAAGAGCGTGTGAGCAGTAATTATTCCAATTCCTGGTGACGAGCTGCTCAAAGTCTCAGCAATAGAACCTATGGTGTCGAATGAAAGGAAAAGGCTAGGTGCAGTTTTGAAGAGAGTACTTGTGATGAGTATACAGTTACAAGCATTTGCAATGCATTAGGTCTCGCATTTGCGAGAGTTTGAACTATTGGCTTTTTGTAAATGACAATGCCTTTTATTTATGTGCTTTGAAAACCTGCAAGCATGCGTAAACACGCACTTTGTACTTATAGTCCTTGCTTACAAGAAGCAAGGCTGGAAGTAAAAGAGGTGCAGATTCCTTCCAGCCTTGTTTCTCTAAGCAACGACTATAAGTACAAAGTGCTTGTTTACGCACTGCTTGCAGATTTTCAAAACAAATAAATAAAAGGCATTGTCATTTACAAAAAGCCAATAGTTAAAACTCTTGCAAATTCGAGACCTATTGCATTGCAAATGCTTGTTTCTTTTTATTTATCAATCCAACTCAGATCGGAAACAAAAAGGAAAAAAAGAACTCACATCAATTTCTAGACATAAGTATACATGGTGCATGTGCCTACAAAATGATGTCGTTTTTTTCTCTCTTTTTTTAGACATGTTGCATAGTAAGGTGGAAAACCATTAGCAAAGTCAATACGTCCCAAAGGCAAGAGTTATTGGCTTTGCAAGTGCTTGTTTCTAGGCGTTGCAATTGCAATCTTTACTTTAAAAAACACTTGTAGTGAAGTCACTTCCCAGAAACCTGGACAGGATGAGTAAATTGATCTTGGCAACTTGAGCTCTGAAGAAAGACTAGGGTGTGTGTGAAATTCTGTCATTTCTTTATGTGCAATTATGCAAAATTATATGAAATCGAAATTCATCTTTTAGTGTGTGATCTGCATCAAGGACTCCTTTTGCACTAAAAAAAATAGTGCAAAAAAACACAGATGCTGTGAACTACAGCCACTGGTGGCTGTTGTTGTATGCTACACCAATAGAATTTTTGCTTGAATGGTCGATTATGCGACATGGGGGTGTATTGTTCAAAAGCATAGTTCAAAATGCCAGAAATTACTTGATTACGCCTACGTAATGAACATTTTGTTCGGTCCTAAGACCTGAGTAGGCCTTACAATGTACAACGGCTAGTTAATAGAAAAGCCTAATGAAAGGGTTAATCAGTGACTGTATTAGGAGGTACATACACGTGTTAAGACTGCACATCATCATCTTTAAAGAAGGTAAGTGACGTTAGTTTATCCTCTGCCCGAATCTGAGTATGTGTTTTGAAAATACTGCCAGGGAGCACAGGTTTAGTATGTACGAGAGTGCTCTAGATTGCATGTGTATAACCGGAAGAACAGAGCTTCTTTCTTTAAATCTTTGAAGAGACGACCAACATGGATTTACCTGTCACAGTTGCTCTTAATAGAACATCTTATTTGAGCAAGTATTCAAAGGGCCCTAAAATGACACACTGACGCGATTGAAGTGTGTGTGTGGTTGTGGAGGGAGGTGGGGTGTCACTGAACAATCAACACTTCTCCCCAGAAAGATGCCCATTTACCCAGAAGGGGAATTAATAGCTCTGCATACGGAATTACAATGGTCAACACCTCGTTGGGTGCCCGACCCGATGACCATGCACTTGAGGTTAACACTGACCCGGCCTTTGGCTCTGTCTGCGCTGGCTGGCACCAGCTCTCAGGGTCTCCTGGAACTACATGTGCATAAAGAGCAAGGATTCGAAGTCAACAATGTGTGAAGAGGACACAGGACAATGGGCTTAGTTACCGCAGGCGCGAACGGTAAAGCTGACGGCGGATGAAGTGTTAATCTGAAGGTGTCGCAGCAGGAAGTACTGGTAACCAGAGACACAAAGGAGAGTACAATGTCCATCCCTTAAGTGGTGGCACCCAATTTATTTGTGTCTGACGTCGTCATCAGGCGTACAACTAAATTGTAATTTGCGAGCCTTTTGTTTGTATTTTCAGGGTGAGACCCTCCCCTGGGCAAGTGTAGGCAGTCACAGGAGCCACAATAAACTGGGCATGGTGAGTGATGCGACTGAGAACAATGTGTGAGCCCGGTCCCATTTCATTGTGAACCACACTGTGGGTGTCGGTAAACAACACGCCCGGAGATCTCTCTTTCATATTTTTTTACTTTGCATTCTGGTGCCAGAAGCCTTGATTACCTGGTAGTGGTACAAATACAACTACAAATCACAGAATGCAGAGAAAACAAACATTGGCAAAACCAGGCAGGCCTTTGCAAGCTCGTGCACTGGTTATTTGTAACTATTCAATGGAAGCACGAATCACAAAAAATACAATTAAAAAACACAAGCGAGCAGGACATGTGGTCACGCAGTGCGCCAGACGCGTGCATGTCTCTTAAACGTGCGCACAGTAGGAGCGTGTGATGGCAGAGAGGCGACACCATGCCTGTGCACATCGCCTGTCCGTGCGCGCACATGGTTTGTCTCCCTTCGCACACCAAACCGACAACAATAGTCTCGCCAAGGTGTAGCAGCGCATGCGCTGCGTTCGCTAGGCGAGACCTAAAAAAACAGCATTGACCCAAACTTGATTCTGGAGCAACACTGTCCATCCTGAGAAGCACAGTACAATACTATCTTGCCAAAAACATGTGCCCCTCCCCAGAAGTTCTGACCCATACTGCCCACCCTGGAGCAACAACGTGCACCAAGAGAAGCACTGACCCTTACTTTCCCAGTGTTGTTTTCGGAAGCACTGTCCATGCTCCTCTTTTGATTTGAAAATGTCACACACCCCCGTCTCAGCACCGTCCGTCCCAGCTCGGTACCCAAGAACTACCGTCCACCCTCAGAAGCCCCATCACTCCTCCTCCCCTGAGAAACTGTGCCCCACCCTCTCCCACGGAGAAACAACGATCCATTCTAAAAAGCACTGTCCCACACCCTCTCCCCCATACAGAGAGATGCTGATCCATCTTGAGCAGCTATGCACCCACACACACACATGAAGAAAAGCTGTCCCTCCCAACACTCTTGCTCTCGGACACAGGGCTCATCAGTACTCCAGCGACACACTGCCAACCATCAGAAGCATTGACTGTGCCCCACGAGGAAGCAAATAAACACTACATTGCCTCCAACAACACTGCCCTAGTCTCTTCCCCCAACCACGTCCATCTGTCCCACAACACCCAACCCACGTCACCAGCTCACCTGGCCCGCACAGATAACTGTAGCGTTAGGGATTGCAGCAGGTACTGTCCTCTGACCTCCCGAAATTCTGACAACCTAATAGTGCCTTGAGCTCAGCAGGGCGCTGAAGAACGGGCCAGCAGAAGAACTTGCAGAGTAGCCACTGGGGGGGTGCCGGCAAGCCGCCCACCCGAAGTTCGGCCAAGGGAGGGGGCAGCGGGAACAGACCCCCATCAAAGTGCCAACATCCTCTTTGCGGAAACTTCACCAGCCCCTGCAATTTCTGAGGCCAAAAGTGGCAAAATTAAAGAACTATGGCCAAAAACTGAGAGAATCTTCAAGTTTGTGTGGTTGAAATTGATACTCTCCCCACCGAGGGGGGGAGACAGGAAAATAATGACTATGGCTCGTATGTTCATGCAAAGGCAAGTTAACAATTTGTGACAATCCGTTTTTTCCCCCCCTTTAAAACCTAAAATTAAAATAGTAAGTGGAATAAAAAGCCCATTCAACTATGCCAGAGCTGTCTCAACTGTTTCCAACCGATTGTTCAAGTAGTAGGAGGCTGAATTGCCTTGTAAAATAGGAATTTGGAGCATTTTAAACAAAACCGTCTCTAAGTTTCAGTTCCGAGTCCTTCCAAAATCTAATTTTATAAACAAATGGTCAGTGTTTATCTTGTAGGAAAGATGAAACCATAGCTGTTGGTGCCCTCTTTGCGATAAGCATGGGATGGGGGCGAGAACATCTGATAATGAATTGTATTTGTGCTCTCAAAATGAGTGTAAAATCAAAAAGTGGACTGGAACCTTGCTCAGCGTCACTTCCTGCAAGTGACCTGGAAAACACGTCGTTGTCTGCTGTCATTCCATGCCCCTACTGCCATGTGTTCACGTCCTATCCGTGACACCCTCAAGCAGTTCCCTATTCTGTAAATAATCCTGTAAAAATACATGCGTGGCGCCCTCAGCTAGCCTCGTTTGTTCGCCAATAGCACTTCTGGAACTTTGTAATTCTTATTTTTGAGACAGACACTGTTGTAATTCTTAGACTCACCTCGGATTCTTTTATTCACTCTATCCCTCGGGCTTGTATTCCAGGATTTTCTCACTTTCTTTCTCTTTCTGCATTTTGTTTTTAAGCAAGCGCCACATTGCTTCCGTGCTCTTCTAACGTAGTTGGAAAAAACCTGCAAGAAAAAATATATATCCCCACGCTTCTTCTCCTACATTCATAGGCTCCCACACAGATTCTCTCCTCTTCTCTGGTTCTTATTCCCACGCTATCTCTTCTTCTCTCTTGTCCCTATCTCTCCCTTTTCTTCTGATTCTTCGTCCCAATCTCCCCCAGTTTGTCTTATTCTTGTCTCTCTACTTTGATGCTGAGGGTTTCCTATGCACGTTCCGAAAGTCTCTCTTCCTCTCTTTTCTTCTAGAATTTCTCTCCAGATTTTGGTGCACTTTGTGTTCTGTCTCCTCACATGCTCTTCCTCTAGGTTCTACACCTGTGTTGTTCTCTGGTCTCTTGTGAAGCCCTTTTTGGCTGAACTCTAAATACCAGGCTCCCTTCTTTTTCCTCTATACACTTTGATCATCATAAGGTTCAGGTGAGTTTGGCTGTTGGTTGTATGTTCCTCTACTTCTGTTCTTTTTTTAATCTCAAAAGGCTTACCTCTTTGTTTGAATTTGCGGTGGTCTGTTTTAGCTACAGTGCATATTTCTCACATTTTCAATTTACTTTTTACCAGAGCTGGTTTAGAGATTTAACTTGTCTGTTTTTTCTTCATTGTGTTTTTTTTTCTTATACTGGAGTTTGGCTTCTTTGGTGGAAAAAGTGATGTGTTTTCCATGTACCTTCCAGAGTGAGCTGTGCTTAAGGTGACTCATAAGAAAAGTATTGGAGTCAGGCCGCCTGGGCCTACACTCAGGTTACCATAGACGGGGCCGCCCGCTCCGTCCAGGAGCATTCTCACCCTACTCTACTCTAGGCTTCGTGGAGAAGTGTGGCTCAATGGTTAGAGCGGCAGACCTTGATGCAGAGCTCTGGCCCGGGACCAGGGTTCGTTTCCCGCCTCGGCGGGTCTCGGGCTCAAAATCCCTCTGACCTGATATTCTCGCCTCAGTGCCTATTCTAATCATGGGTCCCACGCTGCAACTCTGGGCAATAGCTTGCTTAATCTCCACAACGGCCCCAACAGCGCTGGGATGCCTGGTTTCACCATGGGGGTGCCCAGGAGTGGACACTTCACAAGGAAAGCCAGGAAGGGTACCTTAGCGGTATGAGTACAAGCGCCAGGAGACCCGGTCCGGGTAGCTGCGCGCTATACAAGTACAAAAACATTTACATTTACATTCCAGCCTCTCTAAGCCTCTGACTCTCTCCCCTGTGTCCATGGACTTTTTCAACGCAGCTCTGGCTGCCCTCCCTTCCAGTACACCCTGGACCCATCTCCACTCTCCCCTGGACGCCAGAGACCCTCCAACCTGCTTTTGAATAGCACCCTCCTTTGATCTCCTTTGAGATATATATATATATATTTATTTATTTGCTGAAAAGACCAAAGGTTAAAGTGATGTTATAAGGTGAAAATTTCAGTGCCAACCTAACGTTTTAAACTGACAAAAACGCTGAAATTCACCAGTTATCGTTATCTCTAGTAAGTTTAACTCGTTCCCTATGGTAATTATAACTCACGGCCCACCAGATACAGTGTTGAAGTCAAAGATGTAATTTCAGCTATTGCAGAGATGTTATCAGTGATGTCCTAGAACATGTCATGAGCGAAGTCACATGGAAGTTAATAAACAGGGCACAGCCAGAGTGGGAGCTATAGTGGCATATATATTTACACACATACACAGTTATAAACTGTGCGGGGCATGAATTATGAGTGACGTTTGTATTGCTGAGCTTTATAGGCAAATTTCAGTGGCTAGGGGCGTTTGACCCAGAACCATAACTCAGTTTTTTAATTGTGGCTTTTCAGTGAATGTTGCGTTTTTTTAATGTTGTACTTATTTTCCACCCCGATGCGCAGTACCTTCAGCCTTGTGCAGCGAGTGTTGGTCATCAGGCATGGCTTATGGGCAGGCCTTGTGCCCAACCCGCCACGGGCAGGAAGTTCCCTCTGACCTTGGGCTATGCACAGCAGGTCCTCCCCCATGGCCAGGACCTGCCCCAAACCTGCCACCGGCGGGGGGAGATGTAATGTAGCCAATGGACAGTGCCCAGTGACCACATTGGTCAGGCACTAGGACCAGCCCGAGGGAAGGCCGAGGGCGGGAGGAAAGGGAGGAGCTGGGGGACGAAAGGGCAGTTCACTGCTGACCACCATGCCTGTAAGACATGAATAAAGAAGCTCCCTACTAAAGCAGGTGTCCGCATGGTCAATGAGTCAACCACGACTCTACACACCCCTGCTGCTTAATTTCCAACCCCAGCTAAGCACAACCCTTGGCCGTGCACTGGCACACTCTTTGCAAAGGTAAACTGGTAACATTTCTTTAGATGATTGCTGAAATCCAGTGTCAAACTTGAACTAATTAGTTAAATCTTTACTTAGACAGCATTAACGTGTTAGAATAGCGAAATAATTACGTCCAAGTATGTGATGCATAATGCATATTTTGCATTTTCCTGCTGCATAGTTTAGTGAACACTGCCACATAATTTGGTGATCCCTTGCTGCTTTATTACAGCAGCCCTGTTTGTCTTGGATCCCATTTGCAGTGGCCTCTGGTCCTTTTTTTTCTCTACACGTTTACATGGGCTGGATCCTATTAATTACCATATAATTCCAGTCTCAGAACCCGTTTGGAGCCACTCTTACTTTTTTCTGTACTCTAAATAGCAGCACCCTTTCTGTTGCCGCATAATTCCAGTTGCCCTACTCATGTCTAAGAATGCTTTTGGAGTGGCCTTAAGTCTTTTTTTGTGCACCTTCCCGTGGGCTGGGTGGCCTTTGTTCCTCTCTTGATGGGTGGACTTGTTTGTCTGACTGGAAGGCACTCTTTCATTGCTAATTGGAATATTTGCGCTATTTTCAGTCTCCCCTTCGCCTCTATCCGCAGGAAAGGCCGAGTCCAGTGTTTCTAGGACACCGGCCCCAGAAGCTATTCCTGCCCAGACCCTCGGCCTCCTCCAAACCCCACGTCTTGGGGATGAGGTAACAGGCCTCCTTTGTACCCCAGCTGGGAATGTACTCAGACGGGACGGGTCCCTGGGCGACGGGACGCGACTGGGGGAATGAAATGAAACGCAAATGTTGCTTGCTGTTTGAAAACACAAGCTAAGTCCCAGTTAATATACTTTCGGGTGCCAGCTGTGGCCATATATTTTGTTCAATTTCTTCCCCCCCTCCCCGCATCTCATTAGGGCTGGCTTGACAGCTCAGCTGTCTGTCTGAGCTGTTGCTGCCACTTCATTAAAATATATATAGGGCGAGCGTTGGCTCCGCCCAGGGAAGTATTTCTCTCTCACCTCATGCTATTAACTGTTTGGTGTATCTTTCCTCATCATCTGAAGTCCTCGCATTGTAGCTAGAGGTGGGCGAACCAACAAATGGACATGAGTATATTTTCACGCAGAAGCGTTTCCCCTTAGTACCACAGAATATATCTCTGTATTGAGAAGTATTTATTTAAAGTGAGACTTTGTAAACATGAACTGAGAAACATTTCCGCCCCTGCCCTGAAGAAATGCTGAGTGAATTAAAATGCAAGTCCGCTGTGATGTTTAACCTATATGAGGCCTGGATTCTTATTATAGATTACGCAAAATTATAGCATAGTGAACACAAGGGAGATTTTTGTACAGCGCGCATCCTGAACTCGCATATTTGAAGGGGCTCTCATGTGTGGTAATGAATAAAAAGAAGGCTCGGTGAAGTAAAGTATTTGCCTAGGATCAGTCATTTTGTTCAAGAAGGGAAGCCAGGATTGATTCCAGGTTTTACAGTGTACAGTTCAGACTTTAAATGGGTACCTCTTTCTGACATCAAAAGTTTGTGCTTTTTCCTTAATTCTTGAAAGATGAGGTTATAGTCTGGGTGACAGGCAGAATCTACGTTTTATTGTTTGCAGTTTTACATAGCACAAGCCTTCCCCAGGAAAAAAGCACTTCACAACAGACACCATTTTTTGTTTTGATTTGACAATCAGAGATTTGCCAGTATTCAGAGAATTCTGAGCTGCGTCCAAGATTCGAACCTGGTTTGCAGCTGTAGCGACTCGGCCATATCAGCGACTAGGCCATATCACTTCATGTGAAAGCTTGTCTCATTTTGGGCTTGAGGTTTCCAAGAGGACCTCGACTCGAGCCACAGCCTCGCTTCTGGCTCGATCATAAGGTGCCATTTTACTTCCCAAAAGTATTTTGAATCATCACAATTGGAGCAGGTTTTAATGTTTTAGTCCGGATTCAAATCTTACCTAATGGTTTTGTCAGTGCTTGGTTTTTTTAAAAAAAGTGTCTTTCCACAACCCGGCCCATCCTATTTACACTTTTCACCTCTCTGTACTTGCTGCTGGCTGTCTGCTTTATGTGGCTTCCCTTTTCCCATTTGCCTCTATAATTCATAGGCTTCATCTCTTCCATGCTTAGCGCTTCAATTTTCCTTTCTTCTCCCACGTTAAGAGTGCCTGTCTCATCTGTTTGTCCAATTCAACTCTTTCGGATCATCTCGTTGGTCCCGTGTTCATTCCCTTCTCGTTCTTTTCCAGTCAGTCTCATCTCCCTGATTTGCAGTTTCTCTCCTCCATTCTGTTCTTGCTAACCCCTTTTCAGCTTCTTCTACCCTTCCCCTACTTCTCCTCCGCCTCATTACTTATGCCTTCCTTTCTACTTATATAGAGTGCTGTCACACTCTCCTCCCCAGCTTGCGTCCTCCCCAGAGTGCCTATCCTTTTTACTATTTCACCTCCATTCTTCTCTTTCACTCATGTGCCTACTCTTTCTCTTCATATTCCACCAATCAGTTCTTCTCCCATTCCAAAGAATCTTCCCCTTTCTAAGTTCCGTGTCCAATTACACAGTTTCAGTTCAGTTTATGATTAGATATTCTTATTGATGTTTGAGGCAATATTCACAATGAAGTGTTTCAGTGTATACTTCTATTCCAAAAGAAGAATATCAGAGTCAAATAGCCATGTTTCAGTATAGGCATTGTGGAGTATAATAAACAACCCATTAATCATAAAACAAGAAATGCATTTCCCTCCTGTCACCATCCAGTTCTCACCCCCACCACCGGCGTGTCAAAAATCCCTGCTTGTATCTTTTCATCCAACTTCCTGAATATAGCTTCCCTAGAAGACCGCATTCCCTGTTAAGGGAACTTGTAAGTTTTATAGTCAGGATTGTTTTTAGAACCTTCAGATATTTAATTAAGGGCAGGAAAGTTATCTGAATTTTAAGGACACATATTTTAGAACTAGTACTCTGTCTGGTCCAAAGACTTCAACTTTTCTTTCTCGAGTCATCAAAATGTTATCCATATCACCCACATCCCAAAGACTATTAGTCCCTTCTCCATTCTCAGGTGCCTGTGTGTGGTGACCGATTGCCTCTATGCACATGATGCCAGAGCAGTCGGTCTACCCCTGAGAGAATGTAGGTGGAAGATTAGTCTGTCCAGGAGACCCAGTATGGTACACATTGCAAATCTTGGGGTAGCTGAATCAACCATTGAATGTATATCATCCAATACCATGGTCCAAAAAGCACTTTGTTTGGGAAATTGCATCAGGATATGTACTTCCATTGCTGTGTCTTCACATCTATGCCAAAACGCAGGTGACATTCAAAAGTCCCATGTCTGAAGCTTACCCGTTTGATATCGATGCGATATTGTGTTTACCGTTGCCCCCTGACCTGCCTGAGGCATGTCTAGCAGTATTACGGACCCGAATGTGAACGTCATTCGGCTCCCTATCTGAGAGTGACTTACAAAGCTAATTTTCCCATTGTTTCTACCCAGTAGATCATATTGGTTGAGGTGGTATTTACTAGCAGTTCATGCATATCAAAACAAGTCTTCTGTCACTGTCTTTGGAGAGTAGCCATTTCTCAAACTTAGTATGGTGTCTAGCGACAAACGTCCTTACGGTCGGTTGGAATTCCAAGTGTCTGATCTGGTAGGAGCTATGCCTCTCTGTTTCAGGAATGCTCTGCATTACTTCGAGTGTTTCCAGGAATCTAACACAATGGTCATCAAATATTTGACCCAACCCTAACACATCCTTGTGTTTTCCAGGCGTTGAAACATTTAGTATCCTTCGCCAGCGAGAATTTAAGATTACCTAAAATCACGGGTGAGAGGAAGGTAAAGATCTCCATCTCAAACGATATCTTACCGCAGAAAACCAGTGTGGCTTTTACATTGGGTAGGACCACAGGCTTTCACGCAGGTCTTTTTCGTCTAACCATGGAACCTTCCAGAAGGGTAAACTATAAACTATTTGATCAATAAAACGCCATTGCTTCTCCGATTCCTTCCTTTTCCATTCTACTGCTTTACAGGGTTGGGCTGCTTGGTAATAATGGGTCACTCTAGGAAATCCCAAGCCCCTCTCTTTGGCGTGCAAGAGTGATAAATGTCTCTTTATATGCAGACACTTCCCAGTCCAGACAAAGGTATCAAGAGCTCTCCTGGCCTGCTTAAGCAGCTAGGCAGGAGCAGAGAGCAGCTTCACGCGTGTAGGAGAGTCTCAGAGGCCAAATTAAGCAATTAAATAGGTTAGTGACATACAGATCCCACATACTTTGGACTCTTGCAACAGAGCCACGTGAAGGTGGCTGACGACTGGAAACATCCTTTTACTTACATGTTCTGCATTCAGTCTTCAGTTTTAGTGGACAGAATGCAAGGACAAAAGCACCATTGAAAATTGTATTTACTAATGTGTATACCATAGTTGTCAGCTGCCACCCCATTAGCAGGAAGCTGTATCTCTTGTTTTAAAAAAAATACTTCATTGGGGAGGAAAGGAAACAGTGACTCGTCTTTGGGACTTATCTCATGTATGGCTCTCTGCTCTCATGAAATGATGGCAGGGCCAGAGCCTCTATGGTCTGAGCCCGACTCACGCTTTGATTGGCTAGGTGATCTGTAGCTATTGCACATGCATACTTTCTGCCTTCTTGGGTGACTCCAAGGGTCAGCTGGCAGACCTCCTATTCAGAGCTACAGGGACCCAACAAGCTCCAGAGGCCTCCCTACAGCTGCCCAGCTGACCTGCTGCACTAAGCCTGCCTGAGTCCTACATTGCCATTAGTCATTTTATATGGACATTGTTCTGATAAAATGCAACCTTTTTTATGGCATGGGAAGCCGCAACACTCTTGAGGTTTAGGCTTGCTTTGCACACTATGAAAATAGTGGAAAGTTCATTACTGTCTGTTTAGGAACTGTGTTTTTAACTAATGTAGGTGATAATTGTGATGAAAAATGCACCCTTCTTTTGGCCTCGTGGCATGGATACTACCCCTTCCACCCCCCCCAAAAAGTCAGTAAAGAGCCTCAGGGTTCTGGGGGGCGGAGCTTGCCGTGCAGCGAGATGGCCGCCTTCTAGGCAAGCTCCTCGCTGATGCCCGAGAAAATCCTTCAGAAATCCTGCATATCAAAGCTTAATAGCTTTTAAAAAGGTGCACCTGGAAGCCGCAAGTATGCAAGTGCCTGTCGGAGCCAGGAACCGGCGACTCCGATCACCGCTGCAAGCCAAACCGTGGATAGGGATATCAAGGCCCAGAAACACGAAATCGAAAGTGAAGCTGCGGCCTGCGGTGACGGGGGACACCGTGACACAGGCCACGCACAGCGGCCTCAACAGCGACCTTGACCCGGTGGTGCGGTACCTTACAGCTAGAAGCTCCGAACGGCTGCCGGAGATAAACCTGTAACAGCAGATGTTAGTGTGAAAGATGTGCTGGACGGACCTACTGGCATAAAAGCAGTAGGCCCAGACTGTCCTCAATGCTTGCCGGACGTGGGCGAGAGCCGAGCTGCCAACGCGGCACCCCGCACCCCCGCAAGACAAGAAATAACAGCCAAAGGACCACCGAACTTGCGACGGCAAAAACAATCATTCCGGATATCCCACAATCACGAGGACACAGGAGCGAGAACGGGCCAGGAGTTGGGAACATGGGCAAGTCAGATAGGAATCAGCCTAAAATAACGTTCGAACACACCAAAAAACAAATGGACTGAGGACCAGAAGAGCAGCCCCATCAGCAGGAGGAGGCGGGAGCCACTAGTGGAGTCACAAATGTCGAAAAGCAATCCATGTTCACTACTATACAGGCTGCACTCACCAATATAGATGGTAAAATTGACTCTCTCACATATCTGGTGGACAGGATGTCTGAGCTTTGTGAGAAGTTAGCCTGGCATATGATGTCCACTAGTTCTAATGGGCACCTCGCACCAGTCTAATCGACCCTTATTGATGGGGGTTGTAAAGTCAACCATATAGAAAGCTATCTTAGTGGTAGCATGGACCAGCAGTAATCAGGCTAAGACTTCAGAGAGCGTATTAAGCAAGTTGTTTTACCAATTATGATCCCTTGAGTACCAAATGAAAGGACACCACACTAGGTATATATCAAATATATATGTATTTATTCTAAACACAACCCCTCTGCACTCTTTATGAGGTCAGAGGTAAAAGAACAATACAAGTTACTAAATTGCTATACGATAAGTTGCACAGTATACGGTATGCCCTAGGGGCCTCACAAACCATATACTAAAATAGTGGTGTAAGAACCACAAGAGAATTAGAAAGCAGGCCTGGGACCTGCGGAATCGCTGGGGCTACTCTAAACAACCAAAGGTTAGGAAGTAGGAGGCCCACGGAAGACGCGTGCAGTGTCTAAACCGCGGGTTACCATCGACTTTCTATGGGAAACAAAGAAGTTACAAATATACAATTTAAGGACACTTCCGGATGTACTACGATGGAACCCTTTTAAACTAGGACACTTTGAGAGTCAAAACCCACAGGTGCACCGGAGTACTCGTGTTACCTCACCCAGGGAAGCCGGGTCCATAGGTGCCTTTTCGTGTCGTTTTCAATGGAGAGCTGCAAAGAAGTGCTGCAGGCTACCAGAGGAAAAGTGTCCCGGTGGATCCAAGGGTGGATCGAAGATCTGTAGAACCTGAAAGCAGAAGGGACAGAGTGTGGGTCACTTGCCAGTGACCAGGGCGGCGATAGAAAGATGCCACCAGATGTCGGGTGATTTCAGGTGAAGATGTGAAGTTTATCTCTTCAGCCACGAGGACCAGGAGGCGTCGACGACGACCTGGAGCTGGATTCAAGCTGTCCCACGAAGGATCTAGTTGACTGCGGTGTCGGTATCTGGACTGGACCCAACAAGCCTTGGCAAACGCAACCCATGCAGGATGTAGAGATTGGCTTTGGTGCAGACCAGCAAGGTCTGAGGAACTTCTCCTTTGTAGGGAAGTTGGGGCAAGCCTGGAGCAGGAAAGCAAGTTAGATTCAAAAGATATTCTTTGGGGGGCTCACTAGCCAACGGACTAGGAACCGCGAAGACGCGTCGAGCTGAAATGCAAAAGCGGGGCCCACGGGTCACTCGTAGAGTGGGGGTCTCTGAGCTTCGGTGCAGATGGTGCTCGGGTCTGGAGCTTCAAGCACCCCAATGCACGACTTTGAGTTACCTCGCAAAATGCAGGATGTCCAGGAGTTCCGGTCCCACATCGCTAGTGTCCGCCACGGGTCTCAGCTTTGTTGTGAGCGAAGGTCGGGGTCAGAGATGTCTGGAAGTCCGTGTACTGTGTCACAGATTCTTCGGGATCCGGCGGGAGCCTCGAAAATGCAGACCGGCAAAGTTGCTATTGGTGCCTGTTTGAACAGGGTGGTCACTCCTTGACCACAAGGGATATGTCTTCCAGTCGAAAAATGAATGTCGAAGGTCCAGGATTTATGTTTCAAAGCTTTGTCCAGGGTAATCTAAAGTCCTAGTGACTGGGTTCCTATACTTATACTACGTGTAGGGGCTGGACTACCCTTAAGGTCCCTCCTATGGGTGGACCTGGGAAGGAGGTGGTTACACCCCTTTCCCTTTGTCCAGTTTCGCGCCAGAGCTGGGGCAGAGTGCCCCAGCAACTGGTTTGAACTGGGAAATGCATGGAGCACCTAGTGTGCCCCAGGCAGTGTATGGAAAGCATTCACTGAATGCAGCCCTCCCTGCCCCAATACACAAAAGCCTGTCTGGGGAAGTGCCAGCACCTCCTTGGACAGGAAACCTATTGTCCAGGCCTCCCCTGCCAGAGTTTCGTCCAGCAACAGGAGGTCAGACAGCAGCATCCATTTTGTGATGCTGAGGCTCTGTGTAACTTTAACCGGGTAAACCAGTAACTACATGTCTTCTCCCTCTAGAAGGGTGGAATGCTACCCACGACTGGCGGGGGGGACGAGGTAGTATTCCAAAGTGTTTGACACCTTACACGACATGTTTTGATAAAGCCAAACCAAAGTTAGCATTAACCGTGAGGATTATAATGCACTTAAGAGTATATGGTATGGCTATATCATAGAACAGCTATAAGGAGATGCTTCCGAAAGCTGCAGAGGGGCTCAGCTCATGCTAGGGCACCCTCTCACATAAAACCAAGCACTCTGCCTCCAGGATTGTTAAGGCCTGCCATAGGAGTGACTTATAGGTGTATATGTGTCTATCTATATTACTATTATAAAGAGAGAACTTGCACCTTTTGGCCAGGTAAACTCGGGAACCACAGCGCCAATCTACACACCCGATACATCTATGAAAATGTCAGGGTGTGTAGATATATGCTATATAAATAAAAATAAAAAAAGTAAATTAAGTTTGTAAACAAAGTAGTCCCCTCAAAGTAGCGCCGGCCGGGACCTAGCGCTGGCCGCTACGCGACGTGCGTGATGACGAAGAAGGAGGGCGGTGCAGTGAGGAGCGGCGGCACAGGTAAGGAAAGGGAAAGTGAGACTGTGTGATGCAGGGGGAGGCAAGAGTAAATAAAAATGTCGGAGCGCGAGTGAGTCGGGCGGGAGTGGGGCACGAGTGAGTAAGGCGGGAGGGGGTCGATGCACCTGCTGCTGTTGCTTGAAACCCCAGCCGGACCTCTTTGTAGCGGAGTTTGGGGCAATATAACGGAGTGAAGGGTTTCACGTCTCCTGAGGGGGGAGAGTCGAACTGTAGTTTATATAAAAAGAAAGTGGAAAAGCACAAAACATTTGAAATGCCGGGTGAGGGGGGTTCGCGTTGCTTTTCCCCCTTTGGCCACTCGGACGCGTCTTCTTGCTCCTGGGCACAGAACGTCTGTTCTGTATGAACAGTGCTGGGAGGGGTTACTGTTTTTCCGGTGTACTGTTCTCGGTACCTCTCTCCCTCCCACTCCCCCCAGGTCTCATGGCAGGTCACACTCCCCGCGCCACACCCCGCACCCCCCTCTCCACGCACACCCCTCCATTCCGTTTCCAGGATTTCACATCAATCCTTGTGCCAGGCCCCCCTCCGCCTTTCATCCGAGCAGAGGCACTGCGTGGGCTCGAGTGCGGGAGGGGGGCTTAAGGTGGGGACCGGAGCTCTTCAGAAGTAAAATCAGCGGAGCTCAGAAGCGCCTTGAGGTGGACAAAGCAGCTCCGAGGCGGACAGTGGAGCTCAGAAGCTCCCGAGGCGGCCAGAGGTGCTTAAACAGAGGCGGACGGTGGAGTTCAGAAGCGCCCTGAGGCGGACAGAGGAGAGACCCAGTAGATTTTTCCCTAATTGAAAAAGTCACTTGGAAACTCAGTCTAAGTGACCAGCTGGACTCCGTGCCCAGCTGCTTTGGCCAAGGTGGAGAGCTGCTGCGTCCGTGCCAAAGGTGCCCACTGCATCGTTGACCAAGGAAGAGCCTGCGTCGTTGCCTCCGTGCCCGCGGAGGACTTACCGTCTCTATCAAGCAACTCGTGTCACTGCCGGAGGAAGGCGCCGCACCGGGAACCCTAACCCCAGCCCCAGAACCACCTGCCAGCTGCAGTCAAAGAAAGACAAGAGTCCAGGCCTCGCACTGAATCCCAGCGCCGAGAAGAGGGCACGCCGCTGACCCCGGGCAGTCCACAGGCACAGCCTGTGCTAGCCATGAGCAAACTAACTTAATTTATTTTTTAAATTAAAGTGGCCTGAAGCTCCTTTAATGAGATGGGTTTGCACTGTCTAAGTATTCCAAATTTGACTGAAGCGGGGGCCTGTTAGGATCAAAGACCATAGGCCTTAACAAGGAGTTTACCAATAAACTCACTGCAAAGCCAGAAGCAGTTAAATGAGGGTGGCATGCCTAGCGGATATGAAAAAGCAGATCATATAGATGAAAATAAACAATGGTTCTGCAAAGGTCCAATCGAGTTTTCCAAGTATGCTGTCGGGTGTGTAGGAGCCACAGCAGCTCATGTTCACAATGCATGCTTCTAGGCGCAAGCAGTTAAACGTAAGCAAAATGAGTCTAAAAAAGAAAAGCTGTGTGATAGGCCTGCCAGGCCTGTGTGGAAGGTTTGCTGCTTGAGTGTGAAGTAGGTGTGCTTGAACCGAGAGACAATGACAAAAAACCAGCAGAGAAACTCTTCATTCCTGGCTTGAAGATATGTTCGAAGTGGCCAATTTAAAGAAAATGATTTTCAAACTGACTGACAAATTGGTTCGTTTTAACCAGGTATGGGGTCCTTCCTTTTAAACGTTCATGATGGCTTTGATTTGATGTCAATGGGTTTACACTAGGGATTTTCCTTTTGAATGTATATATTTCTTTCAATCTTGTGAACATATATCTATACTACTATTATAAAGAGAGAACTTGCACCTTTTGGCCAGGTAAACTCGGGAACCACAGTGCCAATCTACACACCCGATACATCTATGAAAATGTCAGGGTGTGTAGATGGACATAGGCTATATAAATAAAAATAAAAAAGTAAATTAAAAAAAATTAAGTTTGTAAACAAAGTAGTCCCCTCAAAGTAGCGCCGGCCGGGACCTAGCGCTGGCCGCTACGCGACGTGCGAGATGACGAGGGAGGAGGGCGGTGCAGGGAGGAGCGGCGGCACAGGTAAGGAAAGGGAAAGTGAGACTGTGTGATGCAGGGGAGGCAAGAAGGAGGCAGCAGTAAATGAAAATGTCGGAGCCCGAGTGAGTCGGGCGGGAGGGGGGCGCGAGTGAGTCGGGGCGGGAGGGGGGCGCGAGTGAGTCGGGCGGGAGGGGGCGCAAGTGAGTCGGGGCGGAAGCGGGGCGCGAGTGAGTCGGGGCAGGAGGGGGTCGGGGCAGGAGCGGGTGTACTGCCCCCAGCCCCTTTCTGCCCCAGGCAACGCTGGGGCAGGCTGCTAGTATGTATATATAGATATAGGTATACTATATCTAAGTAAGGGGTTATTACACCACCTTACCCAGACTTTATGAACAGACCTGTGGTGTCAGTTTGGAAGGCAAACCAGGGGTGGCACAATACATGCTGCAGCCCCTGGTAGGCCTATGGTGCACCTATGCCCCTGGGTACCTATGGTACACTATACAGGGGCACACAAGGGTGACCCAGTAACCAATCTGGTATGTACCTAAAGTACATGATATCAATTTAGAGAGAGAACAGCTGGGCTGTGGGCCTGATTAGCAGGTCCACAGCCACACTAAAGTCGAAAAACATAGAATCACAGCAAAAAGTGGGGGTAACCATAGGAAGCAGACCCTACTCTCCTACAAGCGCCTGGACAAGCACAGAGAACGCCTGAATATGTCCAAGCTCAGAATATCTGACGCCAAAGACGCTCAAGTGCAGATGGATACGAAACAGTTAAGGTTGGACAAACAAATGGCAGCTATATCGACCAAGGCAGAAGATTTGGAAGCAAGGTCCCGCAATAATAACATCCGCCCGACAGGCATATCGGAGACAACAAACACGGGTCCTATGGAGAGGTATGTGAAACAGTTGCTAAATACAATGCTGGGCCGGGACACATTCTCCGAGATATTCATTGTTGAACGAGCGCACAGATCCTTGGCACCGAAACCACCGACCGGTTCATCTCCGAGACCGATTATAGCACGGATACTGAACTATAGAGACCGAGATAAGGCACTCCGTAAAGCGCGAGAGTTAGGGAAACTGATGCATGAATGCATGGACATATCAATTTACCCCGACTTCACGGTCACTGTACAGAAAGCAAGAAAGAAGTTTGGCTAAGTGAAGCAAAAACTGAGAGATCTGAATATACCGTACGCAATGCTGTATCCGGCAAGACTCAGGATCACAGATGAGGGGAAGATGAAAATCTATAATGAACCAAAAGAAGTGTTAACATTTCTGCAACATAAGGAACACGCAAAACCAAGATGGAGATCCCCACGCGGAGACCAGGAGGACGAGCATACAACCTCGGACGTCGAGTAACATGAAACTGTTAGAGCTGGCGGACAACATTGTGCGCGTTAGCGATCCGTATTGACCAGGGAAGCAAGGCATGGCCACATCTGGAAACGATCACTAAGAATGGGCTGCTTTCCCGCCAAATGGAAACATGCCTCTCTGATTCCTATTTTGAAAAAACCCAACCTGGACCCTGACAACCCCAGTAACTACAGGCTGATTTCTCTTTTGCCTGCCCCAGGTAAGATCCTAGAAAAACTGGTACATTCCCAGCTGGCGAATTACATCAAATCCAATGGGCTCCTACATGACTCTCAGCACGGCTTTCGGTCGGGCCACAGCACGGAGTCAGCCCTTGTCGAAATGGCTGACTCAGTGAGATGGTCGCTGGACCGGGGGTCGAGGGCGGTGTTAGTGCTGCTGGATCTTTCAGCGGCATTTGACACCGTCTCTCACAAGATCCTGCTGAGAAGACTGGGAGACCTAGGCATTGGCGGAACGGTTCTTAAGTGGCTCTCTTCTTACCTATGTGACCGTACACAGCAGGTATATACCTCTCCTTACACCTCCTCAGCTAGACCACTCAAATGGGGAGTCCCCCAGGGCTCATCCCTGAGCCCGCTTTTGTTTAATGTTTATTTTACCCCGCTGGCTAAACTGATTGCGCGAACCGGGATTAAATCCACCTCCTATGCTGATGATATTCAGCTACTTTTTACCTTTGAGACTCCCTCTGCCTTCGATCCGCTGAAATCCTGTCTTAGAGACATCTCTAGTTGGAGCGACTCTAATTCCCTCCGACTTAATGCAGGAAAGACAGAGATCCTGTTTTTTAACTCACCATCCCCTTTGGATTCCAATCTGTGGTGGCCAGCTGACCTGAGCCAAGCCCCCACGCCCAAAGACTCGGTGAGAAACTTGGGAGTGCGCTGGGACAATCAGCTTAGTTTTAACGCTCAGGTCCAAACAGTAGCAGCATCTTGTTTTGCTAAGATCAAGACGATTAACCGGCTTATCAACTATCTGCCGGCAGACTGCCGTAAGACTGTGGTACATGCACTTATAACATCCCACCTTGATTACGCCAACGCACTATATCTTGGTATCACAGCAGGCCTTTGTCACAAACTTCAGACTGTCCAAAATGCTGCCGCCCGGCTGGTCGAGAGAATCCCAGCCAGACATCACATCTCTCCTCTCCTCCGAAAACTACATTGGCTACCGATAGCCAAGAGATGTGTATTCAAGGCCATGACGTTGGCCTTTCGTGCTTCCAAGGGCAATGGCTCTGCCCACTTGAAAAGCACTCTGAGGCCGTATGTCAAGGCCAGGACATTTCGTTCTAACTCCCTTCTTCTCCTGGAAACCCCAAGATTCAAACGTTCTCGTACCGGAGGGAAAATCTTCGAGGTTTGTGCCACTCAGTGCTGGAACAAGCTTCCGATTACTCTACGCGCATGTCAAACTGAAGCGGCATTCCGAAGGTCACTAAAGACCCACCTTTTTTCCTCATAAGGTTCTCCTCTTTTTCCTACCCTCACTGTCTCCAAGTTTTACTAGCGCCGGGACGTCCCGTTGGGGCAGCTGTGCGCTTTACAAAACACACAATAATAATAATAATAATAATAATAATAATGGCTGAATAATGAACACAACCGCCGGGAACAGATGGTATTATTATAGCCCCGAAGATGGTGGACTACGAGACACTAGCCATGAACAGTGGCACAATCGCGGACATCCCTGATAATCTACAGAATTCAGAGTTCGACGATGATGGCAGGACGACATCCAGATGGTGAAGTGCTCAATGCAGATAAGTTGAACATCACGGCACTTTGAATCCCCGTGTATAATGCAGTATTGTGTATTGCACTTGTATATGTTTAAACGCAGCTCACCTCAGAGACATTGCATACTTATTGCGGACTTCCCTAATGCTTTGTAATTAATACAATATGTTATGCCTAGTTTTCATATATGTGATCTTGCAGGGCATTGACCCATGTGGGGAAACCACATGAAACGGGCTGGCAGCCCTCGCCCTCATGTGTGCACCACACTAGCGCTTTGAAGGGGCTTTTTTTCTTTTCTTGTTGGGTTGTTCATGGTTAACCAGGTTGGGACTGGCTCCGTCACAGGGGCTAGGGCGGAGTGGGCGGGGGGACGGGTCAATAGAAAATGTCTGGTCGACGTTAAGAAGCGCTTAAGGCAATTACCACTTCACACATGCAGTATACGAGGAACACAACAATACCAGGTTGTGATACGTACACATGGCTGACACCGGGGTGAACACTAGACAACTGACGCTTTTGACATGGAATGTCTGGGGATTTCAAAATCCACAAAAAATACGTAAGGTACTTGCCTACTTTGACAGACACAGTATTGATGTGGCGTGTATACAAGAAACACACCTTACCTCCGCTATTGAAACACGGGTGGGCACCAGATGGGCTTCATATGGCGTTGCATCATCATACTCCATGTACGCAAGGGGGGTTTTACTGCTAGTCAGAAGGAGCGCCCCATTTCAGCTGATCCAGGCACTGAGCGACAATCAAGGCTGTTATGTTATGGTGCAGGGTAACTTTGGAGGCACTGTATTAACTGTAATCACATCATATGACCCAAATACAGATGATCCCAGCTTTTACGCTGAGATATGGGCCAAACTTAGGGACTTCCCGAGTGCGCCGATACTATGAGGTGGAGACTTCAACACCTGCCTGGACCCGGCGCTAGATAGATCAACGGCGAATGAGAGGTGTGGCAGGCAGGCAGCCAAAACTCTTAAAGACGGTATGGCAACATGGGGAATGACCGAGATATGGAGGATGAGACATGAGGGCTGGAGGGAATGCACATGCACATCTACTACACACAACACATGGTCCAGAATAGACTATTGGCTGCTTACGGCAGAAGTATGCACGTGGGCGCGGACGATCAAAAATCTACCCGACATTATCAGACCACTCTCCAGTTAGCCTCACACTGGACGTCCCCACCCACATACCCAGACATTTCACATGGAGATTGCAGGGGAGCGCCTTGTTGGACCAAGTGTTTGGCAGTGATCTCCGACAGGAAGGAATAGACTACTTCGAATTAAACACTGGATCAGTCGAAAGTGCGGGGACATTATGGGAAGCATTCAAGGTGAAAATTAGAGGACAATGTATTAACAAGCATGCAGGGATCCTGAAGGATATCCAGCAGCAACTAACCATAATATAAAGGGACATTAGTGCGCTAGAGGTGGAACACACACATACACAGAATCCAACTATACTGGCAAGAATTAGGGAAAGGATGGACGATTACCAGAAATACGCTGCAGATGAGGTCAAATACAATCGAAACGATACACTGCACAAAAATACGGAGAGGGTGGAAGGCCGGGACGTGCCCAATTTTGTAAGATCAAGCCCTCATACACGACGTCATACATAACACAGATAAGGGATGACGCTGATCAAATGTTGTTTGACACTAAATCCATATCAACCTGTTTCCAGAAATATTACACACAACTTTATGACAAACAAACGAACACCACAGCAGAGGACATAAATCACTACCTTCAGGACGTGGCTCTAGCATGGCTCTCAGACACGCACCGTAAATTTCTGAGCGACCACCTCACCATGGACGAACTAACAGATGCAATTATTTTATTACCAAACAACAAGGCCCATGGGTTAGATGGACTACCTGGGGAGTTCTACAAAACATATAGGGCCAGAGGTAGGTGGCCCAATACCGGTCGGTAACGGGCGAAATTACCACATTTTATTGGGCATTTGGGATGTAGGTGGCCTAAATTGCAAATTCCTTAAAATACCGAATCGGTAAATTACTGAATTTGCAATGTAGGGAGCACTCAAATGAGTGCTTTTCTCATTTTAGGATTCGTTATTTACCACCAACTATAAGTTGGTGGTAAATAAGGAATACCTTTGAAAATGCAAATCTGTGCATTTTCAACGGTGCCATGTGGCAGACATACATGCCCTTATGGCATGTATGTGTGCCACATCTGCACACAAGCACGATTCAGGGGTGCACCAGGGTTTCAAAGTGACACCCTGGCACCCTTGAATGTCTCCACCATTTTACCGAATCGTTATTTACCGATTTGGTAATTGCCATTCATTCCTATGGGCCTCCAGGC
This sequence comes from Lissotriton vulgaris, assembly GCF_964263255.1. Taxonomy (NCBI): domain Eukaryota; kingdom Metazoa; phylum Chordata; class Amphibia; order Caudata; family Salamandridae; genus Lissotriton; species Lissotriton vulgaris. Next base: position 546,973,884 of record NC_141698.1, on the reverse strand, counting down.
CCATGGGAATGAATGGCAATTACCCAATCGGTAAATACCGATTCGGTAAATACCGAATCTTACCGATTTGGTAATTTTTACCGAAAATGTATTTACATCCTATTTGCCTATTCTTAAATACCGAATCAGTAAAATTCGGTATTTAAGAATAGGTAAATTAGGATTACCTACATCTGGCCCTTAAAGATCTATTGATACCTCACGTGGCGGAAATGTACGAAGAGGCGTATGAAGAGGGTAGGCTCCCTGCCTCACTGAGGGAAGCGCTTCTAGTGACACTCCCCAAGCCAGACAAAGACTTATCACGATGTGACTCGTACCGCCCCCTATCATTGATAAACATAGATACAAAGATTCTAGCAAAGGTCATCGCAACCAGAATACAGCTCCTGCAAGAGACACTGGTGTTGCCCGACCAGGCAGGTTTTGTACCCACCAGATCAACTACCCAAAACATACAAACCATTTTTGCTCTTTATCATCAGCTGGATCCAGAACTGCCAGCAGCAGAGATCCTATACCATGCCCCAACAGCTAGAATTAGGCTGAACGGACAAATATCTGATCCTATAGAGGTGCGCAGGGGAACGAGACAGGGCTGCCTGCTGTCGCTGATCCTGTTCACCCTGATTCTGGAGCTCCTGGCCTGTAAGATCCGTCAATTTCATCGGGAAGCTGCTTTGCAGTTTAGCCTACGCCCTCTCGGCCTATCATTGTACACTGACGACATGGTTCTGTTCACACGTCATCCTAATACACATTTAAACAGTCTAATTAGAGAATACAACCGTTTTGAACAATATGCAGGGTTAAGAATTAACTGGGACAAATCGGTGGTCATACCTCTAACGCCAGCAACGACCCAACCAGCAATAGATTATCCCTTGAGATGGCAGACTGACCCGTGAAATATCTGAGGATATGGATACATAAGGACCCAGATCTCGTGAGAAGGGAAAACTATGGTAGGGCAATGACTAAATTGGACGAGCAAATAGCTAGATGGATACAGATGCCTCTGTCATTAGCAGATAGGATTGCGTTGCAGAAGATGATCGTACTGCCCAGGTTCCTATATCTATTCATTAACATCCCAATCTGGTTAACGCAAGCCTTTTTTGTAAAGCTGCGATCAGCAATGCAGAGGCTGACATGGGCTGGTAAACAGGCCGGGGTCAGCTGGACTACACTAACAAAACCATACCATAAGGGCGGCTTTGGGGCACCGGACTTGCAGCTGTATTTCTACTGCGCACAAGCGCAACATGCCCACTACTGGACCAAACAACATAGATATATCACACACGTAGCAGTGGAAACAGATAGTATTCAACCGACTCCACTGACTACTTTCATATCAGATCCGAGGCCTTATACACATAGAGACACGATCCAACCTGTACACTGCACCTCAAATGCGTGGCACGCACTAGCGCATAGAGCAAATAAGCTGCTTGTTTATTCCCCGGCACTCCCTATTGCCAACCATCCGAAATTATCAGTAACGCAAGAGAAGAAAATAACACTATTGCTAGAGGATATGAAAATATCCACTATGAAGGACGCTTTCCCTCACGGCAGATTCATACAAAGAACTGACCCGTCACTAAGCATACGCAACACGCCAATGAAGATATTTGCCCATATGCGGCTGCAAGCAGCGGTCAAAGAGCTCTATAATACCTACCCGGAAGAGCCACCAATGTTACAGGCAATACAGGCCCTACTTAATAGCGCCAACGCGACAGAAGTTAGTCACCCGCCTATATAATACGTCACAATCAGAACAGATAGGGGAGACCAATAGTTCATTAGCTAAATGGGAAAAACTGCTAGACGAAAAGATAGAGGAGCAGGACCGGGAATACAGCTGCACACAACTACAATTATTGACATCGAACTGTAATCTACGGATAATACACTTCAAATTTCTTCATCAATTTTATTACACCCCGACACAGCTCCACAGATATGGCCTAAGATCACACGACAGATGTCACAGGTGTAACGCTATGAATGCTGATTTCCTACACTTGGCGTGGGCATGCCCCAAAATCTTCAATTACTGGCAGGATATCATGAGAGCGATCACTGCAATGCTAGCTGAACAGGTGCCGAACATGCCTCTTGTATGTTTATTGGGGATATATGAAATAGCACCGACAACAAGGCGTACATTTTTAGCTGTAGCGCTATTGCTAGCGAAGCGACAAGTTGCCATTTTATTGGGGTAGTAAGCGGCCTCCTAGATTCAATGACTGGATCACGGACATGTTATATTGCAGGGAAACTATGGAGATGTATGCGGAGGAACTGCCGCTCTCATCGAGGCCCCGAGATTTCTGGGAACCGCTGAAACAATATCTTTTGACAACCCAAGTGGATAAATAATAAATGTAATTTGGCAAAAATGTAAAATTACTGGAGGTGCTCTGTTCTAACTTACACTCCTTTTTACCGTTACGGAGACAATGTTAGGCTTTATGTTTCGATTTCATGTGTATAGGGATGCAATTTCTATTGTCAAAAAATGTAGCTGTTAGACCTAAAATGATAAGTGTCTTATTGCTGTAGGACATGGAAAGGAAGATTCTGTTGTCAGCCCAAACTACACGTTGCGAAAGTATTTTATCACTGTGTGTGGAGATATGGCATGTGCTATGATGTGTACCTTTTAAATGGAAAAAAAGTATTGTAGTGTGTGTGACTTGTATTGTTGACCAGACGAAATAAACAAATTTATTTTAAAAAAAGGACTTCAGGGTTCTTATTTATTGACGAGGAACTATCCCTGAAACCTAAACTTGGATTTGTGATCTCATCCTGCTTCCTACAACTCCACAGACTTGAAAATAATCAGATTTCTTACTGTAGAGGCACTGGTGCAAGTCATAATTGACCTGGTTATGTCTCAAATAAGACTGTGCTATTCAATTTACCGCCCCCCCCCCCAATTGCCTCAGTCATAGGCTACAATTGGTCCAGCACCAGGCAGCACAGCTTATTTACCAACTTCCCAGACATTGACACATTTGCCCAGTGATGAAAAATCTTCACTGGCTCCCGGTTGCTCAGAGATCTGCCTTCAAAACTTGTTGCATCATATTCAAATCCCTCCACATGAAATGCTCTCCCTTCGTAAATTCCTGTATCCAAAAGTATATCCCTAACAGAAATTTAAGATCTGCACTTTTTATCAATCCCTCCCATTAAAAAGAAAAGGATAGGCGTGTCCAGTTTCTCAGATATTGCCCCTTGCATCTGGAATGATTTACCCCTGGAAATTAGGACAGCTCTCAACTATGGGAAATTTAGACAGCTCTTAAAAGCATGGCTTTTTAAGCAAGCCTGTAATTAATATACTGATTGCCAAACAGCTTAGGTTCCCTCAGCGCCAAGAAATCATTCGGTGTACATACGCTTTACAAATGTTAGTAACAAAACATAACCTAGGAAAAAAAAACGAGCCAAATGGCTTTCTTGGGTGGAGTGTAAACCTTCAATATTCCTGGAGGAAATAAAGTTGGCTTTCTTAACTCATGCAATGCAATTCAGGGCAGATATTTACACCCCACCACTTTAAAAGTTAATAGCTGGCCACTGGTTCTTTCTCGCCTAGACCTTTCTCCTCTTTCTCTTCCTCCTTCAAAACAGCCCAGGGCTCTTTTACTTCTGCATCTAGCTTTGAGTGCAGAGAGTATCTCCTGTTAGTTACTCCCTCTCTAGAGTGGCGTATGCTTGAGGTGAAGCTGTACGGGGTGCTGCTTGTGCACTCTCAGGATCGCCCCCATACTCCTCTCTTGAGCACTCAACTCCCCGGGCCTGCCCACCTTTCCCTGCACTCTGATGGTTTCAGCCGGTATCCCCCTCCACTGTTCTTCCAGATGTGCGTACACGTTTCCCAGATGTTTGCCGGTTGCTAGGGTAATCTAGCCATGGGCACTTTCACAAGGCTGGATTTTTGACGAAATTGCCGGCTATGAAATATCAAACCCCGTTATTGTTGGCAGGCAAACCTGGGCCTGGACTCGGAGGGGATATGAGTCGGGCAGCTTCTGCTTGCCATTCGTTCTCTCTTCGGCCTCTTCTGTATCAGACATGTATTCCCTCTACCGCCCCCCCCCCCCCCCCCTCTCATAGTCTGGCTGTCATCTTTTTCTCCATCTTCATTTCTCATCATAACTCCTCTCTCGCGTTCTTATACCTATGACTTGCCCTCGTTTCGCTTATTTTGCACTTACTAAAACTTTAATTCTCATTGTTTCCTTTGAAAATTGTCTCTATGCAGCTGTTCCTCTCACGTGATCCTCCACTTACGCTCCTATCTCTCCAATCTTTCTTTTGCTTCCTGCAATTCTCACATTATTCTCCTTCCCATGTCTCTGCCTCTCTCCGTTTGTCACATTCTAATTAGGCCCAGGCAAACTTTGTTACTCCGGTGTAGTCTTTCACGTTATGCTTGCTACGCGAAATTATGCCGCCCGTGTTCTGTTTTTTATGTGGGAGCATAAGAACAATGCAACCGACCAGAACAGCTAGAGGCTGTCGTTGCGGAAATAAGTAAAAAATGGACGTAAGGGCGCATATTGCCCTAAAAGACATAGTGCTAAATGTAAGTTTAGGTTTTGTGTGTGGCGTAGTTTATGCAATTACGCGAAAACAAATCGCGCGAATTTCTGGCACCCATTGCTTTAGCCCAGTTTAGCTTTAGGTTTACATCCTTCCTCATTACATTCACTTCTGGCTCGTATCCTGTTTTTATTATTTTACGCTTCCGGTAGCCTTCTTTCCTATCACAACGACTTTGAATCTTCCCCGCGGGGATTGGCTTCGCGCATTACTCGCTCCTCACACTCTCTGATTGTATGTATCAGACTGATTCTTACTTTATTTTACTTGCCTTTTCGCTTCTGTTCTCAACTCTCACTCCTTCGATCCCCACCGGAGCCCTAATCATCCCCACCCCCCTCCTGCCCTGCTTCGTTGCATAGTTCCGTGCTCCCTGACTGAACCCCTCATCTGTCCTCCCCCGCCTCCTTCGGTTTATGGTTCAGTCTCCCGCCGCTGGCCTGAGTGTTTACCTGAGGAAGTCGGTGGCGTCGCTGAATGAGCACCTTGTGCCTGCGTGGGGTTTGCGGTTTCATGAGTAACTGCTCCGGGTTCTTGCGGGCCGTGCCAGCAGGGGATGGGGATGGGGAGGGGAGGAGACGGGAAGAGAGCAAACCCACAGAGATAAATCACTGGAGTTTTCCAGGTTCAGCTATTCATGTCCTTAATCACGTGGAGATAAAATGAATTGCACTCCTCGATGAAAACGATATGTGGCTGCCTTCCAAAGTGAGGGACTCAGCCGTCAGCTGGAGGCGGGTGCGCAGAATCATCGAATTCCCAGACAAAAGAGAAAAGAATATCACATAATCCCAGAAGAAAAGTGAAATGTATTACAGATTCCCAAAGTGACTGGTGAGTAGTCCTTGCTTGACTAGAGCATACCTGTCAACTCACACGGTGCCACCGTTTGACACACGGTATCGGCTTCCATCACGGTCTCCCGGCGAGGAGCCGATATCACACCGGATGGGAAAGTGAACTGAAAACCTCTGTAAATATTGGTTTTCTAGCTCGTTTTTCGAGGCTTTGAACTGCCGACGTCCATTAAGGGGTGTGAAAATACTCCAAGATTTCAGCACCAGCAAGCTTTTTTTGGGAGGGTAAGAGGCTTGCGGGTTGGGTGGGGTTCAAAAGTGCCTTGTAGGTACTTCTGGACATTCGGCCCGCCCTCCCCACACTTTGAGATTCTTCTTCAAGTTGGCAGGTAGGCTAGAACATTGTCATTGGGACCAAGAGACAATGAACTCTGGGAGCTCCTGGTCAGGTGAAATGTGTCTCAAAGACCTATAGATTCTGAGCAGATCATGGCCCCTGGGATGGTGAGGTATGTTACAGACCGGAGATCATGTTCATCGCTAGTCCCCTAAAATGACGAAGTGGATCAGACATTTCCATGAGCAACAACATATCTCAGGCGCATGTTGAGGTGATAAAAAGATGAGGTGTCTCCAGGAATAATCAAATAAATACACCACACACATTCCAAAGATGACATAGTCATTTAATATGTACCCTAAGATGATAAAGTGCCTCTTATATCCCCACAGTTGGCATGGTAGGTGATAGGTTCTGAGAGTTGCATGTTTTATGTTATGTCCCTAGAGATGATCAGTAATATTACAATTACTTATAGATGGGTGTATAGTCAGAAGTCCTTGACAAAACCATCATGTATCTTGCTGCTCCTCATTTCATCATTCTGGTCAACCAAATAGGTTTTCCTCTGCAGGAGACTCATGTCACTAGTCTCCTGTGAAGTGTTCTCTTTGTTTTTGGGTGTTGCTCGCTAACAGGGTTCTTTTTGTGCTGGACAGTAGAGGGCCCCATAAAGTGGTGCATCTTTTACCTTCGGTGTCTATGGTTCCCATCATCAGGTCGGTCATGAGATGATTGGCAGTTGGTGCGGCCAATCTATAGTAATGGGTCAGAGGCATTACTGCTTGTACCTCCCGTGTAAAAAGTGTCTGCTGCCTCTCCATGTTTCAATCTGTAGTCCTTCATGACTTGGCCCTATCAACACCTCAAGTGTAGGAGGTGTATGAGCTAGCCCTTTGATAAATGTGGGGTGTGGTACCCAAGTATGGGTGCCTCCTGTATGTATGCATCATAATGCATGTAAACCCAAGTGTTGTAGAGTGCTTAATTAGTGAAGTAGGAATCATGTTGTCCTGATGAAGGGTCGTGTTCCCAGTGCTGGTGTCTTTCTTTCCCGCTGTAGCCATTGTAAGTCAGTTGTTTGTGTCTGGTTTTCGACTTGCATCCTCTTCAATGGTACTCTCTTTGGGTCCACTTTCCCTTAATCCATCCAGTTCCAGAACTCGGACTAGAGGAGACACCTGAACACTGGATTGTGATCAAAGGTATGTCCTATTTCAGCACTTCTACATAAAGCAGCTGGGCTGTCTTGCCATCCTTCCCTTCCTGGATTCTATTCTGCACAATTAAGCAAGTACCCAGCAATAGCCTTTGGTTGATTTGTGGCCAGTGCTTAATTTGAGCCGGTTGTTTCCGGTGCTCAAAACTGGTACTTAATCTTCAACACCAACGCTTTTCATGAGCACCAGTTAAGGACACATCTGTTTATGCATGGGGAGATTACGTGATTTGCCCAGAATCACAGGATGTTGAGCCAAGACTCAAACCTGTTTCCCCAGCACTGACATCGCCAGCTCTGGCCATTGCGCTGAAACCTCGCCCCACTTTCTTGGTTAGTAGTTAGGCAGCACTAAGAGAAGATAGGACTGGTGCAAGCTGCTTCCTGATCAGATCCCTGGCACTTATTTTGGCTATCTGGTTCCCATACATGATGGAGTGGACATTCATTGATGTCAGCTGTGCCCAAGTAAACTTGGATGACAGTACACCTTTTGTTAGCAGGTTTGCCTGAAGGCATTCAATACTTTAAAAATCTTAATCATAGTGGGTCAGCATCCGACCTACCTCATGAATATTGAGGTAGGTCGCAAATTGAGACACACTGTAATTGGAGGAAATAACGAGGATGGTGTCCTGCTGGGGGCAGCAGACCACCAGGTTTCTAATTGATCTTTAATGAAGCAAACTTATTTTGAAATACACCCCTCTTTCCTTAAAGGAAACAGGACTGCATTTAAAAAGAAAAGTCTTTTGGTTTGTTTTTGTTTAAGACATTCCGAGGGCGACCCTTTCCCTTATGCGAATGCATGACCACCAGTGTCTGTAAAATATCAATGTTTTATGACCAGATTTGAGTCTGAAAACATTGATACATGACTACAGATTCGGCATTTGGAAGGGACATCTACAACAAACCCCTTTCAACAAACTTTTCCAATTCCTAAAATGGTATTAGCAAGTTAAAAAACAATTTAATGGTCTCAGATGCTGAATTGCCTATTTGTTGGCTGTTAAAATGCTTTGTACATCTGACCCTTAGTTTCTCCACAGAAAAGTTTATGCTATCCCTAACTATTACCTTTTCTCTATAGCCATCCTCTTGACCTAAGCCAACCTACAAAATAAGAACGCAGGGATCCTAAATGGTGTTCCTGATCGTTCATAGATTACTCGCCCACTCTCTCTGCTGGTATTCTACAAGGCTGTTCAGTACCCAGCATCGACGACACTATTACCTACATGTGAACTGCCAGCATAGAATTTTGAAATGTTGGGCAAAGCAGCACATTTTTCACAGGCCCCTTAATTCCATTATTATTTATAAATGAAAATAAAGAATCCCCTTGGAGAGGTTCTGGATTGTGGCTCTAACTCCCAGATTCCTTGTTGACATCCACAACTCAGCTCTTCATAGAAGCTCACAGAGAACCCAGTAGGTTTATATTTAGGTCCAGGTTTTGACAGCATTGGTTCTAAACAGAATTATTGCTTGAAATACATGTAGAGTGGACTTTGTGTTTGCCCCTTTCAACAATTGACCTTCTACCACCAACCTCTTTCAGTCACTTATTTGACACTTTGTCAATCACATCTTGGCTTGACACGGTTAAGTATTCATCTCTCACTTAATGCGGTTGACATAATTGGGTGTGTCGTTCCGCCTGCACTTGAGTGTTTGCTTTGAGGGACTTCTGTACAACTGTAGCTTTCTCTGCCCAGTCCTCCTCGGTCCTTACTTTGTGTCTTGCTGTAATGTGTTAATACTGCATGTGTTAGCATGTCAAACCCAGACCTATTGGCTTTGCCAGTGCTTGTTTCCTTTACAAACTTTTATTCATGCTCTCTGTATGTGCCCATATAGACGCTTCACTAAGTAGCAACACAACTCGTTAGTAAATAGTGCTTCATTAAAATTAGATTTATTAACGAAAGCCTACTAAGCATAACTCAAATGAATTAAGCACCCCTGCCTGTCAAATTGGATTTCTTTTGGTCTTGACTGACTGACTGAAACATTTCTATAGCGCAATATACCTGATTGGGTCTTTTGAAACTGATCTTAAAAAGTCCCCCTAGGTAAACAAGCTAGTTTTTAGCACAGGTGGTCAGCCGGGTCTGGTGGCTCAGTGGATTAATGCACCCATTGCAGGGGCCTGTGTTCGACCTCATGGTCACAGGTTCAAATCCGGGCAGGTCCACTCATCCTTTCATCCATCTGAGGTCAATAAAATGAGTACCATTGAGTTGGGTAACAAAAAACATCTGTTATTCAGCACCAAGATTCCTAAGGGTGAACGTGCGCTTTAAAATACACGGTATGTAACTAGGAAGCAGTCAGCAAGAATATGTTTTGTTCTTTGTCGTAATCGCTTGAAGGTTTGCAAAATAGCATGTTTTAAAGAAAAGCTGAAAGTACATGCAAGGCTCAGACCTCAAAGCTGAAATGTAGTTAAAGTAATGATAACACAAAAAGAAATTAAATAAGGAAAATTGTGTAAAATACAAAGGACTGTACATGGAAAAAAGAGCGGTAAAGCACACACACACAAAAAACATCTACATTCCCTCGTATAACTATTTTTGATCATATGATTACAACATTTGGAGTAGTTTCAGGGTGTGTGCTCAGGGGTGGTTCTAGGATTTGTGGGGCCCTGGGCAGAATAGGAACCTGCAAGGCCCCTTTAAGATATGATATCACAGGAAGTGACATTACGGATAGTGACATCAATTGACCATTCATTTTCTGGAATTGTGGATGCAGCTTTGCAAGAATCTACTTACCTAGTGTGGATATCAATAGAAGTCTAAAAATATAAAACATAATCCTTTTAAAATAAGCACGTATATTGTAGAACTGTATTAAGTGAAAATACATTACTTTAACTCCATGCGCGCTAGCGGAATTCCGCTCTCATGCTGTGATTTTTAAAATCGCATGTTACGTGACGATCTGGGCTCGTCATCAGCGTGCGAGGAGGCTACGCCATGACGAGCCCAGCTCGTCATCAGCGTGGAAGGGGTTAATCAGTTTGGGTGAAGAAAGCTAAGCCTAAATATCTCCAAAACTGATATGATTTGGGTCTCAACTCTCAATGCATCTTGATTGTTGTTAGCCAGGAAGGTTGCAAATGTGAAGCTACATTGTAAAAGGGCGCTAGGTTGTAGGGTTCTGCTACAGAAGTCGGACCCCTGTTATGATGGAATATGTATTATATATATATATATATATATATATATATATATATATATATATATATATATATATATATATATATATATACATACATACATACATACATACATACACCGAAGGGAAAGTACCATGATTATAAGGAGAACCTGGGAAAGCTGAAAGAGGATTTAGCGTCTGTAAGTGTAAATTATCAGAAGGATGTGTTATTGGTGCTAGGCGATTTTAACCATAGATTGGACCCCCCAAAGGGTGGATTGCTGGCATAAGGAATTATTAACATCTTATAAAATTGAAGTGGCCGTCTTCCCTAGAGGAGCGACTTCGCCACAAGATGTGATGTTTACACAGTTGATGGGCTCATTAGGCATGGTATGTGTTAATGGGCGAATGCAGTCGGATCGGCCAGCAAGTCGCACTTTTATGAATGGCCAGCAGCCCTGCTCAATAGATTATGTATTTTCCCATGCCTGGTGTTTTGGACTAGTCAAAAATTTTGAGGTGGTAGAAATGAAAGGCAGCGATCATTATCCATTGAGGACAGAATTATTTTTATCAAGTCGCAAAGATAGAGAAAGGGTCTTACAAGTACATGTGGAGTTTCCTAAACGGCTGACAACTAGTATAACAGAGGAACATATCGATAAACTAAAGCAAACCCAGCTGGCGTTCCCTTTAGATGGAATTCCATCTAAAAATGGAAGCACCTGGTTTGAAACCACCATAAGTAAGTTGGTCGAGACCCTAAAGATAAAATTTAAATCAAGAAAATCAGGGTCTGGAAGTCAAAGAGTCATTAAAAATGCACACGCTTGGTTTGACAAAGAATGCCATATAGCCAAGGCACAAATCAGACAGAAGGAGAGAAGACTAAGGGTAAAATTTAATGTGGAATTATCTCAGGCCCTCCAGTCATCAAGGATAAAATATAAAACTTTAATTAGAAATAAAAAAAATATTTATAAAGATAACTGTTGGGCAAACATGTTGGAGGTGATAGAAACCAGAAATGTCAAAGGATTTTGGAAACTGGTCCAACAAAGCGTGGGCAGAAAAGTAGGATCCCTAGACTGTATGGTCCCTGAAGATGACTGGGTGGGTTACCTGGGAGAAATATATGGGAAATGGTCTATACATGATGAGGCAAGGACGTTAGTTTGGTCACGGGTGAGAGATGACATTAAAGAATATTTTACTCCTAGTCATGTAAAGAAAATGATAATAGGTTTTAACCTTACTCGTGCCGCAGGCCCAGATAATCTTCCGGCAGTGATAATGTCCAGCGGAGCACTTTGAGTCCTAGCACTCATTGACAAAAAGGATCGAGACACAAGAGGACATTGGAGCTAGGAGATCACCTTTGGCCAAGCGCCGTCAGCACATCACCGCCGCCAGTCGCGCCGCCGCTCCGGGACTTCAGTTCCCGGGAGCCTTTGCGGCGGCGCGTTCCCTGACACGTTACACGCGACAGGAGGGGCTTCAAAGGAAGCGAGCCCTCCGCATCGCCGGACGCCCGGGGCTAAGCCCGGGCAAAGGGCGGGCCCTCTGTGGCCCTCAGAGGCCAGAAGAGGCTGGGCTGGGCCATAATCCTTGGTCGGGCATATAGATCCCTATTGCTATCACTGCTAGGATACACGGGTTATGTCCTGCCGTGAAACTAGAAGTATGGCCGCTGCAGGAGCTAAAAAACTTACTGGGACTTTGGACGATTTCATCACCCGCACCCATGCGTTAATCGATGAGGGAATAATACTAATGGATAGGAGAGTCTCCCAAGACCTGGCCATGGCCAAGCGCTCCTCCCTGGGCCTTATTGCACAAGCACAGACACCTAACACTGATTCTCGGGCAGATATACAGGCCCTAGTACATAGTTCTGGAGAGACTGGGGATCTTGACGCTTCAAACACTGTACTGGATCTGGAGGCTTCACCTAACCTCAATATCTTAACAGAGAGTGGAGTGCAACAAAGCGAGTCAAACACCTCTAACACCACATCCACTACAAAAGAAAGGGGCCGGATAGAAGGGGCAATCCCCAAGCAGAAACGTAAGGTCAATAAACCACCCATTCCTAAAGGAAAGAAGGCTCAAATTCCCCCTAACCTCCCTAACATGGATAGATTGCCAGCAGTTTTATCCAGTTCCACAGAGGTACCGCATCCCATCAAGATTGGTTTACCTCTGAGTCTTCCAGATGACACTATGGAGAAGTGTGGCTCACTGGTTAGAGCAGGCAGACCCTGAAGCAGAGGTCAGACCCGGGACCAGGGTTCAATTCCCGACGCGGCAGGGTCTTGAGCTCAAATGTCCACGGACTCGATAATTCTCGCTTCGGTGCCTGACCTAATCATGGGTTCACACTCTGCAACTCTGGGCATTAAGCTTGCTTAATCTCCACAACGGCCCCCCGCGGCGGGATGCCTGGCTTTCACCTTGGGGATACCCTGTAGGGGCTATCTCACAGGGAAAAGCCAGGACGGGTTCCCAAGGCAAGCGCTTAGAGACCCCTGGGTGATAAGCGCTATATAAATCCAATATACAATACAATACAATACAATACTATTATTGACCAAAGTCTGGAAGAAATTTTGGAGCTGAGTGGGGAAGTAGGTAATTTAGTAACATCGCCATCACAGGAGGGGAACGGTTCAAGCATAAATAACTCCACTATTTTTAATATGCTAAAAGAATTGCTGGAACCCATAAAGGCTAGATTACGCTGCCTGGAAACTGTCCTAAAAAACATACATAAGGATATAAGTGCCCCTAGCTTCACCTTAACCCCTTCCACACTCATGACGAGCTGGGCTCGTCATGGTGTAGCCTCCTCAAACACTGATGACGAGCCCAGCTCGTCATAAAACAATAAAGAATAGCAATTCCCAGCACAGAGGGGGAAAACGCATAGCAGCCATGGAGTTAAACAATAAAACCGCCCAGATCACCAACCCACCCAAAACGGCTAAGCCTTCGGTGGTTGTTAACAGAACGTTGGAGACCAATAACGTGGCGCCCAAGAAACCTAGTAACACCCCAAACCAGGCTGGCACCAAAACAAAGCCCTCTGTAGCGGATCAAATTAAGAAAACAGATCTAACCCAGAAACCAACTAAAAATAACTCAACCCCCCAGGCTACATCGAGCGATTGCTTATCTCAGCCTCTAAATCTTGATGCACCCGACAGAGCCAAGGGCACGGCCCGCAGAAACATCCACCTCCCTCCTGATGCCTGTCCCCACGTGGTCATTCTCACTGGTGTTACTGAAATCCCTCCATCAGAAGTAGAATCGTACCAGGCTCTTAAAAACAAAGTATGTCACTGGCTATCCAGAAACTATCCCCTCCCGCCAAACATACCGAGCAATATCCTAATGATAGAGAGAGGTCCGTGGGTAGGAGGCAATAGAAAAAACCTTCCAGGGGACTGCGTTTTGGTCACTTTTGAGAATACGGAGGTTGTAGATTTTATCGTTAGCAGTGGAGCCCCTAGATATCAGGCGAGCACGGTGACTGCTAGACCTCTTTCGTACTTCTATCTCCCACAAAATCAAGCTGATAATCGATGGAGCTGGTTAAAAGGACCACATGACCGTAAACCCAGACAGAGATTTAACTCCCCCTGGGATACACAACCCCTTGGTTGGGAGGAGGGGTGGGATGCGGGATGGAACTTGGCAAGGAGTAGAAGAGGCAGACCGCGTCAAGGCGGCCCTTTTTTCGGCCCACATCTCATCCAACCTTATCATTACCACCAGCCTTCAAATGGTCTAGATAATCCTTTGCACTTCCCAATAGCAAATCGCTTCGAATGCCTGTCAACTACAGACTGGGTTGACTGACATACACAGGGCTCCCCAATGGGACGGAGCTATCAGACTATTTTCATTCAACCTTGCAAGGATGTTGCCACGGTGGACTTGATTAAAGTAAACTTATCTCCTACATCTGATGGAGGCTCGGTGGAGGGTGAGTGCCGGGGTGCGCCTACCCCCCCTAACGCAGATTCACCACTATGCAAACTTCTCACCTGGAATGTGGCGGGTTTAAACGCAAAGGCTCTAGACCCCATATGGCAAGGGTTCGTAAAACAATATGACATCCTGGGAATCCAAGAAACATGGGACACCACCACAAGTTTTTCATTGGATGGTTTTTGCAGTTTTTCTACTCCAGCAGTACCAGGAGTAAGAGGGAGAGCAAAGGGTGGCCTACTCACATTGTGTTCTCTGGACCTGGTGGGGGTTTTCAAAAAATTAGATTCTGCACCCACGAACACGTTAGTTGTGGAGTGGACCCTACCTGACTCAAAAATTGTTTTGCTTATTAATTTTTATAATTCCAAGGAGATGTCCTGCGCGAATGAACATTTGACCTCCTTGTTAGACTTCTTGTCAGTCTATAGGCATGATTGCATTTCTGTCCCAGAGATGGTAATCCTGGGTGATTTTAACATTCACCCCTGTGAGGGAGATTGCTATAACGATAGATATGGGGGCTTACCGACCGAAGGCATTCCCCATTTCGAACACACAAATGAGGGTGAGTGTCTTGAGACTTTCCTCGCGAACTTAAACCTATTTGAATTTGAAGGCAAAAATGAGCCTAGAGCCCCAACCTTTGTTGGGAAAGACGCCAACACCGTCATAGACTATATTTTTGTATCAACCGGGATCCTGGCAAAGGCATGCGAGTATAGGGTTGTTACTGCTAGCTTCAGTGATCATCATCCTGTCCTCCTAATGCTGGACCTAGACTGTTTCCGGACCTGTAGACTGACAGGTGTGGCAGCTCCAAAGGATTTGACGACTAAGGACCAGGGAAGGCGCCTAAAATGGGAGATGATTGTCCCTGAGCAATTCTTCCAACTAGTAGCCCAAGAGTCTGAGACTAACATGGCAGTGTGCTTAGATCCAACCGCCCTAGGCTCCGATGTAGTGGCTGCATATGAGGAGATTTGTGTAAGGATCTCTAAGAACTTGGAGCTAAGGTCAGGCGCACAAAGGAACAAGAAGATTCACAAATGGTTCAACAAGGAATGTTCGCAAAAACACAGTGCCCTGCTGAAAGCACTAAAGCATAAACCCAGAGACAGGCTTTTAGTGGCTAACTTAAGGAAGGAATACAAAATTGCAGTTATTAATCGCAAAACCCAAATTAAGGAGGAAGCTTGGGATAGTTTACTATCCACTGAGGTTTTGAGAGACAGCAAAAAGTTTTGGGCCACTGTGAACCAGCCCTTTTTTTCTGAGGATGGGAAAACTGATATGGACTGTGTGATCGAAGATGATAGATGGCTAGGCCACTTCAAACAGATTTATGATTCCACAGCACCAACTTCAACAGCCAGTGTCCATGATTCATCCAACCTGGTTATGGAGTTTAACACCACGGAGGTTGAAAAGGCGATTAAAGACACAAGCAAACACAAGGCCCCGGGACCTGATGGGGTCCCTGCAGATCTCTATATCCAGTATCCGCAATTTTGGTCAAAAATATTAACCAATGTTTTCAATGCGATACCTGTAGCTGGCTTTCCTTCCTCCTGGTCCACCTCTATTATTGTGCCCATTTTTAAGAAAGGGAACAGGGGGGACCCTGCTTGCTACAGGCCAATCTCCCTGCTGGACTCTGCCGTTAAGATCTTGGGCAGAGTCATTCTGCAAAGACTGGGGGATTGGCTCGAGGAAAGCGGGATCCTTTCGGATTTACAGTACGGTTTCAGAGCACATCGAGGGACTATGGACCAATGTTTAAACCTTCACCTCATTATTAGTAAATACACCGTGGTGAAGGGGGGGCTTCTTTATTTGGGATTTATGGACTTATCTTCTGCTTTTGATTTGGTCAACCGTTCAAAACTGTGGATTATTTTGCGTGATCTGGGTTTGGACACTACTTTGGTTGATTTTTTGCATGACCTCCATCAAAATTTGTCTGCCTCTGTTAGGGTAACAAGGGAAGGAAGATGCACAGCGAAGGTTAGGTCAGGGAGAGGGGTCAGACAAGGCTGCATCCTGCCCCTCTCCTCTTCACACTGTACATCAACTCTTTGGGGAAATCTCTGAACTCAGCCACCCTAGACATGCCGCGTATGGGGGGGCTACCTATTCCGGTCCTCCTATACGCGGACGATGCTGTCCTTATAGCTCGGACTGGTACGGGCCTGCAAAGACTATTAGATCACTTTGGTGGTTTTATGGAAGCCCTGGACCTAAAGATTAACACCGCTAAATCTCATGTTATGGTCACTGGCTTACGAAAGAAAAACATGAAGATTAGGTCCTTTAGCTGTAACAGCTCGCCAATTTCGAGGGTTCCCTTCTTTTGTTACTTGGGCGTCACTTTCGACGAGAAAGGAACTTGGGGCGCCCAATTGAAACTAAAGGAGAACGGAGTTACCAGATCCACCACAGCCCTTTTGCATTTCTCTAAAAGATTGGGCTCGAGACCTATGGAAGCCATGACTCGTATTTACAGAGCCAAATGTGTGGCAATTGCATCCTATGGGGCAGACATTTGGGGCTACGTCTCAGCCCCAGGCATCCAAATTGCAGAAAACAATTTTATACGAGCCTTGTTATCTCTCCCGAAATCATCTCCCACATATTCAATCCATAATGAAATAGGCTTGGGACATGTCACAGATCTCTTAAAAATGTCCCCACTGTTATGCTGGATTAAAACCTGGACAAACGAGGAGATCACATTGAATCACTGCATCCTCAAAGATTGTATGTCTCTGGATAAAGCAGACAGTATACCGTGGCTGGCGTATGTTAGAGCGGCATGCGCGAGGCTAGGGCGCCCGGATATGTACTCTCTTCCACAAAACCTTAAAAAAGAGGATGTAAAGTGGGTCAAGCAGCATTTTCGTAATATGTTGGCGTGTGAAAGGGAAACGGTTGAACTTTGTAAGCCAATGGTAAGATCACTTTTCCAACTTTCGTCGTCCATGGCTATGGAACCTTATCTAAAATATGTAACCAAACCTTATCATCGTTTCCTACTTATAAGGTTCAGGTTCAACCTGATACATCTTGTGCTTGGCTCGTATACAAAGTGGGGTACTCCAGAAAACTCCCCACCCTGCACCTGCGATTGTTTTTCCACACAGAACACTCTGCACCTAGTCATGCTTTGTGAACATTATTTGGTGGCTCGTAAAAAATTCCTCGTCCCTATCCTGAAAGACTTGAACTTTGTTCAGGTACGGCCGGCTCTATTATACCTTCAGATGCTGAATTCGGTACAGGTCACATATGGTGTAGCTTGTTTTTTGGTAGCAGCCGCTAGACAAAATAAATCAAGAATTGCCCCAATAATCAACCACCAAACCTGACACTTGCAAAAACTCGATGGGAATGTTCTAAATATACTTAAATGGGTACTCCCTATATCTATCTATTCTTTTTTAACTTGCTTTTGTAAAACCTTTTTTAATATGCTTTTTATCCAGGACTAGCAATCAGCCTTTATACTTGTTTAATTGTATTTTAACTTGGTTTTATGAACTATGTATTGCTTTTATGGGTTTAATTAACCGAATAAAGTTCTTTGACTGACTGACTGACTGACTGATAATAAAAATTAGACCTGAGTGGTGGGCTGAGTTTTTCGCAAGATGTTCCAAGGGATCTTGGAGACAGGGATTTTACCAGAAAGCTGGAAGTGGTGCAATTATAAGACCAATTTATAAGAAGGGTGATCTAAAATCACCAAAGAACTATAGGCTAATAAATCTCCTGGAGATTGGGGAAAGAGTCTTTGCAAAAGCCATTTTGGGTTTACTTAAAGACTGGGCGGAGGAATATCAAATTATACCCCCGAAACAGGGGGGGGGGGGGGGTTAAAACAGGCCGTTCCACAATTGATCATTGCTTTGCTCTCTGGTCCATTGCACGGAAGTCGATCGAACAGCATGGAAGCTTGTTCTGCTGTTTTGTGGGCTTCCGCGCAGCCTTCGATTTGGTGGACCGGGAGCTGTTGTGGGAGACACTAATTAGATATGGTATCCCCAAGGATTTGTTATACCTGATACAAATTCTCCGTACAAAGAACTGGGCCCAGATTACCTTAGATACAGATGGAAGTTTGTCTGAGAAGATTGAGATTGGTAACGGGCTGTGGCAGGGATGTGTATTGTCCCCCCTGCTTTTTTCTGTGTTCTTAGCAGATCTGCTGTTGACCTTAGGGAACTTAAATGGGGCAAGTCCGAAACAAGATGGTAAGCATATTGCATGTTTGCTCTATGCAGACGATCTTGTGATCATGGATCAAACCGAAATAGGCCTGCAAAGGAAACAAAATATATTTAATAGTTATTGCTGCAGGAAAAAACTTGTTGTAAATATGGACAAAACTAAAACCTTGAGCTTTGGCTGGAGGAAAGTTGCGTTTACATGGTTTTTGGGGGCTGAGAAAGTAGAAACGGTGACAGAATATAGGAATTTGGAAATGTGGCTAGAAAAAAGTTTGAAATGGCATACCCACCTAGATGCGTTAAAATTAAAAACATCAGCATCGATTAGCGGACTGAAACTATTCAATAAAGCTTATGGTGTGATGTCAGATAGACCAGTTTTAAAAGCTTATTCGGCCGTGGTACCCCCGCAATTTCTGTCTGGCGCGGAATTGCTATACCTGAGCGGCAAAGAGGGTTGGGATGTTGAGGAAGGTAAACATTTTTAAAACCTATTCACACTTCCTCTGTCGGCAATGGTTCAGGCCGCAAGACTTGAACTGGGATTGACCTCATGGAGTATTTTAGCTGGTATGGCCCTACTTTGCTTCTGGCAAGGCCTAGGAGTAGGTGAGAACTCCAAAATATCAAAATGGTGTAAAAATGAAACTAGAGCTATCCTGACGAAGTTGTGTTGTCTGATGAAGGTTAAATTGTGCCCCATTACTCACATGATTATTATTGATAAGAGGGTACTTAGGAGGCAGGGGAAAGAAATATCGCAGGCACAGGACCAAAACTATTTTTCGAACAAAATTTCAGTACAGTTTATGACTGCTGCATGGAAAAACGAACAATGCTTTCCCTACATTGACAGGTTACCCGATTGTCATTTACGAAGAGAGGTTTTAAGGGTAAGAATTGGAGTGAACCCTTGTTATGTAAATACTGTGGTAAAATGCTCAATGATTGATAAGACGGGAAGTTGTACTTGCACTTTGGGTTCCTCATGTGACCTGTTACATATGTTAATGGATTGCCAGAAGTTTCTTGATATTCCAATTGCGTTTTTAAGACCGATATTTAGGAAATATGAGATTAAAAATAGGACACAGGCAGTACTTTTGGTGACTGAAATGAGACATTTAGATATTGCCGTTGCCATTGGGAAATTTATGCAAAGAGTGAAGGCATTTTTAATTTCTTTATCTTAATTAGTTCTTAATATTTACCCTGATATAATTGATGGAGGGTTTTATAATAATGTGTGCTTTAAGATGTGTTTTAATGTATTTAAGGATGTGTAATTATAGATGTATTTTGACGATTATAGATAATGTTTGAGGACCAATGGTCCAAATAAACGTGATTTTAAACTGAAAAAACTGAAACTGTTAAAACAATAAAAAGTCTTAAACCTAAAACTGATATGATAATTCCATTGTTCACTAATTGTTTACAGATTAGTGTACAATTAAAATTCCAAGTCATATTGATGCAGAGATATACTGAGGGACTTCAGGTGACTCCCTACCTTTACACCAGTGAAGTTCAACATAAGACATTTGGTTTTCAGCATGCACGGGGGATCAATACAAACAGATATAGATCTGGTGAGGTACTACTGTAGCAAACAACAGAAAGCACAGATTGCAAAAGATAAGAAGAGGAGATGGCACAAAGTCATACACAGGACTAATATATTGGCTAGCAGAAGCACGAAAGGCTGGACCATATCTGTACATTGAGCACCCAAACACAGCACTGCCTAAGCTATATTGGGAGCCACTCACTAAAGAAATACATTAAAGCAACAAAACAAAAAAGGTTTGCTGTAGTAGACTGTACAGTTTACAGCTGTATGGCAAGGAAATGTAGCAAAGTGGAATCAGTAGGTTGGGGAGGTGGTCCTTGACTTGCAAAATAAAGCTAAAGTAATACCGGAGTCGTACAGTTTAAAACAAATTTAAGTCACATTTCCTTAATATCTGAGAATATACTTGCAGAATTGCAAATGGACCAGAACCATGACACATAACTCATATTTAGCTAAAGAAATAATAACCAAGCAGTGCCTGCCCTCGGTTAAATCCATTGGATCTTGGTTGAATGGGTAATTGAATGCAAGACCATTTCCATCATCCGCAAGTGACTCCATACACTCCCCTGGTACCTAATCAAATTTGGTCTTCCAACCTCAAATATAAGATATGCCTCCATTAACTTAATTGCTATCTACTTGATTAGGCTCAGTGTTTGGCAGATCATTCCGTGTGCATTGATGTATTATGTAGAATGGCCCCCTCGCTCCTCAGTTGCCCTTGTCCCCCACAGCCCCTTTCTTCTCCTCACATCCCACAGGAGGCCAATCCTAACTGTGCTCCTGAAAAGCAGCCATTTCCTCAGGCCTCGCTGTCATTCTCTGAAGATTTGGATTATTTGTTGTGGGAGAAGGCTTACGTTACCCTGTACTTGCCCAGGTCGGCCCATTGTCATACTGCATGAGATATTGAACTGGCTGGCTTTGTAAGCAGTCATACTGACTCTGTGCACACCAACCTTAAGGATGTAATAGCCTTTTAGGTTGTGCAATAGCGGCCAAGCCAGCCCCAGCAAGGAGCCCAGTTTATCTACAGTATGAAAAAAAATCTCACCAACTGGCCCAGCCATAGGCCCATCGGTCAATTGTGGATTCTCTGGCTTTCCTACCTGAGCATAGCCCCTTCCATGGGCTTTGCAGCACTTAAGACTTGCAGGGTGGGCTACTGTCCATTTTCACTTTGTAGGACACTTTGCACATGAGAGACATTATAGGACGTTTTGGGGTATTGGGGGACTATTAGTCACAGAGCTCCTTTTTTGTTTCATTCCACAACCACCTGTCTCTAAATCAGTCCCTTTTTAAAAGACATAGCTAGGTTGGCTGGATAAGGTGCTGGTTTTTCTGCTTGAACACATTTTGTGATCCCAAGTAAATGCTTTATGTCACCAACCTCCATTTTGTTCATTATCACATGTCAGAGCACTTTCAAATGCATGCATTCAGGGTGTGCATCGTACAGACACTTCTTGTGTTTGATGTAATAAACTATCATTTTGATTCTTGATTAATAAGAATCTAGCCCACATATAGGGTACATTAATTCTGACGTGCCTATTAGTCAGGGCCACTGGAATTATTTATTGTAATTTGTGGTTGCTGCGTTTGCCACATAATTATGGATTGGACGCATTTGCCACACAATCCATCTGCTGCATGATCTGCATTTTTTAACAAAAACATAATTTTGTTTCTGGCTCAAAAAGATGAAATGTTACTAAAACATAGTGCAGTGGAAAGTCCTTCGCATAGGTTGACCTGTTATGTTTCTGTTGCTTATTGTTGTATTTGGGTATCCTAGTGGTACCGAGATGAAACCTTTGGCCAGATAGTAGTAACATGGGCAAAATGACAAAATAATAAGATAATGCTATCACAAAATGTACTGCATTGTGTCACATAATTTACTTTTTCCTACTGCATACGTTAATAAACCCTGCCACATAATTGGGTCTTTTCCTAACTCATAATTCCAGTAGCCTCCTCTTTGTTTACTAATACCATCATCATTCAGGCAGGGGGCAGGACTATTTCTGAGTTCATATTTAAAAACTCACTTTTACCAAATATTTCTCAATGCAGTGATATAATCTAATCTAATGAACTAAGGTAAAACACATCCAGGTGTTAAATAAATATGTTTCTTTGAAATATGATGAGCCTATGGGCTTTTCCTGTTAATTTGTTGGTTCTCCCACCACTACATGCTATCCCTTTCTCCTCATCTTTCTCCCAGACTCTCACTCATCCTGCGGTACACTGCTTTTCTTCCCCCGCCTCCCTTTAATGTCCATTGTTGATGGGACATGATTCTTTCTTTTGTTGTGAGCCCTGCAGGACACCCGGCATTTCATTCATGCAGGGGAAAGGCTCACTTCACACACAAGGGCACTATAAAAATACCCATCTAATTTCTACAATCATGCGGATGCATCAGTTAGAATTCTGAAGCCTTTTCAGGCCATGGCTGCGATGCCCAGTGGTGGGGACCCCGGCCTTTGGGCTCGCAGTGCTGCAGTGCTTAATTTGAGCCAGTGGTTTCCAGTGCCCAGAACCGGCACCTCATTGCTAGCACCAGGGATTATGACAGTCTGCCACATGGTGGCGCTGTCTGGCAAATTCAGGTATTAGCATAACAGCAGCTGTGTGAGGTGGTTAGTACCTGTGTTTGTACTGTCATTTCCAGCTGCCAGAGGCAATGTGTGGTGCAAGCTGCAGGGGCCTCACAACGAGAGCCCGGCACTTATTGGTTTACAAATTAAGCAATGTGCACCACTGCATCTCACCGGGCCTCCTAACACTGGAATATTTGTAAAGGCAGTGATCTGGTCCAGGGCCACCTGCTTTTGAGCATGAGTGGGGCCCTGTGCAGCTTCTTCCCACACTGCCCATGCCTAGCGCCGGCCCAGTGTCTGCTTACTGGTCAGAAGTTTTTCATAGGCTGAACGAGATCCCTGGAGGTACATTGTAGTAGTGGCCAAATGCTCTGGTATTGTTTTATGTGTTCATGAGATTAATTAGACTGAGGTAGTCGGGTGTGCAAGAAGAATAGCTGGCACAGGCAGTTAACCAAATGATTTTTAGTAAACAGAAACGAGTAATCACTCCTAATGTTGATGAATGAGTTGTGGATTTAAGCCTACCTTCCAGACTTGACAAAACATATTTGCCAATGCTGATAAGCTCAGGGATTCATAAATCCCTTGATCGGGACCTCAGCAGGGCAGGGATCTTCAGAAGGCACTGACAGAATACCTGTTGAGATCAGGTCAATAGGTTAGATAAACTATTGTTGAATATGCAGAATAAATAAGCATTAAAAATGCAATAGGTCTCGCCTTTAATTAAGTTAAAGCCATTTGCTTTGCTATACAATACCACTAGCAAAGCAAATGGCTTTAACTTAATAAAAGGCGAGACCTATTGCATTTTCAATGCTTGTTAAGAATATGCTTGCCCTAAGATGCCGAAAAATGAGTCATGATATCACAACTGCGTAGCAAAAGCGCACTGACAACATAAAACTGCTGAGCAAAACACACACAAGTAGGAAAACAAGCAAATTATATTGTAAATTAGAATATATATAGTTTGCTTGTGTTCCTACTTAACTCGTCTCTCTTTCCGTGACCCCACAACCTCTGTGGAAAACCTGAAGGAGGAAGAAGGAAACAGAGGAGAAAGGACAGATGGATTAAGAACGTGAGAAGAGATGGGATTGGATGCTTTTAACTGAGTATCCCTGATGATGGGAAAGTGATACAGACCATTCCTCAGAAAATAGCAAAGAACTCTAGGGGACTGCAATGGAACTTAACTTGTGTGCAGAAAGAATAACTGTAAGAAGCACTGAAACCCAGCATGGGTGTCCTGGTGCAGTACTAAGATCAGACACATTGAGCCAGAATCGAACCGTCAGCAACAGGAATTGTTACACTTTTCTCAGCTCAAAAAAGAGTGAACAGAGCAACCACCTTTAAACAACGTGATATGCTTATGGGGAAGCGAGAGCATGGCTGCCACGCGTGGACCGGCTCTAACCAGCCCATCCTACCTGACAATTCGACTCCTTGTCCTGGTCCCAAAGCAAGCCTAGATGCCCAGTTACAACGGGGAGAACATTTCGAGGCTCATGCAATGGCCGGTTTGTCCCATAGCAAATCCGAGATTTGGCCCCAATCTCTCACAGGCACCTGGGCAGGCGCCTGTGCTCGGCGCCCCAGAACTTGTCCACAGGGGGGGTTCTGGGAAAAACAGGCTGCAGGGACCCGCCACCAGCCCCTCTAGAAAGGGCTTCACTGGCACGGAGCAGGAAAGGAAATGCTGACTGGCCCTAGGAGTGGCTCCTGCCCTCCCCACAGTGCCCCGCTCGGCTCCCAGCACTGGCGTCTTACTTTAAACAATCTCAAACGAATTAAACAAACAAACAATACCGGTGACTGAACACCTCTGAATCGCATAGAAAGGGCACACAGATTCTGAAAGTCGTCAGTCAAAGCAATAAAAGCTGTGTTGTCAGAAGCGAGAGTGCGCAAGCTAATTAAATAAAACAAGGATGGCGTCAGGCTGTCCACATCTGTTTGTCCGTGCGCGTGCATTTTTTTGTCCGTCCGTTCGCTTGCACATCTAGCTTTCAAATCTGAAGCGATTACAAAATACCCTCGCATGGCGAGAGTAGCGCATGGGCTGCTCACGCCAGGGGAGACCTAGAAACCCACCCTGCATAGTATCTGGCTGAAATAATCTAGTACTGTTAGAATACAAGAAACCTTTTTTTTGTTAATTGTCTAGTGGTCATCTGCCATTCTGTCATGACACACTGTCACACTAGCTGAGCTGGACACCCACATGGATGCAGTACTTCGAAACAGAACCTCAACTATCATCTATAGAAACCCGTCACTTGATATGCTGGAAATGCTCAGCTCTTAAACCTTCCTCTCCACCCTGTCCAGAAACGAAGAAGGACGGTTAGATAATGCATCAGTCCTAAAGAAGTGATGGTCGTCCAGCAATAACAAAGTAAATTATCCCTAATGTATTTGAACCTTATTTCCATATTCATACCCCTCTCTGCAGCCAGATCTATTATCTTCCACATCATAGTTTGCCTGCTTATTCCCTTCTGCCTTCACATCTCTTACTCAGAAGAGTTTATCATAGTTGTCACCATCTTGGCCCTACCTTACTCCAAAAATCTCTTCCTTGTGGGTTTCAACAGTCATTGGTGAGTCTGAATCCAACAAAAAGAACTAAGCACTTCCAGAAACTCATCCACAAGTCAACTCTGAACATGGCTAAGAGCCCAGTCACTTGGCAAGACCAACAACCTGTTTCTTTCTCCATAAAGCTTAATCTATGCAGGCTTAAATTGGCTTGTCTGGCCATTTTAGAATCCTGATGAAAAATTAATTTGATTGAACACCTCAGCTTTTCAAAATAGTCACTGTTTACTGATGAACCTCCCTCTTGAAACTCATCAGTTTTGCCTGTACTTAAGGACTACCCCTCAGACATCTCTAGTGTACATACACTAACTCCCACCTACAGTAACCTGACCTAATACATCAACCCTACACAATCTAGTGTGTAAAACAACGAAAACTTTGCAAGTTATTGCTCCACCAGTTAGAAAAAGACATCAGCTAAGGTATCAGCCACCCTTAATCCCTTTTCGGTACAAACACTGCCCCTTTCCATTGCACCTTGTACATTCACTTGAGATCATCACCGATATCCCCAGCTTTTTCTGCTCCCCGTAGTGTTAATTCTGAACTCTTCGTTTTCGCGTAACTTGTTCTGTCTCCTAGTACATTACTCCATTGAGCATCCTTTGTGGAGCGTGATCTACATCCCCTCCGTGGATTCTAACCTCCATGAAACCTAACTTACTGTCTGGCGATGATTTCTTTTTACACCTGACTCTTTTTTGTGGGGCACTATCCTCTGGGTGAAAGGAAGTTGATTTCCTGAGGGAATTCCAAGTACTGCAGTCATTTCATACATACGATGTTACTTGTGCAAAGTTTAAGAAGTAATGCATGGAAACATTTGCACCAAGAAAACTGGTTGGAAAGTGGGAATATGTCCAGAAATTACTCGCAGTAACCTTGATTTCGGCAGGTATTGTATTCCCCATTCTGAGCAGGAAAACTCACCTGAGTAGGAAGAAAAAAATGCAAGCAGCTGGGATGGATTTTCTCTAGTACAAATGACTGCACAATGAATCTGGCCCACTCAGATTGAGTGCCTTGGTGTAATCTGTCATGGATCACCCTATCAGGATTTATCTGTATTTATCCTGTGGATGAAACCCTTTGGTCATTTGTCACATGGCTCAGTTTCAGCATTCGACGTGTATTGCTGACTCTGAGGCCAATTGCCGCCTGAAACCCTTCCTTGGAATAGGTAATAACTTTTGTTAAGTGACACCGACTACTTAGTGTATTTCAACTCGTTAGAATTTAATCTGTTTTAAAGATTGGAAGGATGAACGGTCTATTCGCCCATGGAGGGATTCGAACTTTGACCCAAAGAGAATTGCATGTTGCAACTGTTTTTCATTAAACTTGCAGAGTGATTCTACTGCCTCTCTTTCCTGATGACCCACCCGATAAGTTGTTGCTCTCCTAAATAGCTCTGGTTAGATTCAACCCCACCTACTTCCATTCTGCAGAAATGCCCAGGATTACACCCACTTTGGTTCGTGCCATTCCTGACATGCCAAGGTCTTTAAAGTCACCTAAATAGTCCCTCTGTGACTGTCGGATCTCTGTCCAAGTCCTAGTACTCTCGTGCATCCACGTGTTCAACAGGTGGACTATCTCTATGAGGTAATAGGTGTTGGCAATTTGCCTAATCTGCAGGATCACTCAGGATTTTGTTTTGCCTTTTTGCTGAACCTTACGGTTGCTGGCTATAGTACTCTGTGCATTTCCCCCTTCTAACCACTGGTGAATGCTTTTGCTCCTTCTTTCAACCTGCTAAAATTGGTATACACCTGATTGGTTAGTTTAATTTGCCCATAAGTTATATAGGGTAAGAAAAAAAGCTATTCACAAGATGTATAATAGTTAGTTAATACAGAACATCAGGCCTAAATCTTATGTAAAAACAATGCATATCAAATAAACATGTACATATGACTGGAAGCAATTCCTTTTGGTACAAAATTGTGTTTCTTTATCTTTATATATTAATATTTTTCAATTATATCTTCTATCGTTTTCTTTTTTATGTTTTGATATTTTTGTTAATTATTTTTACACACGGATAATACAATGTTTTATATTTCATAAACACAAGCACATATGTACGAAACACAAACAAAAAATAGATTTTTCACAGACAATACATTATAGTGCTATACATAAAAAATTGCAATATTTTAAAACCAAGACAAGAAAGAGCAGCTTGCATACATCTCTGATGTTTACACAGAGGACGAGTGATCATTCATTCTTCTTCATCGACACAATTTGTGAAAAGGGAATAAACGCTCATTGATCCACCTCATAACCTTTTACTGACGGTGTGCCAGCTGCTCTCTCTGTGAAGATGACCACTAAATAAACTTTACTTAAACTCTTAAAAAGAATGAACGTCACAACTTAGATGTATTATTGAGCAGTCTTTGGGGGCACAAATCATATCTATATCGATTTTGTGATATGCAGCAGTCCTCTAAAATCAAGAAATCACAGAATCTGTGTGACGCCTTCTTTGACAAAGGTGTAACAACCTTTGCTGGTCTAAATCGAAGTGTATAATCATGGGGATGGGGGAGGCAGAGTGAGAATCCTTTCAGTCTCCGTAGTTAACTTTCTTAATCAGAAGGGGGAAAGGATCACTTGTCCTGCTTAAACCTTGGGTTCACAAGTCGAGGAACTGGTATCTCCCAACAAATATGACCCTCATACACGTGTATGTTGGTAATTTCTCTTCAGCGGTATATACTGTCTAAATCGAAGACCATTGCCCTGATCTAGTACTATAGAGGCAGTTGAGACGCTTCTCCTGATGAAGCGCCGAACCACGCGTCGTGTTTTTTAACGACCGCCAACGTTTGAATTGGTTGTCAACTTAACAACTCCTTCTCTTGGTTGGTTGCAATTTTTTATGTATAGCACAGTAATGTATTGTCCTTGAAAAATCTCTTTTGTGTGTATTTTGTACCTATGTGCTTGTGTTTATGAAATATAAACATTGTGTTATCCGTGTGTAAAAATAATTAACAAAAAGATCAAAACATAAAAAAGACTACGAAAGAAGATATAATTGAAAAATATTAATATATAAAAATAAAGAAACACAATTTAGTAGAGCGATAGAAGAGGGAAGGGTCTAGAAAGAGGGGTTTTGTTTAGCTCATAGCAGTAGGAGGAGGTTTGGGATTGTAGGAAGGTGGATATCTGACTATATGTTACCCCCACTTTTTGCCTGGTGTCTTGCTGGTTTTCGACTTAGTTGGCCTGGGACCCTGCTATTCAGGGCCCAGTCTATCTGCTTTCTCTATAAAATGGACTCCATGTACTTTAGGTACATACCAGATTGGTTACTGGGTCACCCTTGTAAGCCCCTGTATAGTGTACCATAGATACCCAGGGCATAGGTGCACCCTAGGCCTACCAGGGGCTGCAGCATGTATTGTGCCACCCCTGGTTTGCCTTCCAAACTGTTACCACAGGTCTGTTCACACAGCCTAGGTAAGGTGGTGTAATCACCCCTTACTTAGATATAGTATACCTATATCTATATATACATATAGACACATATACACCTATAAGTCACTCCTGTGGCAGACCTTGACAATCGTGGAGGCAGAGTGCTTGGTTTTATGTGAGAGGGTGCCCTAGCATGAGCTGAGCCCCTCTGCAGCTTTCGAACCATCTCCTCATAGCTGTTCTATGATATAGCCATACCATATACTCTTAAGTGCATTATAATCCTTGCGTTAATGCTAACTTTGGTTTGGCTTTATAAAAACATGTTGTGTAAGGTGTCAAACACTTTGGAATACTACCCCTCGCCAGTTCTGGCGGCGGGGATAGCATTCCACCCTTCTAGAGGGAGAAGACATGTAGTTACTGGTTTACCCGGTTAAAGTTAAACAGAGCCTCAGCATCACAAAATGGATGCTCCTGCCACAGACACGAGTCTGACCTCTAGTTGCTGGACGTAACTCTGGCAGGGGAGGCCTGTACAATAGGTTTCCTGTCCAAGGAGGTGCTGGCACCTCCCCAGACAGGATTTTTGTGTATTGGGGCAGGGAGGGCTGTATTCAGTAAATGCTTTCCAGACACTGCCTGGGGCACACAGGTGCTCCATGCTTTCAGCTCGACTCGTCTTCATGGTTCCGTGCCCGTTGGCTAGTGAGCCCCCGAAGACTTTTCTTTGAATCTAACTTGCTTTCCTGGTTGCTCCAGGCATGCTCCAACTTCCCTACAAAGGAGAAGTTCCTCAGACCTTGCTGGTCTGCACCGAAGCCAATCTCGACATCCTGCGTGGGTTGCGTTTACCAAGGCTTGTTGGGTCCAGTCCGGATACTGACACCGCAGTCAACTAGATCCTTCGTGGGACAGCTCGAATCCACCTCCTGGTGGTCGTCAACGCCTCCTGGTCCTCGTGGCTGAAGAGACAAGCTTCACATCTTCACCTGAAATCACCCGAAATCTGGTGGCATCTTTCTATCGCAGCCCTGGTCACTGGCAAGTGACCCAGACTCTGTCCCTTCTGCTTTCAGGTTCTACAGATGTTCGATCAACCCTTGGATCCACCCTGACACTTTTCCTCTGGTCGCCTGCAGCACTTCTTTGCAGATCTCCATCGAAATCGAAGACGAAACCCGACACCAAAAGAGACCTATGCACCCTGCTTCCGTGGGTGAGGTAACACGAGTACTCCCGTGCTCCCATGGGTCTTGACTCTCCAAGTGTCCTAGTTTAAAAGGGTTCCATCGTAGTCCATCCAGAAGTGTCCTTAAATTCTATATTTGTAACTTCTTCGTTTCCCATAGAAAGTCAATGGTAACCCGCGGCTGTGTTTAGACACTGCACAGTCTCCCGTGGGCCTCCTACGTCCTAACCTTTGGTTGTTTGGAGTAGCTCCAGCGATTCCACAGGCCCGAGGCCTGCTTTCTAATTCTCTCGTGGTTCTTATACCACTATTTTAGTATATGGTTTGTGAGGCCCCTAGGGCATACCGTATACTGTGCAACTTATCGTATAGTAATTGAGTAACTTTTATTGTACTTTTACCTCTGACCTCATAAAGAGTGCAGAGGGGTTGTGTTTAGAATAAATACACATATATTTAATGTATACCTTGTGTGGTGTCCTTTCATTTAGTACTCAAGGGATTATAATTAGTAAAACAACTAGCTTAATAAGCTCTCTGAAGTCTTAGCCTGATGACTGCTGGTCCATTCTACCACTAGGATAGCTTTCTATAAGGTTGATTTTACAACCACCATCAATAACGGTTGATTAGACTGGTGCAAGGTGCCCACTAGAACTAGTGGTCATCATTTGCCAGGTTAACTTCTCACAGGGATGGGTATAGAGGGGGACGAGTCAGGGGGAAATTATTAGAAAGTCTTATTTTGGGAGATCTGAATAGTAAAGAGTTTTGAGATGATGCAAGGAGTGGTAGAGGAGGAAAGAGTCTAGAGAGGGTTATTTTGTGGAATGGGGGTTGGGATGAGTCAGGGAGTGGAGGAAGAGGATATATTGAGTGCGGAATGGGGTGAGATATAGGGTAGTGCATTGGAGAGAGTAGTAGAATTATATTTGAGATGATCAAAGAGTGGAGGTAGAGGATATATTGAGAGAGGTATAGGGCGAAATATAGGGTAGTGCATTGGAGTTGCTGCATTAGAAGTAAAGTAATAAATAGAAAGATACATAAGTACATGAAAGGTATAAATGGATAATGAAGGTAATATATGTAGATTTAAGTAATATTTAATAAACTTTGACTTTCAAGTATTGCTGTACTTTATTTGTTTTTATACATTTTATTGTTATCCAATAGTGAAGCAATTGTAGATAAATAGTTATGAATAAAGACATTTATGCAGTCACCTATATACATGTTAAACATAGAATAATATAACCATAAGGAATAGTAATATGTACATTTTTAAGCAGAATGAAAGAATATCTAAATATTTATAAACATAATTATTATACACGTTTATAGAAAACAATACACATATGTAGATACACATTCATAGTCTAAATAAATGCTTATATACAGAGGGATATGCTCATATACACATTCTGAAAAAATAGTTAATTTGTGTCGTCATAATGCTTTAAGTGACTCCATAATCACTTTAGACTCACTGCTTTAACTCTCACAGAGAGGTACCTCCAGGTCCCCATTAACACATCTGGGATGATTGTTTTTAACAAAAAAGTATGGGAACAGTTTTTGTAAAATGAAAAACACATGGGCACCTTGGTCCTCATACACCCTGCCAACTTTGGCCTCTATTTACATGCAGTTGTCTTTTCAGGTGAGTTGAGAGGAAGAAAGGAGGCCAAAAGGGTCTTATTCAGAGGCCTGATCATCTGGACCACAGTGGTTTCTGGGGAATGGCCCAGGAGAAAGAGGGAGGTAGTGAAATCCATGTATAGCATCAAAGAGATGACCCAGAGGAGACGGCACTATGTGGAATTGTTTTTTTGTTTATAAATGAGACTGATTCCCCCTTTCTAGGATAGATGCCCTGAAGAAGGTGTTGAGAAATGTGGGCTTGTTCTTTTTTTTAAACGCTATCACTACCATTAGTGCAGCAGGTGCATTAGCACTGAGACAATGGGGTAAGGGGTTACTGCACCCTAATAGTTGGTGTGGTACTAGCACAAAGGGGTGTGAAGCCATTTTCCTTGTTAGCATTACGGCCCAGATTACAAGCAATGGGGGGGGGGGTTTATTTCACCATTTTAATAAACAAAGGGGCATACTGTCTACTTTGGGCCTTAGGCCTAAAAATAATGGCCAGTGGAATGGGCAGAGGAGTAGGCATTATTGGTGCTGCAGTGTCACCAGGACCCAGGGATGCAAGGGCTCAGCAAAACCCCTATTATGGCTACATCCTTGCTGTGCCAGTGCTGTTTCTCGGCATTGGACCAATGGCCTAATAAAAGGGATAATTGGAGCAGAGGAGATGCCTTAGTATTAGGCTTCAGGGAGATGGCAAAAAGGAGGATGAGGGTAGGACTTTAACAAGAGGCAGAGAAGACTTCCTGTTTCGCAAGGCAGTAGGTCTCATTAGTAAAGCAAGTGAAATGGCACTGGGGCCCTTGAGTATGAAGGGCCCACTGCATCACAATAAAGACTGTATTAATTTACAAGAAGACATGGGGAGAGCATTATGGATGAGGTGGGCCGCAGGTGGCACTCATTTATATTGAAAGAGACAGACTGTTTCAACAATGGAGTGATGGCCAGATGTGGTGAAAGATGCAGAGGGGACAGCCTACTATTCAGGGCTGCAGCTATCATTAGTGCATAAGGCACAGTTGCATTGGGACCCAAGAGTGTGAGCAAAAAAGTTTGAAGACTTCTGGCGTATTTGTTCTAAGCTCAGTCTACCCAGAGAGCTTGAGAAATAGTCTAACCTCTATGTATCAGAGTGTACGTAAAGGTTCCTGGGAGTGACCTAAAAAAGGGTGGTTCAGGTTCTCCCCAACAGAGGGAGGGGGAAGGCCAGGATAAAGCATATGTTTCCCAGATGGCCGCAAAAGAGTTTGGAGAGAAAGGATTTCCATACCCCAGTGAGCAGAAGGGAGGGGGGGGGTTGGTTCTGATTGGCGGAAGCTCAGGGCGCCCTTTTTCTAGTCCATGTTTTTTTTTAAACATATTTTATTGCACAAAAGCATTACAGTACATAAGCAGGCAGTGCATCACCCCCGACGGAATTGTGACAAGATAGGACGCAGATCTGCAAGGAGACCTAGCCATGGATTACATCTTCGTACCTTGCTTTTGAGGGCAGCACATCATGCATAAATCAAACATCTAGTCCAATAGTACTGTGACTATACATCACTTCTCAATTAACTTGTAAGAAACCTAAAAGGGGAACTAGACCCAGCAACCACCCCTCCCCCCCTGGCTCATCCTACTTATAAATGCACAGCATAACATGTAGTAGAGTCAACCTTATTTCTCTGTGCACATCTGCGTTAGGAACCAAAATAAATGGGATACATTCCTAGCCAATAAAGAGTCTTGTTTACAGTGCCCATCTAATGGTGCAGGGCTCTGTACTCCAGAGACCACTGCCACAGCAATATATGAAGCGCAAGCGGGCATTGAGCTTAACAGAGAAACAGGTCCCGCCACCAGAGCACTGAGTCAAACGAGCCAATTAACCTACAGCCCCCCCCCCGCCACCCCACCCCATATTGCGCTACCAACCACCGAGCTCAACGCATAGAATACCAATGAATCCCCCGTTGAAAGCTACATATATATATACAGAGGAGTACCCGGAACAGAGTCCCCCCCCCCCCGCCCCCCCTGGCCCCGCACCACTCAGGAGCACCCGTGCCAAAAAGGACCTATCTCTACAGTCAGCCCCTCTCACATCAATCACGAGAGGGATCATCCGACTCACCCGGGGGATCCAGCCACAATCCTCTATAATCCGCCCACCTCTTCCATATTTTATAGTGCTTCCGCGGACAGCCACGTGCAACGGAGATGGGTTGTTCGAGCCCCATGTTAAAATTCAGACCATTCCTCCATGCAGAGAGCGGGGGCCCCCGATCATTCTTCCAGCCCTTGGCGATGTCCCGTTTTGCCAGGGTGAGCCCCAGGAGCAGCAGATGCCGTTTATAGGCGTTGCCACCGATCCCATCCATCACGTGGAGAAGAGCCAACCGCGGGTTGCGCGGGAGCATCCACCCCAACACCTCTGACAAGCATGCGAAAACACCTCGCCAAAAGCGGTCCAGTGCGGTGCATGACCATACCGTATGGAAAAAGGTGCCCTTCTCCCGGCCGCATCAAAGACACTCCGGGGAGGCGATCAGACCCGCCCGCCACAACCTGGCCCGGGTGAAATAGACGCGATGCAGAAATTTAAATTGAATGAGCCGCAGACGCATGCCCCGCGGGGCCGCTAGGACCTCCCTCCAATCCTCTCCCTCAAGAGCTCCGACGTCCTCCTCCCACACTCCTCGCAATTTGTCCGTCGTCTGGGCACTATGAGTGACCAGGGTCTGGTAGATTCTTGAAATCTTTTTAGTCTCCAGATCTCCCATAAAGACCTTGGCCTCCAGGGGGCTAAACTCCGGGAGCGCCTCAATGCCCACCAAGCTAGGGGAAAGGGCATGGCGGAGCTGCAGGTAGCGGAAGACTGGAGAGCGAGGCATGTGGAATTCTTTCTGCAGGTCTGTGAAGGACTTAAGCGTCCCATTCCGCACCACATCACCCAGGGTCGAGATCCCTATGGCATCCCAATCCCGAAAGCCCTGTGGGGTCGCGAGCTCCGGCAAACGCCCGTTGTGCCACAATGGGGTCTCATCCGTCAACTTATTCCACCACCCCATGCGCTTCAAGGAGTGTCGCCAGACACGAAAGACTAGCTTCGTAGCCGGCGGCAGATCCCTTCGCAACGGCGCCGAATACAGTATCGTGTGCAGGGTGTGTTGCTCCATCAAGAGCCGCTCCTCTGTCCCACTACCACCACTCATTCAAGATCAAGAGATGGGAGGCCTGATAATAGGAGAGAATATCGGAGGTCGCCAGTCCCCCACAGTATGTGGACAGAAAGCACGTACGAATCGCTACTCGGACTGCCTTACCCCCCCACAGGAACTGTCCCAGCGCAGAATTTACCTGTGAGAATCATCTGGGCGATATCGGATATGGGTGGTTTTGCAGCTGGTAGAGCAACAGTGGGATTGTGACCATCTTGAAAATCGCCGATCAGCCATAGATCGTGAGGGGCATACGGGACCAGAGTTTCATGTCCGATCTCGCGCGCTCCCAAACCGGTGTCAGGTTCCTCTCCCATGACACCACGGGCATGTCCGTGAGGAACACTCCTAGGTATTTGAGCCCACCATCCGCCCTCTGCAGCGCGTCGGCCCAGGGCCCCGCCGCTTCGGGATTTCCCAGTATCCATATCGTGGACTTCCGGGGGTTCATATACAGTCCGGAGGACTCGCCAAAGATTCTCATGACTTCCAGTATTCTCGGCCCGACCTGTTCAAGTCCGTCAGAAAGAAGAGGACCTCATCAGCGTACAACACAATTCTGTCAGAGGCCCCTGGAGCCCACTCAAATCCCTTCAACTGCGCATCCATGCGAACCCATGCAGCCAGCGACTCCATTGCCAGGGCGAATAGGTACGGGGACAAGGGGCAGCCCTGTCTCGTGCCACGCCGCACCGAGAAGCGGGAGGACACTGCCCCGGACACCCTCAACGACACGGTCAACTCGGTATACAGGAGGCGAATATATGACAAGAAACGTGGGCCAAAATTGAGTCTGCGCAGAAGAGCGAAGAGGTAGACCCAGCTGAGGGAGTCAAATGCTCTATCTATGTCTGCTAGAAGAAGAGAAGCCGGAGTCCCGGACCGTCTAATCTCCGCCAGTGCCACATGTGCCCGCCTGATGTTGTGGCGCGTCGCCCGTTAAGGCATAAAGCCCGCCTGGTCTGGGTGTACTAAGGCCGATATATATGGCATGAGCCGGTTAGCCAGCTCCTTGGCCAACACCTTGACCTCCACATTTAGGAGCGAGATCGGACGGTAGGAGGCATGCTGCTCCGGGGGCGACCCGGCTTCAGAAGCACCACCACCTCCGCATGACGCCAGTCCGGGGGAAGCCTTCCGGCCTCCCTGGATTCCTCTATTACCACACGATAATGCTAGGCCAGCTGGAGATGGTATCGCTTGAAAAATTCGCTCGGAAACCCGTTAGGGCCCGGCGCCTTGCCTGAATTGAGCCCCCCTAGAGCCCCAGCCAGTTCTTTATCCGACAGTGGTAGGTCCAATTGCCGCAGCGTCTCATGAGACACAGCCTTCGGCGGTAGGTCCCCAATTAATCTCTCTACCCACTCCTCCGCCAGGCACTCCCGCGCGGCATAGAGGTCAGCATAATACTCTGCGAAACTATCCGCTATTGGTTGGGGGTCAAGTCAATCCTTGAGAAGGACGCATGCACTGCCGACAAAAAAGTATACTCCCTCCTGGCGCCATGGTGAAGTCGCCACGTGTCCACCTAATCCAGACTAGACACCAGTGCGTGTAACTTTGTGGGTTGGGAGCTCCCCGGCTAGTCCATGTGTTTTGACCGTTTCTAGTGAGGAATAGGCAGGTCCCAATCACAGTGAGCCTCTTTTTGACATTAGTGTCAAAGCCTGTTTGACACATCTACTGGATTTATATATAGCATTTGGGGCGCACATCAAAGGAGGGAAATAGGATGCCAAAACACTGTTTATCCATTGTCTGGTTGCTGAAAGCTCAGCATTGATTTTGCCAGACTTCTATCTCGGAATTTGCTGGCAGTATAGGGATTCCCTAAAACTGGATGTTAGTGTTAGATGTAGGATGACACTATGATTGCTATAGTACACTCTCCCCCCCCCCCCGCCCCCACACACACAGCCCTCAGAGCCCAAGTTTAGTGTGGCTGAACACTTCGGCCATCCTGAAAATGCCCCAAGTAGGTAGGGGTAGTTCCAGAGACCTTTAGCCTAGGGTATACCCTAAAGTCATTCCCAGCCACTAGCTTGTGTTTGACAAAATGTGGCATCATCAGGCACTCACCTCAGAACGCTCCTGCTTCTGAGAAAGATCCGAAGGGAGCTGAACCTGCAGTCTACAACCCGAGAGGAGCCCTGGAGGAAGAGCCCTGCTCTCACTGTTGTACACAGGACAAAGAAGTTGACTCCAAGGGTCATAAGGCTGACCTCCTGTTCAAGCTACATTTACAAAAATCTGAGGCAACTGGACTTAGACTACACTCTACTGGACACTCAGTGAGTCTCTAAGGACCTCCTCAGAGGTCCTTGGGGCTTTAGAATTATATTCCAGTGGTGAATTGGGACTTGAAGGAAAACATTCCAAATGTAAACTTTTGTGCCCAGGACAAACCTGGTTGGTGCCTCTTACCCGTGCTCTACTATGGCTAGCATAAAACTGTGCTTGGGCCCCCCATCTACCACAACCATTGACTATTGTTGGCACTTTGTGCTTCTTAGAGCCATTTCTATCTAAAAATGTAAAAATCATGTCTCTGGCAGTTCTTGTTAGATTGTTGTCATTTTGGTGTCAGTTTGTTTATTGAGTTTTACTCTATTTTTCTAATTCATTTTGGGATTTTTTTTTTGTTACAAGTCTGTTTTATTTTGGAACAAAACCCCTGACAGGGGCACATAGACACAGCGATAAGCCTACAACCTCTATCCGAGGGCGGCCGCGGAGAATGTGCAATAAGGCCATAGATTTTGCATAAACAAACTATTTAACACAGTGCCTTGCCTACAACCCCAAGGGGGCTGGCCGTGTGGCTTAGGATAAGCTGTTAGAATTATTCAGCGCTTATAGAGTCCCAATGACAGATCAGTGAGAATAGGTGGACAGTCAACAAGCCCAACACTCATAAACGACCCAACAGAGGTCAGTGAACACAGGAGAGAGCTGGAGAAACAGGGAAGACAGAGAAAAGAAAGGAGAAAGAAGCTAGAGACAAGAGAGAGGAGGGACAAGGCGCTGGCAGGATGGATGTGTTGGTCCGTGGGTGAGGGGCGGTACCAGGCAGCAAGAGGCGGTCTCTAGAACTCACATGTCATGAAAGATGTCTATGGGAGCAATCTAGTGGGATCTGCAGGAACGACAGCATCCTCAAAGAGATGCAAGGTCCGGAGCCTAGTGGGCATGTGTTGTGCATGTTCCATTGAGCAAAAGTAGCGCACCAAGGGCTTCCAGACTGTCTCGAAGCGAGTGTTACGCAGCTGGAGCCGCGCAGTGAGAAGCTCCATTGGCAAGACGTGCCACAGCCGCACAAACCAGGAGGCTATGGGAGGTGCTTCGTTCTTCTTCCAATACAAGGCTATGAGCTGCTTGGCCGCACCTAGCATTTGCAGTGTTACAATCCAGTCATCACGGGTGAGGGCCTTGATGCCTAGAGGCCTAACACCCAACAGGATCGTACCTATGGCTTCAGACAGGGGGATCCCCAAAACCCCCCTAATGTGGCTAAGGACCTCCTTCCAGAAGACAGTTAGGAGCGGGCACGCCCACCATATGTGCACAAAGTCCCCCGATGCAGCCCGACATCTCCAGCACAGTGGCGAAACATTCGGGAACATCTTATGGAGCCGCAGAGGAGTGTAATACCATTGAGTTAGAAGCTTGTAAGCATTTTCTCTCTGCGGGATACTCCGGTACACCCTGGGGATATCTCGCCACACTGCGTCCCACTGCGAGGGCTCAATGTCCGCATTGACCGCTAGCTGCCATTGGCGCTGATACGGGCGAATGGATATAAGTGGTGGGTGCTGCAGAATGTGGTAAATCTGAGAGACCAACCGCTTTAAGCCCCCGAGGGAGCGCGCCAGTCTTTCGAAAGGGGTGAAGGCACGTGTGGCAGCTTGATATGTGTCCCCATCAGAGACCCAGTGTCGTAGTTGGGCATACTGCAGCCGTGCCGCGGGCTGCAAGAAGAACTCCTTTCGGCAGTCGCCCCAATTTACAGATGTCCAGTCATCCAGGGAGGGAGTCAAGGTGAGGCCCAGATATCTGATATGGAGCTCAGCCCACTGATAGGGTACAATCCCCTTCAAAGTGGAGAGATCCTCTGCCAGGATGGTAAGATTAAGAGCCC
The DNA here is from genome assembly GCF_964263255.1 of Lissotriton vulgaris. Taxonomy (NCBI): domain Eukaryota; kingdom Metazoa; phylum Chordata; class Amphibia; order Caudata; family Salamandridae; genus Lissotriton; species Lissotriton vulgaris. The sequence continues at coordinate 546,935,069 of NC_141698.1, read as the reverse complement.
AGGACTTGTCATGATTGATCTTGAGGCCGGAGGCTCTCTCGAAAAGGCAGAGTACCCTATGAACAGCCGGTAAAGAGTCCCGCGGGCGCGTGAGAGTAAGAATCAGATCATCCGCGAACAGTGCCACCCTGTTGTCCCGACCACCGTGTGCTATCCCGTGGATGTCTGAGTCGCGCTGTATCAGCTCCGCGAGAGGTTCCACTGCGAGGGCGAATAGAAGGGGCGAACGGGGGCACCCCTGTCTAGTGCCCCTATGTATCGCTAGTGGCAGCGTTAAGTCTCTGTTGACCCGAATTCTAGCTTGGGGTCCTATATATGGAGCCATAACCCTTGCAGTCATCTTTGGACCCAGCCCAATTTTACGAAGCACCGCCATCAGAAAGGGCCAATCCACCCGATCAAATGCCTTCTCCACGTCCAGGGAGAGAAGGCAGGCTGGGGTTTTCCAATGATGTACTTTCCCTACAAGGTGCGCAAGTTTGCGAACATTGTCTGCACCCTGACGATCACGAATAAATCCGACCTGGGCAGGGTCCACAAGCCATTGCATAAACGGGTCTAAGTGTTTGGCGAGGAGCTTACTGTATATTTTGAGATCCGTATTTAGCAAGGCGATAGGGCGGTAGGACGCACACAATGCGGGGTCTTTCCCAGGTTTCGGTATTAACGCTATCTCCGCCATGCCCATGTCAGGGGATGGTCCCACGTCGTCAGAGAAAGAGTTGAACAGTCGAAGGAGGTAAGGCCTAAGCTGGGTCTGAAATGTGCGATAGAAAGATGGCGGCAGGCCATCCGGACCCGGCGTTTTCCCCAAAGGGAGGTCTTTAATCGCCGCCGTGACCTCCTCCTCTACAATGGAGCCTTCCAGCTCCGTCGCGCTCCCAGCAGATAGCGTCGGTCCCTCGTATCCGTCCAGGACAGCCGCCATCGCATCCACCGAGACAGGTTCCCTCCTGTACAGAGAGGTATAGTAGTCCACAAATGCAGCCTGCTTGGATTTCTCCGAGACTGTTTTCGACCCATCCTGCATTTTTAATGCTAGTTATGTGAGCCTTGGCGGCGCGCGCTCGCAGCCTTCCCGCCAGCAGTCGGCCTACCTTGTCGCCGCCCTCAAAGTACCTTTGTTTCAGAGCCAACAGGGAACATTCCGCCTTGTTGGTGCGTAGAAGCCGAAGTTGTCCTCTGAGATTGGCTAATCTCCTTCTAGTGTCTCGCGACGACCGCTCCCGATCTTGCACCTCGGCCCTCTTAATGTCCACTGCCAAATCAGCCTCCAGTTTGCAGGCAGCACGCCTCCGTGCAATCGCCAGAGAGGTGATGTGCCCCCGAATCGTGGCCTTGAAGGCGTCCCAAACCACCGGGAAAGGCATTTCCGGGGTATCATTAGAAGCAAAATAGGCGTCTATGGCCTCCCGGATGCTATCCACATCATCAGCATCCCGAAGGACGCTCTGCGGGAAAGACCAACGAGCGGCACGCATGGGACTCGCTGTCGGATCCTGAAGGAGCATTTTCACATGGGCATGGTCCGACAGAGAAATGTCCGAGATGGAGGCTCCCAACATGTCCCGGAGCAGCTCCAGCGACGCAAAAAGGAAATCGATACGGGAGTAAGAGCTATGGGCGTGTGAACAGAATGAATAATCTCTAAGATCCGGGTTGTGATAGCGCCACACATCTAATAGTCCTAAGTTTGCAATCTGTTTGCATTTTGGGATTTTTATTGTTTTATATTTTAAAGTTATTAATGTTTTGGTACTGCATAAATATTTAACACATTACCCTATGTTAAGCCTGTTTGCTGTGTGCCATAGCTACCAGGGAGTTGAGCTCAGGTTAATTTAGCGACTTAGAGGGTTCACCCAGATGAGGATGAACTTGAGATAGGTACTTACCCCCTCAACAAATAATCCAATTTCTTACAATAGGAGTTTTATAGAGCACATGATTACCAAAGAAAAGAGTGTTCTGGAGCTAGAAGATCAATGAAGTCCTACCTCATTCCTAGCTATGAAGTTCCTTATCCACACCAACCAGCCCACCACTTTGATAAATTCTCTTATAACTAACAAAAATATCAGTTGGATATCCCCAAGACTACAGTTGGACATTTCCAAGGCCTTTAGTTGAATATCACTGAGCCCTTCGATTTCACATTGCTGAGACCTCCTGTTGGACATGTCTGAGACTTCATGTTGGATATTCTTAAGAGTCTAATTGGACATTCCTAGGACCAAAAAGCTCAGAACCCAAAAACAAATTGTTTGCTGCCTAGGTTAGAGAATTATCTGCCTCTTAATCTAATTCTTGCCCTAAACTTCTCTCCTTCTGCCCAAATCCCAAGACATTCCTGTTTGAGGTTAACCTTGCCAGACGCTATACTTCCAGACCCTCCGCACACTTCCTCCACATTGGACTCTTTAGGCTTGACCTTAGTTCAGCTCTTTCCTCCAAGGAATACCTGCAACACTTAAATACGCGGCATAGGTAGACACTAGGCAGGACTACTTGGTGAGGGTATCTGAGGCCCCCCAGAGATGCCATGGGACGCCTTCAAGGTGACAGTAAGAGGTGGTGCTGTTAGCACTGAGGTTGGGAGGGCCAGAGAGAGAAGGCTGGTAAAAGATAAAATCATTAGAGACTTAAAGACCTTGAAAGACATTGGAAAATGCAATCCGACTAAAAAAAACAGCTATTTTGAACTTGCAGTGGTAACCTTGCTTGTGCGACCAGAGGAATTTGCTGGAGAGCGTATAGACTTGGAGGAAGTTCACTTGGATATTAAATCCATGGCTATGGGGAAACCTCCATGAACCTATTGGTTTCCTATGGGTTTGCACCAAACATTAAATCCTCACATCAGCAGGAAGTTAACTGATGTGTTTAACACATTTACCAAGTCGTCAGGCCTTTATGTGATCTATACACAAGGCAGAAATAATTCTAAAATATAATCTGACAAAGTACCTACCACTAAGTAGCTCGTACAGACATTGCTTTGGTAAATTCGGACACAAACATTTATTTCTTTGTTTCTTACTCGCTGCATAGAGACCTATTGCCCCAGCTCATAGATTGTGATCAGATGGGCTTCATTGTGCATAACATTCTGCGGCTCACCCACTTGATTGAAAAGGCTCACAGAAAAGCAGTTTCTGCACTGCTGATTCTCTGCATGCAGAAAAATCATTTGATAGAGTTAGTGGAAATTCTTAAAAGCAGTCTTCTGTAAGATTGGACTGGGGACAAATTGAGACAAAGGATCTTGGTGGGCTATAAACCCAGCAGCGGTGGTATGTGTGAATGGACAGGGATCGCCCCCTTCCTCTCTTTTTAGTGACACAATGCAGGGTTGTCCCCTATCTCCATTAATATTTGCCCTTGTGGCCAAGCCCCTTGGTATTGGCATTGTGGTCTGTGATGAGGTACGACATTAACTTTGAGTGGAGGAACAGAAGATCTCCTTACTCACCGACTATGGTTTACTCACTTTATCAAACCTGATAAATCCCTCCCAGTAATCACGAGGCTCCTAGGCTGTTTTGAGAGGGACTCTGGCTTTAAAATAAGTAAACAAAAATCAATTGTCCAGAATCTGTTGGTCCCCGACCTGGGAGCAAGGATCCTGTGGGGTTCTACTCCTTTTCAGTAGGCTGACTAAGTAATTAAATACATGGTGCCACACCTTATGAATTGTGTAGAGGATTGGAGGGGAGCCAAATGACTCCCCACATCGACAGAGTATATTAGAAGATCTTAGAAAAAGGCTCTCTCTCTACATTTCATGTCTAAGGTGTATTAGCATAGTAAAAATAAATATTCTTAACAGTGTGGTGAACATTTTTCAGGTAGACTTCTTCCATGCTGAAATAGTAGATCTTCAAAAATGAATAATAGAGGTAGTTTGGGGATGAGAAAAGACTATGTTTGCCAGTCAAATCAGTGTCTGCCGGAAACAGAAAGGGGGTTGCATTGCCCCCAATTGGTGTTGTACAGCTGACCAACTTACGGTACACATCTGAATGTCCAATCTGAGAAAGTGACAAGAAATTGATCTCTAACAGAAAAGGCAGGTGGGGTAGCTCAATATGGGACCTTATGCAGCGCCCCAAAATGCCTACTTGGTCACTCCCACAAAGCGGTCGTCGAAATCTAGTACACACTAGCGGTCATAAAAATTAAATAGCTTGTAGTTCAGCCCTCACTCCCATGTTGACTGGTGAGTTGTGCTCAGTCTGTACTCAATGGGAATATAGAACCCCGTGAGATATCTTTGCTCTGGCAGGAAAAATCAAGTTCTTCCAACAATGCAAACAGGAATTAAAAATCACGAAATTATGCTAACTACAATACTGCCAGTTGCAACACTAGTTACTTCATGCCTTATTTAGGTCAGGGGCGACAAGAACGATAACCCCATTTGAGAAAACAATTCTCAAGCTCAAAGTGTACCAGATTTTACTCCTCATCAAACCAGGGAAATTCCAGGACAGATCGGAAGAGGATCTGGGAGCTGGGGTCACTGACCAACAGTAGGAAAACCTTTCGCAGAATATCCCCAGGTTATTTAGAGGTACCCCCCAAAGGGAGGCGGCATACAAACAGAAGTATCAGTAGTACCTCTCCCAGCATGCCCTGCCAAATATTTATGCTGGCAGTGCGAAAAGGAAAGATGAACTTTTATTCATGCGTTGTGGTCCTACACAGCCTTGAAAACATTCTGGAACGAGTCCTTGGGGATATCAAACACCCTTTGGGTTTCCCAATACCATCTTCACCAGTTGTCCTTTTGCTAGGAATCAGCCATAGCAGCTGTATGACTGCTTAAGATTGTTTCATGGAACTGGCCATATAGCTAGCTAAAACCCAAACCAATGCCCTCTACTTGAAGGAGTGAGGCCCTCCACCTGCAGCACCCTGGTTCACAACTCTTTGGTGGGTACTCACTATGGAGCGCATCTTGCATAACTTCATGCAGATGCATGATACATTTGGGTAACAATGGCAGCCACTAGGTAATTATTTCTCAAGACTGCAATTTTCTTGCTTCTACCCCTTGATCTTCAAGCCCTGCAACTATTTGAGTGAGCTGGTCATGTTAGGAGCAGCACCCGGTCCTTCCTAGGGTCCGCAGGGTACGTTCTACCTCCTTCCGGATGTTCAAGTTGAAGCAGGAAGAAGTCTTACTCTAGTCGAGGGGAGTGGGACCCATTTTGCCCTAGGAGATCTGGGATACCTGCATTATCGCCTGTTGCCTCTTGGTTAACAGCAGCACCGAACACTAACATTCATAAAGATAAACAAACGGGCAAGCATTTCTTTACATGCTAAATGAAGTAAAAGGAAAAAAGTATACTGCACCCCTTATCTTTAGGAACACCTTAATGTTCATAGACATCATGCACCAAACACGTAAAAATATGATAAAATCTCTTCATAATACAAAAAGTGTTTGTCTGGAATGTGTGGAGGGGTTTTACCTTAGTACATCCGGTTGTATCGCGGCATTGACCGGGATTTACTAGGAGTGATATTTTCCAAATGTGAGTTTAAAATCATTCCTACTCCCCCTCAACCCTGAAGATAATACAATTAGTGAACCAAGAGCAAGTCAGCTGTCATGTGCCCCTTTTATATGGCCTACGTTGTTATCTTTTTTTCTGGGGTTTTATATAAAGCGAACTTGACCCGAAGGTCTCAGAGCACTTTACATGAGGACCTGTTGCATTACAGACGGACACATTCATTTTTGTTGGCACGTGGAGATAAAGTGATTTTTCCTGAATTGCAGCGTCCCTTGCCGAGATTCGAACCCGGTTCCCTAGCTTCGAGGTTGACTGCTCGGTCAGGCTACATCCTCTCCCCTAGATGGAACAGCATTATATTCCATTAATTCAATTTACTGGACATGTTTTTGGTCAGCGCACACTCTCAACTTGGGTATTTCAAGGTGCTCTCATATATGATAATGAAGAGAAGGAGGCAACATGAAATAAAACAACTGCTTGGGATCACACAGTTTGGTCAAGCAGAGAAGTCAGGATTGATCCACGGTTTTCTGATTTCACATTGGGTAATTCAGTCCATAGATAGGCATTGGCTTTTCTTTCATTTTTCATCAAATTATTTGTCTTTGACTCTTGGCATGTGAGGTTAGAAGTGGGTAGCTGACATAAGCCACATAATGCCCCAGCTCGGTTTGGGTATCAAAGATAACCTAAAGCTGAGCAGACATGTGGCTCGAGCTTGTCTTGAGCTTTTAGTGTCTCGCCCAACTCTTTCACAAGCCAGTTTAGCGGACTTAGGCAAAGGAAAGACATGATCACACTGTTATCAAAATTTGGTGAAGAACGAGTACCAATACAACAGTGTAGTACTCCTTGTTTGAAGGTCCATAACGTTCTCACTACAACAAATCTTTTGAGTGGACTGCGAGACTGGGTGTACTCTCTCCCATGGGATTGTTGGTTACGGTCCCATTGTCTTATCACATACTAAGAGTGTTTAGTTTGATTTATGTTCTTTCTGTCTCTGTAAAAAAAGAAAGAGGTGCAGAGAAATATTGTGAAATAGCAATTGCCCAAGAGCACACACTTTGTCACAAGGGGGGTCTGGGATTAATAAAAACCCATATATTCCTGTACCATTGTTTTCATCTGGCGCTATACACAACTACGGTGAGAGTGATTCCAGTGGTGAGACTCTGGAGTTATTCTCACCAAAGAAATGAGACTGTGTTATGGAACCTGCCCAGAATTGTAATAGTGTTCACAACCAGCATATTTTAGCAAAGTTGTTACACATCAAGTCTTCTACTGCCATGGCTAAAATAGTTCTGCTGTACCACATCAAATGGTGGAGGTTGGGTATTCGTGTATGCTTGCCCCAGTGAATTGAACACCTTGTTGGAGGTCTTTTTCAAGAATGTTTTTCAAGCACAAGCTCCCTTAACCACTTCTGTGCTCATGACGGCTCCACGCCGTCATGAGTCACAAGCGGCGTGTGCTCATGACGGCGTGGAGCCGTCATGCAACTGCTGCTCCGCCCATGGGGACTAATTCCCCGCCTGGGCGGGCAAATTAGTGAGAGGGGTCTGACGGCTCCACGCAGTCATGAGCACACGCCGCCCGTGACTCATGACGGCATGGAGCCGTCATAAGTAAGGGAGCAATACGCCCACCCACTAGCATCACCTGCACCGCAGCGGAATTTGCGCTGCGATGAAAAGGTTAACAAGCCTGTTTCTAAGCACTCCTAATGCTTACAGATAAAACTAAAGGCAAAAGGAAACTGTGAGGCCTAAGATTCTGTTTCATTCCTATTCAATATTCAAGGTACACTCAAGTGTACAAAGAGTACACTTGATTCGTCAAAGGTAGCAATAGCAAGCAGGGAAGGCTCACTCCAGTGTGCGTTAGAGGGATTGAAACTCCGATACAGTATAGTCAAATCTAAGTCCCTTGTACAGAGTAGGGGCATAATTTAGAGGGCAGTCTGGAATGAAACGACTACAATCTCTCCAGGGGCATATTGAAGCTAGCGAAGGCGAACAGCTTCGGACCACGATGACTAGAGACTGCCTCCTGTCTCTGCCATCCTGCCTATGCACTCCCTTATAGACACGGAGCCCCTATTTGTCCTCTCCATTCCGCCTGACCTCAAAATGGCGGCCCAACCAAGACTGCCTACTTAGAAACTCCTGACTTCGACTTCTTTGAGGGCGCCCTGAAGGAGGAACTGGCGAGCCACGAGGTGCATAAAACCCTAGGAACTGCCTCCTGCCCCTGTTCTCCCACGTAGCTGTCAGCTCCTGAACCTTGTCCTCTCTCCTAGCTATCTGCTCCTAAACCGGAGTCCCTAGTTTATCACTGTGATCTCGGTCCCCAAGATCGCCATATCCGAGACGGTATATCCCCTCCGTTACCACCTCGCACCATATCCCGTTCAGGCAGACACGTAGACTCCCCAACAACAGCGTCCCTGACGACAGGCATCCCGCCCCTCTCTCCCTTGCAGGAACCAATCAGACGCACCGCAGGACCGGAAGGGATACCCCGAGAACCCGGAAGTCCCGCCTCTCCTCCGACGGACGGATACAGAAAAGCCGGAAGGGAAGACACAAGCGTCGTCGAAGGATTGTGGCAGGAGACTTCGGCTGGACCGGTGACGGACGGAGAAGACGGGATAGGAGAACGCGAGGAGTGGTCCGAAGAGTGGTGGAGTCCCACGGAGGTGGCTGGAGAGCGGCCGTAACTCGGAGGAGAGTTACGGCGGAGCGCGTGAGTACCAGTTGCTCCCTTGTGCCTGTGTACATAGTTAGAAACCCCTCCTAGTGTAAATTGTTCCCGCTATCCTAGGCACGTCACCAGTAAGCACTAGTTAGGTTGTAAATACGCACTGCACACTGTATAATAGAGCACCCCTCTCCCCACCTCCCGGAACACTTCTGTTTCTTTCCTTCCCTTGAGCCCTACCTTACCTATACCGCCCCCACTTCCTCTTCATTTCCACACACTCCCGGGTTAACGGTGAAGGTACCGGAACAAGAGTCCAAGCACAGCTAACGGCTCCCTCTTTTTCTCTTGTTTGCCCTCCGAGGTGTTCTCCGACCACAGCAAGGCGGCTACATCAAAGAACCGGACGATCCTTGGACCCCATCCCGCCAGGACCGCAGAGAAGAAGACGTACCCACCTTCCTGGGTGTTGGACCGGACCCTTATACCGTCCCCGAAATACCTTGTACAAAAACACTCAATAAATCACTATCGCCCACTATATCCGGCCTCCGCGCCTGCTTTACCAGTCCGCCGACCGCCCACGATCACAATCACCTATTGCACCTGACTTTAATATGGCAGCCCATCCAGGTCCTCATTTCTCTGTACACCTGGCCGCAACCACCTTAGGGGCACCATGTAGCAGGCGCAGGTGAGCCGCGCCGCGCCGCATCTCAAGCCCTGGTCACTGCTACCTGCTCCATACCCGCCCCCCCCCCTAGGTGGCCACTGCCCACCCCACTCCAAAAACAAAACCAACTAAACTTACCCTATTCCCCATCTCCCCCTGACCCACCCGACCGCTCCTCGATTCCCTCCACTCATAGTTATAGACAGAGCATCCTCCGTCAACAGCCCTGTCCCTGGCCTCTACTAACAGCCCCGTTCTGCAGCGTCTAGCCACCCCGTCCCCCAAGCTACAGAATAGCCCACCACAAGACACTATCCACACCAACCTCACGATCACTCCAGTTAGAATGCCTTCCACCTCGACACCACCCCTCAACCCACTCTCCTCACCCTACATAAAACAGCACGGCCATAACTCCTTCTCGATCACCCTCCCTCCCAACCTCTCTCCGAAACCTAAAAAACCCTCAAACATAAACTGATCAAGCAATTCCCTAAATCCCTCTTTGACGACTTATACCACTGTTCCACTATAGGCCAAATAAAAATGGACCTCATATTCCACACAATTAGGCCCACCTATTGGATATCCTCCCTGAGAGAAAGATGCAAAATCACCAAAACGACCAAGACGACCCATAGCTGCAAACTCTCATTCTACGCCCCCCCCCGCCGCACTGCGGGATCACCTCGGTGACCATCTACTCTAATGCACAGTCCTGATCCAAGCCAACAATGCCAACCTTGAGGCTTTTGACCTCCTCTTCCCCCTCTCTACTTACCAACAGCACCCACACACTACCCCCATACCCACCGCTTCCCGCCCACTGGGGAAGCCAATCCCCCATACTGAACACTCTCCCTATTCCACCTCCCGTTACCTCAACCACCGCTGCACACCCTCTGTCCCTCTGCAATCCCCCCACCCCCAATGTCACAACCCCCCTGTTCTACCACATCCTCCAGAACATCCCCCTGCGCGGATCCCCCCCATTCTGTTCTGGGCGACTGCAATCCACATCCCGAGTCTCCCTTTCCCCGTCCTCCACCCCCCAGCAAGAAAAATAGACTACCTCATCCTGATCCCTCATATCCTACATCACATCCCATAACCCAAACTCCCACATCAACTATCAACAATAGTCAACACAACTCTGCCAGCGCTCCCCCCCGCCGAAGAGTTCACACCCAGTTGCAACCCACCCCCCTTCAAGAAGAGATGGATTGCTGCCTCACCCGCATTGAAAGCCAACTCACCACCTTAATACAGGGCCTGAATCTCATCCTAACCAACCTCTCGACACTCCAAACCCCCCCCCCCCCCTCCCCCACAACTCCAACTCCAGCCCCACCTCCTCCCTCCACTCCCACCTTAGGCCTCCCAACCCCCTGTCCCCCAACCAGTCAGCTCACCCTCCCTCTTCCTAGGCCCTGAGACCGAAGAGGGCTGAGCCCTGATTCCCATCAGAAGCGGCTGCTCCTTCACGCTGCTCCCAGCTCTACCTACCATCTGGTATCGTAGCGCTACACCGCAAGACTCGCTTTCTGCCTGACTGAACATTAGAAGCTATCTCAGCGCTAGATTGCCTGTTTAGTTTAAATATTTGCTAAAGTAAATTACATCGCTAAATTACCCGTTTGTCTCATAATTGCCAATTGGATTTTAATTGTAGCGCTAGATTGCCTTAGAGCGCTTTTATAATATTTTAATTGTGTAGTGCTGCCTGTTTAGATCGTCTGTGCCTGACTGTGCTGGTGCCACTGGCATTTGCATCGCGCCCACTGGGTCTATACCCCAATCCTGTTTCTGTTTTTGGCTTGCAGCCATTTTGTTGTTGTTGTTGTGCCCCCCTGGCCGGATATCCTCCACACACCCGCCTTCCAGCTGCTCCTCCCTCGCCCCTCCCCTTCCACTATCCACATATGTCAGATGCATTTGCGCGCAGCGTTCCCGCGCAGCAGTCGCGCACTATGCGCGCCGAAGGTACGCCAAAGGTAAGCCCGTCTACGCCCGTCCGCGCCTGGACCGCGCCCAGCGCCAAACCCCCTGGTCCCCACCATACCCACCCAACTCGCTTTACGTATGACGCCACTCTCCTCGCCCTTAACCCCGGACGCACCCCACAATGCTGCGTAGCTACCCCAGGACACACCCACGGACCATTCGCATGCCACTCATGCAAATTCGCCTGCATCAGTACCCACACCAAATCGTCCACCTCCAAACACAGCTCCGACCCTACCCACCTGAAGTGCATCCTGCTGAACACCCGCTCGGTCCACAAACGCGCCACTGAACTCTGGGACCTACTCGACACCACATCACCAGACATCGCCTTCCTTACAGAAACCTGGATGAACGCATCATCAGCGCCCGACATCGCCATAGCCATCCCGGACGCTTACAAGATCATCCGAAAAGACCGCACCAACCAAACAGGAGGAGGCATCGCCATCGCCCATAAGAACACCATCCGAATCACGACCAGCTCCGACAATAACCTCGCGACCGCCGAACACCTTCACTTCCAGATCCACACCGACCCAAGGACCACACTTAGAGGCACCCTCATCTACAGACCACCAGGAACCCGCACACAATTTAATGAAGATATCACTGACTTTATCAGCCCACATGCCCTCACCTCCGAGAACTACATTTTACTGGGAGACCTCAACTTCCACCTTGAAAAGAAGAACGACAACAACACTACCACCCTTCTGGACAACCTGGCCAATCTCTGACTCAAACAACTTGTTGACACCCCCACCCACCTTGCCGGACACAAGCTCGACCCTATCTTCACCTCCAGCAAACACATCTCCTTCGACCACACCACGGCTCTCCATTGGACGGACCACAGCTGCCTTCACTTCAGCTACAAAAAGACCACGACCCACATCCCACCACAATCTATTCCTCGAAGAAACTGGAACAACATCACCACCGACCAACTCCTCACATCGCTTAACCAAAACCCCCCCGCCACATCATCGGACCCAAACCAAGCTGCCACCAAACTCACACAATGGATCACCCACAGCGCTGACAGATTAGCACCCTTAAAAAACCACCAGATCAAACAAGGTAGCAAAAAGGCCCCTTGGTTCAACGATGACCTTAAGAAATCCAAGAAACTATGTCGTACCCTCGAGAAAACCTGGAGAAAAAACCCAACCACTAACAACCTGACCTCCCTCAAGGACATCACCCGCAAACACCACCAACTGATCCGATCCACCAAAAAATCAGCATTCAAGGATCGACTCGACAACAACACACACAACAGCAAAGAATTATTCAACATCGTCAGAGAATTTACCAACCCCACCGCCGGCACCAACAACATCCCCCCCTCCCAAGACCTCTGCGACTCCCTATCCTCTTTCTTCCACAACAAAATCGCCGACATTCATAACAGCTTCGGAAGCTTGTCCGAAGAACAACCCACTCCACCCACCTCCGAACCAAAACAGCACTCTCACAACCTTATTGCATGGAACCCAATCACGACTGAAGACACCATCCGCCTGATGAACTCCATCCACTCAGGATTGCCAACCGACCCATGTCCCCACCACATTTTCAACAAAGCAGACTCTATCATTGCACCCCATCTTTGCGATGTCATCAACTGCTCCTTCAACTCCGCCACCTTCCCAGAAAGCTGGAAACATGCCGAACTCAGCGCCCTTCTGAAGAAACCCACAGCGGACCCCTCTGAACTTAAAAACTACCGCCCCATCTCACTCCTCCCCTTCCCGGCCCAAGTCATCGAGAAAGCCATCAATAGTCAGCTCGCCGCCTTCCTTGAATCCAACAATTCACTTGACCCCTCACAGTCCGGCTTCCGAGCCAAACACTGCACCGAAACCGCCCTCTTCGCTGCTACAGACGACATCCGAAAGCTACTGGACAATGGAGAAACAGTTGCCCTCATCCTACTTGACCTCTCCGCCGCCTTCGACACAGTCTGTCATAACACCCTCATACAACGCCTCAGCAACATCGGAATACAAGGAAAAGCTTTGGACTGGATCATCTCGTTCCTCGCCGGAAGAACCCAGAGAGTCCGCCTCCCCCCATTCAAATCAGAGGCAACCAAAGTCATCTGCGGCGTAACACAAGGATCATCACTCAGTCCCACCCTCTTCAACGTGTACATGAGTCCCCTCGCATCCATCACGCGACAACACAACCTCAACATCATCTCCTACGCTGACGACACCCAGCTGATCCTCTTCCTCACCAAAGACCCAAACACCGCCAAAACCAATCTACCGAAGGAATGAAAGAAGTAGCCGTATGGATGAAGAACAGCCGTTTAAAACTAAACTCGGACAAAACGGAAGTCCTCATCTTAGGATCATCCCCCTCAGCATGGGACGACTCATGGTGGCCACCGGCCCTGGGCACAGCACCCATACCTACAGACCACGCACGTAACCTGGGCTTCATCCTAGACTCCTCCCTTTCGATGATCAGACAAGTCAACGCCGTCTCATCATCATGCTTCAACATCCTACGCATGCTCAAAAAAATCTACCGCTGGATCCCCACCGAAACAAGAAAGACAGTCACCCACGCACTAGTCACTAGCCGACTGGATTATGGAAACACCCTCTACGCCGGAACCACAGCCAAACTACAGAAAAAACTCCAACGCATCCAAAACGCATCAGCCAGACTCATACTGGACATCCCCCTTCAAGCTCACATTTCCGGTCATCTGAAAGATCTCCACTGGCTTCCCGTCAACAAGAGAATAACGTTCCGTCTCCTCACCCACGCACACAAGGCCCTCTACGACCTCGGACCCGAATGCCTCAACAAACAACTATCCTTCTACACACCCACCCGCCAACTACGTTCATCCAATCAAGCCCTCGCCACAATCCCGCGCATCAATAGATCCACCATGGGAGGAAGATCATTCTCCTACCTAGCGGCCAAAACCTGGAATTCTCTCCCCACTCACCTCCGCCTCACACAGAACCACCTTTCCTTCAGAAAGCAGTTAAAAACCTGGCTATTCGATAAATAATGCACCCACCCTCACTCAAGCGCCTTGAGACCCTCTGGGTGAGTAGTGCGCTATACAAATTACTGAACTTGAACTTGAACTATGGAGGCCATGTCCCCGGAGGAAGTGCTCGAGCTGGCCTCCTCTTACATCACCCCTCCAACCCACGACCTGCAATCTGCAATCCAGGTAATCACGGGGATCAGAAGTGAATACTCTGTCCAGAAACCCCTCAGACCCCCAGCCTCCCTCATCACCATCCCCATGGAACCAAAAAAAGAATCTCACTGCACTAACTGCATGCTCATAAACTGCAGCTCTGCCACGAAACATGCTACTGAGCTGGCAGAATCCATTCTCAATCACGACATTGACATAGCTTTCATCACCGAGACCTAGCTCAATGACTCCTCTCCTCCGATCCTGGATATGCTCGTACCCCCGGGCTTCTCTATCATCAACAAAGATAGAAAAGTCCAAAAAGGCGGAGGCGTGGCAATTATCCACAATAACCTATCAGTGTCCGAAACCGATAACATCAGTTAGAACTCCTTCAAATGCCTAACCTCCAGCATCAAAACCTCCAACAATAATCTAGTGCACTGCCACCTACTGTACCACCCCCCCAGGCAACACCGTCACGTTCACGGAACACCTATCAGACCTAATCGCTCACTGTTCTCTCCAAGATACCAACAACATCATTCTAGGAGACCTTAACCTCCACTGGAATGATAAGAACAGTGTTCCAGTACAAAACCTAAATGAGCTACTCCATACCAGCAACCTCACCCAGCGCTGCTCAAAAGAAACCCACAACAAAGTTGCAATCCTGGATGCCATCATCACCCAACATGACACAATCACTATAGATCACATCCTTCCGATCGATTGGTCAGATCATCACCTTATCCTATTCCACCTCCCTCAACAGATCATGACTCTTCCCTCCATCTCTGATCCCCCCCACATGGTCGAGAAACATATCGCAGATCAACACAGATGATTTAGAAGAGAAAATATCCTCCCTCCTGCCCATCTCCCCAGAAGGCCACTCCACTGAAGAACTCACATCCCACTACAATGTTACCATGTCCTCCATCCTAGACGAACTAGCCCCACTGAAAAAAAACAGGAACATCCCCTCCAGATCCTGATTCAACAAGGACATTAATGAGGAAAGAAGGCAACTCAGAGCCACAGAACGTCTCTGGAAAAAGAATCCCTCCTCCAGCCGTTACGAAGAACTCAGAGCAGCAAGACGAAAATACAAACAACATATCAATAATGAAAAATCCAACTTTTTCTGCATCGCGCTGGACAAGGCCAAAAACAGACCAAGAGAACTCTTTGACATAATAAAAAAACAAACGTCCAAGCCAGTGACCTCCCTCGTCCAGCCCTCTAAAGCCTTATGTGACAACTTCGCCAACTTTCACTGGACATTAACCTCCCCCCCCACAACCCCCCCGACAAAGACTGCTCTCTTACAATCGAAACTACCGTGAGAAGGCTACCGGCAACTACCTGGTCTTCCTTCGACCCCATCACAGAAGCTGAGATCCTCAACTTAATCTCCGCCTCCAAGCCCTCGTCACACAACCTCGACCCCATTCCCTCTCAAATGGCCAAAGAGCTGAAACTCACCCTGCCTCCACTTTGGTGCGAAATCATAAACAGCTCCCTAAAAACGGGTACCATACCAGATTGCCTTAAAGTCGGCCAAATCACTCCTCTTCTGAAGAAACCAGGCTTAGACTCTACCGACCTGAATAACTTCAGACCGGTCTCCAATCTCCCCTTCCTAGCCAAAATCCTAGAAAAATGCGTTCTCCGTCAACTGAACAAACATATTCACAACATTAATTTGCTAGACCATCACCATTCAGGCTTTAGAAAAGGCTACAGCACTGAAACTGCAATCCTCAACATCATGGACGACATCCTCTACTCCCTCGACTCAGACCACTGCTGTCTACTCATCCTCCTAGACTTGTCAGCAGCCTTTGACACTGTAGACCATAATCTTCTCATCAAAGCTCTCAAAGAACGGGTAGGTGCAGACGAAGTAGTCCTTCAATGGTTCTCCTCCTTCTTCCAAAATCGCTCCCAAAGAGTAAAAATCAAATCCTTTGCTCTGACCTCCTCCCTGTGAACCGAGGTGTCCCTCAAGGATCCATTCTCTCCCCTCAACTGTTCAACATATATATATGGAACCCCTCACCTCCATTCTGAAAAAAGCGAACATCCCTTTTCATCTATATGCAGATGACACTCAAATCTACTTGGAAACCTCCTCCTTTAACAACATCCTAAGGCTCAACAACACTCTCAGAGAAGTCCAAGAATGGCTATCAACGAACCACCTCAAACTCAATCAGGGAAAAAACGAGATCCTCCTCATCTCCAACAAGGAAGAAAACCAGCAAATCGCTGAATGGTTGAAAGCAATTGATGCCCTCAACGGAAATCTCTCCCTGGCAACCTCGGTAAAATCACTGGGAATCACCCTTGACCCCAAACTATCCATGTCAAATCACATCAAGAACTCCGCCAAGAGTGCCTTCCTCAATCTGAAGCTCCTCAACAAAATCAAACCCCACATCCCTCCTTTCGACCTCAAACAAGCCACCCAATCTCTGGTGCTGTCCAGACTGGACTATGGGAACGCAGTCCTCTCTGGTACACCTCGATCCCACCTAGCCCCTCTCAAAACCACCCTCAATGCAGCAGCCAGAATGGTCACTGGAATCATAAAATTTGACCATATATCTCCCACACTCTCTAAAATGGCTCCCTGTGGAAATGCAAGCCACCTTCAGAACTGCCTGCCTCACACACAAAACCCTGCACACAGGGAAACCGGAATACCTAGCCTCCAAACTCAAGAAAGCCGGTCAATCAAGAAGCCTCAGGAGTTCAAATGCCTTCCTTCTCATCCCCCTGAAAACGCGTGAACAAAAGACTGCAGCCCGCTCTTTTGCAGGCAACGCTCTGAAAATCTGGAACTCCATCCCAGTCGACATCAGAACCACCCCCTCCTTTCCAAAATTATAAAGCCTCCTAAAAGCCTTTTACCTCAACCGCGCCTTCCCGAACGCAATTACGTGACTCAAACGCCTCCACCAGGGAGTCACCTGACATCGCGCTCGCACCGGACATCCATCAGACACCGCACGATCAATCAGCCCTTGGGTCGGCACCGCTAAGAGAAAACTCCAGCACAAGGCTTGCTTTCCCTAGGCTTTGAGACTACCTCTTGAGCCCTCTATCGCAATGTTACTCCTCGGATCCCTCGACCTCTCTACCTCAACAACGCACCTCTGACGTTCAGCAGATCTTTCATGTCTGCACACTTCTATATTTATCTACCATGCCATTATCCTGTATTTGTCTTCTTTACATCATGTTGTAAAGCGCTTCGATACCCTCGGGTCTGGCTAGCGCTATAGAAAACCTCTAAAATAAATAAAAAAATACTCCGTCCCCTCCATGTACATGCTTTGCTTCCACTATCCCGCCTTACTTCTCCCGTCTCCTGGCCCCCACCCTGCTGGCATCAATGTGGCCCTGGGTAACACACACCACATACCATACGTTTTGGCCCCCGGGAAAAGGTTGGCAAGTACTTATGCCCTAGATAGAGCTATAGAGACTTGCAAAGAATTGTGGCAGATTCTGACCTCTCATTTCCCCTAAGGCCTTGTATTCTGGGTCTGTTAACCCATCCAGAAGTCCGGCGGGTTCCATAGGGGAGGGGAGGGTGGTAAAGGAGAGAGATTCTTTTGGCTCCGTGGAGTATCAATTTTATTAACTCTCAATGTGTTTCAACTTGTTGTAATTGCCCAGGCATTCGTCCCGTTTTATATTTGAAGAGCATGTAAACTGTTTGTGTAATGCCGAAAACTTCAATAAACTCTATTTGAGTAAAAAAAAAAAAGAGTACCATTGAGTTGGTTAACAATAACCTCTTGTGCTCTTGTTATTCAGCGCCAAGATGTCACCAGTGATGAACATGTTATTTACAGATATGGTATGTTATGTTTGTGAGCGAAGTGTTTACCCGTATGCAGTTGGCAGGTTTTTTAGGGGAATGGTTCATTCTAAGTGGTTGTGCATTTTGACTGTGGACAGACAGACAGTGCTGTTCCCTTCGAAGTGCATCATGGAACTCGGCTTGGAGGAGAACAAGTTTCCTCCCTGTAGTCTGTGACTGACCAAGGTAAAATGTAAGGATCATTGCTGATGGTACTGCCTCCTTTAAAAACATGAAGCAGAGGGAAGCAATGCCGGCTGACGTGTTCTGCGGCCATTTTGGTGGGTGGGACATCGGTGAGTGAAAATGAAGGTTCATCGAGAAGCACCTCAGACACAAGAGTTACTGTTCGGTGACACTACTCTTCCACTGCTGGCCTCCTCGATGTTCACGAACGGAGAAAAGTGTTGGTCCTTTGGGATGTATGGACAAGGAGGATCGTCCCACTGCCTCGGTCAGAGTCAGCAAATGAAAAATAAAACAATATAATTGTTTTATTTTTCATTTGCCAGCCCTGAGCCAGCTTGCGCAGGGAGGGGCGGGGCATGGGGAGAAAGAGAGCCGAGAGCCAGGGAGGCCGGTATGCTCAGGCCGGCCAAAATGCACATGCGCACTTAGGTTTTTCCAGCCCAGCTGCATTGAAGCAATACAAAGGGTCCCTGTAAACAAATAATAAATATACATACAATTATTGTTTCACTAAATCAAAAACACAATTCAAAAATTAATAAGGTGCACTGTTATTTAATCACAATGAGCTTGTCTTTCAAAATTCATTGTAAGCAATAATAACAATGTCATCACAGTGCCCCAGAGTAAAAAGGGGGAAAGGTGAAAATGGAGTGTTAGTGTAAGGGAGGAAATGTGCAAAGTGGGTGAAGTGCAATAACAATATATTCACAATTTGCAGTTCAAAAATACAACTGGCTACAGGTCTCTGAGCCAATAAATAGGATAACTAATATCCGAACAATTAGTATAACAACATGCATCTGACGCTGATAATTAATATTCAATATACTGGTGGCGTCTGCTAGTGTAGAAAAGTAGCCGTCGACGTTTCGACCCCAAGACTACAGCAGTAGGTGCAAATCACACCTTACAAAGGGGTCTTCTTCAGGACGAAAAGGACACAGGAGTACACTGGTATATCTGTCAAAAGTGAGTTAAAAAGTGTATTACTATTCACACTAGAATTAAGTAAATTAAACGCTAAAAAGCGTAACAGAAAATGTCTCATTACAAAGAACAAAATATTACCATGGTCAGTGGGTAAATAATTGCCCACGTCAGTAGGTGACGCTGTACGTATCAAAGGCGTGAATATATCACTCCGACTCACTCAGACGCGCCAAAGGTCGTCAAATATCTGAAATACAAGGTCCCCACCGGGACAGACATTGTAACCTTCTGCTAAAGTAGCTCTGAAACAAGACTATATAATAAATCTTCGGTTACTCTCAAAAACTGGAAATTAGGGGAGATATGCAAAATCTTGCAACGTCTTCCAGAAATACAAAACCAAAACGAAAGACAACACAACCTCCATTTCTAAACAGGATAAAACATAAATGTCACATCAAACAAAGTAGTCAGTTCGCTATGATTGACCCTTATCTCATAATAAGGTCCTAGCTGGACCTCCAAAGACCACATTCAAAGGTACATACTATTGTGCAAGATCACGTCAATGCAAGAACACATACCTTTAGCTCACAATAGTGTGATTTTCTTTAAGGACAATTGGCGGGGGGGTAACATATGGTTAAAAACTTGACCTTAGCGTGACCTAGGACAAAAATGGAGAGAACATAAATGCAAATGTCACCCACTGAAACAGTTGTCTAAAATGCATACAAAAATACGTGGTCAGTCAATAGAAACAACCTACCTAATCACTTGTATAGTCCCCGTCACTATCTCCACCTGTATGACGGAGGGAGCTCAACTCTCGAGTTCTCATGAATTTATCCTAGGGAAAAGAACTGAGGGATAGGTTTACTCTTAAGGAAACCGCTATTGTTACGTGGGTCTAATACCGTATTGGTATCGCAGTCTTACCTCAGGCGAACGCCGTATGCGCCTATAATCTCACTCCTTTGTGTCAGCACTTCCGGGTAAATCAATACCCGAACAGCGCGAGGAGCTACGTAAAGGCGTCTAAAATAGATAACGGACTCCTCATGGGCGGTTACTAGATTGTGCGTCTGTAATGTTACCAAGCTGCATTGAAAAGCTGGGATGGAGAAACCACCACAGACTCCCTAGTCCGGGCAGAGCGTCTTTCCAGCGCGCTCAGACCAATCCCTGCGCTGCTTTCACATGAGAGCAGCGTGGGGATTACAGGGAGTACATGACGTGCCCCCAGTGCTTGCTGGTACCAGGAAGGACAAGGCCGAGCGCAATGCGGTTGACAGCTCCAGGTAAGTGTTTCTTTTTTTAATATTAACTCCACCTAGGGCGCGCTCCCTCCCACGCCCTCTCTACCCGCTCCACCACCTCTTTATTGTGACGACCGTCACTGAAGGAGGACCCGATATAGGTCGCAACAGTATCTTAATACACAGTGTAGTGTAAGTTATACCAATGGTCACAGTCAGGGCTGGCCTTTGCTAAGAGAGCGCCCTGGGCGTGGGCGGAGAGAATTTGGTGCACTTGCTGATGGTACTTGTTAGACCTGACATCATTGGCTTGAGTCTCTCCTCCATTTTTTCTGTTTGCCTCTACTGTTTTACGATGTTTTGCTGGTATATGCTTTGGGCGCCGTGTCACTGCTGATCAGTGCCATAGCGCAAGTGCTCCCGATGTTAAATTGATGTATCTATTGTATCCATGTTTGGCCTATTTTGGTTTACTGTCAGTCCCTAGTCTAGTGCACCAGGCGTGCCGGGGCTTGTAAATACAAATGCCGCTCGTGGGCTTGCAGCACGTGTTGTGCCACCCACAGGAGCGGCCTCGTAAAAGCATGTCTACGGGTCGGTCATTGCGAGACCCACGTGCAGTCTTGTACTGTCACGCAGGCTGCGCAGGTATACCTACTTGCCAGCCCCTCCAACCTTCCCTTGACTTCATGTTAGTCACCCCTATGGTAGGCCCACGGGCAGGGTGCATTGTACGTCTAAAGGTAGGACACGCCTGACCAAGTTGGCATGTCCTGATAGTGAAGTACCGCCATCTTCGTGCTTCACTATTGCGAGGTAGCTTGCTCTCCGTTGGATAGAATGGGCCGCCGGGATTGTTAACGCTATGATCCTAGCTGGCTCGGGGAGCATGGTGCAATGTCGAGTTTGGTATCCCTGAACTCGGGGTTTAATTACGCATCCGTTGGTGTGGATGGTTTTTGGACTCTGGGTTCGAAAATAGTACTTTTAGAAAGTGTCTATTTTCTTGTCTAATCAAATCTGGTTTCTGCTGGTCTTGCGTGTGTGTGACAGGAGCTGTGTGGCTCCACAGGTCTGGATGAGTCAGTGTGGGATGAGTGGGACATTCACGTTGAGAGTAGGGGGAGAGTAGTTGTTGATAGCCTGCCTGGCCTGATACAATGCTGGCTCCACCTCCTGCTAAGCGACTGATGGCTCTGTGCCTGCCATGGACGATCCTAGCCCCACCTCCTGCCAGGAGGGCGATAGCTCTGCTCCTGCCAGTATCAATGCTGGCTCCACCTCCTGCTGGGCGTCTGAGGACCCAGCCCGGCTCAATGAATAGGCCAGGTGCTACTGCCTAGCTCCACCCACCACAGACCCAGGATGTTGGGAAATCCCCGGCATAGACAAAGGGATCAAAGACGAGAAGGGGTATAAGAGAAGGACCCCTGAACTAGGAAATCAGATCACTTCTGACAAGGAACCCTGTAACCAAGGACAAGAGGCCTGCTAATCTAAGGACTGCCTACCCCTTCTGCCAGTGTGCTGTTGTTGGGGGAATCCTGCAGTGCTTCTTTATTTTTGCCAAGGAACCAGGAGAGAGGAACTGTGTGTGTACTCTCACGCTTGCTAAGAAAATCTCCAAGGACTGGAAGAGTGCCAGTCTCCTGCTGAAGTCACAGGGCTAAAGGACTTCATCTGCTAAGGTGCTATTTGCTGGAAGTGTGAATCCAGCACCTCTGAAAGAACCAGCAATCACGACGACCGGACGCCGGGCCCGACCGACGCCAGCAGCAACGCCAGTGAGTGGGAGTACGGCTCTAGCTCCAGAGGACCTCGTGTCTGCACCGCTGCTGATCGCATCAACTGTGTGCCCTTCGACGCCGTGAGCGCTGCTCACTCTGTGCAACCGCATCATCGACGACGCCTGCTGAGGCCTGATCGACACCGAAGACGCGACGCCGGATTGCTCGACGCCGCTGATCATCGTGTGCTGCATTTTCCTAAAGGTACTGTGTTGTTAGGGGTCCGTGTGACTCCAGGCTCGACGTAGCGCTCCTCGCGGTCGACGCCGAACCTGTGGATTAACTTTGCCTCGACGTTGTGTAGCTCCCGTGTGAGTTACCCTATTGCTAAGAACTGTGTTTCCAAGAAGAAGATTGCTTGATACTAAAGACTTTTTGTGCTAAAGAAGAAACTACCTTTGAACTATCCTTTTTCCTTCCCAATGTATTTATTCCGATTGTGTACAGTTTTTTGTTATTTGGTCTTGTGCTAAGCCTTATATAAAAATACTTATTTTTATAATACTACGGTGTCGTGTCCATTTGTAGTGTATTCACTGTATTACTGTATGTGGTCATAATTGCTTAACACACAGCCTCTGAGATAAGCCTGTTCTGCTCTGCCAAGCTACCAAGGGGGTGAGCAGGGGTTATCGAAGGGTGTGATCCCCTTGCCCTGACTAGAAAAGGAGTGCCCCTATTTGTCAGAAGTGCATACCTCTGCCAACTAGAGACAGCCGGTTCTAACAGTACTGAATTAAATGAGGCAGCAGGGGGTTCTCATTTGTTTCCACTGGTCAGTACCTGGATGAGCAGGGACTGGCCCCCGAAGGCAAACATCCCTGGACCTTCCCCAGCTCACCTACATCACCCATAGCTTAGCTGCCTCCGCAGGTGATGGTTTTGTTGATGTGTGCCAGCAGGGGTCAGAGGGTGAAGGGAGGGCAAGGAAGGGGGCTAAAGCGTTGTGAAAAACATCCCCTGCCGGCTGTGTGTGTGTGCCAGGAAGCTGCCTCAGCCCAGGTTACCACACACGACGGGGAAGGGGGCTGAAGCCCTTTGAGCCCAATTGGCGTCACGCACCTGCTTAATGCACGCAGCTCCATCAGAACATTGGCGCCCTGGGCCGTGCCCAGCTCGCCCATTCTAAAGGTCGGCCCTGGTTACAACTCTTCTCAGACCTCTTGGCCGTGCACTCAGTCTCTCTCTTCTCGTGGTGGTGCAGTGGGTTAGTAGAGAAGAGAAGATCAAAGGGGTCAGGCGAAAAGATCCATTTCTCATACATGCCAACCATTCAGGACAGGGACATGGGAGATTTAAAGTAAAAAATCGGGAGAATGAAAATTCCCCATTGACTTCTATTGTAGAAAAGGACATTTTAGGCGGGAACACTGAAATAAAGCCATTTTTGGCTTGACAAATCGGTAGTCAACCACCCGAATCGGGTCTATTGGCATGTATGATTTCTCTGCACGAGTCATTATAAACACCTTTACTTGGCTTCTCTGTACAAGCACCAACCAATTCCAGTTCCCTGGACGGAAGAGGCCCCGCGCTAGATGGAAAACCAAGCCGTGCGCAGCTCTGCGTGTTGTGGGAGTCTGTGCCTGTGGTTGGTTGGCAGCGTCGGGGCGGAAGAGGGGAGGCTGGCCCCGTTCCCTGGCTCCTCGGCCCTCTTCGGGTTTCAGACTCCAGATGTAGCATTCCGCGCTCGTGAGATCCTCTCCCCCACACTAATGACTTGTACAGGTCCCCCCGCCGCCGCGCTCTTTATTGGGCGGGAGCCCCGCAGGGTGTTAACGAGCTCCCTCCAGGAAGTAGAGGGCTCTTTCCTTCACGATGTACCTTTACGGTTTTGGAGATCCGCAGGGAAACGTCCATTTGCCCTCTGCCTGGGATAGGCCTGCGGTGCTGGGTTCAGGGATCGTCTACTGCTCGCAGGAGCCGCCATCTTGGGGACTTGGGCATTCAAACCAATGCGACACAGTCACAGGCATGTTAGATCAGTGCCGTCGAGTCACACCTGGAACCCCAGAGACCCACGCTGCCAGCTGCCACCTGCCAAGTCACATAGACTCATACTGTTCTATAGCACAAGGTTAGGACGGGCAGTGCTCACAGGATCAGAGCAGCTCATTGCTCACAGGAGACCCTTAGTCCCCGGGTCCAAGAGACTCCTATTAAACCCATAACTCACAGGGTCAGAGGAGCCCATATTTGCATGGCCAGAGTGGCACACACTCATGGGGGTTGAGAGAGCCATTGTCACGGGTTATAAAGAAATCCATAGTGACGGGCTCAGGTAGAGACCCATTGTCACGACCATATATTCGAAGAGAACAATAATCGCATGGTCAGAGAGGCAGAAACTAACGGTCAGAGTGACTGAGAGAGACATACTCATGGCGTCAGAGGGACATATGCTCACGGGGTCAGAGAGACCCATGGTCACAAGGTGAGAAGGACCAATAGTCAGGGGATCGGAATAGACCTCCGAGTCAGAGAGAGCCATACTCGCAGGGTCTGAGAAGCAGAATCTCACTGGTTCAGAGAGGAGCATACATCCTCACAGGGTCAGAGAGCCCTATACCAATGTTTTAAAGGGGAAAATAGAGGCTCATACACACAGGGCCGAAGAGTATGTTCAGCACTATGGTGATTATATAGACGGCTGAGGGAAGCCGTCGTGCTTAGAGGCAGAGGTTCTGAGGGTCCAGGAGGCCGACGTGCTGAGGGCCTGGGAAGCAGAGGTGCTGAGGGCCAGAGAGACAGACAGAGAGGCAGAGGCGCTGAGGGCCAGAGAGGCAGAGGTGCTGAGGGTCAGAGAGGCAGAGGTGCTGAGGGTCAGAGAGGACGAGGCGCTGAGGGCCAGAGAGGCAGAGGTGCTCAGGGCCAGAGAGGCAGAGGTGCTGAGGGCCAGAGAGGCAGAGGTGCTGAGGGCCAGAGAGGCAGAGGTGCTGAGGGCCAGGGAGGCAGAGGCGCTGAGGGCCGGGAGGCAGAGGCGCTGAGGGTCGGAGAGGCAGAGGTGCTGAGGGCCGGAGAGGCAGAGGTGCTGAGGGCCAGAGAGGCAGAGGCGCTGAGGGCCAGAGAGGCAGAGGCGCTGAGGGCCAGAGAGGCAGAGGCGCTGAGGGCCAGAGAGGCAGAGGCGCTGAGGGCCAGAGAGGCAGAGGTGCTGAGGGTCAGAGTGGCAGAGGTGCTGAGGGTCAGAAAGGACGAGGCGCTGAGGGCCAGAGAAGCAGAGGTGCTGAGGTCCAGAGAGGACGAGGTGCTGAGGGCCAGAGAGGCAGGGGTGCTGAGGGCCAGAGAGGCAGAGGTGCTGAGGGTCAGAGAGGCAGAGGTGCTGAGGGTCAGAGAGGACGAGGTGCTGAGGGTCAGAGAGGACGAGGCGCTGAGGGCCAGAGAGGCAGAGGTGGTGAGGGCCAGAGAGGCAGAGGTGCTGAGGGTCAGAGGGGCAGAGGTGCTGAGGGTCAGAGGGGCAGAGGTGCTGAGGGTCAGAGAGGACGAGGCGCTAAGGGCCAGAGAGGACGAGGCGCTGAGGGCCAGAGAGGACGAGGCGCTGAGGGCCAGAGAGGCAGAGGTGCTGAGGGCCAGAGAGGCAGAGGTGCTGAAGGCCAGAGAGGCAGAGGCGCTGAGGGCCAGAGGGGCAGAGGTGCTGAGGGCCAGAGGGGCAGAGGTGCTGAGGGCCAGAGGGGCAGAGGTGCTGAGGGCCAGAGGGGCAGAGGTGCTGAGGGCCAGAGAGGCAGAGGCGCTGAGGGCCAGAGAGGCAGAGGCGCTGAGGGCCAGAGAGGCAGAGGCGCTGAGGGCCAGAGAGGCTGAGGGCCAGAGAGGCAGAGGTGCTGAGGTTCAGAGAGGCAGAGGTGCTGAGGGTCAGAGAGGACGAGGCGCTGAGGGCCAGAGAGGACGAGGCGCTGAGGGCCAGAGAGGCAGAGGTGCTGAGGGCCAGAGAGGACGAGGCGCTGAGGGCCAGAGAGGCAGAGGTGCTGAGGGCCAGAGAGGCAGAGGTGCTGAGGGCCAGAGAGGACGAGACGCTGAGGGCCAGAGAGGCAGAGGTGCTGAGGGTCAGAGAGGACGAGGCGCTGAGGGCCAGAGAGGCAGAGGTTCTGAGGGCCAGAGAGGCAGAGGTTCTGAGGGCCAGAAAGGCAGAGGTGCTGAGGGGCAGAGGGGCAGAGGTGCTGAGGGGCAGAGAGGACGAGGCGCTGAGGGCCAGAGAGGCAGAGGTGCTGAGGGCCAGAGAGGCAGAGGTGCTGAGGGTCAGAGGGGCAGAGGTGCTAAGGGTCAGAGAGGACGAGGCGCTGAGGGCCAGAGAGGCAGAGGTGCTGAGGGCCAGAGAGGCAGAGGTGCTGAGGGCCAGAGAGGCAGAGGTGCTGAGGGCCAGAGAGGACGAGGCGCTGAGGGCCAGAGAGGCAGAGGTGCTGAGGGCCAGAGAGGCAGAGGTGCTGAGGGCACAGGAGGCAGAGGCGCTGAGGGCCCGGGAGGCAGAGGCGCTGAGGGTCGGGAGGCAGAGGCGCTGACGTTTAGAGAGGACAACATGCTAAAGGTCAGGGAAACCCATATGAATATAGAGGCTGATGAGAATATGTATAGGGTCATGAAGCGTTCTTTTGACCATATTCGAACCGTAATTTAGAAGGTGGCTTTTGTTAAACAGGTTTTTAGAGATAGTGAGCAACAGTATTGCTCTAGAAAGTGCGATGACGGTAATGTACTCGAACATATGATGTCTCCAGAGAGTAGAAGACCGTGGAGTTGAGTAAGGCTTGAAAAAGACAAATATGGTGCCAAGTCAATTTATACCAATCTAGATATGATCCGGATAGGAGCTTCAAAAGCACACAAGTCTGACATTTATTTGTTTTTTAATGGTTAGTATTTATAGAGATCACAAATACCTACAATGACGTACCAGCTCTAAATACTATTACTCAAGATGGTGGTCACCCTACCTCAGTGGCACTTTGAATAGCCGAGTTTTCAGCTTTTACACGAAGATAAGACAGTTGGATATTCCACGAATCTTCGTCATGAGAAAGTTTCAGAAGTAAGTGATTTGAAAGGCGAAAGCACGACCACCCTGTTGTGGGTACGGGAAAATAACTCTTTCTCCCTTCCTGGGTAGGGACACCTATTTCACCTAATATCCTCTGGTTAAGTAGGAAAAACCAATCTGATCGGTAATTCCTGATTTTTTTTCTCAATGAGGGATCAGAGTTGAATGAATATCTAGGCAGGCCCTATAGAATAACAATGAGTACACCCTCATGCAAGTGAGTTGTGATAAAGGTTTTTATTTACCCAAGAAGGCTTAAATGTAAAAATATTTGAAAACGGAAATTGCGTCTAGCTCGTTCGTTGATGTTTTATATTTTGCCAACATGTTTATGAGCGAGGGTGTGAATGTGGAATGCTGTTTTGAACTTTTTAGCCTCTTTTAAATCCTAACAAGGCCTTTCTTTGGGCAGGATCTGGGGTCTTCAATATAAGAGCCTTTACTTTTTGCAGCTGGTGTTATTTAAAGCTCTGCATGTGTAGGTATTTGTAGAGCTCAAACCTAGCTTGAGATCAGCAGGGATCTTAACATAGACGGAAGCCATGCACTATGACTCGGGTTGGTTTACAATGAAGCTGAATGTTTGCGGGTGGTGAATTCTACCATATGAAAATGCAGTATTCTCTGAAGAGATGCACCATCATCCCCTTTCACTCTAAGATGTGTTTAATTCCTGTGTGCCAAAGACAGAGTTGCAGTTTATTCAACATCATCTCAAATGAGTAGCGATTGATGGATCACCAAACATCATATACCTCATTCTCTGTACTTGAATTAACCAATTAACCAAGGCGTTTGTTTAAGGGAAACGTGTTACACATAGGCGATGTTGTTCTTCAATATGGTAGGTAGAAAGAATCCTTCTGGTATTGACAGGAGGAATACTATTTAATGACCACCGAAGGCTCCTTATGCAGATGGCGGGGCCCCAGGTTGCTACTCACTGTCCGTCTCATTGCTATGATCCTAGAACTGGTCAGAGGGCATCCCTTCCGGAATGTCTCTTTCTCGAGACCTCCATTGCCTTGTTTGACTGGAGGAACCATGGCCCAACTTGGCTTGTGGCTCGGATCTATTTTTGCTGAGTCTGCAGAATTTCTCTCAGTTACCGAAGTGTAACACCGCTTTTAGTTTTTTAGCGCAGTACATACAGAGCTACTTTTAATTGTATTTATTTATATACTTTTGTAAAGTGAGAAACAGGTCTCTAGGGCGTAAAGGCATTCCACATTACTAGCAGACTACAAGTAGAGCATGTATAGAATATTTACACAAGGGAACACAAATACAGTAAATAAGCAGAGTGCACAGCAATCTAGCAGCAAATCATTCTTGAATTCCTTCAACAATTGTGTTGGGTTATATAGATCAGCAAGGGAGCAGCAGTAAATTAATTGGTAAAGAAACAACTGTGTCAAACAAATGTCAAGAGTTGAATTACTTGCATGTAATATTTATATACATACATATACAAATAACGCTCAGCCTCTTTATTACCTGTCTTTTCTTAGGATTTTTTTTTATAGAAAACCTTTTCCAAATTTCATTACAAATCGATACATTTGGTTCCACAGTACTTGATCATGGTCCACATTTTAGACCTGTGTGCACGTCGAAAACTGTAGGTACGGATCTTGTAGAGTACGAATAAACAGTGGCAATTGGTCCTGCTGATGTGGCCCTTTTCCATTAATGAGATGTTCCCTGGAACATTACAGCCATGCTTATAGCCCCCAGTGTGTGTTATACCACCTGTAAGTGCATCACCCCTACATTCTACATTAGTAACAATCTGCAATGGCACAAAATCTTCAGTGGAGTTCTGGAAGTAAATATGCTCACCTTAAAAATATCCTTGTTACATACAATTTGTCCGTAGCAATGAATTACAACTATTTCACATGGGTGAGTGCCCAGACATCCACTGGTTGATAATTTGCTATCAATAGAAGCTTTAGCATAGATTTTTTTGCAACAGGCTTTGTCTTCAAGCCACAACCTACTTTGAAACCTGCATCGGAAACCACATCAGGTGCGTTGTTCTTTATCTTGCTTAACATTTAGTACTACTTGCACCTCAAATGTTACCGGTTTGTAAAAGGTGATTTTAACTTTTAACATGCACAACCACACTTGCCTCTAGGCTTACACTATTTGCATTCTGTGCACACACACATGTATGCACAACAGCTTTACCTATATGTCCATAAGACCTTTAAGGACAGCTTGCTTTTTAAAATTATGTAAGGACTGATGGAGTAGTATGAATAGCAGTATCAAAGATGTAATTCGAAATGGCATCAGTGATATCATTTAACATTTCATGAGTGACGTAATATGTGAGATTGTAAGCAGTGCATTGGTGCTCGTGCAAACTATAATTAACTTACTAAATTATAACTGGCAAATTTCTGCGGTTTTCTAGTATTTAAAACATTCGTTCTTATCTCATTTCTACTTACAACTACAACATCACTTTAACTCTTGAGTTATTCAGTCAATTTCTAGATTTTTTTAAACATAAGCTTACCCCTTATTACCATACCAAAATATAACGCCACTTTAACCTATTGTTTTTCTGTGAACTTACGTGTTTTTTATCATCTTCAAAGTTGGGATTAGGCCAAACCCCCTCGGGCAGTCTGTGGCCAACCTCAACAGCTGTGCATGCCTTTTGGCCTCTGCCCAAACCCCCAAAGTGAACCAGACCGCCCCCACTAGTGCTCCAGCTAGGCCCTGGAGGCTTCCCCACCTCTTGCGTTTCTACTTCTCACCCCTATTGCGGTGTACAGCTTTTAGTGGTGTGCACCAGGGGGTTGGACGCTCAGCCTAACCAGAGACCAGGCCTGGTGCCCTACCCCCCACAGGTGCCAATCCCCTGTGGGCACCAAACTCGGTTGTTACCCAACCTCTGGAGAGTTCTGCACCCATATATCCCCTTAGTGGGCCAGATAATGGGTGCATGGCCTGCCCTACCTCTCATGGGCGCACCAAACCCCTTTGGGGATGTCTGCAATAACTATACTCCTGCTCCACTGGGGTTACCGTGATGAGTATTGAAGTGCAAGGCACTAGTACTGCAGCACTTGCGACCCAATTGTATTTGTTTTTTTCAAAATTTTGACTTCAGGCTTGGGGGTCAGTGTGTGTCCACCCTGGCTCAAAATGGCTGCAAACCATATTCTCGATGTTCTGTCCAGCCAATCAGAATTTGCCCATCCACTTTTAATGAGCTTATCAGAGCATACCTGGCACACCAAAGGTCCACATATCTCTAACTTTTTCCCAGTGTTAACCCCCGTCATGAGCACATTTTTAAACACGAATTCTCAAAAGTGACTGAACGGATTTACAAAAAATAATAACAAGCTTTGGCAAAGCCAATAGGTCTTGCCTTTGTGATCAATGATTTTTAGCCACATTGCACAGCATCATCAATGCAGCATGGCTAAAATTTTAA
The DNA here is from genome assembly GCF_964263255.1 of Lissotriton vulgaris. Lineage (NCBI taxonomy): Eukaryota > Metazoa > Chordata > Amphibia > Caudata > Salamandridae > Lissotriton > Lissotriton vulgaris. The sequence continues at coordinate 546,904,449 of NC_141698.1, read as the reverse complement.
AACTAAAAGCAATCCTTTGACACAGCCGCCCAAGTCACAGTCTAAGTGAGAACAACACAGGGGTGAACTGGGGAATCATACTACACTTGGAGGGTGAAAGGAACGTGGAAGCAACACGGAGGACACAGATGGGTTAAGAAATAGTGGAAAGTGAGAAGGAGGGCGCAGGTGGGCGTAAGTTGCTTTGACAGTATGGGGAGGCAAATGGGAGAAACAAATGGTCGAGTGCAGCATGGACAGGGCTCCGCAACAGAGAGCAACACAAGTGCTTTTGGGGGAAGAGAAGTACATGAGGGAGACAGCATGAAAACACATGCGTTCTCATGGAATACTTAACACAAAAGAAAAAGTGATTGAAAAGCAACCAGTGGAAGGGGAGATGCTAGCCAATCAAAGAGACAATAAAGAGGCAATGCTTCATGGGAGGAATAAACACAAGATTGACAAGCTGAGACATGAATAAGAATCAAGCAAATGAAAGTGGCTCAAAGACCAACCAAAGGTAATTAGCGGGCGGACTTCAAGCACCTCTTTGTTTTTGGTAAACCACAGTATGCCTTGTAACAGACAGCACATTAGCTTTCTACTAGGCTCAAACTGATAAGCACACTTCTGGAGTAAAGTTCTACAATTTTGCTAAATTTGGTGCAATTATGTTTAGCTGTTTTTCTGCCTTTTTCTGTATTGGAGAACATACTTTCCTATGGGAATTAACAAGGGAAATCATTCTTTTGTGACCCCCCTCTATTTCTTTGCTCCTGCTTGACAGATCGGTGCAAAACTTTCCCTGAAGGAGCCAAAGTGAATGAACTTTTTTTGGAAAGTTTTGTTCAGATTCGCCAAAAGGTTCCAAATGTATTAAAGAAATAAAAAAATGCCTGTCCGGTGGAAACTCTGACCTGTATCGTGGGACTTGGCAGGGTCCCTTTAAAAGGGCTTCAGCAGCAGGACCTCTCAGAAGAAAATTGGTTGTGAATTATCCTGGTAATGTAATCTTCCCTTCTGAGGTTTTTAACTAGGAAGGGTTTGAGCTCACCCTTAAAGATGTTGATAGTATGCACCTTCCTAGTGGGCAGTGCAAAAGAGTTCCAGAGTTTTGAGGCAGCTTTGGAGAAGGTATGCATGAGGGACATGCAGTTCATAAACCATTTCTGGACAAGAGTGCACCTCCTGTGCCTTGAGTGTAATCATCTTTCTATTCCAGTCACTGTTGTGTGTCTATCCCACCCTGTCCAATCCCGCCTCTTGTCTTCTTCATTTCACCTTAAATTGCTAGTCCTCTGTATTTTGTCCAGCTTCCCCAGACTGTAACCCTTTTGCCAGGACTGCCACGCCCTTGATAGATTACCTTCTCGGCGGCACAACACCAGTCCTGGTCTTGTTCCCAGTCCCTTACTGTGGGTATTTGTGGTTTGCCCCACATTCTAGCTCTATTTTCTTGGCTACCATGTCTGCTAGCATTAGCCATACTTTAGTGTATCGTGGCCAGTTCAGAGCTGTTGTTGTATTCTTAATCCTTAGGCTATTGCACAATAAGCGTCCCCTTCACTTGGGTTTTAGGAGACTGTAGCATGTAGTACCCTGTTGAACGTTCTTCAATCTTCACTAACTTGTGTACAGAGATCTGTAGTGATGGGAGCTGGAGAGCATCCTCTTGAAAATGGGTCCCTTTCTTTCTCTCATGACATGGTTACCATTGGTAAGGGTCCATAACTGATGGTTTATAGTATAATATAGTTGGGAATTAGGGGAATGTACTTTGATGTGACCAGAAAATATTCTGTTTTTATGAGCCTAACTGCGAAGAGGAGGATTCTACTCCATTGACACTGTTGTCGATAAATGTCAAGTGATAAGGAGATTTCAATACTTGTTGTGTGCTGATTTTGGCTTTTCAACCCCCCGCCAGTCTCAGCTTTCTAAAAGAAAACCCAGTGGCTCCTTGGGGTATCACCTATCACTAGTAGCACCAATTAGTGTTCCGAGGCCCTCCCATGTACATACATGGCTTAGTTATCCATGCTATGGGAGCTAGTGGAGTTCCCTCAGGTGCTGAGTGTACTCTTGGGCAGGTTGTGGATTAGTCTGGCTGCTGCATTCTGGATCACCTGGAGTCTTTGCTTGAGTTCGGCACTGGTAGTGAGTTCGTAGTCTAGTCGGCTGGTGATGAGGGTGCCTAATACGGGTTCTTATGAAGCCCCCTGGGGTTATTTCATTTAGGGTCGAAACAGTGACTACTTTTCTCAACTAAGATTATTTGTTTTAAAAAACTGCTTACACTTCTCTTGGGATCACTGTTGTACTTTGTGATCTCTTTTTCACCTTGCACTGCACTGTCTGCATTATTTTTGATATATATTTATAAAGCGTATGTCAAAATGATCTAATGTTGTTGCAAGCGTAAGATTGGGTCTTGTTGGTTTTGTAATGACTGGCTGCAGACACGTGGGGGGCTCTGGACGCTAATTGGTGCTACGTACCACATTCCCCAGGCTCCTACTTGGACGTTATGGAATCAACCTTGTGATAATTCTTTTCAGTCACAACTTGCAAGCAGGTGCTGCAAACTCAACTGCAAAGAGACAGCAGCTCATGACAGGAGCTAGTGTATACCTGAAACTATTTACCAAACTAAACTCCCAGAGGCAGATTTGTTTTTGGCTTTGGGTAACATGAAGAGTCATCTTTTCTGTAAAATAATTTTGCCAAGTCTTTGCTGGAGGCATATACCCCCAGACGTTGTGTTGTACAGCAGTAATTTAATACGCTTTGATCTCAACTCTCAGTGACTTCTGCCTTACTGACAACATGTATTGTATTGTATTATCATTTCATTTATACACCGTTTACTACCCCTGACAAGGTGTTAAAACACTTTATGGTGTGTAGTACACTACCCTGTAGCTCCAAGTTAGTGGGTAATCGAGTGATTATTAATTATTGTTGATTTGCGGTTATTGGGTTTGTCATGTGCTGTAAGGAAACTGAAGAATTTACTCTATTTTCAGGTGGCGATGTATTGAGTTAATAGAAGTTAGATATAATTATTAGAGTAAGTTAATGCAAGTGAAAAAAGATGGGCGAGAAAATATGGTGGACGAGTTTAAATATTGTGCGAGAGCAAGGAGAAGTTAAATAGAATGAGATCAAGATTTATGTGAGTGGGACGAGTAGATACGTTTGAAAGGTTTAATCATTGCAGGATTGGTTACCCAAAAGAGTTTATGATTTGTAAAGACAGGTATGGTTAGTTTACTGAAGTTTAGTAGAGAGTAAGGTGGCAGCCATGTCAAAGGGTAGTGTAAACTCGGGGACTAGGGCATGCAGAGGATGCACTGTAAGGTAAGTATAATTTAAAGAGAACTTCAGGAAATAGAATAATCCCTACCTAGGAATTAGGATATTTTCATGCAGGGCTTTTTGGGATGTTGAGGTAGGATCCAACCTGAAGAAGGTCAAAGAGTAGAAAGAAAGGCTAAAAGTTGATTTCCTGTGGGCAAATAATATAAATTGTATTAGGTTATTCTATTTTGCTATAGATGGTGGTGATATAGCCAGTTCTATTCTTTTTTACATTGGTTTTGAACATTATTGGAATTGTTTGACTTTGTACTTGTTTTTTTTAAATGATTTTCTGAGTGATGTGGTTATGTTCGGACAGTTGATTGTTTAGGTTTGTCATTTGAGATTTTGTGGTGTGGACAATCATTGGGGTTTGAATTGATCAAACCGATGTTTAGGGTGAGAAAGATGTGTAGGTTTCCTAAGGGAATGTGGTTATTTCTGAGATTAGAGATTGATGATTAAGGGAGTCTATTGATTTGGCACTTATAGAGTGCTCTAGAGGGTATCTTCGTCTGTAGGCGGGAAATGAGAATGAGTGAATTATTGTATTTGCACTGGGAATAACCAGGTCTTAAACATCCTTCTGAACTCTAAGTGATTCTCAGTGGCTCTTATCTTTGTAGGTAGGAAATTCCAATGTTTTGCTGCTTGCCCGGATAAAGCTGTGCCACCAATTTTTTTCTTCCTATAAGCAGGAATTATGAAGCGTGGTGCCAGTCTGGGAAAAAAGTTCCTGCGTTATGGATATCTTTTGCGATTTTTGCTTGAATGCATTTTGGTCCTTTGCCATTTGTCAGGCCTATATTGGGGAGACTCCTTTCTTCTTCCTGCAAGGTTGCAGAGGCACAATGGACCATCACTTACGCACACCCAGCAGTCTGCCACTGAAAGTTCACAACACAGTAGTGATGGTATGAGCCCAAGGAGCAGGGATCTGGATCAAATAAAAAACTAAAATAACTGACTAAAATAATGAAGCGAGACAGGTTGTGGGGTCTCCCTGTTGAAAAAGACAGGAGCTGTAGTAATTGTTCACTTTTTACAACACCTACTTCCTGTCTCCAAATCCTTTTATAACAATTATATGACCAACACCTACTTGCTTGGGTGAGAATTTTTCGTTTCTCTTTCTTTCTCTTCTAGAAGGAAATGGCCAGATCTAGAACCGAGCATTCAATTAGTGCAGCACTTGGATTATTAACTAAAGTCCCTATGGATGCTTTTCAGTGGAGCTCCATTTGCCCTACCATTGAGGTGCTGCCTTTTCCATGGGCCTCCTTGTCTTGTTTCTACCCCTCTTTGTATATCTTGAGAGGACTTTGTGGAATTTACTGCTAAACTTAAGGTATCCATTGAACAGTTAAAACACTTCACAAGCTTACATAAGTGGATTACACTTCCGGGGTTAAGAGACACTAATCAAAGCATACCTCTTTGGTAACTTATTACAAATTGTTACACACACATCAAAGACAAAATAGGGTTATCATCTTTCAAGAATTGCCAACATGTAATGTTCAATAACTTCTCTGTGAGCATGCGCTCATACAACAAGTTGCCTCCAAGACGAGGCTCAAAATTGGTCAATTGTTGCATGACTGGTTCATGAAAGATTTTTTTTTTTTTTTTTAATGAAAGATGGCATCGCCTTTCCTTGTACCAAAATAAAACATCAAAAATGAGGGATACCAAATCCTCTTGCAGTTACTAGTGACTTATCTGAGACGTTAGCATCCTATTCAGAGTCCACAATGTTCTGGCCTGAGTGAGGAATCACTGCGCTGCTCACCTTGGACCCTCTGTGCGAAGCTTTGAAAACCCGAGTGGTGCAGCTTAAATAGCAGTGTATCTAAGCTAGCCGCCGAGATTTCACTGTCTCACTGGAGCAGTAAGTCTTGCGGGATTTCGGGAAACATGTCGCAAGTGGAGTCTTTCTTGGTTTGAGGAGGTGGGATCTGGCAGTCTGTTTTTTATGGCACAAGAGTCAAGTCATTAAATCTGAATATGTTAATACAGTTTTGAAACATAACCTTCCACAATATACAGATTGGTCAAAATTTACGTCATCTTACATGGTTGGCAAATTTATACCATAGCAGAGTCAAACGCATGTTCCACAGGAGGCTCCAAGAAGGCTGCTGACCAGGCCCTTTGAACTGCACGGCTCAACAGAGGTTAATGCTATCTGAAGATTTCTAACACCAGGGATAGCTAGTAAGTGATGCACATTAGTGTGAAAGAGGGTCTGTGTGCCTACCCATCATCTCATTACATGACTGAGATTTTGTCCATTAATTCAGATTTAGCAGAAAAGAGAGCCACTCATACAAATTTAGCTGCCCTGCTTTCCACACAGCCAAGCAACCCACTTCTGATCCCTACAATCAGATCATCTCATTAGCTCCTTTAGCCTAAGCCTGTATTTGATCAATAGGGTAAATAAAAGGGAAATGCTTCCTGTTAGACTGGACCATGCACATTCATTTTTCAATGAGCCCAGCGTCAATTCAGAGTAGGTGCTTTGAAAACTCTGGCATTAGACTATCACAGCGAATTGTATTTCCTGGCTTTTCCTCACCTTGGCCCACCAGTGGACTTTTGTACCCGTAGAAGGAGAAGAAACGGTCTCCTGCATCAACCCCGAAACAAGAGATCACAGGCATGCAGAAACTGCATTTGACGCACACAAATGCACACACCATTTAATCAAAATGGTTGAGGTACGGGTGTCTGCGTTGGTTTTTATACAAGAAGGATTGGTAGACTTCACCCTACGTGTCAATCAAAAAAGCTACCCAAAGTACCTTCTACACTGACTGCTTCTTTTTAAGAGTCCCGTTCAAGATTTTAAACTTTTTATCTCACAACTCCTGTCTTCCTCCAGTTTAATACATCTTTAGGATTAGAATTTCAGTTTGCTACTACAGTTTATGGCCATAACCCAAACCTTTCCTAAAAAAAGATTAGTTGGTTAGTGTCTGTCTTCTAAAACAAGGTAGGTACACTGGCGGCCGACAAAGATAAAGAGTGGTGGCGTGGAGGGGGGACACGGGTGGAGCAGGCGGCCTGGTGCACCTTACCTGATGCTGCCGGCCACCTTGCGCTCCTCTGCATCCAGTTTCTGGTCCCAGCAGTCACTGGGACAGCATCACGGACACCCCATCCAATCCCTGCACTGCACCAACCACTCCTCCGCCACCCTCTCATGGCCCGGCCCCTCCTTGCACATGCCGGTTCAGCCAGAAGTTGAAAAGTGAAACGATGATATAATATTGTTTTATTTTTCATCTACTGGCTCTGAGCCAGCGGGGCGACGATCCTTTTCCATTGCGGAGGAGCCACCCCATGATAGGTATTTGGTTTCCTCCGTTAGAATTCAAATATGGCTGGATATCTATGACCCAGTACTTTCCCTAAGATTGACCGTCCTTGGACAGTTTCTCAGCTGCAGACTCTTATAGGCTAAAATAGCCATTGATACATTGTTAACCAGTGGGGTACCAGAACCCCGGGGAGTTCAGAACAGGTTGTAGTGCTGAATGTTTTTAACATAGAAGTGTGTGGTCAACCACAGGGGCCTCAAAACCAAGCTATATACAGGCTGTAGGTCAGTCTCCTTTTGACTTCTGTGGGCCTCAATGACTCTCCACTGGAAGACGAGAAGCACAGTCTTAGTAATTTCTACGATGTGCGCCTAAAAACAATGCATGAACAGGCATACATCAAATCAATTCATCAATTATTAATTCTCAAATGAAAACAATCTAAAATAAATCAAAATTTAAGTTTTAACGTGAAGGTGGGAGCTTTTCAATATTGTGTTTTATTTCTAAATGACAAAGTTATATGCTAGACTGTAGCAGAACGCTTTGTCTTTTTTGCTCTTAATGCATGCTTTATTTTTGTCGGAGCATAACTGGGCTTTATTTGAGGTCACCAGTCGTCCAGAGTGAATTATGTACCTGTTTTTCTTCCACGAATCAAGCTAAGGATCACAACTTTAGCCTCCCATTTCAAGTTCCTACACAGTTACGGAGTATTTTTCAATTGTCAATGTAATCTTTCGCTTTTTTAAGCAATGTATTCTTTTCTGATCTGCTAATATTATTGAATACAATTATTGCATTTTCTAAACAGTCCCTGACATCAGGTGTCTGCAGATCAAATGTTAAGAACTGCAGAGTTAGAGGATTCCTCATGCAAGGGTTTGGCAGCCAGCAAACCAATTTGGATATTTTTGGGGGATATCTTTCCATAAAAACAAGAGTAGGCTGTCCTGGCAGGAAGATTTGTGTATCCTGATGCTGGAAGCTGAAGGTGGAAAAACACTTTCAGGTAAAGGCATATGGTGTCACATCTATAGAGCTGTCCCTCTAATGATAATCCTTTATTAGATATTATCCAACCCTTAGCACCCAAGAAACTGTTTCTCCAATTTAGGCACGAGACGCTCCCCCTCTATGCATTTACCAACAATTTGGTGGGAGCAAAAAAACTGTTATGTCCTGGGTGCAAAATTGTAGAAGAAACAGAGATCCATGCGATCTTCTTTTGTCCTGCATATAATGCTGCCAGAGCTAAATGGGTTCTTCAACTTTGTAGGAATCTGGGCATAAGAAGCTACAGAGAGGTCTATAGGATACTAAAATATGATACCTATAGCGTTTTTGTTGTTACAATTGCTAAGTTTCTATTCGCAATGTGGTGCAAACGTAGACGTCTTGTGATTAGCTAGAGTGGAGAATTTAGATGTTTTTCACTTTTATTCTATGATCAATTTCCCTGATTTTAATGGTATTTATTGAAGCTAATAATTTTTATTTCAGTTTATTTATATTTTTAAATAGCCTGCCCTATAAGAAGATGTTGTTTTTCATGCTGCTAATGCAGCTCGCAAATGTGATATTTGCGTATGTTTAATGCTTCTATGGGTTATTTTGGTGTGGGTGTAGGACATTGTTCTTACTGCCATGACTCTAGGGCTCAACTTGCTAATTGATACACAAATTACAACTTTTTTTCTCTGTCCAACCTTTTACTTTTTTTTAATTATCAGTCTGTCATTTTATGCTGATGATTTTAACAATGTTGTATTCTGCACTTTTATGGCAGAAATTGCCGAAATAAAGTTCTTGACTGACTGATAATCCTTTAGGCTTTTGCAGGGACACAGGTGTTCATTTATATAATATCCCTCTACCCTTTTGGTGAGAACATTGTACTACTAATGGAGAATGACGTCCTTTTTTGTGTGTGGCGAGTAAAGAGAGTTCACCCATGGGGTACAGCAAAGGATTGCTGCCAGTCAGGCAATCACTCCATGGTGTGTGAGATCAGGCTGCAAGATGCCTATGGGCCTTGCATATCCAAATAGAAGTGTATGGCTCTGCTGGGGAAGCTCTAACTAGTACTGATATAATGCTGGTCCTTTGGGTTAGGGACCATTAGATACAGCCAAGTAGGCGAACAAACAGCATAAAAACAAAAGAAGCTGTGGCATAGATCAGTGGACCTGTCTTCCCTACACATTGTGTGAAAAAGACAAATCAGAGTTGGATATTTCAAACTAATCTGAGCTCAGATAGCTGCATCACATTGTGAAAAAGGTTTTCCAGAGGCCCTGAGACTTGCCAACTTGTTGTCATCCCTTCCTATTCTGGATTCATTCCCGGATAACTTGAGCGCCAAGTGTGTGAGCAGAGGTTTGGCCTGTATTGCCAGGGATGGTCTGGCTCCTCCTCAGGTTATTCCATTGTGATATCAACCACCAAAATGTTGTTCCACCAGCCAACCATTGATGTGAAAGGCATTCTAAAAGTCACTGAAAACAGATGATTTTTGTCTTGATCGCCAACAAAAACAAACAATCTCAAGTATAATAATCGCTCACAGCATGATATCTTGAACAGCACCGCGTCTTTTGTAGTGCAGTTCAGCACCACCCTCTACTTCAAGATCCGCATTGGCAACGGCTGTCACATGTCTGCAACATCAAAGCAAACGTGTCCGAGCATAATTTCAGAGCTGCCATTCAACACCTTGCCATCACTAAATGTTTGCAATGCATTTCTGGTTACTATCCTAGACTAGCAGATCACCAAACTAGAGAACGTCCTCTATGTAACAACGAGACTTGCCAAGAGATTGAGATGGAAAGACCAGATCACTTCCAAGCTTTAGTAACTACACTGGGTTCCCCTTTAACTGTCAGATTGCATAGGCTTGTGTGCAAGATCCATTAGAAGCAATATTCTCTTCTGTCTCTCAACAACCCCATCATTGATCACATATATAGGAATATGAGAAACCTGTGGTAGGGGCGGGTAAGGGAGAATGGGATAAGAAAGAAGACAGACACAAGACTCCGCCACTGCTGCCTCACCACATGACTGAGGAATGAGGCCTGCGGAGTGTGGAGGAACCGTCCAAGACATAAAGAAATCTTAAGCGTCTTGACATTCAGACAACTAAGTGCAACTGCAGTTGTGAAAAGTAGACCTGATGTCTGTCTCTGTGCTTCCATAAGTTCTTAATATGCCTGAAAATACAAAAAACACATACTTTGGTGAAAGTTGAGTGTACTTTCTAATTGACATATGTAGAACTTCAAAGTAATCAGTACCATCAATAATTTTTTGTATCTCAATCCTGGCAATAGTATGATCGTATTGAAACTCTAATAACTTACACATGACATTTGTAAACATGTGATGAACCACTTTAAGTGTCCTCCCTATTACATCACAGGGTAACCCAGTGAATAACCTAAGTTTCAATCGTTGAGTGAATATTCAGAAGAATAGCTCAGAGTTCATTTTGTTCAGCAACAATTCATGACTAGTATTGATATAATGCTGGTCCCTTGGATTAGAGACCACAGGATACAGCCAATTGTCTATTCAAAACATTCTGATGAAGAGTAACACGTCCTTGTGAGGAAATCTGGAATCCTTGTATCAAGAATTTGGTTTCAGCAAAATTGTACGACAATTGCCTATGAAAGGATGCTGTGAGCCACAAGTAAAATTATAACTGATAATCCAAGTTGACTGTCATCTCTCTTGGACTCTTAAGAGCTTTTGGCCTGCTGGGAATCACAGTTCATTGCCAGCATGTTGACACGAAGTTTGTGTTTGGCATGTGCCGCTTTAGTTCAAGCAGAGACAGCACTATGTGAGGACTGACATTTTTTCTTCACTGAAAAGCACCCATCCCATGTGTAATTGTGAAGTACATCCTCCACACACATGGGCCACCTTCTGAGACGAATAGAACCTTGAGCCGTGCTTCTTCACAGCAAGTCTGAATCACTTACAAAAACTTGTGTGATATTAAAGGCTGCCACTTCCAAAACGCCATGTTATCTTGTAAACAACCTTTTAGTGCTCCATTATTAGCCTCTTCAATTAATCAATCAAACAGCATTTGTATAGCGCAGCACTGCCACCCCTAGGGGTATCTGGGCGCTGTGTCTATGTCAAAGAGCCAAGTCTTGAGTCTCTTTCTGAAGTCTGCCAGTGAGGGGGCTGAACGGAGATAGAAGGGAAAGCCAAACCAGAGTAGCTGCGGCCCCTTCTGCGGCTGCGACGGATGTAGGCGGAGTGTGCTAGGGCGAATGAAGAGGAGTGCACGTGTCTAGAGGGCTGGTGGAAGTTCAGTCAATGGTTAATGTAAGCAGGTCCTAGGTCGTGAAGGGCTTTGTATGCGTGCATGAGGATCTTGAACTCGCATCTCTTCTGGATGGGGAGCCAGTGGAGGCCGATCAGGTGGAGGGCGATGTGGGTTCATTTGGAGAGGTCTAGGATCAGCCTGGCTGCAGCATTCTGTATGTTCTAGAGTCTTCTGAGGAGCTGGGTTGAGATGCCGGTGTAAAGGGTGATGCCGTAGTCGAGGTGGCTGGTGACGAGGGCCTGAGTGGCGGTCTTTAATTGGGATGGTTGAATTGTTCACATACACCGCACTACTTTCATAGTGTTGTGGGTGTGAATGGTTTGTACAACACTCAGCAGGATAAACATTTTTTTAAAAAAAAGACATTCAGTATCCTGCTTTTTAGGTCTCGCCTGTCAATGCGCATGCGCATGGAGCTTGCGAGACTATAGGGGCTTAAACAGAGTTTAACTAGACTGGCGATTTGATGCAGCGCATGCGCGCTTTTAGCTCAATGCGCAAGCGCAATGAGTTAAAATGCGCATGCACAGCATCAAATCGCCAGCCATCTGTTGCCCAGCTTGGTGCCGCCAGCAGCTCTTCCCGCTCCATCCCCTGCTGCAGCAAAGGCATTCACGGCCGGCCGGCCGTGCTTTCAGTTTCACGGCCGCCAGGCCGTGTCTCCTTATTTAACTTGTGCCGCCAGCAGCTCTTCCCGCTCCACCCCCTGCTGCATCAAAGGCTTTCACGGCCGGCCGGCCGTGCTTTCAGTTTCACGGCGCCAGGCCGTGTCTCCTTATTTAACTTGTTTACATTGTTCTAAACTCACTAAGTACATATTGTGTGTGTAGTAAGTAACATGAGCGTGCTTTCATGCATTGCTTTTGAATGCATAGTGCCGCATGCAAATGAACAATTAATAACAATTGTTTTTAGAGTTTTATATATAGAGCGAATTACACCTGAACCAATCTGATATCAGAGCGCTTTATATACCATCAGTTACATTACATGAGGACACGCATTCATTTTTGTTAGGCACAAGGAGATTACTTCATTTGAGCATATGCACAGGATGTTCATTTTGTTTAGTGCCCTTACTGAGACTGGAACCTAGGTCTCCAGGTCCGAGATCGAAGCATTACCTAAAGTTCAATGCTAGCATTCATTTAAAATTCAACATATTGAAAAATCGCCTTTAATATTTTTTTTAAATGCCATCACATATTTCTATACACCGCATGCATTTCCTGTCATGTTAATTGTTATCGTAGCTTAGCATTCCTATGCAGCTTAGCTGTGATCATATTCATCTTTTACATGCACACTTGCATGCAGTCAGTTTCGCTGCGCAGCAAAAGTGCAGTGTGTTAAAATGTACTGATTACGGCAGGTAGTGACCCTTCGTACAGCCATATACTCTGCCCATGCTAATTCTGTTGTTGTTTACACATAGCTACCAAACTTTCGATTTGCTTGTGTGTAACATTGTAATAATTTCAGTGCAATTAAGAGTAACATTAAAAGACTAAGTAACAGTATGTCGCAATCACATTCAAACCATGAAGAGGAGGCAAACGTGTTAATATCTATAATTGCGCCTATTACAGTACTAGCAAACTTTTGTTCTGGTTAAAACGCAATACTTCTTAGGAAGCGTAGCTTCTCTTTTACCATCCTTTGAGCCAACTACTTACAAATGCTGTGCAGCTAAGAGGAAATGTATGCTTTCTCAGGCACATTGCTCCTATAGTAACGTCTTCGACCAAATATTGTACACAGTTAGGTCTTTAGATTTTAGAATAGAGCAGAGCGATGACTTGCATATACATATTTCTCTTGCACTAGCATTGCCAACATTGCTGCTTGCAGATTTCTTCTGCTTTCAGGTGTGCATGTTATGCTTCTATAGATCCACTGAATTATATGTTTTACTAAAGTTAATAGTTTGGCTAACACGTTTTATATGGGGTTATTACGTTTTACAGAGATGTGTACATGTATTAGTAAATCAACGTGTGATTTTTATGGGTTAGCTGGTGCAATAAAGTCACATGCGGCTGCAGATTTATGTGGCAATATTAAGATTAGTCTTTTGTTTAAGCGTGCAGTAGCGCCCTCTCTTCGATTGACACCTAACTGCCTGTCTGTGTGACCAATGCACACCTTAAATCGGTAGTCTATATCATGTCGAACATACGTTTGTTTCATTTAGATTTATGTAGGGTGACAATTTGAAGTTTTCCAATAAATAGATGGAACTCTTATGAAATCACATGCTCTGACAACACATGCTCTGACAACATCCTAACATGTTTAATGTGGTCGGCAATATCAGTATTGTGTTACAAATAAGTAAAACATAAGGTATGCCTCTTTTTGAAGCAAGGCTTCCCAGTTTTCTATTTTTCTTTACCTCTCTCCCTCTCTCACTCCACTCCCTCTCCTCTCCCTCCTTCCCTCTCGTCCTCCCTCTCTCTCCCTCCCCTCACTCTCTCACTCTCCCTCTCTCTGTCTACCTCTCTCCCTTTCCCTCACTTCCCTCTCTCCTCTCTCACCCTCTCCCTCCCTCTCTCCTCTCTCACCCTCTCCCTCTCTCTCTCCTCTCTCCCCCTCTCTCCTCTCTCCCTCTATTTACCTTCCCCCTGCTCTCCTTTTTCTCCCTTACCCCATCTCCCCCTCTGCCTGCTCTCCTCTCTCTCTCTCCCTCTCTCCCCTCTCTCCCTTCCGTCCTTCGCTCTCGTCCTCCCCCTCTCTCCCTCTACCCTCTCTCCCTTTCCCTCTCTCCCTTTCCCTCACTTCCCTCTCCCTCACTTCCCTCTCCCTCTCTCCCTCTCTTCCCTCTCCTCTCTCCCCGTCTCCGTCTCTCTCTCATTCTCTCCCCTTCTCTCTCTCCTCTCTCCCCCTCTCTCTCCCCCTCTCTCTCCTCTCTCCCTCTCTTTACCCTCTCCCTGCTCTCCTTTTTCTCCCTCTCCCCATCTCCCACTCAGCACCACCACAGCATCACTCAGCACCACCACAGCATCACTCAGCACCACTCACCATCACCACTGAGCACCACTCACCATCACCACATCATCACTCAGCATCACCCCGCACCACCACAACACCACTCAGCATCACCACATCATCACTCAGCGCTACCCCAGCATCACTCAGCACCACCACATTATCACTCAGCACCACCACATTATCACTCAGCGCCACCCCAGCATCACTCAGCGCCACCCCAGCATCACTCAGCACCACCACAGCATCACTCAGCGCAACCACAGCATCACTCAGCGCAACCACAGCATCACTCAGCGCAACCACAGCATCACTCAGCGCAACTACAGCATCACTCAGCACAACCACAGCATCACTCAGCGCAACCACAGCATCACTCCGCACCACCACACCATCACTGGTTCAAATATGTTCTTTCAATGTTTCAAGCTGTTTTCAAGCGTTCAAGCTTTATTACAAATCACAAAAAGATGTTAATATTTCACTTCTGTTCTTGGATTTTCGTCACAATAAAAAACACTGAACATAATCTTCACAAAAGTTATTTACAATAGTTTAAGCTATTGACATTACAAATTAAATAAATTATTTAAGTATTAATTATTTAAAAAAATTAAAAGCCATTGTTATTTGTAATATCAATACATCTAAGTCACGTACATACAAAACATGTTGCATTACAGATGCTATAGGTGTCACATTTGCGAAAAGTTATAACTATTGGCATTGTAAATGACAAAGCTATTAATTTAGCTATTTTAAAAAACGACACAAAAATAAAAAAAATGTCCTTCATAAGACCAATAGCACAAACTTTCCTAATGCGAGACCTATTGCATTTCCAATGCTTGTTTGTCACTGTGACGATCTGCATACCACTGGACACTGGGGATTTCCTTTCCATGGGAACGGCTCCCTGGCATGTTCTCTCACCCCCATTTAAACAAATAAGAACTGTCTTTCTGCCCACTTGTAAGGGCGATTGCCGGCTGAACTTACTAACCCATAGACCATTCGAAGACCACAATAATGGTACATAGACTACAAATCGTTTAAGTTTTCATCTGTTCCTGTTAGAAGCAATAGGCCCACCACACAAGGGGAGTAGTGTTTTTATCAAAAGAAGTGTGGGAACACCAGTTTGTAGTAATGATAGTCATTTTCATGGATCCATGCAGTTTCTAGAGCTTTCCCTCACGAAGTATGAGGAAAATGTGTGAAGCTAGACAAAGTTTGAGGTTTGCACGGCATTCTGGGCAAGAAAATATAGTGGGATCTACACAAGTCACACTACCCTGGTCTCTGCTGTGTGTCTAGTTTTCAGAAATGTCTGGGTTTGGAAGGTTTCCATTGGTGGCAGCTGAGCCTGGGCCCAAATATAGCAGCTACAATTTGCGCCAGAATAGGTACATTTTCAATATGAAATTTGTGATTATATTACCTAAATTTCTTAGTAATGTTGTCTTGTGCCTGAACTACATTTCCTTCATACGTACAGAGTGAGGTAATTACAGTCTTTGTTGTTCGTTACTTAGCAACTTAGCCAAAAGGGTCCCTGGCAGATCTCCCACTACATATATTTTGCTTTGCAGGACCTATGTTCAGAACTCCACTGGCGTTCCAGTGATGCTGTCCACACCTCTTCTCAGCAAATTCTCTCTCTTTCCAGTCCCCTCATGCCATTTCCACCTCTGTCGATCTCAACACTGTTCCCAATGTATTCAGTCCCCGTGTCAGAGTGTCTCTAATATCCGTTACCTTTTTATGCATTCACCTCTTACCACTACATTAAATTCTATGCCATTATCTTCCACTGTATTCTCATTTTCTTTGAAATATTTGTCAATCGCTTCCCCCAGGTTTCCTTGGAAAGCGAGATCCCTCTATCGTGTTGTAATCGCCACAATTGTATCAGCGTGTGAGATCTACACTATGCGAATTTGAGCACCAACAGGTAGTGATCTGAAATAGTTTTACATAAGTATACCCTTGCCTCTGCCAGTGCTAGCATAGTTGGTGGCACAAGAAACAGATCTATGCAAGTATGTCATTTAAAGAACTGGGGAATTATAAGAATATTCCTTGATGCCAAGATATTGCACCCTCCATACGTCTCTCAAGCACCAGTTCTCAAGTCATTCCTTGAGAGCTGTTGTTTTTGGGTCAAAGCCTGCCAGACAGCAGAGCTGTCTGGTTCCGAAAGACTTATTGGGGACATGTAATTAACTGGCCAACTCCGACCATTGCTTTCCGTTGGCTTTTTGTTTTGTCACTCATATTTTCTTTCTTTTTATTTGATGGTTTTATTTGTTTTAGACCGTCCATCTAGTCTTTGTTCCTTCCGTGGAGGACAGCCTGTTTACCGTCACTTTAACTGGCTCCTTTTATCCTTCCACAAATGTCTGATTCCTGGTACGTGTTTTTTCTTTTTTTAAAAGCACTGCATGAGAGTGCATGCATTTACCCTGTCCTCTGTTTTCCCGCTTCTTCCAGCACATTTCTATTTATAGGTATTCCAGGAGAGTGCATGCTTTTTTGTAGCGTTTAGCATATTTGCCTGCTTCTTTCAGCAGATCTTTTTTTTTTAACAAAAAGTTACATTATCCACAACTTTGTCGTTCACGCCACTCTGGCGTACACCTTCACTTTTATACAGCTTTGCCCTTCGAGATGTTTTCCTGTGCCCTTTAATTCCAATTTGAGCTGTCTTTTACTCCTTCGCTTCCACTCCCATACAATTTTCTCAATCTTTGTTTGCTTCTGTCCTCCACAATCACTTCATTTGTGTTGCTTCCCCCCAACAGCGTCTTCAGTTTTGGCTAAAACCATTGGCAAAGCCAGTAGGTGCCAAAGGCAAGACCTATTAGCTTTGCCAATGCTTGTTGATACATTAGTTGTATTCCTCAGTGGTGGAAAAGCTCTTTCCAGCTCAGAGTTGGTCACTGGTAAAATCGCCTCTCAACATAGTATTTTTTTTACTTGTTCAAGCAGCTTGTTCATTACTTTATACCGCAAGTTCATTGGTTGGACATTAGGTGCATTTGTGCAAACAAACTATACTTACTTCCAACCATAACGCAGTCCTTGTATCATAATGTACTTCTTTCTTTGCCTGCTATTTCTTTTTTTTGTGTGGAAAAGAAGGCCTATTCTTATCCATAAATGTCCATCTAGCATATGTAGAGTACTATGTTGCTGTTTCACCTTTCCACCTGGACTTCAAATTTCCCACCTCTGAAAGAGTAATATGCGTCCCCTGCACAAAAGAAATTTGCTCCGCTTGCCTCTTAATGTAGGTAATGACTCCCTGGTGATTATATGGGGCAGTTCGGGCTGGACTGTTCCCATGAGGCACAGGGTCAGAACGATTTGCATATAGCCATGTCTGAACTGGGGTGGCGGAGTGAGCTAAAGTATGATGATGGATTAAACCCAGATCAGTTGACTGGTGGGGGGGGGAAGTGCTTGCAATGTTCAACACCCCGTCCATCATTCCCTTTGGTTTTGATTATATGGGGCAGCCATACCTCACACATTCCATAACATGAGCCTATAACGTCTCTAGTTCTTCATCTTGGTTCCAATATCGTCTTGCCCTGTCAGTCTCCCAGCCTGTCCACCACCTCTTTCTTAACAATGACATCCCCTGCCTTCCCATATGTCATTCAGGTTATGTTGTATCGCTTTAAAGTGAATATCCCTGTGTGGACTCCTGCAGTTCACCTCCTCCCATCCCACTGGTCGGCCAAGGGTTTTAAGTACCTGACTTTCATCCCTTCTAACTTTCTAAGAATTCTGAAAACTTTTCATGTGCGTCCCTGCTGTCATATCCTCATCCAGCCTTTTTTGCCTTGTTCACCACCACTCCCTCTTCCCACTCTCTGAATATGTTGTACCTCCATCCAGTCCCACATTGCTGCTGTGTCCATCAAGAAGTGGGTGAGCCCTTCGTACGTTATCTTTAATTTTGCAGGAAAAAGTAGTAAATATTGGACCTGCGCTTCTCTGAGTCTCTTCTTCGCCTCTAAAAGTGTTCTTCTCTGTGCCTGCACTGCAGCTGCATAGTCCTGGTATAAGGAGACATTGGTATTCTCCACCTTGTAGGGGCGTGTACTCAGGCATTCAGAAGGATGACATTGCAGTCCTTATCATGGAGCATGTTTACTATACTGTGTGTGGAGATGCCTCAGGGTGAGGGGGGTGTTACGCGGGACCAGCACTCTATGCTGTCTTGCAGGAACACCAGAGGTCGAAGTCGGAGGGATCTGAGGAGCTCGACATGCCCATACTTTTTTTTAAATTGGCAAAAATTGTTCCCCCTACTGTTTCTTAAAAGAACACCGACCTTAGATGGTTAATTCCTATGGTTGAGAGGCCTCAGCTGAAGTGGAAATGAGGTAGTCCCCTGTGCTGTGAAGCCGAGGGAAGGAGAGGCAGCTAAATAAGAAACAAGCCTTCTTGCCAGGGTGTCAGTTGCCTTAAAGATATGTAAATGTGTGCAATTGATTAATCTGCAAATGTAAATTGGAAGTGGGTATTGGCTTTAATTGATGGAGTTCTTTTGAAGCTTTGTGAGGACACATATTATTTTTGAGCTCTGTTGCAAGGGTGTTACTAAATAGAATCTGGAGTGTATGCTTTCACTAGACCGTTCTAAAAAATGTTTACACTGGGTTCAGTTTATTACTAAAATCTATATTTTGGAAACACTTTTTTCAATCTAAAACCTAAATCTTTTTTGCTTATTTTGTGACAGTGTAGGAAATTGGGTTACTGTCTGATGGGGGTGAAACATTACTCAAAACAGCAACCACAATTTCTGTCAGCCTGAAACGCAAGCAAACCTCAAATTAACCTATCCTTAACCCTCGGATAGGTTTGCACAAAGCAGTCTGGCTTAACTTAGAGGCAATGTGTAAAGTGTTAATGCAGGACTTCAAATAGTAATACAGTGAAAACACAACACACGAAAAATCAACATCAGAAAAATAGAGACAATTTTATAAATTTTTGAGACCAAAATGAAAAGAATCCAATCAGTAGAACCGCAATATGCAATTTTAGATATTTAAATGAAAATAGTCCCTAGAAGCATAAAGCGCCATCTGTGGTTATCTGGTGTCACCGGGCCGATACAAAGTCACAAGTTCAGGCCAATTATGATGACACTTTAACTCCTGGTTGTAGAGTGCTGCGAGATCCCGTGTCAAGGATGCTTCGTGCAGCTTCGGTTCCGAGGAGCAACAAAGCTACGATGCAAGGTCCTGTTTCATTCTCAAGGATGCCATTGACAATAGACTTGTGATGCGAAGTCCTGCGTCTCTCACCGTTGGTTCCGAAGAAGCTGCAGGGCTTCAATTCTGAGTCCAGAGTCATCGACAAGGATGCCATTGGCGAGGGGCTTGCAATGCGAAGGACTGTGTCAAGGATGCGTTGTGCAGCTGCAGCTACGAGGAGACTGTGTGCTGCGATGTCCTGCGTTGGGGATGCGTCACACAGCAGAGGTTCCAAAGTGGAGCTGCAAGGAAATGCATTGCGCTGCACTGGTTCTGGCCTCATGACCACAACTGAGCTGGCACAAGACATTCAGACCCACTTCCAAGAGTCCAGTATTGGGGTGGTGCCACTTGGGGGGCAAGAGCCTCAGC
The DNA here is from genome assembly GCF_964263255.1 of Lissotriton vulgaris. Taxonomy (NCBI): domain Eukaryota; kingdom Metazoa; phylum Chordata; class Amphibia; order Caudata; family Salamandridae; genus Lissotriton; species Lissotriton vulgaris. The sequence continues at coordinate 546,884,797 of NC_141698.1, read as the reverse complement.
AGACGGAGTCCAGGTGCTGGGTTCAAGGTGGTTGGAGCCTTTTCTGTCCGAGGCTTCTGATCAAGTGGCTTGCTAACTAGCCCTTGGAGGCACTCTGGTGGTCCTGGGATCAAGATACATGTCCAGTCCTCCTTACTCATGCAGCAGGTCAACAGATTAGCAGTCTTTTTGGCAGAGCTGCACAGCAGTCCTTCTAAGTCTTTCACAGGTCCAAAGTTGTAATGAGAGTTGGATTTGATGGACCATTATTTATACCTGGTGCCTTCTTTGAAGAAGGAGAAGGTACTGGAGGTTTCCACTCCCTGAGGTGCTTGGAATTTCCTGCCCTCTTGCCTGGGCCCCAGCGTGTCCGGGGTCACAATAAACCAGTTTCAAACCCTTTGTGAATGTGCTCAGGCAGAGCTTTTGTGATGTGCAAGTGTGGTAGGTGACAGTTCCCCCCCCTTCATCAAGTCAGAGATGGCCCATCCCGCAACCACGTATGCTCCTTTGTCTCACTGTCTGTGAGCAATATGCAAAGACCTGCTGTCAGCTACACCTAGTCATGTGACCCAGGGAAAAAGTGCAGGCACCAAATGGTTAGGACAAGAAAATGGCAACTTTATAAAAGTGGCATTTTCAAAATTGTGATTTAAAATCGGATTTTGCCATCAAAGAGGCATTAAATTACAATTCTTTAGACACCAAACTCAATATTCCTGTCTGTTCTCAATTGAAAGTTATTGTTTATTAAATTTAATAAGTTAACCCTATGTTATCCTATGGGAGAGGTAGGTCTTGCAGTAGTGAAAAACAAATGTAAGACCTTTTCACTATCAGGACATGTGAAAGTTAAATGTGCATCTCTAACTTTTTTAATACACTACACCCTGCCCTATGAGCTGTTTAGGGTCTACTCTACACAGGCTGCAATGGCAGATCTGAGACATGTTTAAATGGCTACTTAGTTGGGTGGCACATTTACTGCTGCAGGCCCTGAGTACATGTAGTACCACTTTGCTAGTCACTTACAAGTAAATGAAAGGTGCCAATTGGGTGTAAATCAATTTCTCCATGTTTAAAGGAGAGAGCACAAGCACTTTAGCACTAGTTAACGATGGGAAAGTTTGCAGAGTCCTAAAGCCAGCAAAATGAAGTTAGCAAAAACAGGAGGATGGGAAGGCAAAATGTTGGGGGTAAACCACAACAAGGATGTCAGGTCTAAGAGGCAGCCTATCTTATACTGTGTGTGTGATGCAAGCTTCTACTAATGACTTACATGCAGAGGCGGCTGGTACATTAAGCAGGTTGTGGGCAGAGGAAAATGGGAGGAGGAGGAGGGGAAAAAAGATAAAGAACATTTTTTAAGTAACGTGCCTGAGCAGCTGTCTCTCCCACGTCGTCTCTCCTCCGCTCCTCAACCAGAAAGCACCCAGGCTGTCCTAAGCCAATCATAGCACTGCAATGCAATAGCAAGATCTTCCCTCCCCCAGAAGGAGTGTTATGCATCATGGAGAGCAAAGATTTCTTCCGTGAATGCAGCTCCACGGCTGACTGGTTGTTCCAAACTCTTTTTTGCCTGCAAATCTCCTACCAAAATGTAGTCTCCTATGCCAAGCTTAAGTAGTGTCCCCAGGAAACTTCACCTAGTCAAGCCCAGGGATTATTTGTTTGACAGGCAGTGCAAGAATTATGCCATCTCTGAAGTGGGGAGCCCCTCCACCAAACCTTTTGGTGGCGTGGGTCCTGTCTGATAAGGTGTTTGCAGGTTTTGCCCATGACAGACAGATCAAAGGGAACCTAGTGGTCCTAGACGGCTCCTGCCACTCATGGTTGTTAGACATCTGCACTTTCTGCTTCCTTTTTCACAGACGACTTCTTCTGTTCATGAACGGGTGAGAATTCTCTCTCCCTACACTCGCTCAGCTTGAGCCCCTAGAACCTGAGGAGCTACTTTTGACCAAACATGACCTCTCTGATAACTTGAAGCCTTAGCACCTGCCAGGAGATTCACTGCCTCTTCGCAGTGTTGGAGCAAATAGTTGAGATAATGCCACTCTGCTCTCCCGAAGGCCATCAGTAGTTTAGCTTGCTCAGTGGATGATTTCATATTGTTGTCCAGACATCTGGCTGGTAAATTACTACTTCTCTACCTGGAACAGAGCTTTTATTCATGCGCTATCTCAATTTGTTTGGCTCACCAGGAAAACTCTAGCAGCGCAGTGCAGATTTCTTTACATAATGTGGTTTACTTTTACAGCTTGGGCTCTAATCCTAGGTAGGACACCACGTTTAGCCACTGTGCTCTACAATATGTTAAAAGCAATATTTTAGATTACTTTGGGCGGCCCCTATGACATTTGCCATTGACGGGATGAGTTTTTCATAAGTTGAACAATTGGCCAGTATGGAAGTCTCTATTAAAAGAAAACAAATAACTCCTTTGATGTTTCAGGTTGGTATGCCATCCTTGAATATTCTTCAGTGCACTTCCCTTGCCATCTGAAATCCCCTGAGGACTGAGCTCATTGAACTTTATGTAACAGTGAAAAGTTATAACTGGTGTCAGTGGTGCAATTCATTCCCAGTAGTATGTTCTGTCCACTAATGTCTACTACACAAGGTACATCTGGGTGTCTTTGGTACGAATTGGCCTCTTTGTGGGTGAAAATAGTTTCCAGGTTAAGTCTGACATCTTCCACCATTTGAGGAGACTAAGGATTTTCAGAAATAGAGAATTAAAAAGATTGTTGTCACAAGGTAGGTAATTCATTTCCTTGAACCATGTGAGATGGGCAGAATGTTGTGAAGTTTCATGAGATGCTGCTCACTTTAGTTAGGGTTTTCTAGACTTGGAAGTTGATGCTTGTGACCATTGCTAGATGATCTATCGTGCTCTCTTGGGACAACAGAGATTTGTTATTTGCTCTAACTGCGTTTTTAGGATTGTGGGATTCTTAATGATAAAGTGGTCTGTCCTTGGTAATGGGGAATGATTTGGGAGCCGATTAACCTGTTAAGGTCACCAGGCTGTTACAATATTCTTTTAACTCCTTATATTTGCTTCACTTTCAGAGCACTTTGGGCCATGAGAATAACAAAGACTCCAGGCTGCTGTGGGTCAGCACCAGTGATTATGTTTTGTCTGTGGGATTCCGCCAGGTAAAATGAATGCACTGAAATGAGTAGTGAGTTGTGTCATAAATAGTATAAGTAACTCATTGCGCTTAAAACACTTATCAATTGTGTATATTTACCTACATACATTTATACCTTATTAATTATTTAATTCCTATGTATTCTTTTAGGTTCTCTCTACTACCTTTCCTTTTTTCTCTTTTGCTCTATAAACTTTTTATCTTTTATTTTCTAAAATATGGACTAAACTTATTTCTCTTTCTTGCACTATAATTCTGCTTAGCTTATCTATTACTTATTGTTTATTATTGTATATGAATTTGTGTTACTCTGTATAATCGTAAGTTATTTTATAATATTATATACATATTCTTGTTCCTATATATTGTTAACTTCTTCTCAATAAATAAATATGAAACAAAAAAAAATAAAACACTTATCAAAGGTGAGTGTGAGGCTAGTTAACCAAGAATGCTGCCGATTACCATTACCCTTAGACCTCTCTTAAAAGAGTACACTGCAAAATTCTTGCTTTGAAATTGTTCCATCAGCTTGGTTCAGTCAATTGTAAGTGGTCTGGTTTAGAATCCCTGCGTTCATGTCGGAAGCCACGACAAAGGTTTAGAGGAGCAGCGCTTCACTTACAAAGCGTAAGGGGAAGTGGAATACAAGCCAACTATCTCCAATCACCGTTTCAGCGGCGTATAAACAACGAAAAGGGTCGCGACATTTTCGACAACGGGCCATTATACGTGAACCTGATGTAGTTCCAAATATTAGGAAGGGTCGACAGCAATATCCTTGACGATTGCAGAGAATACAGACGTAACAACCTGAATATCTTCTGAATTAAAATTCACACGGAAGGAATCTCTGTTGACCATAGTTGAGAATACAGCCCCTGAGGAAGGAACCAGCGTTCCGAAATGCATTGGGCCAGAGATTAAATATGGTTCAGTACCTATGATGGAATCAATGTAGAGAATTTAAGTTTTGAAAGTAGAATTTGTATCAGTAAAAAAATATGGTCAATTACTACATGTGATGAAATAGCATATGAATGTTGTGAATATGCACGTGAACAAGTTATAAATTTATGTTATGAAATAACCAGTAAACACCAGAGATTAAATATGGTTCAGTACCTATGATGGAATCAATGTAGAGAATTTAAGTTTTGAAAGTAGAATTTGTATCAGTAAAAAAATATGGTCAATTACTACATGTGATGAAATAGCATATGAATGTTGTGAATATGCACGTGAAAAAGTTATAAATTTATGTTATGAAATAACCAGTAAACACCAGTATGCAACACATCAATACTGTGGCATAACGAGTATAATTTGAAAATAATTAATGTTTGTAAAATGTGAACATTTAGTTCATCAGGTACAGTGCACACTAGAGCAGGTTGATCCTGTTCAGGGTTTGAATAGGTACACACATGTGGAGCCAACACATGATTATAGTGTAGCACCCTTGTTCAAATAGGTTTAGTCTACAATAAGAGTGAAGTTAAAAAAGAGTGCGCCTCTCACCCAGTTGATGGTACACACGTTGACAAAAAAAAAACAAGCATTTACAATGCAATGGTTTTGCCTTTGTTAAAGTTAGAGCTATTGGCATTGCTCTTGACATTATTTTTATTTATGTTTTTTTTAACATAAATAAATGGCATTGTCATTTACAATGCCAATAGCTTAATCTCTCGCAAATGCCACACACAAACACCCACAGAGAGCCCCCCCACACACACACACAGCGCCCCCCCACACAACCACACAGCGCCCTCCACACATACACCCACACAGAGCCCCCCCCCCACACAGAGCAGAAGTATGCTACATTTAATGCGAGTCACAGGGCTTTAGATCTCATCCACATAATGTGGAGCACTACAAAAGATGGAGATGGAATCACAAAGGAAAATTGCAATTAAAAACGGAGAACCTTCTTCCTGGGGCCTGTGGGACAGAAGGCTTGGTGACAGGGTTTTTTTTTTAATAAAGAGTTCTGATCCCATGATTCAAAGTCTCAAACTCTCCCAAAATGTCATACAAATTTAAAAAGCCAACGAAGGACTTACAACTAATAATACCCATGCACGATGGGTATGTTCTTACTGGCAAAGTAGGGCAACTTAAATACAGTTACTTGAATAACTTCAATCTCCAGACAGAGCATCAACTTCAGCCGTTTCCTCTGAATCACAGATTTGCCAGATACATTTTATGAAGGTGATCAATGGATTAATAAAAAGTCTCCGGTTAAAGAGAGGATTAAGTTTAAGACCCTTTGCTATGCCCATTGCATCGCTCAGGACAAAGGTCCTGAATACTTAAAAAATCTCCTTACTATACACCGTCCAACCCGGAACCTAAGATCATCTGGCATGATGCTATTCAAACTTCCCCGAATCATCAGGGCCAAAATGGGAGGAAGATCCTTTAGGTATTTAGCTTCTAAATACTGGAATGCGCTCCCGCTCCACTTGCAGATGGAGCCATCTGAACTGATATTTTGTGCAAAACTGTAAACTTACTTGTTCCCCAACATGTAAACCTCCCCCGAGACTCTTTTTCTACAGCTCCTCCGGATCTCTGTATTGTATTAGCAGTTAGCGCGGGGACACACAGTTCTGTGCAGCCAGGCGCTTTATAAATGTATTATTATTATTATTATTATTATGTGAGGGACTAATTGTTGGAGAATTTCCACACAGTTATTGTAGAGCATAAGTCTCTTCTCCAGTGTCCAAATTTCGACTTGGGTAGTTGCTTCAGAACAGCACTAAAGCAAGTGCTTCTTCTTCCTACACATCACTATTAGCCAACTTAAAAGCGCCCCCTTATAAGTGGGTAGGCAATCTGCATGGATCCTCCTCACTCCTGAGTAGACATGTAATTGTCAGGAAGCCGAAGGGTTAGTTAAGGGAGTAAAACAGTATTACCTCAAATCACACGACAATGGGGAACAAGAAGCAGAAATCTGAGTTTGCATTGATTTCAGCATATTATTCCAGATTTTCAATTAGAATTTTACAAAGACTGTGTACCTGCTATCAAACACACCCCATCCATGGTGTTTCTGTGGGACTTGTAATCCAAACGGGCCAGGTAACTGCAGTTACTGGACTCATCAAATGGGATTGTAAGGCCCTTGTAATGACTGCCCTAATGGAATTGTTACCTCTGTCCCTTCATATGAAGGTGGCTAAGTTACTTATTGTTCTCGGTGTCCACCACTTTACCTTAAACAGATATTTGGAGGTGGGTTGTTTGCCTCGGTTTTTTGTGCATGCAACACATCCAGCTCGTTTTACCATTAGATCAAGTTTCTGAAATACTTCAGGATCAATGCACAGACCACACAGGCTCGCGGTTGATAGGTTGATCTTACTGCCCTATGGGTGGCCAGGCAATGGAAGCAATCATTTTTCGCGATGTTGTTTTGAGTACCTAACAAAGATCAAGGACTATGGGGTGCCCTACTTATGGTGACTAGCATATTTTTCTATCCCAATGAACCACTCTTGAAATCCCCATCAACTGATCCCCACATTCTTCATAAAACATATGAAATATTGTATACACCACTGTAAATACTACCACGCTGACAATAATATTTGTTATCACATGGTTGGTGGCAGACTGCAGTGTGTTTTTTGTTTTGCATTTCCGTTTTGTCACTGACTGCATACTGACTAACTAGTAACAGACAGCTTTTTCTCCAAGCACACGGTCACTATCTATGATAGACAAACATCTAATAGAGAGTACGTTTTGGCTATAAGTAGGCACAAAATTTAGCATATTGTTCAATGACTGTGTGCTTTTATTGATAATTAAATCAGACCGTGCTTTGGCACATAATGTGACGGCACCCTGATTTAGATATGTTTGCTTACCAGATTTCTGACCTAGTCCCCAAGGGTAGGCCCTACCTTGATCATTACATTGCAGGTGCTGCGAGAGAGCGTCAAATTGATTGAGAAAACTACTCCATATTCTTTTGATTAACTCAAACCACAAATCACAATATATTAAATACAATCACAGGAAAATGTAGAAGATGGTTAAATCTGATGACTAGACGAGGAGCCCCACTGCAGAGCTATACAACAAGGTAATAATAGTCAAAACATATAGCAATAGAGAGTGTAGAACAGTTCACCTTAATATATAGTGAGGGCAGGCAAAAAAGAATGATTTCCAATGCATCTTTGCTAAATTTCATGTTTTAATGTTTGCAAGGCATGGCAACTTCATGAACTTTTAACCCACAAATAGTGGAGAAGACTTCTGCAAACAAGACCTGGCCCCACAAAATAGTCTAACTTATGAATAAGTGTCTCTTCATTCACAGGTGAAGTTAAGCACCCAATAAGTCATCACAAGTGCACTGTCAACCATCTATGTATTCAGCCATCCACGTATTCATTCTTGCATTCACCCACTTACCCAGCCACAAAAAATATATAAGTCAACAAGCATACACAACAACATTAACTAAAAGAGTAAAAGAGCAAAAAAAAGGAAAGATGCCACTGCCTGAGAGCGGCATACATAGGCTTGCAATACAAAAACAAGCATTGGTATAGCCAATAGGTCTCACCTTTGGGACATTATAAGTATTTAGCCATGCAACAGTTGGTGTTGCACCAAGGATATTATGCAGCATAATTAAATACTTATAAGGTCCCAAAGGCGAGACCTATTGGCTATGCCAATGCTGGTTATATAGCGCCACTTGTCAATGAAATGATTCAGTTCAGCCCTGCTCCAGCTTACCATTTCTATGCTTAGCTCCTCATCAAATAAACTAAAATGACAACAGAAGGTGAGAACGGGAAGGGCCTAAGCGGCACAAAGAAAACAGCGCCTCGAGCGGGCAGGCGCAGGTCAGGCGCGGACCAGGAGCTTTGCGGATTAGTATTTCACCCACACCTATCACTTTATCCATCTACTATACATTTACAGTCACAACCCCGGGCAAGGGTATGGCGATGGGTGTTGATGAATGATGATCCACACTATACAGGAAGTTGACAACGAGGCAGCTGCAAAGCAAAGGAGGCCAGGCAGGTGCCTCATCTCAGAGAGGTAAAGACAATTAGGCATTTGGGGGAAACTGGAGCATACGAGGCGTGAATGTTTGGGATACTTGTTAGGGGGGGGGGGTGGGAGGGCTCCCCTCCCAAAAAAATCAATGGTATTAAAATTCTTCAAGGGTACCTACCCCACGGGAATTGGGGATGCGAATACAGAGACAAGAGTTCGCATCTCACAGACCACTAGGAGAAAAGACGCGGGTGGGGAGTTAAAGCCCCTAAATACAGACTCCGTAGAACCAGCACATATTGCACATGACTTCCCTTTCACTAGCTGAATGCTCCAACATATAACCTGGGTTCACCACGGGGGGCATACAGCATCCCTTATTACAGCCTCACAACAGCTGGACTCCACCATGTGAGCGTTGCCGCAGCATTAGCCTCAAGTGTTTGTAAAGAAAATACAGCGCCTTGCCTTGGAGTGCTCGTGCACCACTCTGTATCCACGGCAATCTCCCATGCTTTGGTATTCCCAACTCAGAGCACTCTAGGGGCCTGGGTGTTTTGGCGCTTTAGAAAAACCCAAATGAAAATCTGCAACATCCATACATGTAAGAGAGTGAGGCTACAGTCAGGGAGCGCTTGATCCAGACCAAGGGTAAGGAAATAACCCAAAAACGCTCTATGGACCGCCACAGGCCACCTTACCATCTGCAATATACATATGACCACTTTTGTGCAAAGAGAGCTATATATCCAGGCCGCCTCACATAAGAACATAAACATAAAGTCCAGGACAAAGTCCCTGCACTAGTACACCAACAGCAGTGCCTAAATAAAACCACTTGTCAGTGCACCAAAGCAAAGAGCGCTATATCCGGGCAACACTTACAAAGCCATAACCCTGGGACTTGCCAATCTGACAGTCGGTAATGACTACGGCCTCCTCGATGTCCCCGAACACCTCGAAGTACTTCCTGAGTGAGGCTTCGGTAGTGTGGTAGGGGAGGCCGCCAACAAAGAACTTGGCCAGGTGGTATCCTTCTGCAGCGTGTGCATGGCGGAGGGGAGACTGTGCATTGGCAGGCTCTGGAGCAGCATGAGACAGGGACTGTGGGCACCCGTGGGCGGCAGCGCTGTGTGGGGGAAGATGAAATCCGAACGAGCAGAGCAGAAAGTGGGAGCAGGGAGCATGCATGCCCTAAACCGCCGAGACTCACCTGCACCTTGCGACGGCACTTCTCCGGTCTCCCTCTTCGGCTTGGGAGACCGGCAACGTCGACGGCGGCGGCGGTTCCCTCCAGGCCACGGGAGCCCCGCGGGCGCCGCCATAGTGCTTTCCGTCTTCCTCTCCTTCTTCCCCGGGCTGCGGGGGGCGGGCACTTCCGGCCGGCCGCGCTAGGATTGGCCGGCCGGCCAGTCACGGGGCGGGAAACGGGAAGAAGAGACGCAGTAGTGCCGGCAATGCCGGACCAGACACGGGGGCGTTCCCGGCGTCCCGTGACGTCGGCAAAAGCCAAAGAATGTCGGGAACGCCCCCGTGTCTGGTCCGGCATTGACGGACAGGCCCCTCGTCCAATGGCAAGGCTCCGTTTACGGAGCCAGCCAATCAAGGACGAGGGCCGAACCAAGCCACACTATGGAACTCAACAGGATTTCGCCTGCGCCGAAAAGATGCGCAGAGCGCATCCTTCGGCGAGGCAAAACCTAAAAACACCTATCAAAGGTGAGTGTGAGGCTAGTTAACCAAGAATGCTGCCAATTACCATTACCCTTAGACCTCTCTTAAAAGTGTACACTGCAAAATTCTTGCTTTGAAATTGTTCTATCAGCTTGGTTCAGTCAATTGTAAGTGGTCTTAATCAGTATATTGGTATTGTCATTCCTTACAAAGCTAAATGCTGTGCTTTTTACTCTATTAAAAATATTCTGTGAAATTGTTCAGTCTATAATGTAGGTCTTTGATTTATACCTCTGTTTGTTTCTGTGAATACAGATTATGCCACAAAGGCATACTGTTTCTCCTGAAACATTTGTGTTCTATGCCACTCGGCTGGGCTTGGTCTGGAACAACACTATTAACTGAGTCGTATAAAGTCGTCGGAAATTTGCTCACCTAGGCTTCCTTCTAAATTTGAAGTACATTACCAACGACCATGAAAAGAGCAAGGATTCCACATCTCCTCCTACTGATCTGTGACAATCTGGGATTCCCAAAATCATGATTTTGTGACTATCATATTATTCACATGCCTTACCATTTACCAGTGTTCATAGTGCTCTCTTACAAAACTTTTTTTTCTCCTCTGGGAAAATAGTTTCACTGTCCGTAAACATACTAGCAATAGTAAGGGCAATCCCCTCACTTACCTCCCCTGATTACACTTTTACTACTGCCTTTGATGGAAGTAAAGGTAAGCTTATTTTTGGGTGGGAACCTGCAGTTTATAAATACCTATACTTAAGTTTGGTGGCGTTCGTCTACGCGTGGAAGTGGTCCCACCTACAAAATACCACTCCCTGCCCTACGAAGAGATTTATATCAATGCAATACAATACTGTAATTGTCTAATATAATTGCACACCTGAGTTAGAATTGTGATCTGTTTCATGGGTTTTATGTTAGTTTGATGGGTGAAGAGAGGGAAACGGACCAGAAGGCGGCTAAAAGTTTGACATTTCTGATGTCACTTTCTGCAGATGAGAGACCGCGAGGCGAAGCTCTGGGACACACGAAAGTTCAACAGTTCGGTTGCATCCTTCTCTCTTGATACTTCTCCTGGGTAGGAACTCTGCTTTTCTTAAAATGCACCTTTGTTTGCTCTTGTATGGTACATCAAAGTTTTTTCATGGTCACTAACATACTTTCAACCTGTCCTATTTCTAAAATGTTCCTGCATACCCGTTCTGAGATCAGAAAAACAGCAGGATCGTAAAATTGTATTGAGATTTCTATAGCGCTTTCTATACCTCTTGTAAGTCACTTTTTGATTGTTGAGTACAGTCGATATAGATCTTTGCTACAAGACAAGTTCATTGGGTGCTCCAATTTTCATCCGGTTACGGAGCACCCTTTGGGTATATGGTTGAAAAGGTGCTGGGGGAAGTTGGCATATGTGGGAAAAGTTGCATGCCATGCATGTGGTTTATACACAGGCTAGAATCAGTGCCGCACATAAGCATCAATGGTGCAACGAGTAAAAGTGCAAATGTTGTTTTTGGCAAGGTGCCTATAAGATTGCATATCCTTGATCTAATGTCCATGATCTAAAGTCTGGGTGTGGGTGGCCTCAGAAAATGTGCATTTTCCCACATCATTGTAATGCACTGGAAGCGTGGCTTTTCAAAACATTCCTGTCAGACAATTTGATGCAGCACACTATCATCCCACCCCCAGAAACGATGATGCTCAAAATAAGAGTTTGTGGTTCCTTAATATCTCCAGCTGGCTATTTCTTACCTATGATCATTCATATTTTACCCTTTTGCTTTTGCTATATATATTTTACAGAGAAACGTTAATACAGCGATCACTCAGAGATTTGGCAGTTTACCAGAAGTTGATTTTAATCCAGGTAACACGTTTCACTTGCACAGCAAGCTTGGTCATAAGCGAAACCCGTTACCTGGATTAAAATCAACTTCTGGTAAATTGCCAAAACTCTGAGTGATGGCTTTATTAACGTTTCTCAGTAATACTATGTTCGGCGCGCTCAGACGACTGCATATGATCCACTGCACAGGGCAGGGGAAGGCGAAAGGAGCAGCGACTGAAGGATATATATATATATATATATATATATGTGTGTGTATCAAAAACGCACAACGTCCTGTGTTTGATAGGAGCACCTTCCCAGTTGGTGCATGTGGCGAGACCAGGACAGTGTCTCGCTAAAAATTGTCCTGCACAGAATAAGCAGCACTCCTTTTGGCTTGACAAAGATGATATTTATTTCAAATGCAAAAAAGAAAAAGAAGGGGGGCTACACAGCCCCCCTTCTTAAAAAAAAAATACATTTTAAAAACCGGGATCTGGGAGGAGGCCACGCCCCTCCCTGCACCACTCAGAGGGGGAAGTAATTCCCCTTGAATACTGGGGGTCCCTGGGGGCCAAGTAGCCCACCAGGAACCTCCAGTATGCGCCAGGGGGCAGTGTTGCAGAGAGGTATGATGAGGCCATGCCCCTTTTTACACCTCTCTGCAGCGCAGCCCCCTGGCACATACTTGAGGTTCTCGGTGGGCTAGTTGGCCCCCAGGGACCTTCAGTATTCAAGGGGATTTAGTTCCCCCCTCTGGAAACACGCCAGGGGACTGCGTTGCAGAGAGGTGTAATGAGGCCACGCCCCTTTTTACACCTCTCTGCAACGCAGCCCCCTGGCGCATACTGGAGGTTCCTGGTGGGCTAGTTGGCCCCCAGGGACCCCCAGTATTCAAGGGGATTTAGTTCCCCCTCTGGAAACACGCCAGGGGACTGCGTTGCAGAGAGGTGTAATGAGGCCGTGCCCCTTTTTACACCTCTTTGCAACGCAGCCCCCTGGCGCATACTGGAGGTTCCTGGTGGGCTAGTTGGCCCCCAGGAACCCCCAGTATTCAAGGGGATTTATTTCCCACTCTGGAAACGCGCCAGGGGGCTGCGCTGCAGAGAGGTGTAATGAGGCCACGCCCCTTTTTACACCTCTCTGCAACGCAGCCCCCAGCGCATACTGGAGGTTTCTGGTGGGCTAGTTGGCCTTCAGGGACCCCCAGTATGCAAGAGGACTTAATCCCCCAACTTAGAACGCGCTACGGGGCGCGTTTGCACAGTGGTGAAGGTAGGTGGTGGGGCTTGAGGTGATATGTGTGTCAACATGCCCTGTGGCGCTGTTTAAGTTGGGGAATTAATTCCACTTCAATCCAGAGGTCCCCTAGAGGCCAACTAGCCCACCAGGTACCTCCAGTAAGCGCCACGGAGCTGCGTTGCAGAGTGTTGTAAAAAGAGGAAGTGGGCTCTGAACACCTCTCTGCAACGCAGCTCCTTGGCGCGTACTGGAGGTACCTGGTGGGCTAGTTGGCCCACAGGGGACCTCAGGATTGAAGAGGAATTGATTCCCCAACTTGAAACGCGCCACAGGGCGTGTTTGCACACATGTCACCTCAGGCCCCGCCCCCTTCCTTCACTATTGAGCACAATATTCCTCTAAAATCAGCCGAACTACAAATTCAAATTTACTCACCTGTTCTCACGAGAGACGTCCGTGCTGCATCTTTGAGCCCAGTACGGACCCTGAAAAGTAAATCTAAGCGTACTTACCAGTAACTTGTATTTCCTTCCCTAGGAATCTAGTGTGTGGTTTTCACCAGAAAAGTTTCTAAGTGTCTATTTTTGAAACATACAAATATTCCTCTAAAATCAGCCGAACTATTAATTCCGATTTACTCACCTGTTATCAGGAGAGACCTCAGTGCTGCATCTTACAGCCTACTACTGATCCTGACAAATAATTCTAACCATACTTACAGTAACTTGAATTTCCTTCCATAGGCTAACTGGTTTCACTTGGAAATTCTTCTAAGTGTGGAGTTTTGGAACTTTAAAAAATTCCTCTAAAATCAGCCGAACTACGAATTCCGATTTATTCACCTGTTATCAGGAGAGCACTCCGTGCTGCATCTTTCAGCCCACTAAGGATCCTGAAAAGTAATTCTAACCGTACTTACAGTAACTTGAATTTCCTTCCATATGATGTCAGTGATGTCACGGACCATGTCATGAGTGATGTAATATGTGACGTCATCAGCAGTGCATTGCGGGCGCCCGAGTTATAGTTAGCTGAACTAACTATAACAGGGGAATTTCAATGGTTTTGTAGGAGTGAAATGTCCAGCTAACTAGAACAGGTGTGAAACCTATGGGTTTTTCGTGAATATATATACATACATATATATCATTTGGATGTGTGGAATTGTGTCTTATATGTGCTGAATCTATCCATACACATAATCAAGGAAGAGGGATATTTCATGCCAGTGATGTTATTGGAGTCTTACAAAAGTACCATCAACTTTGCTGAATATGTTCTTTGTAGGCACTGAATTGTTAAATGTCCAGGAGCTATTAGTATTATATTGCATTATGACATTTGTATAGTTCTTCTTAACCCATAAGTCCACAACGCACTCCTATTTGCATCAGTACCCAGGTGCTCTTTAGAAGTGTATGGTTAGAAGGTTGTTGGGTGTAGAATGATCTTTGTGGGAGATGCTTCCGGTATACGAGGTTCTGACATGCTCCAAACACGGTACAGTGAGTGTTGCAAGACTTGAGCATGCAGTATTGTGAATCATTTGAGTGTGGACACAGCTCTTATACCTTTTTAGTTTTCTATTTTTGAAGATCTTGCTCTTAGAATTTTGATTTAGTATTGAAATGAGAAATATTTTAATGCTTTCTGGAACTGGAGTTCTTATGTGAACAGGCATTCAGTTCCCAAGTTTGGAAGACTGTACAGACAAGGAGGTTCCACCTATTTCTGCCTTTTTGAATCGAGGCACAGTCAGCAATGGAGCGAGCCTTGAGTGCACATACAAGTTTTGTTGACGGAAGAGTAGTACAGTTCCACGTATTGCTAGGTGATGTGTGCACATTGCTATAATTTCGATTTGTCTGGCCACAGGGTGCCAGGTTAAGGAAATGAGTACAGGTGTGAACTAGGTCCTTTTGGAAGAAGAAAGTGGGAGATTAAAAAAAAAACATCGGAAAAATGTATTTCTTCCATTTGTTTCTATTGTGGCCTGCATCAGGATTTTAGCCTGTATGGGACTTGCAAGTGTGCTGCTGCAGGATTGGATATCAGAAATTCTAATATATGTTTTTTCCATACCTGTCCGGAGCACAGAAATTTTGCTATAGCAAGCGGAGAAAGCGTGACAAACATGTTGTGCACTTGCTTGCAGGAGCAGGTTACTACTAGCAGTGCATAATCTGAGTCACACAAGACCAATCCCTTGTCATCTGAAGCCCGCCTAGGAATTGAGTTTTTGCATACAGAAATCGGTTGGAGACTAGCCTTGAAATCGGTAGTCTTCTACTTGAATCAGGAGTCTGACATTTGCATTTTGGGGTCACTGTAGTTTCTAAAGGGACTTGTAGGGTGCATCAAGATATGTTCCATTGGAATGATCAAGATGGGAGAGTACTAGGGCGAGGTGGTTTGGACCTCTGGTGAAAACCTAAGGAATGGGAAAATTGACAAAGGAATTTCATTATGTGGAAGCATAATTTGGAGGCTTGATTTATTTGTGGTATAAAAAACAAATTAGAGTCCATGATCAACCTAGGTTCCTGACTTGGTCTGAAAATGGTGCTGGAGGTCCTAGTTCCTGAGGCTAGATTGTAATCAGGTGATGAGACTTCCTATTACCAGAATGTAAAACTCTCCATTTTTGAAGTGTGCTTCAGGTGGTAGACAGACATCCAGAAATCACCAGCTTGTAGGCAATTCCCTATGTTGCAGATATCAAGATCAGATGTGCTGTCAAGCTTTACAATATTTTGTGTCATTAGCTTAATTCTACCAGCTGAGAATATAGGATGAAATTATGTATGTTAGTGGACTGAGGTAGAGGTTGAACAAGAGGGGCCTGATGCTGGAGTCCTGGAGTACACCCACTCTGGGTTGGAATGGTGGCGAGAATAAGGGGGCTAGTGATATGGTGAGTCTGCTATCCACAATGTTTGAAGTAATTCATTTTAGGGTGTTTCCTTGAATTCCAAGGCTGTGACGTCTCTGTAGTAGCGTGTGGCAGTGGACCATGTAGAAAGCAGAAGACAGACTGTAGGAAAGTGGATACCTGACTATGGTAACCCCAGATATTTTGCCTAGTGTTTAGCTGATTTTCTACTTAGTTGGCCTGGGATCCTGCAAATCAGGGCCCCAAAGCGGAGACCCTGCTCTCTCTTTAAAATGGACTCCATGTACCCTAGGTACATCTACAATTGGGTATTGGGTCACCTTATCAGCCCCTGTACAGAGTACTATAGGTACCCAGGGCATAGGTGCATCAAAGGCCTACGAGGGGCTGCAGCATATCTATTGCCACCCCTGGCTGGCCATCCAAACTGACACAACTGGCTGATCACTCAGCTGGGGCAAGGTGGTGTAATCACCCCTTGCTTAGGTATAGTATACCTATGTCTAAACCTATATCTGGACACATATGCACTTATAAGTCACTCCTATGGCAGGCCTTAACAATCCTGGAGGCAGAATGCTTGGTGTTTTATGTGAGATGGTGCTCTAGCATGAGCTGAGCCTGTCTGCAGCTTTCGGAACCATGTCCTTATAGCTGTTCTGGGATATTGCCATACCATATACTCTTAAGTGCATTATATTCCTCGCGGTTACTTGCTAACTTTGGTTTGGCTTTATCAAAACATGTCGTGTAAGGTGCCATACGCTTTGGAATACTACCCCCTCACCAGTTCTGGCGACGGGGGTAGCATTCCGCCCTTCTAGAGGGAGAAGACATGTTACTTTCCTTAAACGAGGTTAAATCTAACCAGAGCCTCAGCATCACAAAATGGATGCTGCTGCCACAGACACAAGTCTGGCCTCCTGCTGCTGACCGAACCTCCGGCAGGGCAGGCCTGGACAAAAGGTTTCCTGTCACAGGGAGGTGTTACACCACCCCAGACAGGAGATAGTGGATTGGGGCAGGGAGGGCTGAATGAAACTAGACACTGCCTGGGGCGCACAAGGCGTCCCAGGTAAAGCCCAGTTCTAACTGGTGCTGGGGCACGCCAGCCCCAGCTCTGGCGCGAAAATTCACAAAGGGAAAGGGGTGTAACCACCCCCTTCCTGGGTCCCACCCATAGGAGGGACCTAGCAGGAGATCCAGCCCCTTGATTTGGAATAAAGGTAGGAGCTGTGCCATGGCACATCAGATCATCCTGACTGAAACTTTGATACGAAACTCTGGACCCTTTGACATCCTACTCGACGTTGAAGACTGAAGAATCTCCCTTGTGGTCAATGAGTGGCCACCCTGTGCAAGCAGGCACCATCAGCGCTCAAAGGTTTTCTTTGCCGTTGCTCCCGCCGGAGCTCGAACGACAGAGACCGACAAGACCTGGACTCCCAGACTTCCAACAGCCCGATCCACAGTCCTAGCAAACCTTAGACCCGTGGAGGCGACGTTAGACGTGGGACCGGCCATCTTGGAAAGCCAGCGAAGTGCTTCCTGTGCAGCTCCCGAGGCTCCCTCGAAGCTGTGCATTGGGGATTGAGAATCCCCAGCCCGAGCAGCTTGTGCACCAAAGATCACCTCTCCACACTCATCGAGTGCTGCGTGGGGCCCTTTTGCATTTTTCCTGCTCGACGCGTTGTCCGGTCACTTGCCCATTGGCTCGTGGCCTCTGTGACGACGAACCTTCGACTTTACACTGCTGGTCTGGTTGCTCCAGACTGGCCCTTGCTCCCCTGAAAAGGAGCCACCGATCTGACCTTGCTGGTCCCATCCAGAAGCCATCTTAGAGTCCTGCGTGGGTTGCATTTGCCAAGGCCTGTTGACTCCGATTCGAGAACCAACACCGCCGACAGCGAGAACCTTCGTGGGACAGCCCGTGTTCAACTCCTAGTCGTCATTGATACTTCCTGGTCCACGTGGCAGCGGAGACAAACTACTCGACAGCACCTGATCGCAACCCAACATTGCCTGGTTCCTTCCTGGTTCCATCCTGGTCACTTGCTAGTGACCTAGACTCTGCCCCCTCTGCTTTCAGGTACTCTACATCTTCGATCCACCCTTGGATCCAACCAGACTCTTCTCTCCTGGTCGCCTGCAGCATCTTTTCCTCCAGGCTCCATAGAACTCCACGAAGAAACCCGACGCACTTTGGCACCTATGCACCCCCTTCCTGTGGGTGAGGTAACGAGGGTACTCCGGTGTCCCTGTAGTGATTTATATCCCTAGTGTTCTAGTTTCAAGTGACTAAGTTCTAGTCCAGTCGGAAGACTCTCAAACCTATAACTTTCTAATTTTTACGCACCATTGACTTTTATGGTAAACGCGGTTGCCTATAGACACTGCACCCGCATCCTGTGGGCCTCCTATGTCCTAACCTTCGTTAGTCCAGTGTAGTCCCAGCGATTCTCGAGGCCCTAGGCCTTACCAGTATTGTGACGTGGTACTTATACCACTTTTTTAATATATGGTTTGAGTGGCCACCCGGCCTATCCATAATTGTGCAGCTTATTGTATGTTATACGAAGTTCTTTGTTTAACGCTTGTGCTTCTGTGCTCATAAAGAGTATAGGGGATTATTCTAGAAATAAATACATATATTTACTAATATATAACTTGTGTGGTGTCCTTTCATTTAATGTTAAAAGGATTGCATATGGAAAAACAGCTGGCTTCACATGCCTTCTTGAGTTTAGCCTAAGACTGCTTTTGTCCATGCTACCATTAGGATAGCTGGTCTTTAAGGTTGACTTACAACCAATCACCATAAGGGTCGTTTGGACTGGTGCAAGGTGCTCACTAGAATAGTGATCATCATATACCAGGCCAACTTCTCACACAGACCAAGTGGAATGAGGGCTGCAACTCCATCAGAGTCTACAGTTGTTGTGATGCCATCACACAGTCATGCTTCAGTGCCACATCGGACAGAATCTATTTTTGTAGCTTGAAAGCAGGTTGTAATTCGTGATATTTATATGAATGTAGATCTTTCAATCAGTTTTCATAACAAATGTACACAAAGGAATACTCATTAATGGTCTGTAGTTGGTTGGGTTAGAGAGATCCAAGATGTAGTTCTTTACTGTAGGTTTGATGTGTGTCATTTTGAGTTCAGTCGGATGACATTCTTGGTGCTAAAGTATGATTGATAATGATCATGGACAGGAGGCTGCAGATTTTTGGAGCAGAATGTCCTTGAATATATGGACTCTGCCTTAACACACTGGGATCCATTTGGGCCGTGTGCTGGATGTTTAAAAGATTTTTAGTCTTTGATCAAGCATTCAAGCGGTTGCAGGAGAGAGAGATTTTATTGTACAGTTAATAAAAACTAACAATATAAAACATACAAATGTGTGCAAAAAGCAATCATGGTTACAGTTAAAAATATAAAAAACAAGTGGGCTTGCTTGTTGAGATCATAAAAAGTCTTAATTATATTGTTCAAAGCCATAGGAATTTAGGCAAACAAAGGTGCTCCAAGGGCTTAGCTCAGCATTGCGTAGACTAGTGATTAGTGTGAGCCAGTTGTCTGGATCTTAATCCCTTTGGCCACTATGTCAAAGAATTTAGTTAGTCTACAGTTTAACTGACTCTCCTCAGGGTTAAAGCACAGCATCACAGCCTGCCTGCAACTCGTTATGCCCTTCTGGTTCCATAGGGCACGGAGTAGGGATTGTCTTATGTCCATAGGTTTTGAACAAATGCAAATGATGTGGATTAAGTCTTCTTTTCTTGATAAACAGAGTCTGCAGCAGCTTGCTGAGCTTCCCCTTTTCCAAGGTGCCAAGTGCGGTAATTTGGGAATAATGCCAATGCGCATGTTTAAGAACTTGTTTTTTGTGGACTGCATGAGGCCCGTTTTTAAATATTCTTGAGGTTTCAGGGCACTGTAGTCTTTCAACATGGCCCATCCGTGGGCCCTCTTAGTCAGGGTGGCTTTAGCCTCTATTGATGAGATCAATTTGGTTACTTTCGTTACCACTTTTTTGAAGGTTTTAAGATCGATTGACAACTCCCAGAGGTTTGATAGGTCCAGGATCTCCAATGAGTCTTGAAGGTATTTCCTTGCGGGTTAGTTGCCTCTGGCGGATAATTCTCTCCAGAGATGGGCATTAAGGGACCCGTGGTCGGCATCTCTGATTTTTCGTCACGTTTTAATGTATGCCCCCTCCTCTCTACCGCTTGTTTCTGGAGCCCAAATTCCAGACGAATTTGAGCGGGCGAGGTATATGTGGGTAGTTGGAATATTGCCCTAAATGCGTGACTGATGGTGTTGTCTAATATCGTGACGTCTTTACCTTGCAGGGATTCACTGCGTACGTAAGCATGGGTTGCAGTCGTGCCCTTATCACCTGCAAAAGGGGGCGAACGACCGGTCTGGGAGAACTTTCTTCAGGGGTTTAATTGACCAGTGGAAAGTCGTGCCCTTCCGACGAATTGCCTCTAGTTGGGGCCTAAATGTGCCTTTGCTATCAATGAGGACACCTAGGTATTTGTAGGTTGCTACCTGTTCTAACCTCTGTCGGCCCAGAAACCAGGCAAGTTTTCTTTTTTTGTTGTAGTTCATTGTCATAACTTTTGTTTTGTTTAAGTTGATGTTTAGTGAGTTGTTTGTAGAAAATAAGCTGGTTGCATCCAGAAGATTTTGGAGACCAATAGGGGACCGGCTGATAAGGACCAAGTCGTCGGGGTATAGGAGGTTTCAAAGTGTTGTATTGCCTAACCGCGGGCATGGGATTTGGTTTTCTCTAGTTCCCCCGGGAGATTAGCCAGGAAGAGGTTAAACCGCATTGGGGCTAGGACACAACCTTGTTTCAGTCTTTTGGTGGTACTGATTTGCTTTTAGATGTGTGATCCGGAGCCCAATTTGATCCTAACCCAGGTGTTCGTATGTAGCATAATCAACTGCTGAAGGAGTGGGCTTGGTATCCCCCATCTTTCCAGCTTCTGCCAGAGTTTACTCCGGTCTACGTGGTCAAATGCTGCGCTGTAGTCAATGTAGCATAGGTATAATGACCTCTTCATGGATTTTGCTGCATCTGTCAAAAGGGTTAGCGCCATGATATCGGTCGTTGTACCCTGACCCCTGCGGAATCCGGTTTGGGTGGCTGGAATGATGTGGTTTTTGTTTGCCCAAGATGTTAAGTCCTCCAGAACGAGAGCCGCATAGTACTTTGCCTCTATATCGACTAGCGCTATTACCCAATAGCTACTAGGGTTATTCCTTTCTCCCTTTTTATAAATCGGGCTTATAATTGAACCTCTCCAGGTTTTTGGACATATTTCTGTTTCCCTTATTTCCTGGAAGACTGGTGCCATGATGTTACTCCAAAAGTCAGCGTCTTGTTTGTATATTATTGGCGGGATCCCGTTCGGGCCCGGGGCACCTTCAAGTTTGCCCTTGTTAATTTGTGAACTGATCCTGGCCGCTGTTTCTGAGTATGTGGGTTCCTCTCTGCTTGTGATTGGTACGAGTCTTGTTGTTGCTTCCTCGTTCAATGTACCGATGTTGTGTGAGAATGGTATCCTTGTGTGGGCATTGATCAGTTCTTTGTTGTTTGTGCCTGTTTTATCAGGGGTCTGATCCAGACCAGTTTTCTGGGCTTTGCCACGGGGCGAGTGCCCCATTAGGTCTTCGGTGTTGAAATGAGATGATAAGTAGTTTGCCCAGACTAATTCAGATATGCTTGAATCGATTCCCTTATGATCTGGACATTGGAAGGAGTGGATTGGTTTTCAGAATCTAGAGCTGTTCTTTTCTTTAGAGTCGTGTAAGATTTTTGCCCAGAGGTTATCGTTCAGCTACCTTTAACTTTCCCATGTTTTTTTCCTCAGCTGTGCTTTTAGGGTGCTCAACGTCTTTTGCGGACCTTTGTTGTTTGGGTCTTTTCGGAGCTGTCTCAAAGTCTGGTTTATTCCACTTTTTAAGGTTTTTATCTCTGGTGTAATTACATTACCGACTATTATCCGTGATGTTTTACCTTTGACGATCTTTTGTTTGTTGCAGGAGAGAAAGTGAGGGAATTCTGAGGGTAGAGGAGTGGGCATGGCAGGTTTCCGGGTGGGATGAGGAGAAGGAGTACTTATCTTTATCTAAAACTTAAGGTCAGAATCAAGCATGCTTATTGGTTTTTTTAACATATTCCGAGGAGTTATGGATGGGAATATCAGATAGCTAAGAGTCAAGAGATAGGGATAGTCAAGATGTGCAGATTAAAATTCTTGGATGGATTGAGAAAGGCGTGAATGTAAGTTTGATGGAGTAAAATGTAGAGTGGTTTAGAGAGCAGTTTGAGAGGTGTGTTGATTATGTGGAGGATTAGGGGATTGATCAGAGGTTTTGGTGAGATTAGATTGTGTTTGTTAGGAATGATAAGTATATGAGCTACTAGGCACTAAACAAATGATGGAAGACATCATTAGATATGATGTCAGATGTCTCTCCTAAGTATAGCTTCTTGAATTCTGTCTCTGCAGGATATGCTTGAGACCCATCACTCCCTCTTTTGTATCTTCCACCTGGCTGCGGTCTGTCTCTACCTCTGCATTCATTATTGATTTCTGGCTGTGCAGCGGAGTTGCTAAAGTTTCTCGCCCCAACTCTCTGTAGTATGCAAGTCCAATTTGTGTTTGTAATGCCACTGACTGAGGTGTATCTGCCATTAGACTATCTTTCTCTCCCTGAATTGTTTCTGTATTTCACCTTCTGCACTGCCTTTGCCAGTTGTATTTACTTTTCTCTGCCTGTCAACCTCTTTTTTTGCTCTCTCTCTCTCTCTCTCTCTCTCGGCACCTACTTACTCTCTCTCTCTCGCCACCTACTCTCTCTCTCTATCTCACTCTCACATTTCGTCTATCATTGATTTTCTTTCTGTATCTCTTTCCCTCTCTCCCTCCTGTGTTCTCTTTTTGTCTCTTCTTTGATCTTTCCGTCCCCTTGTTCTCTCGTTCCTCTTTCTCTCCCCCCCCCCCCCCCCAGCTTCCTTGAATCTTTTATTCTGTCTCTGGGTTTTTATTCCTTTTCTTCTGTCTTTCTTCCATCCCTCAATATCCCTGTATCTTTCTTTTCCTTCGGTATTCTCTCCACCCCCCCCCCCCCCCCCCCCCCCCCCCTTCCGCTAAATGTGTCTCTGAAAGCACACTGGTCCCGCTGCGTTTCTCCTTCAGGATCTGTTCCCTTGGCGGGCTAAGAGGCGTAGGTTTTAATTGCCAGCACTTGTTTGCGAGCAGCCTGACCTAGCCGGTGTCCAGAGACAAATGAGTGGCTTTGACAGATTAACCCGAACACGCTAGATCAATTAAAAAGCTTACAAGTTTTAGCTCAAATCAAAATCACTTAGTTGCTTTAATAACACACAGCGCATTATTCGCAGGCGTGAAAGGCATGAATTCAAATGAAGTAAGTGAAGGCCCCCGAGTTGTAGCGGTACCGTTATGTTAATGGAAGCAGTTTGGCTGCAGTTGGCCAATGGCAGTGTTTCCAGGTATCAAACAAAGGATAAAAGAGTGTCTGAAACACAGGAGGTCAGACTCCTTTTCACAAGGTGAGCTCAGCACGGAGACCCTTGAAAGTAACTGGAGTGGGAGGTTGGGCAGGGGGGACTAAACTTTACTCTTGTCTGGACAAGAAAACCTATTGAAAAAATGATTTTATTTTTTCCTCCAAAAACAATTTGTTAAGCGGAGAGTGTGTGTGTGTACACACCACACTTTCACACGCTTTCTTTCACACGCCCCGTGCCTCCTCCAACACAGAATGATGGACCCCCTGCAAGCTAAGTGAAGTAACCCTGAAATTGCTCCCAACCCTGGCAGGGGCGTAGTTTTGTGAGATTCGTGGGGTGTGAATCTCAAATTTACCAACTAAAAAAGCAGACCGCGGCAAAGTTAACGGGTGGAATGGCCAAGGTTCGGGTGGACTGTTCCCATGAGGAGTTGGGTCTGCTCTGAGTTGAATTTGGTGGGCCTCTTGGGACAGAATATATGATGCATCCAGTGGCGCTGTAATGGAACTGGGGCAAAAGTTTGCGGAATCTTTTTCAAATTAAGTTGCTAGTACCTGCCTGTTCACCACTTTTTTTTCCAGACAGGTAAAGTAATGTCTGGGGAGTACAAGCTTTCTTCCTTGAGCTTCAGGCTGTAGAGTGCCTGCCCAAGCTTGGTTTGCTAGAGGGAGCCCTCCTCCTGAAAGATGTTCTCAGTACATATATATTTTTTTTGTAGCTTTTGATCTTTTTGTGTTAAAAATATTTTGTTTTCTGTTAAAATCTGAAAAGTATACAGCAGACGATGGATTATGTGGCAAATCCATAATTATGGGGTAAACGGCATTGCTGCACAATTGCATACTTTTAGTGGCCCTGGCAGTGGTGTTCAATCTACAGTGAAGATATGGATACCAGAGAACCGCATGACACCCTGTTTACACTTTGGTCTTTTTTTACATTTAAATCTGGTACTAATTATTGCTGTTGACGTGAATTAAGTCGGGAAGTCATGGAATCAACAGGTTTGTTAAATGAAAAAAAAAAATAGCTCAGAGCATGGTGCCACAGTGACATGGAGTCATCCTTATCCATCGGTAACACGTTAACACTGCTGCTACACTCCTCTAATAAAGCTGTCAAGTTTGCATTTGTGAGGCCCTGAGCGGCACTTGTCAGTGGTGAGAGCTGTAATTTGTGCATTTTACCATAACCGGGAAAATTTGGTTTTGCAATGTAATCATAACGCCACTTTAACTGTTTAGGGGAAATTATTAAGGTTGTTTTTTTTAATAAAGGAATGTTTATTTTAATATGAGCAAAAGCACCCACTTCTTAACTTTAAAAAAACTTGTTTCAGTTATTTCTTTTTCTTTTTTTGTGTTATACTACAAGCTGCAGCCCCAGCTCATCCCAGTCCTGGAGATACGTACAGGTTACTCCTTGGCCGTGGGCCTGGCCTGGCTGGCCCTGAGCCATACCTTCTGATAGAGATTCCCAACACCCCTGCCCTGTCCCATCCAAACTAGCTGTGCATGTCTTGTTGTAACTACAACAGACAATATCCTATCGAAATTAATTTAGGGTTTTGCACTTTTAAAGCCCCGTATAACTTTTGGCCTGTTTTGAGGATCTTAACAAACATTTTAAGGTAGAGTCACTGTGGCTAAATTAAACTGTAAGAAAGTTTCATGCATTTCGGCTAACTGCGGAAACGTTATTAAAGTTTTAAAATGCCATTCCTGGTGCAGAATGACGATGTAATCATAACGGAAGAATCGCAATCACTTGCACACAATAACACATCACCTGGCGTTATGAAGGAGAGCTCGGCAGGCATGTTAATACCATCGTGTGTTTAAATAACAATAGTCATTAATAACAGATTTCGCAGCCCCCTTCGCAGAAGGGATGAGGGTAGTTTATATAGGGTGAACTTGTCCCAAAGGTATGAGCGCCAGATTACAGTGCACAAGGTCAATTTTGTTTTGTATCCCTATGCGCGGGGAGATTACGTGATTTGCCCTGAATCGCAGGATGCGGAGCCGACACCAGGATTCGAACCCGGTACCTGGGCCGTCCTCGCCGTTGGGCTGACCTTGGGTTGACCGCGCGCTTTCCTGAAGTCGCGCTTGGCTCTGGCCCCACGGTGACGGCGAGGCGTGGAGTGCACGCTCCGGCCTCGAGCTGAGGTCGGCCGTAATTTCTGCCTCTAATTGGCTCCTCCTGTAGAACGTGGCGCTTGCAAAGCGCAGCCCAATGTGGGATTAAATTTAGCAGCGCTGAGGTTTTTGTGTCTAGTGTTACATTTCCAGATGTGGCTCTTGAGGAGCCACAGCACAGCTGGGCGCGCCTCGCAGCAGTGCGAGCACAAACTGCAACTGCGAGAGGCCGCGGCTGCTGAGTGCCACAGTCCACTCTCTTTGTTCTCTTGGGTGGAGCCCCCTATCGAGGAATCTCGGCGGATTTATGCACACTTTTCATAATGTGCAGCAAATCTTGCTTTCAGCCCCACTCCGATGCATGTCTGCAGCACGCCCTCCATTGCCACTTTTAGGGACCCCACCGTTCTCCCTCAGTGCACCTCAACCTTAATCTACAGCACCACATGCGGTTTAAGGCGCCGGTGCTGCTCGTCGGTACCCGTAGATGTTCGTGAAGCAACGCCCAGGCTCACGTGAATTTGCCCCCCGTGCATGGGGCTTCTACTAAAGGGATGTATTTTTTTTATTATCTCGCATTCACTAGATGCTCTCCCTTGCCCCTCACTTATGTCTTAGTATTTGTGGGGTCTTGTCATCCTGTGCTTTTTCGTCGTAGTTTCTGCACCAGTCAGGCTAAAAGCCATGTATGTAAATGGTGTTCGTCATAGATCTGTCCATTCTACAACCTATGCCACTACAGAGAGGTCTTGCACTTTTCGTGCTGAAATTGCTCCATCGTTTTTTAATCAAAAGTGGGAGAGAGGTGTGAGAGACCCTGGGCCTCATTTGGAAATATTTCAAAACTCAGTTAAGTATGAGGCGTTGGGTGTGGCCGTACTTCGGATGGAAGGTGGATTTCCTAAAAGTGTAAGGCTCCGTTCTCTTTTCTTTGGCCTGCTTTCTATTGGTCTATCCGAATGAAATGCTTTGGCTTCAATTGACTGCAGTTAGCTCGTCAAGGGGATGAGACACCATGGAGTGTTACCATTTTCCAGTAACATTGGTTGCCTGCCTGTTTTTACCTGATCAATTGGACTGGCGCCACAAGAGAGGACTTGTTCCTTAGATAGGCTTCCGTCACATATCATCCCAGTCCTATCACACTACAGGTTCGGTGAGACTGTGGGCACATCTCACAACATGGATTATTCAGTATTCACAATTCAGTGCACCGACCAGAGTCAAGCTCTACTCATTTCATAAAAACTAAGATCTTATATGTTTGTTGCTGTCATGGTTGATCAGGTGAAGAAAGAAAACAAAAAGAGATGATGGACGGAGCTCTGAAACTTTGTAGGCACTCACCCCCAGTCAATGATCTGGTTTGAATCCATCATCGTTCTATAGCTCACTTCGCCACCCCAGTTCCAGCTAAGCAATATGCAAATCAGTCTTGACCTTGAGCCTCAAAGGAACAGCCCAGCCCGAACTGCCAAGCCAGGTCTTCCCTGGAACAGGTGAATGCCATGTCCCTGCTCCTCCTTCGGCTCATCTCAGTCAGCAGAAGAAGTGTGCTGGGCAGCATGTTGGACCCTCAGACACAAGGATCCCCAGCTCTTCTGTACTCTAGAGAGTCCCTAACTTACAGACCGAGAGTTGAGAGGCCCCAGACTTTGACAAGGAATATATGCACCAAACTTGATGGTACGTCTGTGTCCTCGGAAAAGACATTGAGACTTCCCTTTGATGCATTGACAATAACCCTTCCCATGACTAGGACATTATTTAGCAATTCAGTTCTAAGGCAATACCTATCCTTGCAAATATGGCATTTCTGCTATTGAGACATGCTATGTAGATTTGAACCAAGGCACGTTCTGTGCCATTCTTCTTCAGTAAAAAAGAAACGTTCATCTTCATGACCAGAATCTGCCAGCACAATTGTTATTAACTGTGGCCTTTAGCAAAGGAAAGTACTCAATACCTTCCCCACGTCTTTGAAAAGGTCAATGAGACCTGGGGAAGGCTCTTGGTAAAATTCCCAGTGGGTAAGTCTTGCCTATCTGCCAGGTCAATGTCAATTCAGTCATGCCAGATGCAACTCCTGGTTCGAGGCATATGGGCTGCAGACCACACACTTTTGCATTAGATCACCATCTGGTGGTGGGCCCGGATGATTACTCTTTGTTGTTGTCTTGGAAGAGTCTTTGTCTGCTGGGTGACTCCTCCCTTAGACCGTAGTGTGCATGGGCATCGACTCCATCCTCAGATTGTTTTTTTCCGCCATCGGGCTCGGATGTGTTCATCATTCGGTCCCGTTACTGATCTATTTTCGAATCCATAAATCAATCTACAACATCAAGTTCGTCTTCGATACTGATTCCGGTTGCCTGCGTCAAAGAGAGGACCCACTTTTCCATTCCAGCGCTCGTCGGGGCCGTCGGGCCCAAATGCGCCATTGGGCCTTTGGCTCATGGAAAGAACACTGTTCAACAAGTGCCCTCAGTGTGGACACAAGTTACCCCACACCGACCTTCATGAGGTTTGCAACTTGGGCTTGTCCCCAGAGCACGAGAGTCGAGACTGTGAGGCCTGTGGTTCGTTCCGGTCCAAGAAGACAATCCGGGACCGTCGAGCTCGAAGAGCTATGGAGCAGTCCTCGTCGTCGACACCAGACCTCATCATAGACGAGGCGCCAATCGAGGTAGACGTCGCTTCCGAGGCAGACGAGTCAGCTTCCGGAGAGGAGGATCGATCCGAAGATGACGATCTGCTTCCAGCTGGTCAACAGGTCGTGAGTAAGAGCGTCGATCCTGTTCACCCCCCCTTTCCGGGACAGGCTTCAATCCACCCCCACCCTCGGGTCTGGGTGCACATCGATTAAAAACTTCTGATGCCCCGCCTTCGGGCTCGGCAGTGAAGAGTGTTAAAAAGCCTCAGGTCGACTCGGGCTCGAGTCAGACCGTCAGTCCCGACAAACAAAAAGTGCTTAAGCCGAAGTTAGCACCGGCACCAAGTCATCCTTTGACATTGAGGGTTACCGAACTGAAACCGAAACCAAGTTCGGCACCAAAGGAAGTTCCAAAACCAAGTTCGGCACGGAAAAATGTTCCAAAGGTTACCGAAACAAGAACTACGTCGGTACCTAAAAAATCGGACCCGAAAACTGTTTCCATAACGAAACACATTTCGGCACGAAGAACAGACGAGTCTAAACACTCAGCAGCCAAAGCTTCGGATCCAGAAAGCGTAAATCCAAGCAAAAAGCAAGATAAATCTTCGGAATCGAAAGCAAGACCCGTTCCAAAGATAATAGACACTATAAAAAATAACCATACACAACAACAAATAATACCTGGGGGTCAAAAATAATATGAGTAAGTCAGACAGATTGGATCACAAAACCAGGACTACGCAAAAAACACCAGTGAGAATTTCATGCATGTTAGTAACTGCAGGCCTAGTCAAGGCTCAAGAGCACATGGAGAAATAGTTCCCATCAGAAGCCACACTGTACCGCCCTCTTTCTCATCATTTGGGATCTCCTTACCCAGGAGACAAAACGGCTGGTCTGTTGTTACCGTGGCCGATAAATGTGATAAGTGGGAAGTACAGAAATTAATGCAAGTGGCTACTGAAAAAAGCAGTGTATGGTGATTTGGGTGAAAAGTGAGGGGTAATAATAAAATTAGGTGAACTGGGTAGAAAACAAAATTTATTAATATCTCCCAATCCCTAAGATTAAAAGGCAGGTGTGAGTGCGGGTTTGAAATAATAACCACACTTATTAATGGTCAACATGTTTCTGCATTACATAGAACAGAGTTTCAAATGCATTCTTCAGGACCTTGTTGGAAATACACTACTGCTTTGGTGAATAATAATGAAAAAATATCACCTGAGAATCCCAGGCGTACTCAACCGTATACTGTTAATGCATAGTAGCATTGGATCCAAACCGAAAGACAAACAAACATAGAAACAGAAACAAAAGAGCATGAATGAATCCTACTCACGTAGTTTCTACTTAAGACCATAATGTGATTGAAACACATTCATTCATACTAGGACACAGGCTCTAGTATACACACTCACCCATGTATGATGGTTGAGAGGCTTCACCCCACCTGGCTGCAGCGCAGGTAAAAGGAGCACCGCTCTAAAAATAATTATGAGTCATTTTTAGCGCAGTTTCAGCAAGGGGAAAAGGGAATAGAGTTTACATGGAGGCAAAAGGTGATTAAGTAACCCCATTGTCTGGTGAGAGGGTTTTTTTGCAGGTAACCCGCCGTTGCTATGACACAGCGATCAAGGTAAAGGCTGGAAACAGATAATAGCGCGTATGTTGGTCCGCAGTTTATGTAGTGACCAATGCGTTTGGTTATGCAAGGAACGCGTGGCTTAGCAGTAAAACTCAAGATCGAGTTGGTGCCATCATGTTGTTAGGATACGATGCTAGTTTACAAGCCTTGTCTCTGCAAATGCGTGGTCATAGTTTAGAACAAGGTTAAGCGAAAGGAATTGTGTCCTATCGGCAAAGCAGAGAACGAGCGCCCTTCGGCAAAGCCGAGAACGAGTGCCCTTCGAAAACAGCACCGCTCTCCGCGTGAGTTAAGTGAAAGGAATTGTGTCCTATCGGCAAAGCAGGGAACGAGTGCCCTTCGGCAAAGCAGAGAACGAGTGCCCTTCGAAAACGGCACCGCTCTCCGCGTGAGTTTGAGCTAGCTATAGGTGTGCGCGCCAAAGCGCCCTGTGTCCCGCTTACCTTTCCGTCGGTGTCTCCGGACAGTCATCAGTACTGTCTGGGGGGGCACCGGCGGTAGTTCAAGGAACCTACTTGTAAGTTCGTATTTTGCTCACAAGGCATCACGTGACTGAGTCCGGTCACATGATGCCGGGGATTATGGGACAAGTAGTTCCCTGCGCAATAGCGCCAGATACCAAGGAAAAACAAGGGAAAGATTGGGAAAAAAAGTTGCACATGTAGGTGACGCTACTATTATGTGTCAACACTTGTTAATAGGGCTGGAACAAGCCCATACGCTA
Organism: Lissotriton vulgaris; assembly: GCF_964263255.1. NCBI lineage: Eukaryota > Metazoa > Chordata > Amphibia > Caudata > Salamandridae > Lissotriton > Lissotriton vulgaris. The sequence goes on along the minus strand of NC_141698.1, from coordinate 546,854,222 downwards.
AATGTTATCAACACATATTACTGTTGGGATGATAGTTAAATAGGAGCCTTCCTTCTATATCAGAGGCAAAGATTTTTTTTAAAACCACTTGCATCTACCTCACCATGTAGGTGACGCTACTGTTATGTGTCAACACTTGTTAATAGAGCTGAAACAAGCCCATACGCTAAATGTTATCAACACATATTACTGTTGAGGTGATAGCTAGATAGGAGCCTTCCTTCTATATCAGAGGCAAAGATTTGTTAGACCACTGGCATCTACCTCAGCTAGTTTGGGTTTTCATGAATTATGAGCACGAACGACTAGCATCTACCTCAGCTTGTTTAGGTTTTCATGAATAATAAGCACGAACGTGATTATTATCATGTCAGGATTCATGTTATCAGTTAAAGATGTGACACCATTCAGAGGAACACCATTCAGAGGGACATCCAGGGTATTGGCTCATTAAGGCCCTCCTTGTCGCTATTCAGGCGATACACCCATTTTTGTTCAATTTTGAACAGAAAGCGACTAATGTCAGCACATGAGTCAGGAATGTGCGGTTGTTCCAGGACTGTCCAACAGAAGTCCTCCGGGCCATGTCCTTTCTCCAAGAAGTGTGCAGTCAGGCGGGTAGCCTGTTTTCGGCAACGCACTGTACTTTTATGTTCCTGTATTCGTGTCCGTATTCTCCTGGTCGTCATGCCAACATATCGTAATGGGCATGGACACGTTATCAAGTAAATAAGGTTGCTGCTGTTGCAGTTTGTGAATTTATTTTGTGTCCATGGGCGGTTGGTTCCTATGTCGACCACGGTGGACTTGCAGGTCTGGGGACAGACAGTACATGCCCCACAAGGATGGTGCCCAACCACAGGAGGTAGGTCCCATAGGGTGCCCACTTGCCTCGATTCCTTGTTACGTGGGCGTGTGTGGACTAGCTGGTCTTTTAGATTGGGTCCTCTCTTGAAGGCGAAAATAGGTAAGGCGATGTCATCACCTCCGGTTTTTAAGATTGACCAATGTTTCCTTATGATCTTTTGTACTTGATTTGATCGACTGTTAAAAGTGTTGACAAAAGCAATACGATTGGTCTTTTCTTTGGGAGGGAGTATTTCTAGTAGGGACTCTCTGTTGTTGTTAGACGCCCTCTTCTTAGACTGGCGGATAATTTTCTTAGGATAGTTTTTAGGTCTCGGCTAAAAGACGCGCGTAAGCGCGTCTCCGCCGAGATCTTATGTCAGCGAGTAGCAGTCCCAGGAGACAGTCCAGGTCACGCGCATCCTTCCAGGCGATTTGTAGCTGGAACGCGCGCTGTGGCCTGGCGCTGTCTCCTGGGAAGCGCAAGCACAACAGACGCATGCGCATACACACACACACGCGCCCATGCACGCACGCACATACATACATACAGAGACACCACCCCTGACTCATACTCACGCGCGCGCACACACACAAGTGCACCGAGGCCCCCCCTCCCCCTCCCCCGCCGTCACGCACATACATACACACACACACACGACCATACACACACACAAGTGCACCAATCGCGCTCCAGACCCCCCTCCCCCGCCGTCACCGTCGCGCACATACATACACACACACACACACGAGCATACACACACACAAGTGCACCAATCGCGCTCCAGAACTTACCTTACCTCAGCACGCGGCGCCCAACCTCCTGCTGGCGCGGCCCCGGGGCTCTACACCGCTCACAGGAGCCCCGGGCCGCGAGACGCTACGACTCCGCCTGCCTCCTCTTCCGGTGTGAACGTGGCCCCGCCCCCGTCACAGGCGACCGTGCCTGACTTCCGGGGCGGCCGCGAGTTCAATGATGAAAGACGCTTTGTTTACATCACCCATTGATTGAACTCATGCAAGAAAATCGCTTGCCGTACTGCCAAATTCTGTCTCTCTCTCGTTGAACCCGCATCAACATTTTGGATTAAAGCATACAGTGAATTCCAACAGCCCTCAAGCCAACGTGCGATAGAATGTGAACGTTTATATTTTAACATATTCAGAAGGACGCGACCACAGAGTTAAAAACAAGCATTGGAAAAGCCAATAGGTCTCGTCTACATAAGGTATTGGGTTTGTCAATGCTTAACCCGCATCAACATTTTGGATTAAAGCATACAGTGAATTCCAACAGCCCTCAAGCCAACGTGCGATAGAATGTGAACGTTTATATTTTAACATATTCAGAAGGACGCGACCACAGAGTTAAAAACAAGCATTGGAAAAGGCAATAGGTCTCGTCTACATAAGGTATTGGGTTTGTCAATGCTTTGTGGTGGTGAGTGGTGAGTGCAGAGTGGTGAGTGCAGAGTGGTGAGTGCAGAGTGGTGAGTGGTGAGTGCAGAGTGGTGAGTGCAGAGTGGTGAGTGCAGAGTGGTGAGTGCAGAGTGGTGAGTGCAGAGTGGTGAGTGCAGAGTGGTGAGTGCAGAGTGGTGAGTGCAGAGTGGTGAGTGGTGAGTGCAGAGTGGTGAGTGCAGAGTGGTGAGTGCAGAGTGGTGAGTGCAGAGTGGTGAGTGCAGAGTGGTGAGTGCAGAGTGGTGAGTGGTGAGTGCAGAGTGGTGAGTGCAGAGTGGTGAGTGCAGAGTGGTGAGTGCAGAGTGGTGAGTGCAGAGTGGTGAGTGCAGAGTGGTGAGTGGTGAGTGCAGAGTGCAGAGTGGTGAGTGGTGAGTGCAGAGTGCAGAGTGGTGAGTGCAGAGTGCAGAGTGGTGAGTGCAGAGTGGTGAGTGCAGAGTGCAGAGTGGTGAGTGCAGAGTGGTGAGTGCAGAGTGCAGAGTGGTGAGTGCAGAGTGGTGAGTGCAGAGTGCAGAGTGGTGAGTGCAGAGTGGTGAGTGCAGAGTGGTGAGTGCAGAGTGGTGAGTGCAGAGTGGTGAGTGGTGAGTGGTGAGTGCAGAGTGGTGAGTGCAGAGTGGTGAGTGCAGAGTGCAGAGTGGTGAGTGGTGAGTGCAGAGTGCAGAGTGGTGAGTGCAGAGTGGTGAGTGCAGAGTGGTGAGTGCAGAGTGGTGAGTGCAGAGTGGTGAGTGCAGAGTGCAGAGTGGTGAGTGCAGAGTGGTGAGTGCAGAGTGGTGAGTGCAGAGTGTGGTGAGTGGTGAGTGCAGAGTGGTGAGTGGTGAGTGCAGAGTGCAGAGTGGTGAGTGCAGAGTGGTGAGTGGTGAGTGCAGAGTGCAGAGTGGTGAGTGCAGAGTGGTGAGTGGTGAGTGCAGAGTGGTGAGTGGTGAGTGCAGAGTGGTGAGTGCAGAGTGGTGAGTGCAGAGTGGTGAGTGCAGAGTGGTGAGTGCAGAGTGGTGAGTGCAGAGTGGTGAGTGCAGAGTGGCGAGTGCAGAGTGGCGAGTGCAGAGTGGCGAGTGCAGAGTGGCGAGTGGCGAGTGCAGAGTGGCGAGTGCAGAGTGGCGAGTGCAGAGTGGCGAGTGGTGAGTGCAGAGTGGTGAGTGCAGAGTGGTGAGTGCAGAGTGGTGAGTGCAGAGTGGTGAGTGCAGAGTGGTGAGTGCAGAGTGGTGAGTGCAGAGTGCAGAGTGGTGAGTGCAGAGTGGTGAGTGGTGAGTGCAGAGTGCAGAGTGGTGAGTGCAGAGTGGTGAGTGGTGAGTGCAGAGTGGTGAGTGGTGAGTGCAGAGTGGTGAGTGCAGAGTGCAGAGTGGTGAGTGCAGAGTGCAGAGTGCAGAGTGCAGAGTGCAGAGTGGTGAGTGCAGAGTGGTGAGTGCAGAGTGGTGAGTGCAGAGTGGTGAGTGCAGAGTGGTGAGTGCAGAGTGGCGAGTGCAGAGTGGTGAGTGCAGAGTGGCGAGTGCAGAGTGGCGAGTGCAGAGTGGCGAGTGGCGAGTGCAGAGTGGCGAGTGCAGAGTGGCGAGTGCAGAGTGGCGAGTGCAGAGTGGCGAGTGGCGAGTGTGCAGAGTGGCGTGTGCAGAGTGGCGAGTGCAGAGTGGCGAGTGCAGAGTGGCGAGTGCAGAGTGGCGAGTGGCGAGTGTGCAGAGTGGCGTGTGCAGAGTGGCGAGTGTGCAGAGTGGCGAGTGTGCAGAGTGGCGAATGTGCAGAGTGGCGAGTGTGCAGAGTGGCGAGTGTGCAGAGTGGCGAGTGTGCAGAGTGGCGAGTGTGCAGAGCAGTGAGTGCAGAGCAAGTGTGCAGAGCATTGTGTGCTATTGAGTGCAGAGTGCTGTGTATTGGCAATGTTAATGACAATGGCCATTTATTTTTGATTTAAAGAAAAAAAAAGAAATGTCATGAGCAATGCCAATAGCTCTACCTTTAATGATGCCGAGACCATTGCATTGCAAATGCTTGTTCTCTCTCAGTTGAACCTCCAGATTCTTCGAGTGGGTCTCAAAAGCCTCTTTGTTAGAGCAGTTTCTTTGAACCCTGAGGAACTGACCGAAAGGTAAGTTGTCCCTCAGGGCTCGTGGATGGCAACTATCATATCTTAGTAGTGCGTTTTTAGCCATTGGCTTACGATACAGCTCCGATTCAATACCAGTCGGAGTAGCATGTAGCCTTAGGTCAAGGAAAGCCAGCGATGTCCTGCTGTATTCAATGGTAAACTTAAGGTAAGTGTTCTTACTATTCAACCATCCGTGAAATGACACTAGATCTTCTTCCGTGCCTCGCCACACCACCAGGATGTCGTCAATGTAACGTTTCTATACATGTAATGATGGTAAGTATGGGTTGGTGGGCGTTAGGACATCTTGCTGTTCAAAATTGTGGACGTATAGGTTCGCCAGACTGGGCGCGAAAACACTGCCCATACTGGTCCCAGATGTTTGCAAGTAAGTGGTATCCTCGAATCGAAAGTAATTCTCTTTCATGGCAATCTCCGCTAAATGCATAATGAAGTGTGTTGGAGTAATGGATTGGTGGTTGTTTTGCTCCAACAGTGTACCTACTACCTCTAGAGTTTCGGTTTGCGGGATTGACGTGTATAAAGACTCTACGTCAAACGATACTAAGATGTCGGTATCGATGTTGAACTGTATTGTTGGAAGGAGTCTTAAGACATCTTTCGTGTCCTGCAGGAACGTAGGCATTGCCTTGACCATGGGGTTCAAGAAGTGATCGACAAAGGTCGAGAGTGGTTCCAAAACCGAGCCAATCCCTGAAATAATGGGCCTGCCAGGGGGCGGCCTCTGTGGTTTGTGCACTTTGGGAAGACAATAGAAATACGGAATTGTGGGGTATTTGGTAACTAGATATTGTCCTTCCTGTGATGTTATCCAACCCTCAGTTGTTGCTTCCTCTACCAAAGTGCTTATTTCGGATTGTAATCTCTCTGTGGGATCTACTCTCAGTGGTAGATAAGATTTCCGGTCACTCAACTGCCGGAGGCATTCATTCCTATATGTCTCAGTATCTAAGATAACAGTAGCACCGCCTTTATCGGCAGGCTTGATAGTAATTCTATCATTGGATGATAATGAACGGAAGGCCAGCTGTTCGTCTCTTGAGAGATTCATGAAAGGTTTGGTCTCTGTTTTGTAAAGATGTGTGACATCATTCTCCACGGCTGTTTCGAAAGTCAAAACCTTGGGAGGTAAAACAGCGCTGTGGAAAATTAATACAGTTTGGTGAACATTATGTACGCCATCTTGCCTTTTCCCGATGCCACACTTTTCGTCATGCACATCCGCCATATTTTAGCCGTTACGATCAGAATCACCCTCACGAAAGACCCCCCCCCCCCACGCACCGGTCATTCTCACTCTCACATGCCTTGCGCATAAGCAGCAGCCATTTTAAACACCATGGCCTCCCTGCCCCTCGCTGATAGCCAGCGCGTCTCTCTCTCTCCTAACCTCGCAAGCATCCCCCGCACGCTGACAACCCCCGCTCTCTCATGCCTTGGATCATAAACCCCTCTTCAGCGCAGCTCCGCCACAGAATCCCATCCTGTTCCCAGTGCGACACCTCCCTTCATTCCTTTCATGGTCTCAGGTCCTTTGATGCAAAACCCCCTTTTCCTGTGTCCCCGTTTGTCTTCCTTGTTCCCAGGCCGCCACCTGGCCCTGCGGATACTGTTTATTACCCCGTACAGTAGGAAGCTTCCCCTCCCCATCAAAAGACCCTCGAGCCGATCAAAGCCCCCACCCTATGAGATCCGATCAACTCCACGCATTCCGTGAATCGGCGGAATGCCCTGCTGCGCGACAATCATCACCTGTTGTGACCGGGGTAGGGAATTCAACTGTAAATGTATGTGGGAACGGGCCTGAAGGGGAGATTCCGAGGATGTTCTTTCAAATATCAAAGTGTTGCGAGAATGTGTTACGTGCAATAAAGGTCATAAACCCTAGTATAAGAGGCCAGGCCTCAGAAATGTGGTTAGAGCACCTCGTGACGATACTTGCTGTCTGAATTGATGTGTTCTCCTCCGGAGAGAATAAAATCCTCGTTTCCTGCCTTCCAGTCTCCAGCGCCTGCTTCTTCATTTGATTAATATTGGTGGGTCATAGAGGCGACACCGCCGGGCAACATAAAGGGGTCTTTGGTTACTGGTTGTCTTTGAACCCCTTTTAACAATTGGCGTCCCAAGCGTGGGGCCCATCAGCGACTTGTGGATCCAGTGGGAGAGGTCCTGACGACAGAGTGAACGACTGCAACGATCGGAAGGTACCCTGTCCGATAGACCCTCGTCTGACAGCTGATCATCCGAACTTCACTGGTTCCGAACAGACCTCTCTCGAGTGATCTGCGGTCCTGACTGGGAACCATCAGGAGTGCCACGAGGAGTACGAAGAGAAGAGGACGATCGGGCGCTGGATTCGGAAGACAAGAAACTGTCCATGCGGTCCGGGTAAGGTCGTGTAAACACGACGAATTGCGAAAGTGATTGATAATTGATGAGAAAATACTAGTATTACTTTTTGTTAATTTATTTGGAGATTCACTGTCTGCAAACGGAGAAACAACAGGCTCTCCCTTTATAAACAGTGAAGGATAGGTACGCATCCGTCGGACCTATCTTTCTCCCCCACTGAACAATTGCCCCTCCCCCATTGATTAACTGTTATAGATTGTTTTCTGGAGATTCTCTGTCTGCAAACAGGGAAGAATAGGTCCCCTCTTTGCAGATAGTGAAAAGGTAGGTGACGCGGATCTTTGCGAGCCTACTTATTCTCCCCATTGACCATATTGATTTTTTATTTTTGACCTAACATTGATTGCTCAAGATTGGTTCATGAGGTATTCACTGCCTGCAAACAACGTAGAATAGAAATATTCTGTCTAGTCTTTGCACGCAGTGATAAGATAGGTAGTGCTGACTATTATCCCCATTGTGATCCGTCATGCCTGTCTTCTCCCCACTGGTTAGTAGCCTGTTTAGCCCGGACCGCTTATTAGAGATGAACCATCCGGCTCCGCTGGAAGGCACCCCTAATAAGGACATGTTCATGAAGCATGGATTAATCGCTATAGCCTATAGCCAGCTGTGGCATAAATATACGAAAAAGGATCGAGAAAGTCAGTGGCCACTGATAGGATCCTTCGATCTTGACAAAATAGAAACGGTAGAAATAACCCTTCGTAGGAATGAAACAACACCTATTATGCTCGATAGTCTCGGTATGTGGCGCAAAGAAGCCACACGACGAAAGGAAAGCGATGAAGTCAGAAAGGGTGAAGAGACACGACGGACAACCCTCCAAACGTCTAGTAGGCAAAGGGAAGGGCCAGCGATGGCACAGTTCCGAGGAGTAGACATGAAAAGGGAACGGTGTAAAGGGATGTGCCGACAGGACAACCCCGGGACACAACGACCCGAAAGTAATCCCCCGACGCTATGCACAGGACGAACAGATTTAAAACAAAACCAATGTGCTTTCTGTAGATGTCTCGGGCACTGGAAAGCCCAATGCCCGACTCTACAGAGCATAGGTAAGAACGGAGGGTCGACAGAAAGAACAGGCCGACAGAAAGGGAAAAGGCGCGAGATAAAAACCAATCAGACTAGTGCAGACAGAACCGATAGAACCACCCCGTTTGATTATGCTCGATGGCACAGATTTCGTCAGACCAATTTTAACGACATGTTAGAGTTTTGTGACTGATTGCTCTCTGTTGCTCCCCCACTCTGAAAAACAAACACAATTACAGGCCCGTGTAAACAACCCCCGTTAGAGAAAGGACTCAAGGAAGCCAAGCATCTGTTATATAACTTAGGATTTAATTACGGTAAAGATAACACACAACCAACGGTAAATAGAATAACTAGTAGAACACTCTCTAAAGCAAACTGTACTAATAGGAGAAATACAAAACATATTACGCTCACTCCGGAAGTCCTCGAAATGTAACAGTTCGACGGTCCCGCCCACCCGAAACACATAGCACTTGTGGGGCGGGGCCTGCCAACAGCCATAGACCAAAAGAGATCGCCGGCGAGAAGGTGCAGGAGGCTCCTCAAAGCAGGCAATGAAATGGTCTTCCCATACTACCCTTCCAGGGATGGCGTCCCCCGGGCCACGAGTAGGGAGGGGGCGGATGCAAATGACCCCCTCCCTCGTATCTCCTGGTCCGGCCATCACGAATTCCTCCATCGAACTGATGCAGGGTGGGCAGGGAGGGAGAGGCGACGCGGACGAGCCTCTCCCGCCTCTGCAGGTAGGAGGCTTCCCTGCCCTGGCCCGGCGCCGATGTCCTCCAGCCGGGCGACGGCCATATATTTCCGCAGCACAGGACATGCAATGTCCGACGCACATATATTTCCGCAGCACAGGACATACAATGTCCGACGGGCATACTTGCACAGCACCGGACGTACAATGGTCCCCCAAGAGTCGGAATCAGGGGTGTAGGGTGGTCATCATGTGCACCCCTGATTCAAAGGGACGGCGTGGGATGCGCCGGGAGAGGGAGGCGGCACGGACGAGCCTCCCTCACCTCCCCAGATGAAGGCTCCACTGCTGCACCCTGGCGCCCCGAACCAAAATGTCCTGCTCCAACAGCATGATGTTCTGTCTTTGTCGCCACAAGAAGTTTCTTCCACTCCTGAAAGATACGACGGACGGCGGCTGCCGCAGGGTCTCAAAATGGCGTCTGGGCCCTCGGAAGGCGGGTCTAGGCCGCTGGAGTAACTTTGTCCGAAATTGCAACTCGGGCACTTGCCCACCTGGGCGCAAGCCCCCACCATCGACAAACATCCCCTCGACTTTGAAGATTCTACCAAAGTCCCAAGAGCCCTCAGCCCCTTCAGGCTTCCGGTGGGGAACAGCTGCATTGATCACTAATGAAATAACCACGGCACAGCAACAAGATGGCGGTGCTCTCGTGTCTGCATCAGCTTCCGTCTGAACCACCCAGGAACATTATGGGCTAACGAACTCGAGTAAGTTCCGGCTGAACATCAACATGACCCGGTAAGAAAGACTCTACCTCCCTCCCTCTCTTGATTGACGGTCCACACCACCAGCCCCTCTGTTAGCACAGGTTTTTTTTGAACTGCCGAAAGGGACCCTGGTCCAACCGCCAATCGTCGGAGACATTTTTTTGCCCCTGATGCTACTTCCGGACTAAACCGGCCTCGCCCAAAATGGCGCTGGTATCAATAGGAACTAACGGATGCCTCGTGGTGTTCCTTAGCCAATGAAACTAGATGTACTAAGATTTATATACGAACCTTTGCGCACTTGATGAAAAAGGGAGGAGGGTTCACTTGACGAACATTTGAAAGGGGTCCCGTAAAAATGTTGATTTCAATGAACGATTTATTTTGATATTTATTGTAACTGGTACATAACGTCGCTTATGATGCACACCCACGGTATACATCTAGGAAATGTGATTACAATGAGCTTGACTGTGTTTCCATTTATGAACTGAAATGCCCCTGATCCCTCATCACGCAATGAAACGTTTTTAGTTACTTGCAAATAATTAATTAGGCCTTTTTAACATGTTCTTGTGCCGCAAAATAACCCCCCTACTGTATGTGCTTCCATCGTCGACATGTCCGGCCAAAATATGATTGCACTCTCACATTTTTACGTACTGAACGATTATGCAAATAAAGGTTTTCCAAACTATGAATAGGCATCACATACTTTTGTAAATGTGGGAATTGGTGGGATGGCTTTCCCTGTGCGCAACCGTTCTGCTCTTTTTTTAAGGTTATCTGAAAAATGGTTGTTCGGCCCTGGATTGATGATCGAATCAAAGGTATGATACGCTGCCTCCAAAATATGCGACTAAGCTCAGGAACTAACGTATGAAGAAGGACCTCGACTTCTGAGAATGGGTAAAGTAAAGCGGTGTGATTGATAGAATGTTATAAAGGTATGGTGGTCGAAGGTACTAAGGGACAGGGTTGACCGAAGAACTGATATGCTTTAGAACATCACAGCTTTGGGAATGATTTAAGGATCCCGATGGCCAGATACATCCACAAAACCAGGTACCTCGCGCTAGGCACCTCTGATTCCTCTTTTTTTAGCGTTTCCCTACACACGATCCATAATGCCACCTTCGAACCCCCCATGAACCACCTATCACACTGCCCGCCCCCTTGACTTCAGAAACCAAGACCCTAGGGATTATATTCCGAGGAGATAAGTACGAGTATGTGGTAAGTAAAGGACTTTCGTGCCCGTACATTTGATGTGTTCGAATGTTGTTCCCCCTCCCTTTTCCTCCTTTTTCCCTCTGCAGGTTACATTGGAGTCCCGATTAGGGTATCGTAAAGGATCTGGAGCCACGTCACGCCCGATGCATGAATACGGGCTAACGCTGCAAGACGACACAACAAGACGCCCTACTCAATGCGCGACCTTTTTTGTACCTGACCTAATGCTCTTCCGTCCCAAAACTGCATGCTTTCTACGTCCTAACACAGACCCGAAACGTCTAACGTTGGGTAACGCACTGAATAGCCCAAACAATACACGGTCATTCTCCATGTCACACGTGTACTATTTGGCCTATTGTCACTCTCTCTCTCTCTCTCTCTCTCTCTCTCTCTCTCTCTCTCTCTCTTTCACTCCTCCACACTTTCCCTCTTCCTAGCGACTGGCACCTAATTGGCGAACCTGGTGCACCTCCTGATTGGCCCCAAATACCACAAGTATTTGCACAAATTCGTCCTAAATAAAAATTGTATCGATACCACGTTACTACCTCTCCTTTTTCTGCTAAATATGGATGAAAATTAAATTGGCCAAAAGGAAAGGGACAGGTAAGACGACTAAGGTTCCCTAAATTTGACCCACAGTCAGAGAACTATTTGTCAGTGGCTTCTATGATAAAAAAAATGTCTGTGGTAATGCGACCTTCCCCATTCCAAATTTTCTCCATACCCCAAGCAGTAAGAAATGATCGAGACACCCCCGTCTTCCCAAAATGCCCCCAGTTTGGTATCAGCTGCCCTGAACGAGAATCTGAAAAACGCCCCTTGCTCCAATTCGCCGTGTTCCTAGTTGTTTTCCATAAGATCCCGCCCACCCCAAGGATAAGTTTAATAATTATCGCAACCCCCCCCCCCCCCCCCCCCCCGAGTTTTTGTAGTAGCCAGGTTGCGAGAATCTATATAGAAAGTTAGAAAGATGTGTGCAAAGTTAAAATTAGATCGAAAACTGAAAGAACTTGTTGCAGTAAACCTTGTTGAAAATAGGATGTTTAGCTAAAAGATAGGACACATTGATGTAATGGAGAGTCGTTTAGCCTATGTTCATCCCTCAGAAGGATGCCTATCAGACTATGGTGAATAGCACGTTGCACTTTTCCGTGAGATACAAAGCCCTGAAGACCGGCCTAGCCTTGCAAGACTCGTACTAGGGAAATGGGTCTCTGCCAGAAGAACTGACATCTACTGTAATAGACGAATGCAATGAATGGGTACCAGACCTCGTACCACAACAAATGAATGTAATAACCAACAAAACGCCAAAGAATTAGCCACAAAGGGAAGTTGTAGGAAATCCAGCAAACCCATCATCAATTGTTTATACGTTGGCTGCATATCTCAATGTAGCGGATGTTTACCCCAGTTGCTTGGTGTTGGGAGAGAAATAGGTTTATGTAATTACCTTCTTCTGCAAAATCTCTAAAGACTGTCTTTTCGAACTCATTTAAGGGTACCACTGTCGGAGGAGAAAGAGACCGGATGTGGGAGCACGCGGCCTGACTGCGGATCGTGGAACCTCAGCGACGGAGGCCAAGGCGAGACCACAGCAGTAAGGAGTCGCAGGATGAGGCACTGTTTCAGACAAAGCTAAGGAAAGGGCTGACCTGAAGCCCCTGCTCTATGATCGACGTGTGCCAAAAAGTCCCCGCTCTCTGAACCTGGTTATGGACCCGCCTGTCTCAAATTCTCCGTCCCCCTGATCTGTTCCCGACTTGGCCCTGCTCCATCCCCTCCTCCTCCGACCTACCATAAGGACTGTTCTCACATACACCTTTCCACCTGAACTTCCAAGTTCCTCCAAATCCTACTGAGCTATCCAGAGAAGGGTATTCCCTGCGTCATAAGGGAGGGAGCTCCGACTAAGTAGACCACGAACTATGTTAATCTCAGAACGGTAACCTAGAACTCCACCAAGGGTCGCCCCTAAAGAGAAGATGAACGAAGTATGTGGTTCTACCCGCTGCTGAATGCCTCGATGATGATGGAAGCAACAGGAAATACCCACCACAGAGACTCAAGAAACAAACAGACCCCACAACTCAAAGACAATTGCACTTTTCATCACAATCCTTTTTCTGCCTCCTAATAACTATGCTCTGGGTTACGGAAGAAAATGCACCTGCTCCAAAACCGTAACGCATTTCTCCTATGAGGTCTGGCGAAACAAAACAAAATGTACCCCTGCCCGCAGACCTCCAACGACTCAATCCACGTGAACATTCCTGTTGACAGAACGAATTGTAATCCAGGTGCTTAACAGTGCCAACAGAAGACGACAAAGACACTGAGAACTCTGATTTTTATTTTTATTATATCTCATTTCTCTCCCAAACCACCATTGGACTGACTATGCTCCCGCTGAGTACAAAAAGGTCTTACTTATATGATAACTTACCAGTTCCTATTGCAAATGACTATAAGTATCTATGATCTGTACCCAACGCCTTCGCTACATAATTCTAGTCTGATATTGCAGTACTATGACTTTTTCTGCAACCAACTTAACGATGAACCCGCCTACTAGATGATGAGATTTTTCAATGTGATGTTTATAATGTGATGTTTATGTACAGTTCTTTTGCCTAAGTCCCCTCTCCCTTACTTATGACCGCTGCAATAGGTATAGATAGGAAATAGGCCCGCAAGATGTCTTGGAAATGTTAAAGGGAGGACTGTGGAAAATTAATACAGTTTGGTGAACATTATCTACGCCATCTTGCCTTTTCCCGATGCCACACTTTTCGTCATGCACATCCGCCATATTTTAGCCGTTACGATCAGAATCACCCTCACGAAAGACCCCCCCCCCACGCACCGGTCATTCTCACTCTCACATGCCTTGCGCATAAGCAGCAGCCATTTTAAACACCATGGCCTCCCTGCCCCTCGCTGATAGCCAGCGCGTCTCTCTCTCTCCTAACCTCGCAAGCATCCCCCGCACGCTGACAACCCCCGCTCTCTCATGCCTTGGATCATAAACCCCTCTTCAGCGCAGCTCCGCCACAGAATCCCATCCTGTTCCCAGCGCGACACCTCCCTTCATTCCTTTCATGGTCTCAGGTCCTTTGATGCAAAACCCCCTTTTCCTGTGTCCCCGTTTGTCTTCCTTGTTCCCAGGCCGCCACCTGGCCCTGCGGATACTGTTTATTACCCCGTACAGTAGGAAGCTTCCCCTCCCCATCAAAAGACCCTCGAGCCGATCAAAGCCCCCACCCTATGAGATCCGATCAACTCCACGCATTCCGTGAATCGGCGGAATGCCCTGCTGCGCGACAATCATCACCTGTTGTGACCGGGGTAGGGAATTCAACTGTAAATGTATGTGGGAACGGGCCTGAAGGGGAGATTCCGAGGATGTTCTTTCAAATATCAAAGTGTTGCGAGAATGTGTTACGTGCAATAAAGGTCATAAACCCTAGTATAAGAGGCCAGGCCTCAGAAATGTGGTTAGAGCACCTCGTGACGATACTTGCTGTCTGAATTGATGTGTTCTCCTCCGGAGAGAATAAAATCCTCGTTTCCTGCCTTCCAGTCTCCAGCGCCTGCTTCTTCATTTGATTAATATTGGTGGGTCATAGAGGCGACACCGCCGGGCAACATAAAGGGGTCTTTGGTTACTGGTTGTCTTTGAACCCCTTTTAACAATGCTCGGTGGGTTAAATGAAGATGGTTTCTTCAGTCCGGTGTTTTTGTCTTCAGTTACGGTTCCCAAGTTTGTTGGTTTAGAAAAGAAATAGTGCAGTCTTATTTTCCTGAAGAACTTGGCTAGTTCGATTTGGGCTACAAAGGAATCTCCTTTCTGGGTTGACACAAAACCTAAGCCTTTGTTCAAAAGACGCTCTTCGTTAGTAGAGAGTAAATATGAACTGAGGTTCATCACGAGGCTGTCTGGTTGCTTGTTCCTAAGGGGTGTCTTGTGGGACTTTCTTCCCGCTGCGCAGGTCCATCCTCGATTGTGGTGGGGTGTTCGTGTCCGTATTCCAGTGGACCTGTTGTGGCATAGTTCCTTGTCTCCTCCTGCCCCTGCCTCGTCTCTGGCCAAACCCTAAAAAAGGAAAGGCACCAGGGCCCTGTTGCATGTGAGGCGGACAAAAGGGAGGACCCATTTGGGGAGGGCAGTTTGGTCCCATCATCCAAGGGTTGACCGGCCACCACGGTTGGAAGTTGTTGAAGTTCTGTGGTTGGTGTCCATTCCTACAATTTCTTCTATTTCCTCGGCTCCTGTAGGTTTGATCCACAGATCCAGTTTGTGAGGTATCTGAATCACTAGACGCTCCATCTGAGCTTGATGTGCCATAAGTAGAGCCACCCAAACTAGCTGAGGTAGATGCCAGTGGTCTAACAAATCTTTGCCTCTGATATAGAAGGAAGGCTCCTATCTAGCTATCACCTCAACAGTAATATGTGTTGATAACATTTAGCGTATGGGCTTGTTTCAGCTCTATTAACAAGTGTTGACACATAATAGTAGCGTCACCTACATGTGCAACTTTTTTTCCCAATCTTTCCCTTGTTTTTCCTTGGTATCTGGCGCTATTGCGCAGGGAACTACTTGTCCCATAATCCCCAGCATCATGTGACCGGACTCAGTCATGTGATGCCTTGTGAGCAAAATACGAACTTACAAGTAGGTTCCTTGAACTACCGCCGGTGCCCCCCCAGACAGTACTGATGACTGTCCGGAGACACCGACGGAAAGGTAAGCGGGACACAGGGCGCTTTGGCGCGCACACCTATAGCTAGCTCAAACTCACGCGGAGAGCGGTGCCGTTTTCGAAGGGCACTCGTTCTCTGCTTTGCCGAAGGGCGCTTGTTCCCTGCTTTGCCGATAGGACACAATTCCTTTCACTTAACTCACGCGGAGAGCGGTGCTGTTTTCGAAGGGCACTCGTTCTCTGCTTTGCCGAAGGGCGCTCGTTCTCTGCTTTGCCGATAGGACACAATTCCTTTCGCTTAACCTTGTTCTAAACTATGACCACGCATTTGCAGAGACAAGGCTTGTAAACTAGCATCGTATCCTAACAACATGATGGCACCAACTCGATCTTGAGTTTTACTGCTAAGCCACGCGTTCCTTGCATAACCAAACGCATTGGTCACTACATAAACTGCGGACCAACATACGTGCTATTATCTGTTTCCAGCCTTTACCTTGATCGCTGTGTCATAGCAACGGCGGGTTACCTGCAAAAAAACCCTCTCACCAGACAATGGGGTTACTTAATCACCTTTTGCCTCCATGTAAACTCTATTCCCTTTTTCCCTTGCTGAAACTGCGCTAAAAATGACTCATAATTATTTTTAGAGCGGTGCTCCTTTTACCTGCGCTGCAGCCAGGTGGGGTGAAGCCTCTCAACCATCATACATGGGTGAGTGTGTATACTAGAGCCTGTGTCCTAGTATGAATGAATGTGTTTCAATCACATTATGGTCTTAAGTAGAAACTACGTGAGTAGGATTCATTCATGCTCTTTTGTTTCTGTTTCTATGTTTGTTTGTCTTTCGGTTTGGATCCAATGCTACTATGCATTAACAGTATACGGTTGAGTACGCCTGGGATTCTCAGGTGATATTTTTTCATTATTATTCACCAAAGCAGTAGTGTATTTCCAACAAGGTCCTGAAGAATGCATTTGAAACTCTGTTCTATGTAATGCAGAAACATGTTGACCATTAATAAGTGTGGTTATTATTTCAAACCCGCACTCACACCTGCCTTTTAATCTTAGGGATTGGGAGATATTAATAAATTTTGTTTTCTACCCAGTTCACCTAATTTTATTATTACCCCTCACTTTTCACCCAAATCACCATACACTGCTTTTTTCAGTAGCCACTTGCATTAATTTCTGTACTTCCCACTTATCACATTTATCGGCCACGGTAACAACAGACCAGCCGTTTTGTCTCCTGGGTAAGGAGATCCCAAATGATGAGAAAGAGGGCGGTACAGTGTGGCTTCTGATGGGAACTATTTCTCCATGTGCTCTTGAGCCTTGACTAGGCCTGCAGTTACTAACATGCATGAAATTCTCACTGGTGTTTTTTGCGTAGTCCTGGTTTTGTGATCCAATCTGTCTGACTTACTCATATTATTTTTGACCCCCAGGTATTATTTGTTGTTGTATATTGTGTTTGGGGCATATACCTGGTCGGTCGGTAAACCCGCCCTTAGACCCTTCTCAACTGTTTGTTGTGTGTGTACTATAAAAAATAAACCTGACGGCTCCAAACCTCAAAAATCAATGCCGAAGGAAGATTTACCAGTGGAGGAGCTTTTCCAGCCTGATGTAAGGCAAAAGACTCTAAAAATTCACCCACAAAGTGGACAAATATATACAGTGCCTGAAAAGAGGAAAATAGACTGTCCTAAACCATCTCCTGTCCCTCCAAAGAAGCATATTCAGACTGTACCCACAAGACCTCCCTCGCCACAAGTAGAAATACTAGATATTTCTCCTGCACAGTCACCAGCTAGTACATATAGTATAGTTCCACAGGAGGAGGATTATGGGGACACATACTCTCAACACAGTTATCAACAAATAGAGGACAGTGATGACCCAGATAATATGGTTAGGTCATCAGGTGACCCATGGGAAGATTACAATGCACCAGATCTACCACAAGACGATAAATACCCGTCTAGACCATCTCCACCAGATGACACAATTGGGTTCACACAACTCATCCATAGAGAAGCTACTTTCCATGGAGTAGACCTGCATACAGATACAATAGAAGAGTATTTTCTTATGGATACACTGTTAACATCACATAGAACCACTACCACACTGCCAATACTAAATGGAGTGGTAAGACACGCACCAGAAATATTTAAAGATCCAGTCAGGGCTAGGGTATTTAACCCCAGACTGGAAAAGAAATATAAAGCGGCTCCCTCTGATCCTGCATACATTAAGGGACAGTTGCCACTAGATTCGTTGGTAGTGTCGAATGCGAGAAAGAGAGCCAATTCACGGTCAACAGGGGATGCTCCACCTCCTGACAAAGAATCAAAGCTTCTAGATGCCTCAGGGAAGCGCACACTATCACAAGCTGCCAACATATGGAGGATTGCTAACACTCAAGCTCTGTTAGCAAGATATGACAGAGCTCATTATGATGAGCTAGAGTCTCTCATGCAGCACCTGCCAGAACAATGTAAGACTAGAGCTGCTGATTTAATACAAGAGGGCAAGGTTATAAGTAATACCTCCGTAAGATGTGTACTAGACACTGCAGATACAGCAACTAGAGCGGTAAACACAGGAGTACTGTTGCGTAGGCATGCATGGCTAAGAATCTCAGGATTCAAACCAGAGGTACAAGCCAGTATACTAAACCAGCCATTTGACCAACCGCATCTTTTTGGTCCAAATGTAGACAGTGCGTTGGAAAAAATGAAAAAAGGCACGGATACTGCAAAATCAATGGACGCTTTACAAACACAAGCCCATAGGCCTTCCTTTCGTCGCTCCTCCTATAGGGGTGCATCAAAAGTCTTCCAAGCTGACAATACCTCCTCTACTTACAAACAAACCAACCAAACCTCACCCAGTAAGGGATACTATAGAGGAGGGTATAGAGGAAATAATAATAAGGGCAGAGGCAGAGGCAACAACAATCGCAACGCCTCTACTCCCTAATAGTGACTTCCCTTCCATCCCCCCAGACCATTCCACTCCGGCCGGGGGAAGATTACAACAGTTCCTACCTGTCTGGAACCCCATCACAACAGACAGGTGGGTGAGACAAATAATTCAGTCAGGTTATTGCCTGGAGCTCACTTCCACTCCTCCAACAATACCACCCAGACAACGTCCTATGTCACAAGAGCACCTCTTATTACTAAGGCAAGAGGTACAATCACTACTGCAAAAGAATGCGATAGAACTAGTACCAAGGGAACACCAAAACACTGGGGTTTACTCCCTTTATTTTCTCATACCCAAAAAGGACGGGTCTCTCAGACCAATTCTGGATCTAGGACCCCTAAACCAGTACATACATTCAGACCATTTACATATGGTCACATTACAACACGTTTTACCGTTACTAGAAAAAGGGGACTTCCTTGCTAATTAGACCTCAAGGACGCCTACTTCCACATTCCCATTCATCATTCTCACAGAAAGTACCTAAGATTTGTGCTAGAAGGTCAGCACTACCAATTCAAGGTGCTCCTCTTCGGAGTGACAACAGCACCTTGAGTATTCACAAAGTGTCTAGCGGTAGTAGCAGCACACTTAAGAAGGGACAACATTCATGTATTCCCTATCTATACTGGCTAATAAAATCCAAGTCATACAATCAAAGTGTAGAGCACACGCATCAAACAGTCTGCCTACTGCACAAACTGGGGTTTACAGTAAATCAAAACAAGTCACATCTACAACCGTCCCTATCTCAGCAATACCTAGGGGCCACAATAGATACCTCCAATGCAGTAGCGTACCCCAACTTAATAAGAATACAGGCTATGCAGAACCTTATATAAAAATTCCAAGCATAACACTCACTACAAGCTCGAGTGTTCATGCAGCTAATAGGAATGATGGCATCTTGCATTTTCATAGTGCCATACGCAAGACTACAAATGCGCCCCATACAAGAATGCTTGGCAGGTCAGTGGAATCAGGCTCAACAAGACATAACAGATCTGGTGGTGGTAGACAACCGGACGCATCGCTCTCTGCAATGGTGGAAGATCAAAAACCTTTCCAAGGGCCGGCCGTTTATAGAGCCAGTTCCACAAATAATACTGACCAGAGACGCATCTCTCACTGGATGGGGAGCGCACTTACAAAATCACACAGTACAAGGAAAATGGACAATGAAACAAAGAGTACTCCACATAAATTATCTGGACTTACAAGCAATCTTTCAAGCTCTAAAATCGTTTCAACATTACATATCAAACAAGGCTGTATTAGTCCGGATGGACAATATGACAGCAATGTATCACATTCAGAAGCAAGGAGGAACACACTCCCTACAGCTCTCATGGCTGGCACAGAGCATTTGGAGTTGGCCCATTCCTCAAAACATTTTCCTGTTAGCAGAGCATCTACCAGGAGTTCACAATCAATTGGCAGATCTGTTAAGTTATCAGAGATAACAGATACACGAGTGGGAGCTTCATCCTCAAGTTCTTCAACCATTCTTTCAAATGTGGGGACAGCCAGAGATAGATCTGTTTGCCACACAAAACAACTCCAAATGCCTAAGCTTCGATGCGAGGTACCCACACCCATTATCCAAAGGCAATGTGGTATGGATGAACTGGTCAAACAAATTTGCGTACGCTTTTCCACCTCTCCCACTAAATCCATTAGTGGTACGCAAATTAAGACAACATTCTCTCACATTGATTTTAATAGCACCAATGTGGGCGAGACAACCATGGTATACAACGCTACTGCAGCTCTCTGTACTACCACAGCACAAACTAAAACTCTCCCCACATCTACTAACACAGAACCATGGAGAGATTATGCATCCAGACCCAATGCAGCTCAATCTAGCGATTTGGCTCCTGAGGTCCTAGAGTTTGGATATCTAAATGTACCTACTGAGTGCATGGATGTCATTAACCGCATCGCTGCGGCAGCTTTTCCCGCTGTGTGCGGCAATTTACGAAAAGCCGCGTTACGTGACGAGCTCAGCTCGTCATCCGCACACGACCACCGTGGCTGATGACGAGCTGAGCTCGTCATCAGCAGCGAAGGGGTTAAAGAGGCAAGACGTCCTACCACTAGAGCATGTTATGCAGCAAAAGGGAAAAGATTTGCTGTATATTGTACAAACAACAATGTGAACCTATTGGATGTTTCAATACAAAACATCATAGGCTATCTATTACATCTGCAAAGATCTAATTTAGCATACTCTTCAATTAGACTGCATCTAGCAGCTATTGCGACATATCTCCAAAACAGACATCTGTCACTGTTTAGAGTACCTGCAATCAAAGCGTTTATGGAAGGACTTAAATGAATAATTCCTCCTAGAATACCACCTTCTCCAGTATGGAATTTAAATGTTGTTCTCACAAGACTTATCGGTCCATCATTTGAACCATTGCATAAATGTGAGTTACAGTTTCTTACATGGAAAGTTGCCTTTTTAGTAGCAGTTACATCACTACGAAGAGTGAGTGAGATACTGGCATTAACAATTCAAGAACCATTTATACAACTTCATCATAATAAATTGGTTCTCAAAACAAATCCAAAGTTTCTGCCAAAGGTAATTTCACCATTCCATCTCAACCAATCTATTGAGTTGCCAGTATTTTTTCCAAGAGCTCTACACACACTAGACGTAAAAAGAGCAGGTCTATACTACATAGATAGGACAAAACCTTTTTGTAAAACTAAACAACTGTTTGTGTCCTTTTCACCTCCACATAAGGGCAATCCGATTTCAAAATCAGGTATTGCCAGGTGGATTGTTAAGTGTATTCAAATTAGTTACCAAAAAGCAAAACACACTTTAACCATTCCTCCCAGGGATCATTCTACCTGTAGGATAGGAGCATCTATGGCAATTTTAGGGAACATACCATTAGATGATATCTGTAAAGCAGCTACATGGTCTACTACACACACATTTACAAAACACTATTGTGTAGATGTGCAGGCAAAGCAACAAGCAAGTGTGGGCCAGGCTGTACTAAAGACTTTATTTCAAACTACTGCAACAGATGTGGGTGACCGCCGCTAAGGGAGAAACTGCTGTGTAATCTATGCAAAAGTGTGTGGTCTGCAGCCCATATGCCTCGAACGGAAAATGCTACTTACCAGTATGCATCTGTTCTTGGCATGTAGGGCTGCAGAACCACACACCCCCACCCACCTCCCTGGCTACCTATATCTGTTCCAGTATTATCTTATTTAGATACACCAGACATGGTCATCCTTATCTGTAATGATACAACTCCATCATTTGCCCAAATGGCGAAAACAATCTGAGGATGGAGTCGATGCCCATGCGCACTACGGTCTAAGGGAGGAGTCACCCAGCAGACAAAGACTCTTCCAAGACAACAACAAAGTGTAATCATCCGGGCCCACCACCAGATGGTGATCTAATGCAAAAGGGTGTGGTTCTGCAGCCCTACATGCCAAGAACAGATGCATACTGGTAAATAGCATTTTCCTTTCCTCTCATTTCCTTTCCTCCTAGGTCAAGGAAGAATACATTTCATACTTAATGAAAGCAGGCAGGCGGCTCAACAAAAACACCTTTGGAAGCCAAATAAATATTTAGTCTAGACCATGTGTGGTGCTCGGCAAGGCATACTTGCACTTTTCTTTCTTAGTCAGAAAGGTTAATGAAAAAGGTTGAGTTGCAGTTCCACAGGGGTAATCCCTTTTCTCTATTTACTACGTACATCATGCAAAATGGATCCAACATATACATTCCTCCACCAAGCCCCAAGGGTCAAGCTGCAGAATGATTAGTGTAAGAAAGTATTGTCTACCCAGTTTCACATACAACCCCTCTTCTTTCTTATCACCTACGGCAAGCCTAAGCTTGGCGTCTGTATAATGCACTGCCTTGGCGTCTGTATAATGCACCTGGATTCATTATAAGAGACAGTATTTCGGACTCCAACATGCTTTTCTGCCTGTCCTCAAGAGAACTGTATTTCAAATCCACACTGACATTTGTGACCACCATGTGCTACCCTAAGAAAATAATTTTCTCAATATCCTCCTGCAAATCCATTTTTTGCAAATTTGCAGTGGAGTGGGCTGTCTGTGGAACAATCCCCGAACTCCCGGGTTACAACTCCGCTCTTAACCATGAAATTCAGTTATGACCTTTTACTATGTTCTTGCAGCGTACCTTTGTATTCAACTAGAACTATCATCGAGACCCATGCATGCTTGTCTGTATTGCCACAATCAGTGCAACACGTTGATGAAGAGTCTACAACAGCAGAGCAGATAACTGAAATGACTCATTACTCTGTCAGATGACATCAGCCTGCAAGTCAGATTGTGTATATTGTGCTTGATCTGGACAGTGTCTTCAGATCTGGTCAGCATCTAGTCTTTGTTTAAAAGATCCACTACTGTTTTCAGTCCACCAACTTCAAGAGAAATAGGAGGCAGACCAGGTGGTTGGTCCAGCTCGGAGCTGCATCCACCCTTCCCTCTCAAATTTCTGTTGGACAGCGGCAGAGATGAAGTGTCCTTCTCCTTTGGCAGACGATATGGTTATTTGAAATCTCTGTAGACCCCAACATTACCCGATGGTTGGCAACACATGCCTGGAGCATGCCAAGACAATCCAAGAGCAGTGTTTCCTGCCTGACTTCGTTTTCAGTTCCCAGCTTGTGTATGTGAAGCATCCATCTTGGAGTTTGAAGGGGTCATGGGTGCATTGTGTCTACAGACCTTCCTACATGTAAGGGCAAGCGAGAGACTATATAGGAAAAAGCCGCTCATAGCATAGAAAAGAGCAGGTTGCAATTATTTTTTTCAGCCGCAGAGTAGGCTAATGCACATTTTGTGACTTGTAGGCCAGATATGCGCATAGACTCAATCCCTCGTTATACCTGACAAACATTACATTTTTATCCTGTACGAACATTTCTCATTAAATACAAATTTTCTACCATCTATGGTCATCTGTCTTCTGTGGAACGTGTGGCCAAGGTCTGGGATCGTGTAGAGTTGCTTTCATGGGCTGCTGTTGGAAGAATCTCCAACCTCCTCTTCACTTGTACTAGTTCCCATAGACCTCCAAAGATTGTGTTACAGTCACGGGTGCCTCACCAATCTGATATCTCTTTGCAGTTTTCAGTTTTGGACATTCTTTTGATCCCAAACCATCTCAGCGTGACTCTTCCTCAGAGGCTGATCCTTATATCTGGGCAGGAGGCAAGGTATTGAATTGTATAGTAGTATTTCTGTAGCACTTTCGGTACCGCTTGTCTAGGCCTCAAAGCTCACTCCAAGTGAGCGACCAGGTAGGATCTAGTCTTCCAGTGCATTGATGAGGAAGGGTGTTAGTTGCAGTGTCAACTAAAGTGTTTTCATGTGGTGTGTGATGCCCTCAAAAGGGACTCTAACTTGTTGCAGCAGCGTGTAGCAGCTCTCTACTCATGAAGCGGTATGCAAGATACAGTGTGCAGTTCACTTGAAGTCATCATAATTGTTTATGGAGAGGAGTTCAAAAGTTTGCATGGCGGAATCAAGCGAAGGCTTTGCCCCAATGGGTCCAGTCTTTGAAAGCACTGTTAAATCACTAGTGAATCACTTTATGAAGTCCTCCCAGGAGCAATGGGAGCCTAACATTTGGCGACACTTTGTTACCCCCAGTAAACCATTATATGGAGTCCACCCAGGAATGGTACGAGCCTTGCTTCTGAATGCACAATTATACTGCCACTAAATCATTATATGGAGTCTACCCAAACACAATGAGGGGCCCTGGCACTGTTTATCCACTAGTAGATCACTATATTGAGTGATTGTGTCCTATTGCGACGGTAAGGTATCTGCAATCAGTAGAGGCACCATTAAAACTCAATACTGAGTCCACCCAGCAGCAAAAGATGTCCAATCCACCGGCGGCACAGGTAAATTACCCATAAAACATTACAAGAAGTTCCCCCAAGAGTTACAGATTACCAAACCAAAGTAGGCCCTGTTAAGCCACTACTAATAATTTAACTCCTGATGACCTACAATATTTCATGCAATTTATCATAGAATTTGCAAGTAGTTTATTGTGTACATTTTCATATCATCTGTTATATAAAGCTGTTGCAAACAGTCATGCATTAAGTCTCTCATGTAGGCTATAATTCCAGTGATTGCACATACAGTTTTATAGTGATCATCCATGTGGTCCTGTGAGCAGTAATGCAAGCATCCACCTAACATCTGGCAGTAGTGGTACCAGTGAAATACTACATGCAGTCATGTCTGAAGCTACAATCCCAGTCCCTATTGGGAGTGTTAGGCCGCCAGGAAGTAAAATACACCCACGGAGAGACCAAAGCTTAACCCCTAGTGACGGTGTTAAGTCAACAGGAAATATAATATGGAGTCAACCCAGAATGACAGAATCCTAGCTGCTTGCGACAGTACCAAGCCACCAGGAAATTGGGATGAAAAATCGGCCCGGGCACACATAAAAAAATCGGCCCACATTTGCATAATGCCTTCCCTCAAATCACTGCTTTCAGCGTAATTTTACATAAAGGGGGGGGGGTTGGTAAAAAAAAATCACGCATCGATTTACACCAGTGAAACACACCTAAAAACAAGCGAGGCCACTTCTGTCAGGTCCCCTGCCCCGCTTAGTATGCCTACATTAATGGGAGGCCCAGCGAAAGAAAAGGGGTGACACCTCTACCTGTTGCTGCTATACGGGAGATAATGAGTGCCCATCTTCCTCCAAAAAGGCCACTCAGACACCCACTGGGCCGCTGACGGGATAGTCAAATAGTCAAACAACAGAGACACCGCCCAAATCGGCCCCCAGGCTGCTCAAAAGCAGTCCTCAGCTGGAACTCGGACTCCGGCCCCTCGGGCATTGCCCGAATGACCCCGTTACCAATCCGACGCTGCCAGGAAACCATGCTCGGAGTCAACACAGGAGCAATAGAACCTCAGCCTATTTGAAAGTGTACCATTACAAAATAATGGGGTAATGCAAAAAGCCGAAGGACCCGGGTGCAATGTGGTACAGAGAACAAAATGGCCCTAACAGTGATGCTTTGCACTACAAAGAGTATACAAATGAAATTAACGTATCTCGAGCATGCCAAATTGATAAATTCTGCGAAGATGAGGGAAGGAGACAGAAAATACAAGGGAGACAACATTCAATGCAAAACAATTCTGATTCTATTTAGAAAATAGAAATATACACATTTTTTGATACAATGGTTGTTTCATTCTGTGCAAGGAAAGTGGTCAAAGAAGTGCTTGCGTACAAGTGATGGAGGGTAAAGAAAAATCAGATACAGTAACAAAATATAGTAAAATCATCAGAGCTCTCAGGCCACTGCAGAGGGCTTGTCTGAAGTCATGTTAGATGTCTAAATTCACATGCATAAAAAACAAGCATTTGCAATGCAATAGGTTTCGCATTAGGAAAGTTTGAGCTATTGGTATTGTAAATGACACATTTTTTATTTATGTGTTGGTTTTGAAAATAGCGAAATTAATAGCTTTGTCAGTTATAATGCCAATAGTTCTAACTTTCGCAAATGTGACACCTATAGCATTTGTAATGCAACATGTGTTGTATTTCCGTGACTTAGATGTATTGATATTACAAATAACAATGGCTTTTAATTTTTTTAAATAATTATTAATTAAATAAAAGTTATTGTATTTTATAATGGCAATAGCTTAAACTTTTGTAAATAACTTTTTGTGAAGATTATGTTCAGTGTATTTTATTGTGACGAAAATCCAAGAACAGAAGTGAAATATTAACATCTTTTTGTGACATTTGTAATAAAGCTTGAAACATTGAGAGAACATATTTGAACCATTTGTTGTTGAATAGTTGCACAAATTGATGCTGTGGTGGCGCTGAGTGATGTTGTGGTGGCGATGAGTGATGCTGTGGTGTTCAGTGATGCTGTGGTAGCACATAATGATGTTGTGGTGCCCCTGAGTGATGCTGTGGTGGTGCTGTGGTGATGCGATAGAGTGAGGGAGGTAGAAAGATAGAGGTAGGGTAATAGATAGATAGATAGATAGATAGATAGATAGAGGGCGATAGATAGATAGAGGGAGGGTGATAGATAGAGTGTGGGCGATATATAGAGTGAGGATGATAGATAGACATATAGAGTGATGGCAATAGAGTGAGTGCGATAGACAGACTGAGGGCGATAGAGTGAGGGCGATAGATAGAGTGAGGGCGATAGATAGATAGAGTGAGGGCGATAGGTAGATAGATAGAGTGAGGGGGATAGATAGAGTGAGGGTGATAGATAGATAGAGTTAGGGCGATAGATAGATAGAGGGCGACAGAGAGGGAGGGTGATAGAGTGAGGGCGATAGATAGATAGATATATAGTTGTGTTTGTGGTTGTGTGTGTGGTTATGTGTGTGATTGTGTGTGTGGGGTTGTGTGCGTTGTGTTTAGGGTTGTGGGTGTGTTGTGTTTGGGGTTATGTGTGTGTGCTTGTGTGGTTGAGTATGGTTGTGTGTGGTTGTGTGTGTGTGTGTGTGTGGGGGGAGGTTGTGTGTGTGTCGTGTGTGGGGTTGTGTGTGTTTTGTGTGTGTTGTGTTTGGGATTGTGTGTGTGGTTGTGTGTGTGGTTGTGTGTGTGTGGTTGTGTGGGGTGTTGTGTGTGTGGTGGGGTTGTGTGTGTGGGGGGTGGTGGGGTTGTGTGTGCGGGGTTGTGTGTGGGGGGGGTTGTGTGTGTAGGGGTTGTGTGTGGGGGGGTTGTGTGTGTGCGGGGTTGTGTGTGTGTGGGGGGGGGTTGTGTGTGTGTGGTTGTGGGGTTGTGTGTGGTTGAGTGTGCTTGTGTGTGTGTGTGTGTGTGGGTGGTTGTGTGTGGGGGGGTTTTGTGTGTGGGGAGTCATGGGGGGTTGTGCCTGTTGGGGGTCTGGGTGTGTGTTTGTGGGGTTGTGTGTGGGGTTGTGTGTGTGTTGTGTTTGGGGCTGTGTGTGGGGTTGTGTGTGGTTGAATGTGGGTGCGTGGTTGTGTGTGTGGGGTTGTGTGTGTGGGTGGTTGTGTGTGTGTGGGTTGTGTGTGTGTACGGGGGGTTGTGTGTGGGGGGGGGTTGTGTGTGTGGGGGGTTGTGTGGGGGGGATATGTGTGTGGGGGTTGTGTGTGTGTGGTGGGGGTGTGTGTGTGGGGTTGTGTGTGTGGAGTTGTGTGTGCGGGGTTGTGTGTATGTGTGGGGTTGTGTGTGGGGGGAGGTCTGGGTGTGTGTGTGGGGTTGTGAGTGTGTGTGTGGAGTTGTGTGAGTGTGGGGTTTTGTGGATGGGTGTGTGTGGGGTCTGGGTGTGTGTGGGGGTTGTGTGTGGGGGGGTCTGGATGTGTGTGTGGGGGGTTGTGTGTGGGGTTGTCTGCGTGGGGGGGTTGTGTGTGGTTGGGGGTTGTGTGTGGGGGGGGTTATGTGTGTGGGGGGTTGTGTGTGTGTGTGGGGTTGTAGGTGTGGGGGCGGTTGTGGGTGGGTGTGTGTGTGTGGGGGGGTTGTGTGTGTGTGGTGTGTGTTTGTATTTATATAGCGCCTTCTACCCAGAGGTCTTGTAGCGCTGTATTCATACCGCTGTGGAACCCTTCCTGGCTTTCCTGTGAGATGTCCACTCCTGGGCACCCCCAAGGTGAAGCCAGGCATCCAAGCGCTGCTGGGGCCGTTGTGGAGATTAAGCAAGCTATTGCTCAGAGTCACAGAGTGAAACCCATGATTAGACTAGGCACAGAGGCGAGAATTATCAGGTCTGGGGAGATTGAGTCCAAGAGCCGCCGAGGCGGGAATTGAACCCTGGTCCCGGACCAGACCTCTGCATCACTGTCTGCCGCTCTAACCATTGAGCCACGCTTCTCCTGGGGTGTGTGTGTGTGTGGGGGTTGTGTGTGGGGGTTGTGTGTGTGTGGGTGTGTGTGTAGGGGGTCTGGGTGTGTGTGGGGGGTTTTGTGGGGGTGTGTATTTGGGGGGGTCTGGGTGTGTGTGGGGGGTTGTTTGTGTTGTGGGTTGTGTGTGGGGGGTTGTGTGTGGGCGGGTCTAGGTATGTGTGTGGGGGGTTGTGTGTGTGGGGGTGTGTGTGGGGGGTATGGGTGTGTGTGGGGGGGTCGGTGTGGTTGTGGAGTTGTGTATGGGGTTGTGTGTGGGGTTGTGTGTGGTTGGGAGTTGTGTTTGAGGTTGTGTGTGTGGCTGTGTGTGTTGTGTTTGGGGTTGTGGTTGTGGGGTTGTGTGTGTGTTTGTGTGTGTGCTTGTGTGTGTGCACTTGTGGTTGTGTGTGTGAGGGGGGTTTGTGTGGGGGGTTGTGTGTGTGGGGGGGTTGTGTGTGTGGGGGGTTATGTGTGTGTGGGGGGTTGTGTGTGTGTGGGGTTATAGGTGTGGGGGCGGTTGTGGGTGTGTGTGTGTGTGTGGGGGGGTTGTGTGTGAGGGGTTGTGTGTGGGTGTGTGTGTGGGGGGGTTGTGTGTGTGTGGTGTGTGTTTGTATTTATATAGCGCCTTCTACCCAGAGGTCTTGTAGCACTGTATTCATACCGCTGTGGAACCCTTCCTGGCTTTCATGTGAGATGTCCACTCCTGGGCACCCCCAAGGTGAAGCCAGGCATCCAAGCGCTGCTGGGACCGTTGTGGAGATTAAGCAAGCTATTGCCCAGAGTCACAGAGTGTGACCCATGATTAGACTAGGCACTGAGGCGAGAATTATCAGGTCCGGGGAGATTGAGTCCAAGAGCCGCCGAGGCGGGAATTGAACCCTGGTCCCGGGCCAGACCTCTGCATCAGGGGCGGCCGCTCTAACCATTGAGCCACGCTTCTCCTGGGGTGTGTGTGTGTGGGGGGTGTGTGGGGGATTGTGTGTGTGGGGGGAGTTGTGTGTGGGGGTTGTGTGCGTGTGGGTGTGTGTAGGGGGGTCTGGGTGTGTGTATGGGGGTTTTGTGGGGGTGTGTATGTGGGGGGGTCTGGGTGTGTGTGGGGGGGGTTGTTTGTGTTGTGGGTTGTGTGTGGGGGGTTGTGTGCGTGTGGGGGTCTAGGTATGTGTGTGGGGGGGTTGTGTGTGTGGGGGTGTGTGGGGGGTCTGGGTGTGTGTGGGGGGGTCGGTGTGGTTGTGGAGTTGTGTATGGGGTTATGTGTGTGGGGTTGTGTGTGGTTGTGAGTTGTGTTTGGGGTTGTGTGTGTGGCTGTGTGTGTTGTGTTTGGGGTTGTGGTTGTGGGGTTGTGTGTGTGCTTGTGTGTGTGCACTTGTGGTTGTGTGTATGTGGGGGGGTTGTGTGTGGGGTTGTGTGTGTGTGGGTTGTGTGTGTGTGGGGTTGTGTGTGTGTGGGGTTGTGTGTGTGTGGGGTTGTGTGTGTGGGTGGGGTTGTGTGTGTGGGGGGGGGGGTTGTGTGTGTGTGGGGGGTTGTGTGTGTGGGGGCTGTGTGTGGGGGGTTGTGTGTGTGTGTGGGATTGTGTGTGTGGGGGGTTGTGTGTGTGTGTTGGGTTGTGGTTGTGTGTGGGGATGTGGTTGCGTGTGTGGGGTGTGTGTGTGTGGGGTTGTGTGTGGGGGGTTGTGTGTGTGGGGAGTTGTGCGTGTGGGGATGTGTGTGTGGGGGGCTGGTGTGTGGGGTGTGTTTGTGGGGGTGTGTTCGTGGGGTGGGGTTGTGTGTGTGCAGTTGTGGGTGTGGGGGGGTTGTCTGGATGTGGGGGCGGTGTGGGGGGGTCTGGGTGTGTGTGTGTGGGGTTGTGTGTGTGTGTGGTGTGTGTGTGGGGGGGGTTGTGTGTGTGGGGTTGTGTGTGTGGGGTTGTGTGTGTGTGTGGGGTTGTGTGTGTGTGGTGGTGTGTGTGTGCGGGGTTGTGTGTGGGGGGTTGTATGTGTGTGGACTGTGTGTGGGATGTGTGTGTGTGTGGGGTTGTGTGTGTGTGTGGGGTTGTGTGTGTGTGTTGGGTTGTGGTTGTGTGTTGGGTTGTGGTTGTGTGTTGGGTTGTGGTTGTGTGTGGGGGTTGTGTGTGTGTGGGGTTCTGTGTGTGTGGGGGGTTGTGTGTGTGGGGTTGTGTGTGGGGAGTTGTGTGTGTGGGGATTGTGTGTGTGTGGGGGGGGGATATGTGTGTGGGGGGGTTGTGTGTGTGGGGTGTGTTTGTGGGAGTGTGTTCGTGAGGTGGGGTTGTGTGTGTGTGCAGTTGAGTGTGGGGGGTTGTCTGGATTTGGGGTGTGTGTGGGGGGTCTTGGTGTGTGTGTGAGCCTGTGTGTGGGGTTGTGTGTGTGTGGGGGGGGGGTTGTGTGTGGGGAGTTATTTGTGTGTGTGGGGTTGTGTGTGTGGGGTTATGTGTGTGTGTGGGGTTATGTGTGTGTGTGGGGTTGTGTGTGTGGGGTTGTGTGTAAGTGTGTGTGTGGGGGGTTGTGTGTGTGTGGGGGGGTTGTGTGTGTGGTTGTGTGTGTGTGTGTGGGGGTTGTGTGTGTGTGTGTGGTGTGTGTGTGTGTGGGGGGGGGTTGTGTGTGTCTGGGTTGTGTGTGTGGGGGTGTGTGTATGGGGGTGTGTGTGTGGGGTGTGACAGCAGTGAGAAATATATTTTTTAAACAAGTGGGGGAGGAGTTGTGTGTGGGGGTTGTGTGCGTGTGGGTGTGTGTAGGGGGGTCTGGGTGTGTGTATGGTGGGTTTTGTGGGGGTGTGTATGTGGGGGGTCTGGGTGTGTGTGGGGGGGTTGTTTGTGTTGTGGGTTGTGTGTGGGGGGTTGTGTGCGTGAGGGGGTCTAGGTATGTGTGTGGGGGTGTGTGGGGGGGTCTGGGTGTGTGTGGGGGGGTCGGTGTGGTTGTGGAGTTGTGTATGGGGTTATGTGTGTGTGGTTGTGAGTTGTGTTTGGGGTTGTGTGTGTGTTGTGTTTGGGGTTGTGGGGTTGTGTGTGTGCTTGTGTGTGTGCACTTGTGGTTGTGTGTATGTGGGGGGTTGTGTGTGGGGTTGTGTGTGTGTGGGGTTGTGTGTGGGGTTGTGTGTGTGGGGTTGTGTGTGTGTGTGGGGTTGTGTGTGTGGGGAGTTGTGTGTGTGGGGGTTGTGTGTGTGGGGGCTGTGTGTGGGGCGTTGTGTGTGTGTGTGTGGGATTGTGTGTGTGGGGGGTTGTGTGTGTGTGTTGGGTTGTGTGTGGGGATGTGGTTGCGTGTGTGGGGTGTGCGTGTGTGTGGGGTTGTGTGTGTGTGGGGTTGTGTGTGGGGGGTTGTGTGTGTGGGGAGTTGTGCGTGTGGGGATGTGTGTGTGGGGGGCTGGTGTGTGGGGTGTGTTTGTGGGGGTGTGTTCGTGGGGTGGGGTTGTGTGTGTGCAGTTGTGTGTGTGGGGGGTTGTCTGGATGTGGGGGCGGTGTGGGGGGTCTGGGTGTGTGTGTGTGTGGGGTTGTGTGTGTGGGGGGGTTGTGTGTGTGGGGTTATGTGTGTGTGTGGGGTTGTGTGTGTGTGGTGGTGTGTGTGTGCGGGGTTGTGTGTGGGGGGTTGTATGTGTGTGGACTGTGTGTGGGGGGTTGTGTGTGGGGGGATATGTGTGTGTGTGGGGGGTTGTGTGTGTGTGTGTTGGGTTGTGGTTGTGTGTTGGGTTGTGGTTGTGTGTGGGAATGTGGTTGTGTGTGGGGGTTGTGTGTGTGTGGGGTTCTGTGTGTGTGGGGGGGTTGTGTGTGTGGGGTTGTGTGTGGGGAGTTGTGTGTGTGGGGATTGTGTGTGTGTGTGTGGGGGGGGGTGTGTGTGGGGTGTGTTTGTGAGGTGGGGTTGTGTGTGTGTGCAGTTGAGTGTGGGGGGGTTGTCTGGATTTGGGGTGTGTGTGGGGGGTCTTGGTGTGTGTGTGAGCCTGTGTGTGGGGTTGTGTGTGTGGGAGGGGTTTGTGGGGAGTTATTTGTGTGTGGGGGGTTGTGTGTGTGGGGTTATGTGTGTGTGTGGGGTTGTGTGTAAGTGTGTGTGTGGGGGGTTGTGTGTGTGGGGGGGGTTGTGTGGGGGATTTTGTGTGTGTGGTTGTGTGTGTTGGGTGTGTGTGTGGGGGGGGTTGTGTGGGGGTTTTTGTGTGTCTGGGTTGTGTGTGTGGGGGTGTGTGTATGGGTGTGTGTGTGTGGGGTGTGACAGCAGTGAGAAATATATTTTTTAAACAAGCAGGAAGTGGGATAAGGGAAGGGGTGGCAAATGGTGAGCACTTTCGCGGCCACTTTGATGTTCAGTGGCCGCGCGGCTCACTGAGAACATCAAAGCGGCCGCGAAAGTCCTCCCAAAGTCTGCAGGCGGACAAATGGTGCGCGCGCCCGGCGCACATGCACTGTGCCCGATCCGCTTGCAGACTTTGGGAGCATCTTTGAAAGTCCCTTACTATATTCTCGCTGTGCAACGCATGCTCGTTGGCAAAGCGAGACCTAAAAAGAGGTGGCTATTTTGGTCAGTGCATTTCCTCTGTGTGGAAATATTTATTCAATCCAGGTTGAAAAGGAGGTTGTCAATGTTTCAACCTGAAAATGGGAGAGGCCAGTTAGAATCTTACATACGGGTCTTCATCAGGACAGAAAAGGAGTGTGGCTATCCTTTGGGGAGATATTATTAATTAAAAACATATCATGTATGTTGTATTAGACATCTTCATTAGCTCTCTCCTCTGTGTGCAGCAAATGGCCTGCAGTTGTGCACTGTCCAGTTACAGTACGGACAGATTATTTGTATAGGGAGCGAAGGCTCAATTTCTCTTCGTCTAGAGGGAGGGAATACTCCTCTAGATTCTTTAAAGGTTAAAAATCACACATGAATGTCAAGTCCCCTAAGGATCATGACAAACAGGGGGCGATAATACTAAAGCAAGCACTCGCCTGGTTATATGGCAGTGTAAGTCAACAGAATAGATCATGAGCTCCAGTCAATTGACACACCATGGCTGAACCATGAAGTATTGAATTACTAAGTCGATGCAGTAGTCGACTGCAGTGGCATCTAGGAGTACATTTTTGGAGAAGTGAAAAGAATCTGAAGGAGTAAGAGGTTAAAGAACAGCTGGTACCTTGGCAAAAGGGGAGTTGGGTCTCTAGCTTAATGCACAACTTGGTAAATAAAATTCACCACATTGTCATTGAGAGTTTGCAGTACCAGGCAGAGTTCGTACTTTGTTTGCTTGGGCTCACCCTTGCACGTTTCAATTTGAGAGTGTGGTCCATGAAGATCTTTCATTGTCCCATCTGAATCCTTTCAGGTCTTATTTAGAGAGCATGTTCGTGGGCAGAAAGACGTCCATACAAACACAATACATCACAAATGGTTACATTTCTATCCAATGGCTCAGGCACATAGTATGGAATTTTGTTTATATGTTCAGTCGTTCAGATAATGATCATAGGCAGAAGTTTAGTGTAGACTGCTAACCAGTTGGCCACATCTAAGACTTCTATCGAAGCCTTCAAGGTCTGCCAGACCAAGGCCATCCACAGCAATTATAATGACCTTCAAATAATAAAGACCACCAGTCAACTGGACTAGAACCGAACCTGAAAAGATAACCGGACCACTGCAGTATAGCCACTTGCTCAGTCACTCCTACAAATGAGCACACGACAAAACCTGCCACCTGCAGGTGGTTCATCAGGGTTAAACTTCTTTAGGATGAAACACAGATGGTAGATGGAGGATCACAAGACCCAAACAGCAACTTCGAACCACCCTGTAGAGATACCCACTGTAATTGCTTAGCATTCAAATAGGATAGTTTGGAAGGTACCAGTACTCACTCCCTCTTATGAAACACCTGGATGGTGACTGTTTTTGATGGTAATAACATCTGGTGGGCATAGTGTTTTTTTATGGGCCTAACTTTTGGTAAACAGAATATTTTACTGTGCTCAGTTTTTGATTGTCCTTCTTTCTTGTTGGCGCATTGCCATTGATGGGCTTAGTTTCTGCTGTGCACATTTCTTGTGATATGTTTAGTGCTTTATGAGGCACATAGTATGTTGGGCACAGTGGCTTTGCATAAATTCGAGTTAGTACTAAGCCGTGTTTTTGGTGATTTATAGTGGTCTGATGAGAATAGCTTTCACGTTGTGTCTGCTGCCCTTATCTTCTCCGATTGCCATAGCTTCTGAAGGTGGCAGTCTTTTTGATTGCTTTAGCTTTTAGTTCTGACAGCATTTCTGATGGACACATCCTTTAGTCAACATAATGTTTCTTGTGGTTTCACTTTATTTTGGATGTAGAGTTTTGTTGGGTGTTGGATTAGACGCAAAGTTTTAGTTAAGCACACTTTTAACTGAAGACAGCATTTGGTTGGCACAGTTTATTCTAATGGTCGTAGGGGAAAATATTTCTGATGGGCATTTCGTTTAATGTAAAAAGCTTCTGATGGGTATGTTTTTATTTGTAGGGCTTTTGTTGGACACCTGGGACTGATTCATAATTTTGTATACATTTACAATTTTTTCTGTATTCACAAACTACGAGTTTAATTTTACTAATAATAATTTTACGACTGTGGAGAATTCTTAGTCAGGGCGAAGGGCTCCGCATATATAAAGATAGGTACAGTTCTCCACCTTGACCGCAGTCTATGCAGTAGTAAAATTATTATTAGTAAAATTATACTCCTAGTTTGTGAATACCAAAAAACTGTTAACTTGCATAAAAGTGTAATTTTGCCTTTGTGAATCAGACCCATTGTTTTAGTGAAGTATACAAAAAGTGAAGGATGGTATGCTTGAATTGATCTCCGCCACTGGTATTTACTCAGGGCCGCATCCCAATCCATTCTTATTTTACACACCATGCCACCTTAGTCTGAAACCAGCTATATGCAAATCCATCTTGACCCTGCTCCAATCGGAGCTGGTCAGTCCGAGCAGCCTGAGTATTTACCAGTGACTGGGATTTACTCAAGCATTCCATCCATCACGTTTTGAATACTTTAGTAGGTTGCCCAAAATGGGACAGGTATGCCCAGACGTGAGTCCCATGCACACATTGTCATTGGAACCAAGCTATACCCACCTGATGAGCCTATAACAAGGGGGAAACTGGTCCTAGGTCGCTTTGGTTCTGGTTCAGTGAGGACCTGCCTTGCAGTTTGGACTGGACTCTACCACTGGAGCAGGGTCAAGAATGATTTCCATATAACTGGGTCCAAATGGAGGTGATATGGTTTGTAAATTAGCGATGGACTGGGATGTGGCCCGAGTAATTGCCAGTCACTGGGTTTAATTCTAGCAGTCAATTCATCCCTTTTGGTATACTATTGTTTTAGAGGGCACACCATTTTAATGGGGGGTAGCTTTATACTACTGCAGTGATTCCACTGGGCAAAATGTTTTATTATTAGTAACAATATTTTTCAAGGATATAGCATCTAGCAGGCAAATTGTTTGTAATCGGGATTAGTTATGATGACTGCAGAAGGGACCTACTATCTTGCATTCTACGAGCCTGTTACAGAGATTGGTGGATGAGTTACTCCATCACAAAGGTGATGGATATCCTGTCTTCCTTATTACAAGTGCATTATATTCTAGGGTGCATGGTACTAAGGTGGACAGGATGACATTTGTGATGGAGCATCCCTCTGCCAAACTCTAAATATTACACCCTATGTCTGTTTAGTCATGCGTTGCATCTGCTAGGCTCAGCACTGGTTTCTGTTATTCTCTGCTTCTGATGAACAGTGCTTCGGGTGGGTTCACTGTTTCTGGTGGCACAGAATATGGACTCTTTGATGGCACCGAAAAAAATATTTTTCAGATGATGTGAGGAAAGTTGAGAAGTCCACAAATTCCTCCTTCATAAATCTCTCTAAAATCTATATTTGTTTGACTAATTTGCTTGGGAAAAGTTGGTTTCACAACACACCATTTTAATTTATTAAAACCACATCTTGTGACAGACCCTCCAAACCACAAAAGTGTCTCCATATGCTTCCAAACTGTGTTTTGAATGTGCACCATTTTAAATTATTAAAAAGAACTTGGAGGAGACTCAAAACCTAATTCACAAGCTGTCACTAGCATCTACTTTGTGTTGATCCACCATGTGGTAAATATTATTTCCTGTTGAGCCACTTAGTTCTTTTTTTTGTGGGATGAGCGTCAATCCATTAATATTACTGTGTATTTAATCTTAGTGTTTCTTGACCATTCCGTTTGCTAAAGTGTTTTGTTTTTGGGGGGAGAAATGAAAATGCTACTTAATGTAACAATTTACAATCCCGGTGCGACATGGTGATAAAAATCTCGTAGCAAATGAGAAATGTCGATTCTATGCTAGAGCTTACGAGCTCCAACATACAATCAACATTTCTGATTGACATTTACTTTATCTGGTTTAATTTAACATGTTTCTTATTATTCTGAATCATTGCTAAATAAAAAAAAGTGAATGTCTCCCATGTATGTTAAACTTTGTTGAGTCACTCCACTGGCCCTCTGACTTACTACTCTGGAGGCAAACTGATTGGCTCAGGCTTTTGATAGCAGTGACAGTAATGAATAGGCAATCATCCTTTCTACAAATTAAAGTCTATTCTTTTTATAAGTGGTTAGTCCTGGCCCACACAATATATCTTATATTTTCAGGCCATTCACATCAAGGACCCACCTCAAGAGAGGTGAGCTCCTCATCCCCAAGACAGGCAAACTCTTCATCTTCAAGACAGGCAGACTCCTCATACCCTGTCACTGAGTTTAGAAACTCCTACAAATGCATGTCACTGAGGTGGCGCTAGTGAAAGTCAGCGGCCATGACCTCTTCATCCTTACTTCAAGATAGAAGATCAGATGTTTATACCCTAAACTCCACCTATTTGTCTGAAAGCCTATGTTCATTGTCAGATGATGTGCGAAAGCATTGGATACTTGCGGTGGGCAATTGGTCAAAGGCCTGGCACAGTTGCTTATTGGGCTTTCACTCTATTGTTTGGTAGTTACACAGCTACATTCTAAAATGACCTACAATAGTTCTAGATTGAAAAGAAGTGCTGGAGAAGGTTGCTCTTCAAAAAGACAGTTGCCACTGTATATGTGGTTTTTCAGGGCTCCGCGTAGTGTAAGGGTGTAACCATGTATGAATGAGAAGCACCTTTCGGAAGAATGCTCTTGAGGGATTTAGTGTTTAGGTTTGAAGTTTCGCAGTGAGATTATACTTACGTATGTTAGGCTTCGGTGCTCTGGTTCGGAAAGGTCACCTGTCCAGTTATGGTGTCGGTGTCGGCCATCAGAGGCCTTTGGAAGCGTTTGGGAGTTTGGGAGAAACCTCAAGTTAGTTTTTTACATGAGGTAGTAGTAGTTGTGTGGAAGATGCTGCATGCATGTTGGTTTGGTGATGGAAAATTGAAGGTTCATAAAGATTGAGAAATTTACAGCACAGAAACCCAGAGGTAAAATATTTAAAGGAAAGTTCAAGGCCTCAACTAATTTATAGATTATTTTAGCTATAGGGCAGAGTTTAGTTCCCAAAGTTAGTAGTATAAGCCATTAGTAACTAGTACTGGGTAAATAACAAAAAGGTCCTACAATTATATTTTGTAAAGAGAAACATGTTTACCATGTAAAATCAGTAAGAAAAGCTAAAGAAAAATGTCTCAGATCTGATTCATTTGACGAATCAAGAACGAAATCTCTTTCATAGTCATTAAGGTAAGATACAAAAATAAAATATAAACCATAAAAAAAATGTTCAGAACTTAACTGAAGAAATAAAATAAATGAACTAATTGACAACGATTAATTCAATATAAAGGAGGTGATGAGGTAGAAATAAGTGGAGGAAACCAACAGAAAGCTAACTTAAGAAACAACTAAAGAAAGAAATTAAGCAGCTCCCTTCCTTTTCCCTTGACACTTTTAACGGCAGGGAGCTAATATCTGAGACCAACTACTGCTGCAATGGACTGTGCATATTGGACTGGAGTTCTGGCCAGAGTAATTGCTAGTAACTGAAAATCATTCAAACATTTCACCCTATTACTTTACTTTTTCTCGCTCAGTTGGTAATCTTGATTTTCACCTATTTTATGCCTATAACTGTAAAGAAACTTGCAGTTTTTTCCCCTCCCTAACCCTTGTGACATCTCATCTAAGGGGGGTTCTTCATAACCTAGGATACAGATCGGCCTTAAAGCTCTGGTATAAGACTCCTTGTCTCCTTCCCAAAGACATCTCGACCTCGATTACAAGTGCGTTGGTAGATTCTGACATATTGGAATAATGAATATCGCAGAAAACATCCTACCACTGCAGTTTTGTCCCGATAAGTTTCAGTAGGTCAAACTAACACGATCTGACTGGCCAATCGTCTGTTCTGGCATTTCCACAATAGTTTGCAGGCTAAGGGTCTGCTTTCAGAGCAGAGCTGTATGACCAAGTATGAAAGCCCCCTTGTCCCCATTCTAGTTTCAGCCTTTCGACTTATTTTTTTTATTTTTGAAACATATTTTATTGTCTTTTGTAGACATTCTTAAGCATGTGCATTCATCTTTACAACAAACTCCTTTCAGCCTTTCGCCTTATGAGTCTAGTTGGAGTGTTTTTGCCATGGCTACTATTGGTATCCAAACTGACTTTGCCTGTCAACACTGGAACATACAGATTTTGGTGTGATAAATGCCAATATTTGCATGCTATGCCTCATTCAGCAGTAACATTTCAGAATATGCGATAATTATTACTCCTTGGACATTTTGAACAAGTCATTATTGGATTTATCTACAGCAATAATTTCCCCATCCTACACTTTGGAACGCACAATTGGAACCATACAGTGAAGTGTTCATAGGCAGGCATGTGCTTTTTAGCTTTTGACTACGACACCACATGTGATGTACATTGCGAGACACATTGTTAATTTACAGTGGGTTAGAGCACACCGATTGCTTACCATTGGTTAGCTTAATTGTCACTCTCTTTTGCTTGTTTCTTGCTCCTCAGCTTTTGTGGGCTTTCCTAACTTTTCTGGGGTTGAGCATGGTCCCACTACTTGTGTTTTTCCACTGCTCCCTTTTTCAGGTGCCACTTTTTATGTTTCACCTGAGACAGAGTATGCGCTGTCATTGCAAAATCTCTTTTAAACACACAAATAGCTAAAACAGGCTAAGAGCCTGCATATTAATTACCATTGGTTGGCTTCAACGTACCTCTCATTTTCTTCTCATTGGTCATCGCCTCCTGCTTCCCCTTTCTCATCCTTTCTTCAATGGAGCATGGACCAAGTACAGATTCCGACCTGCGGTCTGGGTCCTTCCACTGACCACCCACTTGCAGAGGTACTTTTTTTCACTTTTAGTCTACAACTCTATAAGAGTGCATGTGTTTGAAAGTCCTCTCTAAAATATCTTGCATTGGTGAAACCTGCTGGCTTTGCCAATGCGTGTTTCTTTTTTGCTTAAGCACTCTGAGAGTGTGAAGATTGTGGTGTATTATATAGTGTGGTTGTACGACCTCACTGTGTAATACACTCACAAAACTGTCTTGGGAGCAGTCAGGTTGCGGTGTAAAACCTCTTGCTCATCCCTGGGTAGCTGTGGCTTCGAACAGCAAGACTTAAACAAAGGAACTAGTGTAGAGCATTTAGAAGCCCCAAACAATGATATAAGAAAGTAAACCACACAAAAGAAATCCAACACCAATTTATAAAAATAGATTATATTTTTATGAATATTCTAAAACCAAGATGAGCTAAATTCACTGGAGGATTCCAGATATAGATTTTTATGAAAAATTTAATATCTCTACCTTTTTGTCCAAAGTACAAACAAGCAACCGTTAAAGTTTGTAAACTTTTGAAAAGTTTGAAAAAGTTGTTTGCTTATTGCAGTCCAGACTGGGTGATCAATTCCGACAGAGAGAAGGTCAGGGGAGGCCAGTAAGTAATATTTGGACAGAAACCTGGTCATCAAAGCACTCGAGTCCAATTCCACACTTTTCATCAAAACCGTCATAGTCTTCAATGAAGTGGTCCTGAAGCTAGGGATGCAGGATGCTGAAATATGCTCTGGGTGCTGTGCGTTCAACTGGGGCCTTATTGGTGTTCTTCCTTGGTCCACGGGTAAGGTAGGGCAAATTTGGCCACAGGATCGGAGTCCCTCAAAGCCCTCTTTGAGCCAGTAGAAACCCAGCAGCAGCTGAGCTACAGATCTCCGGTCACAGCGGGTCCAGCAGTATCCTTTGGTGAGGGCTTGTGTCATTCTCTGGAGACCAGTTCACAGTCTGGTGATTCTTCCGGGTCCATCAGACATGGGTGCAACTTTTGAGTCCAGAGTGGAGGTCTTCTTGGCTGCACATCGGCGGTCAGCGGTGATTCCTTGTGAACGGCTACTGTCTACCCAGCCCGGGTGCCTACAGATTTTATGGCCCTTGGGCTGGAACAAGGGGTCAGCCGACTGACCTCTGGAGTCACTACATCATTCTGGGGCTCTAGAGCAACTTTCCCATAAGCCAAGCACCACAGGCGCAGTCCTCTCTTCAGTCAGTCAGTCAGTCAAAAATACTTTTATTTGATCTCGTTAAAAATCATAAAAGAATGGAGAAAGTTCAATGATACAAACATGTAAAAAAAGAAAGAAACAAGGTTACTTAATTGGATAAAATGTTGAGGGTTAAAAAGGAGCTAACAGAAAAGAAATGAAAACACAATGCTGTCATGACCTGAATAATCGTCCATAGAAAATACATTAAGTAAAACTTTCATGTTAAAAGAAGTTTTGAACAGAGAGAGGCGATGCTGTACACCGGGGGCCCAGAATTTGTGTTAATGCAGGGGATGAACAAGGGTCCAAGTGGTCTAAACTGAACCACTCCAGTTCATTCTTGTTTGTTGTCTAATTCTTTGGCTGCCATTTTCCAAAGCATAATGGCTTTGCAAGAAAGTTCAATGGAGTGGCCTCCAAGACAATGTATAACTGCCGCTCTGCATGTCCGTAGCTGATTTTTTATCAGCAACTTGCGGAGGACCCTTTTCCGAATTTCTAGTAGTGTAGGGCAGATGCATAGTAGGTGTAAGAGGCTCTCTTCTCCTTGTCCGCACAGCCGGCATTCTTTTGTTGACCATACTTGTTTCCATTTTGGGGTTAGGTCCTTCGTAGGGAATGACCCCAGTCGTAGCATGGTCAGATAGTGTTTTTTATGTTGTGAAAAATGGTCTAACAAGTATGGTTGTGGTTTGAGCGACTGGTAAGAACTAATCACTGCCCAAGCGTGTTTTTTCTTTGAGAATGCAGTTTTATCCATTAGCTGTGAAATTTGTTTGGTTGCGCTGTTTACTGCCTTTTTGAAGCCAGAAAAAGGGGTGTTTGTATGCCATACCCCTTCGAGGTGTAAGTCCTTGAGTGAACCTTTTAGGA
Organism: Lissotriton vulgaris; assembly: GCF_964263255.1. Lineage (NCBI taxonomy): Eukaryota > Metazoa > Chordata > Amphibia > Caudata > Salamandridae > Lissotriton > Lissotriton vulgaris. Next base: position 546,812,657 of record NC_141698.1, on the reverse strand, counting down.
CCGTGACGATGGAATTATTTAACATCGCTTGCTTTTCGATTTCTTCCCAGCAGGAGTGGGCTAATGTGTTATCTTCTGCTTGCCTCATCCGCCAGTAGTATTTAATGACCGCCCCTTGTCTGGCTGGTTTCTGATTTTTTAACCCGTATTCCAGTCGAATCTGGGCTTGAGAAATGTGCTGGGGGATTAAGAACAACCTCTTGAAGAAGCTTGATTGGGCTTGATTAAGGGCGGCTGCGTCTATTGTATGCATTATTTCTGACCCGTATGATATGGTTGGTATAAGTTTGGCTGCGATTACCTTCAACACATGGCCTGTTGAGCTGCCTTTTAATTTCCTTTGTAAAGTTTTAAAGGCGTAGAGAAGTTGTTTTGCTTTCGTTCTCACTTGATTCAGCTGGTGTTTGAAGTTAAGGTTTTGGTCAAGTTGAAACCCTAGATATTTGTAAGATTCCACCTGGGTTATTGGTTTGTCACCCAGGTTCCAGATGAATTTGCCTTTTGACCCTTTTTTATGATGTTTTGAGAAGCACAGCACCTTAGTTTTCTTGCGATTGATTGTTAATTGGGATGCAATGGTGTATGCTCCTAGTTGGGTCATTGATCGTTGAAGGCCTATCGGTGTTTGTGATAGAAGGACGATATCATCTGCGTATTGAAGGCTGGTGATTGGTATTTTGCCCAGTTTTGGGGGGTCGGTTTGTACTTGTTGAAGGTATTTCTCGAGGTCGGCGGTGTAGATGTTAAAGAGGCAGGGGGCCAGCACGCACCCCTGTTTCAGCCCGTTTTTAGTTTGGATCTTACTTGTTATGCTGCACCCGTCTCCTTTTTTGATTTGGACCCATGTATCCGAGTAAAGGTTGATAATTGCCTCCAAAAGTTTTGTTGGTGCGCCCAAGCTTTGCATTTTGGCCCATAGCTTTGCCCTCTGTACTTTATGAAATGCTGCTTTAAGGTCAATAAAGCAGGCATAGAGGGAGCGGGATTTGGCCATGGCTTGATTGGCAAGGAGTGTGACCGCAGAGATGTTGGTGAGGGTGCCCATTCCAGGCCGGAATCCTGTTTGTGTGTTTGGCATCAAGTTTGTGTGGCTCACCCAGTCTTCTAACTCTGCCAGCAGGTTGGAGGCGTAGATTTTGGCTTCAACATCGATGAGTGCGATCAATCTGTAATTGGCAGGATCTGAACGTGGACCAGATTTATGTATAGGATTAAGGATGCTTCCTCTCCAGGAGTCTGTGAACGTACCTGACAATAGTGCATGTGTGAATAATGGAGTAAGGATATCAGACCAGAATAAGGGATCATGCCGGAATAATGCGTTAGGCAATCCGTTAGGTCCTGGGGCTCCTTCAGGCCTTAGATTTTTTATGGTTTTAAGGACCCGATCTTGGGAAATCTGCAGAGGTGGTTCTGACAGTTCGATTGTTGGTGTATCATCAACTGTTTCTGCGGTGGGGATTTCCTGATTTGTAGCTCCTGAGGGTAGGGTGTCATTATATGTTTGCTCGATGTGTGCTTTCCAAGTGTCCTCCATTACGTCAGAGTTGAAGTGCCTGTTCTTGCCGTTCGATAGCTGGTTGATTATATCCCAGAAGAGCTTAGAGTCTTTTTGGTTGCTGGCATGGAGGAGTTTTGCCCAGAGTTCTTCTCTGAAGGCTTTCTTGGCTGCCTTGGAGTCTCTTTTGAGGTCCTTTCTTGCTTTTGATATTAGTGAGAGAATGTCCTGAGTAGATTCTGGGCCTCGAGTTCGCAGATGCCTTAGATGTTTATTCAATTGGTTTTTTTGTTTCCTTAAACTGGTGGTGAACCACCCTATCCCTTCTGGTCTGCCTGGTTTGCGGCCATTTTTTGAGAAATCTTTGTTTAGGTCTTGAGCAAAGATTTCCCAAGCCTTTATGCATGATGGATTGACTTTAAAACTCTCCGAAAGGGTTATGCATGTGGCCATGATGTCACCGATATTTTCCTTTTTCCAAATTAGACGTTTCAAATTGTAACATTTTGTGAATTGGGACATCTCTTTGTCTTTTGCGGGGTCGGCCATATTTACGAGTAAAGTGAAGGTTTGTGGGTGATGATCGCTTTCTGACCTATCTTTTATTTCAAAGTTTGTGATGTGGGGAAGAAGGTCTAGGTTTGATAATGAATAGTCAATGATGGAGCATGTTCTCTGCGTTACTCGGGTATATGCTTGGTGGCTCTCTGATGTCACTTGTCGGTTTAACACGCCCAATGATCTTTCTTCCAACAGAGAGGCACATCTGTTACCATGTGTGTCACGTTGTTTGCTAGGTGGAACATGGCCTGTTGGACTATCTTTCCTTAGATTTTGTAATTTCATGTTGAAATCTCCTGATAAAATTATGTTGGAGTGTGGGTGAGCCAGTTTTAATGTATCCAGTGTTGCTGCTAGAGTGTCAATATTCAATCTCTTTTGTTTGGATGATGGATGGATGTATATATTTAATATTAGTAGGCTACAGAAGGTCGGGGCTGTTAATTTGATACATAGCATCCATGTTGTATCTAAATCTACTTCCGTGGCCTGCCAGGAGATGTGGGTCGAGACATAGATTGAAAGCCCTCCTTTAGCTCTACCATATTTCGAGTCCTTCTGGGCCGGGTTAAGATATTCTTTGTAACCTACTATTGGTGAAGGATTTGTTTGCCATGTCTCTTGGAGAAGAATTAAATCGTGTTTTTTGAGAAATTCCATGAAGTCCGGATCTTCTAGTTTTGAGCTCAGGCCATTTATGTTCCAAGAGCAAATGTTGCACCCGTGGTCTGTTATTTTTGCTTTGAAAGGGTTTGTTCATGCCGTGCATTGGCGGGTTCCAGCTGGGTTCTGTTTCCTTTGCCCTGTGTGTTTTCCTGCTTCAGGATGAACGAAGGTTATGGTTATTTTCCTCCCGTCTTGATCTTTGCCAATTCTTGGGCTTTGGTGTTCTGGGCCTTTCGCACCTCTCAACAAGCTCTCTGATGACTTTAGTTGTTGAAGTGGGGTAGGATAGCGGGCGGGCGTTGGTTTTGTTAGTTCTATACCCCATTTGGCAAATAAAACCTGCTGCTGCCAGATTTGCTCTGTGAAGGAGTTATCAGTAAAGCTTACTATGGTGATTTCTCGACCGGATGGGTCGGGATTAGGGCTGAATTCGACGCCTTCAAGGTTCTCCGTCTCAATATGACGCAGGGACGGGAGTGCTTTGAGCAGTTTTAGTATTACGCTTCTATTAAGGATGTCATGGGTTCCCCTCGATTCGAAATGAGGGATGAAATGCAGCTTTTTGTAGTAACAGTTATTGCTGTCGGAAAGGACCAGCTCTGTGTGATGGCTTTTTTTAAGTTCATTTCCCTCTGAGGGTTGTCCCGCAGTGGACGGGCGAGGATTCTGAGTGTTGCATGCAGTGTTTAGAGGAGGTATATCATTGTTTGTTGCAGTGGTTGGAACACTGCTTTCCCTGTGAATCCTGTATATTTTGTCGGCGGTGCACCCATCCTTGCTGTCTCCCTCATTAGGCCAAATTACGTCATTTGAGCTGGTTTTGACAGGTTCTAATGTGACTAATGTGTTGCGTCTGGTAGTGTTTGTTGGGATTTGAGTGGGCTGTGATGTTACATGCCGATTCACTACCTTTTCTATGGGTTTGAATATGCTATATACGTTTGCTGGCTGCGAGTGTTCCATTTTTGGTTGCTTTTGAATTGTTGTGTTGGTGGGCTTATTGGTAGATAGAACTGTGTCGACCACCAGGCTTGCTTTCTCTGTGTTTGTTGTTGGTGTATCGTCTTCGCTTTGGGTAACATTTTGCTCCGTTGTGGTACTGATTATGGTTGGTGCATGTCTTGTTTGTTTTCCCTTTCTTGACTTTCTTAGTCGTTTCCTCTCCCGCTTTGATAGTGGGGCTTTAGTAATTGCTTCTTTTGGGAGTGGGTTGTTGCAAAGATCAACTGATGGGCTGATCGAGACGGCTACATTTTCAGAAACGGTTTTTAACTGTAATGTTTTTGTGCTTTCGGGTGTTAGAGCACTGTTGAGCCCCCCTGCTTTTACATTGTGCTCTTTTGGGGGACTTGGGTAAACCTGATCCATTTCCTGCTGGGTTTCTCTGAATTTCTTTGTTGGTGGATTAGTCTGTGCTGAGGTGTCCCTGACGGCCCCCAGTAGTTCGGACATTAGATTTGGAACTACGGCTAGTTGGTCTATGATTTGCGTGCAATGGCAATGGTTTGTTAGGTAGCATGTTTCTCGGTCTTGCAGCACCCGCTCTATCATTTCATTTAGGTTTTGCAGCTTTTGTTCCACCCCTGTACGTAGATAGCTAGAATGTTTAACAGGCCAACTTGGGTATCTAATTTGTCTGCGTGATAGGTCATGGCTTTGCCGATAGTGTCCAAAGTGTTTAACAAATGGGACCAGACTGCAGAGGGTGGTGAGCTGGCTGCCTGTACCGGTGAAGGTGTATACTCTGGAGGCAAGGAAACCTGAGAGGCTGGAATTTCGTGTACTATCTCCCTATTTTGCGACTGCGGCATCATGGGAGAATTTTCGAGATTTTTTAGACTAAGAAATATGTCATCTTGTTGCCTTGAGGGCGGTGATTTTATACTACTTTGATAGACAGATTCCGGTGAATAATGCTTGTTGGTTATTGCTTTGACCGGGTCGTCTGTGAGTAGGGCCGGCGACAGCATGTGTGTGGTACCGAAGGGGCTTAGAGGGCCCGTGCTTGTCTGATGTGTTGAGATAGCTTCTTTGTTACCGTTAAGACCATTATGGCTTGGTAACAGTTGTTGTTGCCCCTTCGGCTGTGATACTAGGATGAGCGGCTGATGATGTATTTCTGCTTCTATGGCGTTGACTTTATGGATGTGACCACCTTCTGAGAGGGGTATGATTTTTAGAGTTTGGGGGCCATGGGTTTCGCCTTCTGATGCGTGATCCAGGTCTGGACCTATCGCCCAAGGTTCTGCTTTTTCATTAATGCGACTCTTGATGCACTTATCGAGGGGGATATTCGTATCGGCTTCACTTGGGCCATCAAAGGTGTCAATGCTAGGACTGGTATCTTGTAAATGTGTGAATTGTTTATGGTCGTCGCATTCCTGGTTGTTTTTCGCAGTTTTTGTGGCCACTTTTAGGAAGTCGGTGATCAATGCCCGTTTACTGCTGTTTGGGCATGAATAGTGCCTTTTTGATGCAGGTGGTATGCCCTTCTTGCCGCCTTCGTTAGTAACGGGCGGGGCTGTCTCAGTCGCTTTTTTGCTGACAGTTGACTTTGAGCTTGCGGATCCGGAGATGGCTGTAAAGCCCTGTGTTACGCCTTCCGTCGCGTACTGCTTGTCGCTATTTGTTTGCCTCGGCTCCGTGGGTGACATTCCTTCCTGCGTAGTACCTGGTGCTATACTGTTGTCCTCCATGACCATCGCCTTTATGACCTCCGTTTCTATTTCTGGTTCCATCTCCATTTCTTTTTTGGTTTTTTTGGGGTTAGGTGGTGATTTTTTCTCTTTACACTCATCCCCCCTTATTCTTCCAGACCTCATTGTTGGGTTGTTGCCCACCCGCCTTGCGACTTGATGCTGTGGCGAAGGTTTTTTTTCCTTTTTTTGCTTAGGGCGGAGCTATGAGTTTTTTTCTTTTTGGGGATGGTCGTTATTGTTTTTAGTCTTTTTTCCAATTTTAAAGAGAAAAAAAAATTGTATTGAATTGTATTTTCTGATTTGTTAGATATCTGTATGTTTGTTGGTTTTGTCTTTTTTTGTTTGTTTTACTGGTCCTGTCAATTCGCCCTCCTTTCTAAACTGGACCGCTTTCACCAGCCAGGATTGTTTCCAGCTGTGCTTAGCTTTGGCCTGTGCCTGACCGGCGTTTCTCTGCTTCACCGGTGTCGCTGCCTGGCACAAGCTCCGAGATCTGAACTCCACAAACGTCCTCTGAACTCGCTCTGCTCTGCTGACAGGTTCTTGTGCATCAAAGCTAGCAGTGACCTATTGGCTTTGATGGCAGTTTGACAAACGCTCACCACAGGCACTGGCCCATGGCGATGCGGGCAATGCGATAAACGGCAAGACGAGGTGAGGCGAGGTGAGGCGAGGCGGGGGCCGGGGCCGGGGCCGTACGGCCGCGCTCACTCCTCTCTCCCACCTCCGCCTTCACCTCTTGCTCACCTCTCCTCTTCCGCCGCCGCTAGTGACCGCCGCCGGTGCTGAAATCGATGCACTGGATGCAGGATGGTGATTGCCGATTGCCGGGTGCCCGGGGGCTGCTGCCGCTGTTTAGCCCTGCTGTCCCGCCCCTGCTTGGGCTCCTCGCGGCACCTCACGGCTCCTCGCGGTTTCGTCCACGGTTTCGTCCACACCTGCGGTTGCGGCTTGCGGCTTCGCTGGTTGCAGTTGCTCACTAGCGCCACCGGAAACAGTCGTGTGTCCTCTCTTTACTAGCCTAAGGAGCAGCAGGTGCAGTCCAGTGGTTGCTGCAGCCTATTTTCCAGGTCCCGGGCTCAGAAGGGCAGTTCTTCTTCAGGCCTCTATCATGTCCAGATGTGATCTTGTGGAAGCGAGTCTGAAATACAAGGGATAATTAATGATAGGAAAGACAGACACAACCACAGAATTTGTCAGCTCAGAATATGGTACATTTATTAGCCACAACAAATACAATTTAACGTGCAACACGGTGACAGTCAGCATAGAAGCTAGAATGTCCAAAGATTTATTGTGTTTGGTATACTTTATAGACTCAAACCACAGGACCACCCATATGACACATGACAATAGAAGTATTATACGTAGCACAGTCCACCATGATTCCCACAGCCAATGGGCACAGAACTGTAACAAGAAATCTCCTTGTAAGGTCTGATACATCTGATGCATACATACTGTAGCTAACCATGTGATCTGAATGGGCAGTATTGGGGTCAGTCAATCAAAATGCGAGCTGTCATGGCCTGGTATATTTCCATTCAAAACTGCGACATAAGCAAGGCGATGAGTAATATTGCGAAATCTGTTATTTGCTAAAAATTATATTGTGCAACCGGTGTGTCACTTCAAGCGGTGTGTCACTTATCTCGTCTGGGCATAGAGAAATGCAAGGACAGCACTTCTCTGATTGTGAAAGGGTCTGAACTATCCAAGATGGAGATTACAGACAAAGGCTAAGTTAAGAGGGCCTGAAGCTACAATCATTTGGTATCAAAATCCAAGATGGCTTCAGCATTCCCAAATCTGATACCAAATCAATATACCCTGCGTGCCAATATAATCATATCCATGGCAGGTACCTCAGCCACTGCCTGTTGCTCTGGCTCATGGCTGTGCTCATGGCCACGGTGCATAGAGCGTAAGCAGTAGGAGACAAGGGATGTGCAGCAGACTGGGCAGACCTGTATCATAATGCAGAGTGTCAATAACACAGCTGCTATTATGATAACAGCCTTTATGATCCATGAGCCCTCTTCCTCATCCCTAACATCCTTTATGTTATGGATTGCCCTATCTATGTTCCTGCTGTTGTCAGGTATATAAGAACGGCACTTTTGACCTGTGCCATGTCTGAGAAGTGGACCATACGTGGTATTATTGATGCAAGGTAACAACGGCCGTACCAACCTGGAGGCAGGTAAAAGTATGCCCATGGTCCGTAGACAAAGAATTGTCCCTTGTAACCCACCAGTCCAGGTGAGGACCCAGTATTGCTGTCCTTGATGGGCGACAGCCTTGTGACGTGTGTGCAGTTACTTTTGCCCATAAATATTTTGTCCACTTTCCTAGGTCCCATTATTCTCCTCATCTTGCTTATCCTGTCCTTACATGCCAACAGTCCTTGTTTTCCGTGCAGTAATTCCTGTAACACACAGGGGTAGGGTATGCATGACTACTGTGTTGAGCAGTTATGTGCTGTAGCTATGTCTGAAGGTAATTTAGGTATTCTGTCCCGCTGTATCCCTTCATCATATAGGATGCAGGATGGGGCTTGGGACAGTTATTCTTCTCCAATTTAATTTTAATTTAAAATATTTCTAGAGCGCAGCGTACACCTTGCGGTTTCTTGGCGCTAGGGGGATCGGCAACTTATTCTTCTCTAAACCTTGGTATATTACCTTCCTTGTTACTACTCTGCTAATTGTCATTTTCCTCAGCCCTGTTTCTGCATCTCCTGTCAAATGTGCTAAGCATCTCCGTGTCTGACCTTGTAGGGTGCATATTCCCGCATGGTGCCCATTTCTTCTTAGGCTCTCTGGCACCCTGTCTGATACTCTCTATATTGGAAACATTCAGTGTTGGGGCTGCCGCGAGGCCAGTGTTGGGAGGTGCAACTAATACTGACATATTGTGTTCAGTGGAGAGTTATTCATGCATCAGAATACAACCCATGTACTTGGAAACTGGTAGTACAATGTAGCTCATGCTGTGTTGTGTATCTGTGGGTAGGTGGGTACAAACATAGCATCCTGAAATGTTCATGATCTGTACATATAATTTCAGCATTTCAACATATTTATTGTTATCATATTCTTCCCACAATTCTCTGTCATTCTCTTCTGTAACCTCCTTCTTCCCCAACACAATCTGGTCTGGCACAACTATGTTTGGCTCCTCATGTTGTACAACTGTATTATTCTCATCCCCCACTTTGCCATGAAGAAATGGGATGTCAAACTCCTCTGCAAACATTATAAACATTGTTGTCAGAACTATCCCAGGTACTGGTGATAATACAGCTGCCAGAATATATGGCCATCTACGCTCATTTGTCCTTGGCCTAGGCATATTAAAAGCATTTATGGGATTAATAATAAGCCATTATTTTTGCCCCAATTGACGTCTGTAACAATATGTAACCCACTGTTTTCTATGGCAATTATAATACTTTGTAAAACTTCAGTTCGTGCTGTTGCTAGCTCCTGGGCTGATGGTAGGAAGCCAACTATTGGGAAGGAAAGGTCATTCAGTATAAGTGTCTGCAGCCCGCTCAATATTGGGGGATTTGGCACTGCTACTCTCTGAACAGTTGTTACCTCTACTCCTGGTGACAACGTTGCCACTGCTGACCTTATTGTTATATATAACACCCTTTCTTCCACCACCCGTATCGTAATCCACCTGTGTACTGCAGGTGATGCAACCTGCATATCTCAATTTTATTAGCAATCGATAAAATGTTGTTACAACATCCATTATTGCCCCCCAGCCAATGTGATGTATGCTAGATATGACACTGTCCAAGATGTCAAGGCATGTGTTCGCCAGTTCCTGGGCTGGTGCTAGGCTGATAATGTGGGAAATGTAAGCTGTTGCAATATCAAGTCCGTCAACTTGCTCCTCAGTGGTGGTTTTGGTACAATCAACTGGATTTGTCCCTTCTTCTCCACTCCTGGCCACAATAATCGTATGACTATCACCAAGGTTGACTCTTGCACCTCTATTGTCATTTGCATCAATCTGCCACTCCTTGTTGTGATCAAAGGTGATCCAGATGCAATGGTAGTCATGTAGCTGAATATAGTCTATTTTCACAGTTCAATGTTCCTCTGGTGCTTCACTAGTCCGTGTTGTGCTCACAGTTCTTAATTAAAATATATTTGATACAGCACCATTTGAAATCAAACACGTTGGTGCCTTTGTTGGGTCTGACAGAGGTTACCAGTACATAACAGACAATAGGCACTTGAAGGAGACAGGTGTCTCTATGATGTCATCTGGAGGATGTGTCTGCCAGGCACAGCAGACCGTTGCATTGGTCGGTCTGTTGGAGGGTTGGCCCGCAGCCAGCAGGAGATCTCTTCTTCCTTATCCCCTGTCGTGCTGGTCGGGCTGGTCCTTCCTGGTGGATCGGAGGTTGTACCTATGGTCCGCCTCAGGTGCTGCTGGTGATGCTGCCGGAGCTCGCCGTCCGTCGTCCTGGTCCGCTGCCCGCTTGGTGTGAGAACTGTGGATCCACGAAGTCAATCCCTCGCACTTCACTGCGGTCGCGGTGGTCAAGATGACGGTGAAAGGACCCTTCCACCTGGGCTGAAGACAGTTCCGCCGGGTATGGGCCTTTATCCAAATCCGGTCCCCAGGCTGCAGGTCCTGGTGGTGGAGTTGCTGCTTCTGGAAGAGCCTGCAGGACCTGGCGGTGAAGATAACGTAAAGTCTCTGTTAGTTTCTTACAGTAACACAAAAGCAAATCGTCTACTATTGGCAGAGGCGCAGTGGACATATGACCCGCAATGTTCATGGGTCTGCCAAACAACACTTCATGTGCACTTAGTTTTGTTATCCTGTCAGGCGTACTTCTCATTCCTAGCAGAGCTATTGGTAGTCCATCCACCCATGACAGTTCTGTAGAAGCGCAGATTTTCCGTATCTTATTCTTCAAGACCCTTCACTGTAGTTTCTATGTGACCCCCAGACCCTTGCATAGTCCCCCTATTACCTGGGAAATGAATGCAGGCCTATTGTCTGAGTCCAGAAGTGTTGGGATCCCAAATCTTAGGATAAGTTCCTTCAGGAGACATTTAGCGACTGTTGATGCATCACAGTTCTTTGTGGGGTATGCCTCCATCCACTTACTAAACATACTGAAAATGACCAAGACATGCCTGCACTTATGGGTGGGTGGCATGTCAATGAAATCCATTTGTAGGCTTTCAAACGGTCCCTGGGGTGGAGGGAAGTGACCAGGTGCAGTGCGGGTACCCTTTCCAGTGTTATACTGTGCACAGATAGTGCACTGCCTGCAAAGTCTCTCAGCTGTGTGACAAAACTTGCCATGAAACCAGCATTGTGAAAACAGTCTAATCATTCCGTCTCTCCCCACATGTGAGGGGCCATGGAAGAGACGTGCCATTGAAGGAAGCATTGATGAAGGCAGGCAGATTTTCCCATTGGGCCCAGTCCAGAAGGCAGGCAGATTTTCCCATTGGGCCCAGTCCATAATCCCTCCTCTGTTTTCACACACCCTCCTTTTGCTCACTCGGCTATCTCCTCAATGTCAACTTTTTTTTGGATGTCTAACATCCACCTCTCTGTTGCTGCCCACTAGTTGTACCATTGCTAGCTGGCAGCCTGTCAGTGCTATCCTCTTTGCTTCTCTATCAATGAATGCATTGCCCTTTGACACATATTCTCTAGATGATGTGTGTGCAGCACATTCTATGATGACCACTTTGGATGGTCTCAGTAATGCTTGGAGGAGGTCACTTAACAACATTGCATGTTGTATTCGTTTGCCTAAGGATGTTAGGAATCCCCTCAAGGAGAGAGACAATATTTTAATAAACACAGAATGCACCCACGTTCTTTCATTAAGTGCAGATATACAACTGTTGTTAATTCACCAGGTCTTGCAGAAGTAGGCCAAGAATCAGTACTCCTAGAAAATATCTGTGAACTGCATTTAAGCATGAGCAAATATGCAGGTGTAGTTCTGCTCATGCAAAAATCTACACCTCCACTTGTATCCAACCTCAGAAGAAGTATTATGTCTGTCTCTTTCAGGAGTAAAATCCAACATATCTCAGTATGGGAACATTTTTCAGCGAAGAGCTGGTGAAAACCCTTAAAACGTGCAAGCATTTTTGCACATACTCCAAACGGCATTTCCGTCCTGTAACTTTTTCCTTACCATTACCTTCAGCCCCTGTATGTAGATCTGTGGAACGTGGCAGCATAAGGTAATAGTTAGCATTCAAACCCTACTATGGAAGGAGCCCTGGTATAATCAGAAATGCTATTTTAGACATCTTATATAATGATATTGCTGCCATAATTTGTCACCGCATTACATGGCACAAAAGGGACAAGTGTTTATGTTATAAGACACCTATTCACACACACCCCTAGACTGCACCTGTATATTAAGACATATTAAATGTGGGCATACAGTATCCTTGAAATACCATAATATGAAGCACAGTTATTCAATGCACACTGTCCTTCTGTATTTGCATATATTCATTACTAAAGATCAATTAATAAACATAATATTACAACTCTGTGTCCGAATCCTTGGTGGGCCCTTGCGAATACACTGCTTTTTAAAAAAAGCATTTTAGCATATTCACATTACAATATAATTTGTTATATTTCGTTGAAGAACCTAGAAATGAAAACATTAATATTCATTCTTTTAGATGCATATATAAAATAGTACTTTTCCTTGCGCCATTCAATTAGGTACAACCCTTATAATCTTGCCCCCTTCCAGTACTTTTCTAGCCGTGCCCACTATTTAAGAATTTTCAGTGAGCCTGTGTTGTTGCTGAAGCATGAACCAGAATTAGAGCCATTTCTCCATCGTGGAAAGGTGTGCCTCTTAAATCACGCTAAACATTTGCATAATTATCTGTAGCTAGCACATATGCAGTACTTTTTTTTTTTTTAAACACTCCCTGTCCATGACCCATTGCTAGGTGAGAATAATTCTGTGAGAAATCAGTAGTGGTGCAATGTGGGGGCCAGATTGTCAGAATAATAGAACATATTTGCACCAGTGGAGCTTTCTAACCAGATATGAGAGGATGAAAACCTCTAGCATTACACTCTGTAGGGGAATGAAGGAAAGAACTTAAAAAGCATATTATCTTCACAAGCAAGAGAAGAATCAAAACATTGTGCTTTTGTGTATTGGCATTTACCTTACCCGACCAAATTGTGTGATCCTGGGCATTTCAATCCTGGGAATTTAATCATCCCCCCTCAATATGTTTAAATGCATACATTAAAGACTAGTACTTGAAATACTGACAATACTTATCAATGCACTGCAAGAACATGATCTACCAAAATGAAACAGCTCTACATGTCTTTAACATTTCTGCTATAGACTGTTCTCCTGAAAGTGATGCTATGCAGGGCTACCTCCCATCAATTGAGTAACCTGACCTTTGAGCAAATGTTGCCTCCTGTAAATTAACTCTAAACAACTATAAATTGTAAGTCATTCCATTAATATACATTTAAGAATTTACATTCCCTTCCATTCTCCGCTGCGAATAATACATTTCTTTTTTTTTTTTTTAAACCAGTTCTGTTCATACTCACAGAAAACTGTTGTAGTGTGTGGTTTAGTCTTGGCGCAATGCCCAGAATCTGTGGCCAGGCCACGATCATTATTTCAAAGCCATTCCAAAAGAGTTTTCTTTAACCCTTCAATGCATCGTATCATCGATGGCCATGCTGGCCATTTCTCAGTACCCTTTGTTCTACACATAATTTCAGAAAGCCTTGGTAAAGGACATGAGATCTACTCTGTACCATGACACATGTACAAATGCCACTTTATTTTCCTTCCCCACATGTGAAGAAAGCAAATGTCAATGCGGTGTGTTGTGGGCACTTTGAAAGAAATCAGAGAATGAAAATATTTGCGATATCCAAACTATAACATGGAGAAAGGGGGCTGCGGGCCTCAGGACCTTAGCCGATTAAGAAGCAGTATTGAACGTTTTATTTTTCTGTGCGTCATTGTAACAGCTAATTTTTCTTTCCGCAGAACTTGGAAGGAGGACAGGCTGCTTCCTGTCCCATTGTTACAAAAGAAGCAGTATTTGAAAGATCCTGTCTAAAGTTCTATTTCGTTTACTTCCTCATTCAAGAGTTTGTGCACAAGGTCTGTTCTCCATGAGATAGCTCGGTGGGTTGTGCCCCTGTGGTAGAGAATGCGAGTGCAAACATATATGTTTGGCACGGGCAGATGTATCCTTTCCAAAGAAGCGTGCTCACTCACATATATTTAATCTAACTGAAGGGATGTGTCTATTTTGAAATAACGGGGCTGTCGACACTGCCTGGGAGCACCGAAAATAGACGTGTCACCCTGTCTAACATGACAACCAGGTGCTAAGCAGCCATAAATGTCCTCGGATTTGATAAATATTGGAAAGGGTCTATTTGAGCAGTCTAGAAATATTATTGTATGAAAATAGCAACAGAAATCGGTGTCCTTTTGTCAAAGTCAGATCAGTCAAAAATGTAGCTGTACAGTCAAATTTGACCATTGATGAACACTGGTATTGACAACAAAAATCACAAAACTCAAGAAACTTAATCCAAATAAAGGAAAACAGTAAATTACATATTCCTTCCCTGTGTGAAACCAGGCATTCACCCCCTCCTTTTCACACCATCTTCCACCTTCCACCCCTGGAGCCAGCGAGTGTCGCAGGCAAGACAGGGAATTGCAGAATTACACCCTCCCTGAAACATCAGTAGTCTTGTGCTGCCTATTTTCAGGGAGTCACTGCGTGGTCAAGGAACAAATGCAAAGTTTTGCCTTCGCCGGAACTCAGTCGAGGAACAAATGCAAAGTTTTGCCTTCGCCGGAACTCAGTCGAGGAGGTGACAGTGCAGTAAGTATAATCTAATCCAAATATAAATCACATCATCAGAGAGAGAATACCAGGGGAGTATCTGCAGTTACAACCCCTTGCGACGCTGGGTGTGCTCAAACTGCGCCTGCACCCATGGGCCCACTTTCAAGAATTATCACCGAATCCTCCTGACCCTGCTCCCACTGAGCAGGGTCCCCGGACCTATCAGTCTGGTTGGAGCGCCACTGGCTGCCTATGAACAGAAATCTGGAGGGGATGCAAATCACCAACCCTCCACCAGCCCCTCCAACCAAGGTCCCAAAGGGGCTCGTCAGCCCACTCATGACTGAGTTCCCTCAGAACTCTGGCTAGCCAATACGGGTGCTCCATTTGCAATGGCACCCAATTTTTCCTTTTCCGTCCCCTGACATGGTAACTGTAAGTCCAGTCTTTTTTTTTTTTTTATTCTGTCAAGTAATGCCATTTTCTAATAAACAAAAATGGAACTCAGTCCTAAGCGTAAAGCCACCATGTAAGCAGCTGATTTGTTTCGGTGGGGCTGGCTGGCAACTGTCCAAACTATAGTTAGTCAAAGGATTTCCCATGACAAATAATAAACAGGAAGTGTGTATGGTGTGCGTGATATGTACAGTGGGAGCAGCGCAGGGTCTTTACTCAGTAATCTACAACCACGATGAACAAAATGCAATCGTACCAGACAGATGATGGGAAAGGGTGCGCGTTACATAGGTGACATTGACACACACAGGATGGTCACAAACAGTTGCACGTGCTTTTCAGCCAGCTTGTCAGCTATGCCAATTCACAGAGGAAGCCAAAGGAAGCCATTCGCCATGTATTCATACAAGGCAGCCGATACCAGTTCACCACAGCACTGAGTCATGAAAAAAGTATATGAAGTCTTCGGGTGCTATGATTCTGGCGTCCCATAGACTGAACAGGAGACAGGAAAGGGTGGTGAAAAAGATCAGTAACTCCACGTCCCCTTGCAATTCTCCTTGGCCCCAATAAACTGGGAGGAGAGGGCGGCTGGACAGAGAGAGTTTGAAAAACACACAGAACACATGCAGATTTTCATGCATATGTTGACCATACAAGGAAATAGAGAAGGTGAACTCTCTTTCGCCGCCAGATATTCACAATGAACACATGAACAGATAGAACAGATAAACAAGTAACAGTTCGGGTCACCGCAGCAGCGCCGCAAAATGTGCATGTGTGGTGAGTGTGGTCAGTGTGTGTGGGTACCGGATAAGTAATGTCTACACCACTAGATGATAACAGAGCAGACAACTGATTAACACAGTGTCAAGCTATTCGTACTATGGCAGCCAGCCAGCATATTTGGGTAAATCGGAGTGTCAGGAACAGTCACAGTTGAGTCAGTCGAGGCAATTAAGTCAGTCACTAAGCGTACTTACACCAGAAGGCTAAGCAAGGCACATATCACTTCATACATATGTAAATGAGGCATAGAGCAATCAGGACACCCCCCTGTATGTGCCGAGGTCAACCCCAAGGCACAGACACCAAATGGCAGTGGCCGGGGGAAAGAGACCCAGACCACCAGAGCACCAGAAACACGATCAGAACAACAACAGAACCACGCTTGCGTACCTGGCCCCAGATCCAGCAGGGCCGAGGAACCACGCCAGGCGCCACCAGAAACACGGGGAGCAAACTGCTACAACCCACAATGGGAGCTCACAGGAAACCCATGAAAGGAGAAGGCCCCCCTGCTCAACCAAAATCAGAGGACAAAAACCTCAAATAAACACTCACCTCCAGTACACGAAGTCCGTCAAACCCACTGACCTCTGCTCCAGGCAATCAGTGGCAGCTGTCCAACCCCAGACTGGACTCTCACTGGTAAGACAGGAATCTGCAGTAGTACGCCTTCCCTCGGACCTCAAGCCAACACGAGTAGGCGTCTGGGAGTCACTGCGTGCATGGAACTTTGTGAGGCACACCGTCACACTGGGGTCGGACAGCGACCGGAGCCAAATACTAGGATGCAAGGAGAAAAACAGCAAATCACAAAGGAGCCCAGAGCCACGAAGGGACCCCTAGGTCCAGAACCGGCCGAGAAGGGAATCAGAGGAAGAATCACAACTCAAACCAGAGCATCAGGGACGCAGTCATCAACAGAGTGGTGGCAAAACAGAAAATAAATAATAACAGCCACCAGAAAGAGGCAGATAAAAACACACCAACATCGTCCCAATCCACGACATATCACAGGGACCAGCCAGACAAACAGGGCAGAGCCAAGAGGAAATACCACAAAAACTGAGCTGAGAAAAAGATCAGAGGAACAGAGCAGGAACCAGAAATCAAGAGGAACAAGGCCGCACACGAGCAGGCCGGCCACCGGCATCCAACGGAGCGAAGCAGAGAGATGCACAGAGAAAAATCAGAGTCATCGAACCTCAAAACTCCAGGCTCCAGAGGAAACCCGCGGTCGAGCCGCCCGAGATCAGCGATGTCACCACGAAGTCCGGGGCTGCATTCTCCACCAAGATGTGGAAGCGAGTCTGAAATACAAGGGATAATTAATGATAGGAAAGACAGACACAACCACAGAATTTGTCAGCTCAGAATATGGTACATTTATTAGCCACAACAAATACAATTTAACGTGCAACACGGTGACAGTCAGCATAGAAGCTAGAATGTCCAAAGATTTATTGTGTTTGGTATACTTTATAGACTCAAACCACAGGACCACCCATATGACACATGACAATAGAAGTATTATACGTAGCACAGTCCACCATGATTCCCACAGCCAATGGGCACAGAACTGTAACAAGAAATCTCCTTGTAAGGTCTGATACATCTGATGCATACATACTGTAGCTAACCATGTGATCTGAATGGGCAGTATTGGGGTCAGTCAATCAAAATGCGAGCTGTCATGGCCTGGTATATTTCCATTCAAAACTGCGACATAAGCAAGGCGATGAGTAATATTGCGAAATCTGTTATTTGCTAAAAATTATATTGTGCAACCGGTGTGTCACTTCAAGCGGTGTGTCACTTATCTCGTCTGGGCATAGAGAAATGCAAGGACAGCACTTCTCTGATTGTGAAAGGGTCTGAACTATCCAAGATGGAGATTACAGACAAAGGCTAAGTTAAGAGGGCCTGAAGCTACAATCATTTGGTATCAAAATCCAAGATGGCTTCAGCATGGTTCAGGGTGCCAGGAGTGCCATATTTATGACAAGAAAGTGCCCTGGGGGTATAAGGTGGTCACTAGCCAATGGACTACCAGGATCTCTCCCACCCTATGATGACCTTCTGCTATGTGTGGCATCTAGCATTCTCAGAGTGCACTATTCTGCCCACTAGCAAGATGTGTTAACCCATCCTCTGATGTTATAATCTTTGTAGCCCACCGTAAAGGTGTGGCTACCTGTGGGCTATATGTCCATGAAAAAACTGGTTTGGCTATATAAGCTTTCCTTTGTGGAGATGCATATATAGTGTTAAGGGAAGTGGGGCTTTGGCATTGGTTTCATTGGTAAAGTCATAGTAGCAGTTTTACAACTGATCTTCCAGACTCCAGTGGCAGACTGTGAGCTAGTTTGTACTTTGTCACATGCAGGGCAGCACAATGAGTGCTGCAGTCCTAGGTCTACACTATACCTGGCATGCCCTGGGTGCCCTTGGGACCATATACTAGAGATGTATAAGTAAGTCAGCTTATGCCAATTGGGTGTAGCCAATTCAACATACATTTTGCAAGGGGTTAGACCATTGCCACTGAGGTCTGGTTAGGAGGCCTTAGAGTCAAAACCAGCAGCATCAGTCCAAAATGTTGGTGCTGATCATGCAAAAAGAGGCATTTCCTTACAGAGAGTGCATGTGTTTTCCAGCTATCTCCCTTGTGAACTTGGCGTTCCTCTTTCCCGCCGGTGTGTTTCTGACCTCTAGCTCACTCCCTCAGTTGCTGTTCTTGCTTCGCCACCCCCACTGTTAACTATGTGCTCCCCCATCCCTGCCCGTCCACCCTCCATTGTTCGTCTGCTTCCCATCCTGCCTGCCCTGCATTGTCTGTTTGCTTCCCCATCCCCGCAAGCCTACCCTCCATGCTGCCTAGCCAACATCCATTGTCCTTGTGCTTTCTTATCTCCGCCCGTTCACTGTCGATTGTCCATGTGCCTCCCTATCTTTACCCACCCATCCTTCATTGTCTGATCCCCCTTGTCGCCCAGCCACCCTTCATTGTCTGTCTGCTTCTCCATCAGATCGCAGCTACCTGCTATGGTATTCTGCGAGGACTGAGACCAGTCCTCAAATTCTTCGACCCCCCTACTCGGCAACTGGTGGTCCAAGCCTCTATTCTCTCTCGGCTAGACTACGGGAGTGCTCTGCTGCTTGGTGTTAATCAGGCCGAGGCCACCAGACTGCAGAGGGTGCAGAATGCCGCTGCGCGGGCCATTGTGGGCCTCCCGAGACGGTGCTCTGTATCTGCAGTTCTGACCTCCCTTCACTGGCTGCCGGTCAGACAGAGAATCAAATTCAAGGCACTCTGTCTGACATTCAAGATCCTGAAATTTTCGTCACCTCCTGCCCTGACGGGTCTTGTTTCCCCGTATGTCCCCAGGCGGTCTCTCAGGTCGGAATCTCTTTATCTAGCAAGCACGCCTAGATTCAGACTGAGTAGGATGGGAGGTCGTTCATTTCGTGTCATGGCGGCTGGATTATGGAACTCCCTTCCTGTCCATATCCGTGCCCTTAACAGCCTGACTCTCTTTAGACGTGCGATCAAAACCCATTTGTTCACCTCTGTTGACTGATCTCCTCTCTTTTCAGCGGCGATTTGTTGTGTTGTGGTACTTGATCAGGCGCCAGGACGCCCCTTCGCTGGGGCAGCTGTGCGCCGAATAAAAGTTATTAACATAACATAACATAACATCCCTGTCCGCTCACCCTCCTTTGTCCGTGTGCATTCCCATCTGCCAATACTCTAGTGTCTGTATGCTCCCCATCCCCGCCGTCTCCCTTTTTCCAAGTGCTACCCCATTCCCGTCCACCCACCCTCCTTTGTCGGTGTGCTTACCCATCCACAATCACCCTTCGATGTCCATGTGCTTCCCATATCTGTTGTCTGTATCCCCTCCCAAACCTGCCGACCTACCCTCCGTTATCCAAGTGCTTCTCCGTTTTTGTCTCTTGCTTATCCTTTTCTCTTCCACCCTCCATGTTCCCTCCTACCCCTCTTCCCCACCACCACTAACCCATTTTACCGTTTAAATGTTTGTTTTTAAAGTGCATTAGCGCTTGATCAACAAAGTGCATTTCACGCAACTTTATAATTACTGATCCATCTTGCATTGGTAAAGAAAAAGAAAAAATGCTTGCCTCATTTTTTACGCGCGGGTATCTGTGTTGGTGCGTGCCTACAAAATGTTGCAACAGCTGATCATAGTCTCTTTTTTTAACATTATTTTCAAGGATGCATCCCAGCAGCCGTGATGTAAAGCATGGCTAAAAATCATTGCCACTGTCACTAGGGGCCATATGTATCAAGGCCAAATGGGTTCGCAAATTTCGGCGTTTGCGAACCCATTTTCGCAAAATGGTATGTATCAAACAATTTGGGTGCAAAATAAGGAATCACTAAATTTGCCATTCCTTATTTTGCGATTGCATTTAAAGAATCGAAAATTTTGCAATGCAATGTATCAAGGAAAAAAAAAATCAAAAATGCCCTTAAGGAATCGCAAATTACCACCAACTTCTAGTTGGTGGTAAGTTGCGAATTCTTTTAAAAAAGCATTTTTTTGAAAATCCAATGGTGCCATGTGACGCTCATACATGCCCTTAGGGCATGTATGTGCGCCATATGCGCACACATGTCATTTTCAGGGGTGCAGCAGGGTGTTTTTGAGACACCCCTGCACCTTTGAAATTCTTCTCAATTTGCGATTAGCAAATTGCGAATCGCAAATTTCCCAATCCTCACTATGGGCCTCCTGGTCCATAGAAATTAATGGGAAAGTATTCCTTAATTGCAAATTCGCAATTTGCGAATTCGCAATTAAGGAATATTAGGAAATCGCTAAAAACAATGCGATTTTCTTGACACCTACCAATTTGCGATTCTAAAATGGCGATTTCTTAAAAATAGCTATTACAGAATCGCAAATTGGTACCTTGATACATATGGCCCTAGGTCTCATATGCTAGAGGTATAGACTTTGCCAATGCATGTTTACTCTTCTGACTAGCAATTTAAGAAACTCAGCTGAATTCATTACTAGTAATTGACTCCATTTTCACACTTTCTAGGGGTAATTAAAAAAAACACTACTCTTATGTGTTTTGTCCTCCTTTTGACATATGCAGCACATGATTAACCTGCTTGTTATGTGACAGTATCCAAAGAGCATAAGCGGACCCACCTCCTACTTCCTTTTTTACGAGAATGGATGCGGTAAAGGCATAACCGAAAGCAAACTCTCCATTGCCCATAGCTAAGCTTCACACTCCTGTACCTTCGAATGGGATCTGTTCAGGGCCGGACTGGCCATAGTGGGCACTTCCCCGGGAGGCTGGAAGGGTGAGGGCCTTGTTTGCAGCAGCGGGGGGGGGGGGGGGGGGGGTGTTTTGCAGCAGTGCTGCTATATCGGCCCCAGTACCAAAGTCAGCAGGGTCTGTCAAAATTGCCAGGGCTGCTTTTGGTTCCGAATCCGGCCCTGTATCTGTTCACACTTACAGTGGCAGCCAGTACATTACAGGGGCGGGGAGGGGGGCTGGGAAGGAGGGATGGGGCTCGGGAAAATAGAATAAAACACTTACCCAATTGCCGCGTCTCTCCCACGTCGACTCGTGTCTCCTCCGCGTGTCTTCCAGGACCCACCCAGGCTCCCCTGAACCAATCACAATGCCCGAATGCAGCGTTGTGATTGGCCTGAACGCCATGGTTCAGCGCTCAGACGGGGAATGGGAGCCTGGGCATGTTCTTCACCCAGGCTGTAATGCAGCCTGGGTGGAGAACATGTGAAGAGCGCATGAAAGTTTGGCCGGGTCAAGACGGCCAGCCAAAGCATCATGCACACTTTAGAGTGCAGCGACTTTCCTAATCTGACGATACTAAAAATAAAATTATAATAACTTCAGTTATTATCAGTTTCTTTTTTCTTTTACACTGCTCCGTGAGCAGTGGGGTGACGCTCCTCTGCCTTAGCGCAGGAGCCGCCACTGCACATTTACCCACTTATCGGCCATACTCCTCCTGCCTTATGCAGCCATTATTTGGATGGAAGTCACCAATAAAGTTTCATTTGGCCAGGAAAGTGTTCAACCTTCTATCCCACGGTCTGTGAGGTGAAGCTGTCGCCCTTCATATTTCTTGCTGGGGCGTCTTTTTGTGCAGTAAAGAGAAAGAGTGGCAAGATCTGGAAATGCAATAATGTTTTTTTTTTATTGTGTGAAGCAGGTTTAGTTTCCCAATATCCTTTCACTGGGCAATCAAGGCAGTATTCTGCCTGAATTGCAAGAAGATAACCCCCTTGCCCAAAGGGAAGGGTAGTTCACCATCTCTCTCCTTAATACATGAGCTATTTGAGTCGATTTCTTGAGGTGCTAGAGCAGTCAGTGGTTATTGGGCATCACCCAGGGTGGGTATTGTTGGTGTCCCAGGGGCACTGTGGTGGTGCACCCAAAATTACATAGAGAAGATACTCACTTTAGGAACATGTATCTTTTGCAGAAGAAAGTACAAACAGCCAAGACTTACTCCAGGAGGCAGAGGGGAATGGATAATCACATGATTCAGTGTGACACGGTAGATGAGAATAAATAATGCTATGTACAGTCAGTGCTGTCTTCTCTTAAAAAAAAATGAAAATAATTGTATGTATCAAGTTCGTAAATAGTATTCTTAAAAGTGTGATAAGCAAACAAAACCAAAAGGTCCTAGCACCTTCTGGTTGCAGATTACAACCCCAGATGCTCTGCCCGCTAACTTTTTAGTTAACATTGAACCCTATACCCACTGGTAGTCCATGGGTTGACCTAGTATTTTGCAAAATGCTGGGGTCAGTTTTGAAAAACAGAGACATTGATGGAATGCAGACTGGTATGCAGCATTATGCAGATACCCTGCTAGCCAAGATATTCTTGAATAAAATACAATATCCCTAAAATAGTCAAAGATTTGGAGTAAGGGCACCTAAAAGTAGCTAAACCCCAAATAATCCACTACGCAACTCAGAATATCCCCACCATAAGAAAAGTATTGAGTAATCCTGGTGATGTCCAGGATGACCTATGTCTGGATGAAGGACAAAGTCCAGTTAGGGGAGTCAATGGCCCAATTATCGGCTAAAATGGGCCTTGTGGCAGGAGTAGGAAACAAAATAATAGCGGTCTCTGCCCCACCATGTGTCACCGGGGTATCTTTACAGTAGGGGGTCTGTCTTACGGAATCTGGAACGTGTAAAGACTTGTAGGGCTACTGCCGTCTTGCTAGACCTGGCCTCACCACCAAGACCGTTCCATCAGCAATAAAGTAAATTCTAGGGTATTGCAGAGCTCAGCAGACGCTTCAGAGAGGACCCTCTCAACTGGTCCAGACTCTTCAGCAAATGTATTGCTCCTTATTTTGCAGAGTTGGATCAAAATGTCTCCATCGCCAGCAGATCTAGTCCTCTCTGTCATTGCTATCTTTACTGTCTCAGAACCTCTCTACCCCCGCCCTTTGCACCACCTTCTTCCAGTGGGGAGAGGGTCTCCCACTTTCTCATCAAATTGGAGATTATCATGATAAACCTCTGGGTCATCCAGTTGAACCGCAAAGGCTACACCCTACCTTTTATATATATCCCTCCAGACTGCCCTCTTTATGCAAGGACACAGCCTCGATTTTGGAGGCAGAGATCTTTGCCCTGCTGAAGAAAAGGGCTACGAGGTGGGCCCTCATGAAAATAAATATAGCACAGGCGTACACCGTCTTTAACTCTTGTTCCCCTAGAATACCTATCCTAGTTTGCTGCCTTCTGATCTCATTCATTTGGCGGGACAGATTCAACATGTTCTCTCTTAGCCAAGTCTTGCTGACCTTGTATACAGGTGGTTGACTGGCAGCCCAGGCAGGACACTTAACTTCTGTCTTCTAAATCTCCTCACTTTCAGGGGTTACCAGAGGTTCACCTGCACTGTCAGTTCACAGACTTGTCATTCGCGATTTTGACTGTACATCGTCTTTTCACAAAGGTTTTTGCAGCTCCACTGAGACTGTGGGAAGTCCACGTATTTCCATATTTGAATGACTGGAAGGTCTACTGGACCTGCTAGTGAAGCCTGAGTCCTCAGTGTTGGTCGAGGAACATCTTTGGTACATGATGACTGTTCTTCCTAACTTGAGCTTTGCAGTTCTACAGTTTTTATGCCTCCTTGGCCTCGTAAATTCATATTTCGAATTAGTTTCACATGCCAGATGGAATATCAGGGGCCTCCAGCGGTACCTGCAGCAACAGTGGATCCCACACCTCAGGTAGAGATAGTCGAGTCGATTCACTTGGACATGTACTGGTGAATGGGCCTCGCCAGGTTCAAGATGGGTCTCCCATTCAGTCCTCTGCAAGTACAGGCTACCATGGCCATCGCCACCTCCTCCCTGGTCTGTGGGGTCTTCTGGGAGACATGACAGCACAGGGCCTTTGGCCCACTTCAGTGCAACGTCTACACATGAACATGCCTGAGCTGTAGTTAATCCACCATAATATTACCTCACTTCTACATTCCATCTCAGAGAGTGCCATTCAGATTTAGTTAGAGACCACCGCAACTGTCAGTTACATCAACACGCCGGGTGTCATGGTGTCGTGACTGTGATGGAAAGCAATTCACCTGTGGCAGTGTACGCAGTTTTGGGGAGTTTTCATGGTAGCAACCTATCTGGCAGGTAATCTCATTGTGAGAGTAGATGCTTTCAAGTTGCTTTCGCAGTAGGTCAACAAATGGGGTGTCCATCCATGAACTATATTGCCACAGTCTAGAAAAGGAAGTATCCTCTGTAATGTTTCGTACACTTCCCACTTAATGATACTGTAGGAGATGCCTTCAGGTTCAGCTGGTCTTAGAGTCTTCTGAACATGTTTCCACCAATTCTGCTTTTGCCAAAAGTCCTGTAAATGGTGTAGTAGTATCAAGTATGAGACAGAAGGCTTCAGCCCCTTTAAATAATGCCTTTCTGACATCCTGTGTTTCACACTTTCCTTTGCGAAGCAGGGGATAGCAGTGACTAAGGTAAGAGCTACTTGGCTTACCTGTCAGCTTTCAAGTGTCTTCTTGATAAGCCATATTTGTTTAGCTCACCTTTAGTGCCACTTTTTCTGAGAAGTTTGCTTTATACCTTGCCTTCCACCCCGCTTCTTGTTCTTCAGTGGGATTTGAATCTTGTGTTGACTTTCATAATGGCATCCACTTTCGAACTGAAGCGCACTTGTACTGTTTAACTTCTTACTTTGAAGGCCGTGCTGCTAGGAGCAATAACTTCAACTCCTAAACTTGGGAACAAATCATGCACTCTCAATTCATCCCCTTTCACAGTTTTGTTACCTAGACAAAAAGGTTTTTGCTACCTGCACAGGCTTTTTACCCAGAATATATTCACCCTTTAACATGGTCCGGTCTACCAGTCTTCCTTCTGTCTTCTTTTCTTAGTCTATCAAGTAGTTCTAGCAATTGCATAGACTGCACTCCAGGCCTGCTATCTCCAACTATATCAAGTAATCTCGACAAGACAATGGGGATGGCCAGCTGCTTGTGGACTTTCCCAGAGCCAAGAAAGGCATGGTGATCACCTAATGCATCATTTCACATTGGGTCATCCTATGTATCAAAATCTATTTCTGCTTGGCCAAGAAAGACCCTCCAGAAGGCTTACATTACCTCTCCAATAGTGCCATGGCTGCTTCCACAGCTCTTACCAGAGGTGTTTTGGTGGCTGATATTTGCTGAGCAGAAATGTGATCATCCCTGCATAATCTTTCTGCATATTCCTCACCACCTTCCTTCCTCCACAAGGTTTGCAAACATTTTGTGCTGTTGTGGCTGATGTCTTTGATGCTGTCTCGGTTCTTGTCCACAAGCCCCACTGGGCGGTTGAAAAGTTTCAGGAACTGTTTCGGTACACAGGTTGGTGCCTATCATATGCAGGTGTTGGACTGGTGGGGTGTGGAGGGGGGGGGAGGGGGGGTGATGTCACAGCTGAAAGTGCATGCCCACCACTTGTCATCGCTTGAGAGCCACTGCTAGCCAAAAATGTTGTCCGGACCAGTCTGACACCTGGGAGGATAATCTTAACATGAGGCATCTGCAGGATGAACATATATACACCATAAATATCATTACATAAGGTAAATAACGTTTTGGTCATCCCTCCTGGGTATAGGTAAAACAATCATGGCCCTGACCAATGTCAGGGGGCAGCAGCTACTAGGCAGAGCCGTGTGGCGAGAAAAGCATTTTACTGACAAGGTCACTAAGATCGCGCCTTCACCGCCAAGACGCCTCCGGGCATTCGTTGTGTTTTATAAATTTTTAAATCAATTAAATCAATCAAGCACATCGGCCGCCATTAAGTAGTGTTGGAAAGAGCTGGACAGCTGGCCAGTGGGAAGCGTGAAAACGGCTGGGTTGAGAACATAATAGCTATTCATTCATGATTGGAGTATAGAGCCCAGATGAAATGTCAACAAAAACAAACCTCTGTCATCATACTCTCAACTGGTAAGAAATTGCCTGCAGGTGTAGCAAATACCGGAAACAACTTCTATGAATAGAAAGCGGTCACTTCATCTTTTCATCCAGGACAATTGTCCTTTCCGGTTCCTTGGTCCTACATCGCCCAGGATCAGTTCCAGGCTTATTTACACCTATTAGTCAGGCACAGAGATCTCCTTCTTCAGGCACTTCACTACTTTTGTGGGCCTTACCTTGGTCTTTTGCTATTTCCCTTCATGAAAGGGCAATTGTTTTTTTTAATTATATATTTTTTTAAAACAATACTTCCTTTTATCTATAACGCGATAGCATTGATAACCGACTTGAAGCAGACCTAGAAAACAGTACTGAGCAGCTGATCCTAACTAGCTGTGTCTATCGTGGTTGGTAAAATAGCAGCTTTTGAGTCTTTACCAATTTGTTTTGGTGTATGTCCTTGGTTTCTGAGGATCTGCCTGCTGTCCATGATGATGGATGGACTGCTATCTAAGGAGGCTCTTCTCTTTGTTGTGAGATGGACGATGTCACAGTTGGGCGAGGTGTATTCGGAAATGGCACGGTCCCAAGGTTTGCTGAATCAATGTATACTGATGGGGGTTAACCTCCCTATTCCGCCACCTCATGCGGCCATTACAGATAATAAACAATAATTTGCTCCACCGAAGTAGCTCTTTCTTCTTCCTCAAGAGTATTCAGTACTCCTGCGACATTGGTTTAGACACCCATTCCTCTCTTTTAACCAAATCACTGTTTTGGTCCATACTTTGATTTGATTTTGAACTGAGTCCCGGGTGTTTCACACTAGCATGCAGGCACACGGATCAGTGGTACAGAAGATACTGAATGTTGGTCTTTCTTTGGCAACATTGCCTTTAATTTTGACAGCTTTTACAAAGGATACAGGAACATCAATAATTCTGTTACAGGATGAAACTGCTCAAGGTCTTTGGCACCCAGACTGAGGTTGGCTAAAAGTGTTCAGGGCAATGTAAGGACGTTTGTCATGTCTAAAACAGTCTTAGGTGTGTTGTAGAGCAAGTCAAAAACAAATTGTGACTACCTCTGCCTGACGCTTGACCAGCATGTACATTTCCATTTTGCTAAGTCAAGGCTGGCTCGGGACAAGTGTAAAGCCTGACAGCAGGGCTTGAATAGAAAGACGAAATACAGATGAGCCAGGAAGACTGCCTTATGACCCCTTTTTTATGCAATTTTCATTTGGAAGAAGAACAAGTGGCATCTTGCAGATTTAAGGAGTGTTCTTACAGTGGGAGCTTGAATATATTTAAAATGTTACGTAGCCCTCATCTCACTGAACTTGATGGCTTTTTTACTTGTTATCTGCTGTGTCATTTACAGGATGGGCCTTTCAATGGCTTGGCCTGTGCTTTGTCTCTTGGGGCCAAGCCAGATTCCTGGCTTTGGTATTTGATATACAACTTGAGCCACTAAGCCTCAGACCATAAGGGACAGTCATGGGTCGCTCCTCCCAGCCAATGCATGCTCTCTTCAGTGTTCTTACGATACTCAAGACAGGGCTCAAATTGCCGGGCCATCTTGTACGAACCAATAGGTCGAGAGTCGAACCCATGCATCGACTGAGGTTCGGGCATGCGCAGTAGAGCAGCGCCCATCTTGGATTGGGGAAGGCAGACACTTCCCCACATATCCAGAGGCTATTTTAATAACACAGCTGAGAAGCTGCTAAGAGGCAATTCTTTACTCGCCGGCTAATGGATGCTGCTTTGTTTGTCCTAATTTAGCTAGTTTATGGTTCCTTCCTGGTTTCCTGGCATTGATTGTTGTTGTCTCTTTTTCCCTGTCTGTTCCAGGACCTCCCTGTACCGACCTGTTTCTCTCTCTGGACCTATTTTTGGAACTTCTTTGGCTAGAGTAAAGTGAAATACCACATTTAGATAACCACCACGTTGAGCCTGTATGCATTTTCTGTTCCTTTCCCAGTATGAGACTGGCTCTTTACCCCTGTCGCTTCCTTGTACAAGCCTGTGCTTCTTCTCTTGTCCTTCCCTGGGTTCGTCTGGTCTTCAGATGCTCATCCCTACCTTGGGTTATTCTCCATTTCCGCCCTTTGTCCTTCTGGATCTCAGACTGTGCTAACATTACAGCCCCTTTCTGACATAATTTTCTGCTACATTGAGGGTTTTTCCTAGTTTCTTCTTGGATCAGAGTGACATTAGTGGTGTGATCTGAATGATTACCACTAGTACTCTCTTAGTTTAGGTCTGCCACGCTTTCCGCGTACCACTGTTATTTCCACACCCTCGGAGATCTCTATCCAATGTTAAAACTGATGGAAAACACCTTTACAGCCTGTAAAGTTTGGTTCCGCGAGCCACCATCGCCTGTTCTTATTCAACAACGCTGTCCGCCCTGGAGTTGAAGGTTGTTGCTCTAATTGCAACAGCCTCCCAATGCTCTGTTGGCTCGTGGCAGTGATAGATGGCTCTTTGACCTGCATTTCCAAGGAAGAACCTGGAAGTATTCTGCCTCACACATGCTGACATCAGCATGGGCATGGCGAAGGTTTCCAAGACTCACGGTTTCATGCAATCATGTGGTTAGAGTGATTGTCATGAGTAATATTCAGCAATATCAGTCTCACAACTAAGACCAAACGGTGAGGCCTCAAAATGAATTGCAATTCCGGTCTCAAACTGGAATTCCTACAAGCATTGGATTCTAAATACAAATCTTATGAAAGGTTCACCTTTTCAGGCTCCTGTTCCACAAATCACAGTGGACAGAAATTTGTCATGATGGCTCCTGGATTCCACTGCCTGGAGCATCAGACATGGAGAATCTGGTTTTCTGAGATTAAAATGCTTCCCAGCAACCACATGGAGATCAAGTGCATTTTTCCCTTAAGTCGTTCCTTCCTTTCTTTCAGTAAAACGTTTTCCTGCATGATGGATCATAACACTACTAAAGTTCTGACTGATCACTTTCCCCCCACCAGCTGGCTCCTACAATGTGGGTTTTCTCTCTCCAGAACAACTTTGTTCCTCTTGGCTGTTTGCAGTAATATCATAGGTGAAATATTGTAGCCATAATGCTAACCACAAGATTATTGTATATAGATATATACATACATCAAAAGTTTGTCCTCGAACAAAGACACACTCCCATGCAGGTGCTAGTATGATGTATTTTAAAAAAACAGCAAACTCTGCAAAGCGTCTTAAGCCTGACGTGTTTCGGGTTCCTGCCCTTGTTCACAGGCCAACGTTACGGATCAATAGGACAGTGCATAATTTCCCATTTAAATAATTCCATCCTCAAGTGGGCCTCCAGTGAGGTAAAATGTATGCTGGTAATTGAAGTCCAACACAATAAGTTTTATCCCTACAGTGGTTTTACTCCGTCACAAAAAATGTCCATATAGTGTCCACCTTACCTTGCTGATACAATTTTCACGACCTGCTGCTGTGTGTGACTGAAATCATGGTCACAAGGGCCTGCTTCCCAAATATCGCAGTGGTACGACTTCATGGCTGGACTGGCCATTTTATATGCATCAAAAGATTGCCCTCGAACAAAGATGCAGTCCTCACGCAGGTACTAATATGATTTATTGCAAAAAACAGCATACTTTGCAAAGTATCTTAAGCCTGGCACGTTTTGGGCTCCTGCGTTTGTTCACGTTGATGTGTGTGTGTATACATGTATATATAATGTTAGTCTGTCATAATTAAACCAAAGGCCCGCGTACACTTAAATCAGGCAGGCGGATTGCAATCTTGGCATTATGGATACTCACTCTCTCACCATTGTGGCGGAGTATCCTTATCGCCAAGTATTATAAATCAGGCCCATAATTCAGAGGGGCTAGTAATGGCAGTTTCTGGTCCTCTTAAAATTCATTTCTGGGCAACACCGCGGACAGTTTGCTTTCACTCAGAGGTGTAGGCTGCAAAGTTTGGGTGAAAATCAGGAATTATTAGGTCATCGGACCTAGAATTAATAATTCCCCATGAAAAGCCTGATTTTGTAGGGAATGATCAGGGTTCAGCACAGAATCCTTGTTAATTCTGCACCCCTGGAGTTAAGGGGAGGTTCCTCTGTTTTTTTTTTTACTTCAAGGGTGTGGAATTAGAAGGACCCCATAGATTTCAGGGATTCAGGACAGACCTGACCCTTCCTCTCCTGGGTGACCCCTCAATCTCCTGGGTGAGTGCTGCTCTCCCTAACTGTTGGTTGAGTGATAGAGGCCCTACCCTGTGGGTTGAGTGATAGAGGCCCTGCCCTGTGGGTTGAGTGATAGAGGCCCTGCCCTGTCTGAGGTGTAATTGAGACAGTGCCAACCCAGTCTGAGTTCTAAGGGGTGGAGACCAAGCCAGTACTGACTATCCGGACCCGGCGTGAAGGGTAGGCGTAGCAAGCTCCGGCACAGGCAGTTAGAACCCAAACACATTGGCTTCACGCCCGATGCCAGATCCGCCGGGTACTGTTGATACCCCTTCACCCTAACCCTTAGGTAGGAACAGTGTCAGACAGGTAGTACAACTAATGTGCCTTGTTTAAACTGATACTTATTAATAGATCATGTTTAGTTGATTGTAGTTTCCCTATAGGTCCTGAAGAATCGCAGTCAACGAACTAGATGCAAGAAACATGACGACCACACCTTTTGCACCTTTAGCCCTGGATCACTCTGGGAAACTATAGTTCCCACGAGTACCGGCTATCCCTGATTTTACTTGTGGCAGAGGACCACCAGAATAAAATTGTTTCCGGTACCTTGAGCCACATTTTACCCTCACTCACACTTTCTACTCTTTCCTGGCCCCTCACCCGCACTTCACCATAAGGCAGTTGGATAAAAGATCTCCGATAAAGAGCCCCTCTTTAAGGTGAGCCCGTTGGGCATTGCACCGCCTGCCCAACAAGGAGCATTGCCGATGATGAAGCATGACACTCGCATGGGTGTGTGAGGCCATTATATCCAACAAATTGGATACCCAGGGGTGGTCGTCCAATTGAGCACCAGCCCCTCCCTAGTGACCGTTACCTCCCTTCCTTTTCTCCCTCTATTCCTTTTAGGAACAGCCCAGTCACCTTTCTGTTGTCTCCGTTCTTGGGGCTACGACTGTGGCCGGACCTTCCATTCCCTTCCCTGTGAATGGTAATATCAGCCCTACTGGA
Source organism: Lissotriton vulgaris (assembly GCF_964263255.1). Taxonomy (NCBI): domain Eukaryota; kingdom Metazoa; phylum Chordata; class Amphibia; order Caudata; family Salamandridae; genus Lissotriton; species Lissotriton vulgaris. The sequence goes on along the minus strand of NC_141698.1, from coordinate 546,781,428 downwards.
TCGCAACTGATCCCATCCTTTCCCCTACTTGCTGCTACATTATGGATACTCTCTCACCATTGCGGCGGGGTATCCATATCGCCAAGTATTATAAATCAGGCCCATAATTCAGAGGGGCTAGTAATGGCAGTTTCTGGTCCTCTTAAAATTCAGTTCTGGGCAACACCGCGGACAGTTTGCTTTCACTCAGAGGTGTAGGCTGCAAAGTTTGGGTGAAAATCAGGAATTATTAGGTCATCGGACCTAGAATTAATAATTCCCCATGAAAAGCCTGATTTTGTAGGGAATGATCAGGGTTCAGCACAGAATCCTTGTTAATTCTGCACCCCTGGAGTTAAGGGGAGGTTCCTCTGTTTTTTTTTTTACTTCAAGGGTGTGGAATTAGAAGGACCCCATAGATTTCAGGGATTCAGGACAGACCTGACCCTTCCTCTCCTGGGTGACCCCTCAATCTCCTGGGTGAGTGCTGCTCTCCCTAACTGTTGGTTGAGTGATAGAGGCCCTACCCTGTGGGTTGAGTGATAGAGGCCCTGCCCTGTGGGTTGAGTGATAGAGGCCCTGCCCTGTCTGAGGTGTAATTGAGACAGTGCCAACCCAGTCTGAGTTCTAAGGGGTGGAGACCAAGCCAGTACTGACTATCCGGACCCGGCGTGAAGGGTAGGCGTAGCAAGCTCCGGCACAGGCAGTTAGAACCCAAACACATTGGCTTCACGCCCGATGCCAGATCCGCCGGGTACTGTTGATACCCCTTCACCCTAACCCTTAGGTAGGAACAGTGTCAGACAGGTAGTACAACTAATGTGCCTTGTTTAAACTGATACTTATTAATAGATCATGTTTAGTTGATTGTAGTTTCCCTATAGGTCCTGAAGAATCGCAGTCAACGAACTAGATGCAAGAAACATGACGACCACACCTTTTGCACCTTTAGCCCTGGATCACTCTGGGAAACTATAGTTCCCACGAGTACCGGCTATCCCTGATTTTACTTGTGGCAGAGGACCACCAGAATAAAATTGTTTCCGGTACCTTGAGCCACATTTTACCCTCACTCACACTTTCTACTCTTTCCTGGCCCCTCACCCGCACTTCACCATAAGGCAGTTGGATAAAAGATCTCCGATAAAGAGCCCCTCTTTAAGGTGAGCCCGTTCGGCATTGCACCGCCTGCCCAACAAGGAGCATTGCCGATGATGAAGCATGACACTCGCATGGGTGTGTGAGGCCATTATATCCAACAAATTGGATACCCAGGGGTGGTCGTCCAATTGAGCACCAGCCCCTCCCTAGTGACCGTTACCTCCCTTCCTTTTCTCCCTCTATTCCTTTTAGGAACAGCCCAGTCACCTTTCTGTTGTCTCCGTTCTTGGGGCTACGACTGTGGCCGGACCTTCCATTCCCTTCCCTGTGAATGGTAATATCAGCCCTACTGGATCGCAACTGATCCCATCCTTTCCCCTACTTGCTGCTACATTATGGATACTCTCTCACCATTGCGGCGGGGTATCCATATCGCCAAGTATTATAAATCAGGCCCATAATTCAGAGGGGCTAGTAATGGCAGTTTCTGGTCCTCTTAAAATTCAGTTCTGGGCAACACCGCGGACAGTTTGCTTTCACTCAGAGGTGTAGGCTTCAAAGTTTGGGAGAAAATCAGGAATTATTAGGTCATCGGACCTAGAATTAATAATTCCCCTGGAAAAGCCTGATTTTGTAGGGAATGATCAGGGTTCAGCACAGAATCCTTGTTAATTCTGCACCCCTGGAGTTAAGGGGAGGTTCCTCTGTTTTTTTTACTTCAAGGGTGTGGAATTAGAAGGACCCCTAAGATTTCAGGGATTCAGGACAGACCTGACCCGTCCTCTCCTGGGTGACCCCTCAATCTCCTGGGTGAGTGCTGCTCTCCCTAACTGTTGGTTGAGTGATAGAGGCCCTGCCCTGTGGGTTGAGTGATAGAGGCCCTGCCCTGTCTGAGGTGTAATAGAGACAGTGCCAACCCAGTCTGAGTTCTAAGGGGTGGAGACCCAGCCAGTACTGACTAGTTGTTAAAGACTGAGTGAGCTAAAGAATTGTGATGGATTAAACCCAGATCAGTTGACTGGGGATGAGTGTTTGATTTGCTCAAACGCTCCGTCCATCATCCCCTTTTGTTTTGCTTAGTTGTTAAAGACGGCAGCCCACTATATTGTAAAGGTTTGAAAAGAGAAATGCCCATTCTAATCCCTTCCTCCCTCCCCTCGGTTTTTCTGCCCTCTCACTCCCCCCGTCCCAACCATGTGTGCCTCCCCTCCCCACCGTTTATTAATCTCGGCTTTGCCCTTGCTCCAGGTTCACAATCGCCTTCTCTTCTTGTGGGTTTGGAAAATATACAAAGCTCACAGTGAAAATATTTACTCAGCAGCAAAACTTTCAGAGGAATTTGAGACATTAATTTGAAAAATCTGCCGAAGGACTACAATGGCTTCTTTCTCTGCTGCACTCTGTCGCTCTCCATCCCCTCTCGTTTTCGCGCTCCACATCTCGAGCCACGCACTCACTCCTTTCATATATTTCTCCCTTCCATGTCACACTGGTTATTTCACTTTTTCCTTTTTATTTCACTCTTGTAGGTTTTCTTTGTTTTACGTGCCTCTCATCTTGACTGTTTGTCGTCTTATTCCACTCCTAACCTCCCAAATTCTCTACAACCTTTTCTCTTCTCTGCGCCTCGTTTACTTTCGTCCCCTTGTTACGTAGGGTTTCTTTTTCTCCTTTCCTCTTAGGTGTTATTGAGTTGCTGGCTGTCGTTTGTTTTCTTCTTGTCGGGCTTAGAATTTTTTTGCACCTCTTAGTAACGCTATTGTCCCACTCTCACTCTTTTTCTACAACCTCTACACCCATATTGTTCCTGACCCTTATACCTATAACTTGCAGACTCACCCGTCCATTCCCACATTATCTTCTTTTTTATCCCGGCGTGCTCTCTTCTCAATCTCTCTCATTGCCTTAGTCTTTAGTTTATCTTCTTCTCCACCTCCTCTCCCCCAACGCTTTTCTTGTCATCTCTCCCGGCTTTGTTCATCTCTGCCCCTGGCGGTCCCGCCTGTATCTTTCTATCCTGCCCCCTTGCAATGCTTCTTCTTTTTTTTATTTTTTAACTACCACTTCACTTTATTCCTGTTTCTAACCTTCCTTCCCACTCTATTCCATCAAGTTTCCTTTCTTCTGACTTTATGTACTTTAAAACCCGACTTGCTATTCTGTCCACGTTGGTCTCTATCCTCCCTCCTAGTCCCCTCCCCTCTACCTCCCTTTCCATCATCGTTTTCTTTCGTTCTTCCCTGCCCCTTTCTCATGCTCCTTCCCTCATCATTATTCCTCGCCCCTTTGTTCTTCTACTAGTTTTCCCTGCCCCTTGTTTCATGTTCCATCGTGCCCCTTTTTCTTAACCTCTTATATCTTCCTTTTCGGTCCTTCTCATTGTATTTTACTCCTTGCTCCATCCTTTCTTGCAGCTTCCTATTTCTTGCCCCCGTCTTTGCGTTCTTTTTTAACTTTATCCCTTATTTATTTTCCCTTGCTCCTTCACATTCTTATTTCTTTTACTTCGACTACCATTGTGTCCTTTGTTTCTCTCTCCCAGTTATAGTTTTGGCACTTGCCCCACCTATCCTAATTCACGTTACCTCGCTACTTTCCCATCTGACCTCGCTACTTTCCCATCTGACTCTTCGTTTCCCTCTTCTTTATTTCCAAATTTCCCTCTCAGCCGTTCCCCTACTTTTATTTATTTCCTCCCCCCCCCCCCCCACCCCCCCCCACACACACACAATTCTCTCATGGCTCACTTAGTTTCCTCTCTGCCACTCCTGCCTTCTTCCTTCATCCGTTCTCTTGGAGTTCTTGTACACCCCTTTCTCAGTTTCTCTCTCATTCTGTTTTCCTGTGAGCTCATTCACACCCCTCTCGGTCCTCCGCCCTCCGTTTCCCCTTCTTTGCCTCCCTTCCTCCTTCTTTGCCTCCCTTCCTCCTTCAGATCTCTCAGATGCGACCGTTGCCATCTGGCTCTGAAGGTAGCCCCCTCCCCCTGTAATATAAAGCAGCCCTGCAGGAAATTCACCTGAGGAGCCAGTCAGGAAAGAACGAGAGAGAGACGCAGAAATCCCCTGCGCCTGTTCCAGGCCTTCATCTGATCGTTTATCCCAGAGACCGCAGAAGCTAATTACATCCAGAGCTCCGGCAGCGCTGACGTCAGGGCCCAGGGCCTACTCCAGCGCCAGGCTCACTCCCGGTGTAGGCCCAACCAGCAACCCTGTGTCCCTCGCCCTCACTAACGGTTCAAGCACAGCAGTCCGCGAGTGACTGCAAACTTAACGGCTACGGCATCAGGCCCAGCGAGTGACCGCTTGTACGGAGCACTGTCAATTGCCACGCATCTGGGGTTAGAATAACGCATTTACATAAAAATGGCTACCACAACAAGGCCCAAAGTTCAACAGATGAATCTGCTTAGCTCAACGGACAGCATGTTTTTTTCCTAAACAGTTTTTAGCCACTCTCTGCCCCGCTGACCCTGGCTATACCCAGCCAATAAGAAGTCATACAGCACTGGGTTGGTGGGACTTCACTTCCACAAATGTACAGTCTGTCACATGTTCGTTGATGCACATGTGTGCAGAATTCAAAGTTTATGATAAGAGATTCAGGACCTCTAGGCAAGAGGCTGTCTGCAGACCTTGAGCCTGGTATTGCTGCTTATAAGTCCCGGAGCTCACCAGAGACCCTTGGCCTTGTGTGCCCAACACTTTGCAAGAGCAGAGCTCATCGGTAAAGTTGGGTGAGCCAACAAATGAACAGGAATAGCTAAGGGCAGCACTGCCTCTAAGACACCCTGAACGAGCCGAGCCTTGAAAATATTTGGCATAAAACATCCTTTTGTAATATGATAAGGTGTCTCCAAAATTCCAAAACGTGCATTTCTTTAGCTTGAGGAAGCGAGTCACCTTTGTACATAGGTCCTCACAAACATTTCCCCAGGGGCCAAATTTGTTGGTGGTGTGATCAAGGGTTGCAAGCTGGGTGGTGGTATGGGGGCTGAGAGGGGGTTGTGAAGGTGGGTGTGTGGTAGGGGAAGCCAAGCATGTACATCTAGTGGTTGAATTGAGTTGCACAATATGGAACTAGAAAACCTGGGATCAACCCTGGCTTCCCCACTTGACCAAATAGTGTGATCCAAGGCAATTGTTTTATTTCACTTTTCCTCCTTTATCACTTATAAGAGGACCTCAAAATACATGTCTTCAGGGTGAGCGGTGTGCAAAAACATCTTCTGTTTGATTTAATAAACTATAATGTTGTTCATGTATAATGGCACCCAAAGGGTGCACATATAAACCAACTTGCCTCTCAGTTCACTATTGACATTGTCAAGGTAAGGAGGAAAGCATAAAGGTTTCTAAATTCATGTTTGAAAACTATCACTTTAAAAATAATCTCAATGTACCGATATAATTTGATTTTATAAAATGAAACAGTTCTGCATGTTAATAAAATAAACATTTTGAGGAGACTATCATATTTTTACACATTTGCTGAAAGATGCCTTCATAAACCAAGGTGTGTCTAAAGTTGAGCAGTGCAGGGTATCAATGGAAGGCTCTTGCTGATATTGGGTTGTGCAGCAGTACTGGACATCGGTATCTGAATATTCCTTCGGAGAGCTCTAGAAAGCAGGAGCCACACAATAATCTGCCCAGTGAGTGTATGAAAGAAATCTGACCTCCTCACTCCTAGAGTCAGAGCAAATCCAGCTACTGCTCTGGACAAGTGCAGAGACTAGCCTCAACGAAGTATGGTGGAAGTTGTTTTTTTCGTGATTCTGGTATTAAGTTGGATGCACATTAATATTATAAACACCAGCCACCCAGTGTCGAAGCACAGAACGTTAGGCAGAGAATATTTTTCATCACTGATGTCTGCTTCTTATAAATATATTTTTAGGCCTATGGCAAACTGCCCAAAAACCTGGTTAAAATCAGATATTTTCAGTGTTTCCGGATTTGTACTTGTACAAGGGGAAATGCTTTATGGAACATGGCAGCGAATTGGTGCAGCAATGTGCAGACACTCCCACTGTGGGATGGGTGACAGTACAACGCGTACCGTCATAACGCGTGCTGTTACAACGCGTCCCTTACAACGCAAGTCGTTACCACGACTTGCGTTGGGGGCGCGGATATCGAATAGTATAATTTACTATTCTAACACCAGTCCCCGTGGACACTAGGGAAGGTGTTGGAGTAGTAAATTTACTATTTTTAATCTTCTAGCGCCCTCCAGCGCAAGTCGTGGTAACGACTTGCGTTGTTACGGACGCGTCGTAACAGCACCGCGTTGAAACATCCGCGTTGTAACGGATGTTTCCCCCCACTGTGGTGTGGGCTTTGAACACTGACTCTACATGGGCCATACGGCTGTAAAGGCCACAGCTTTTCCCATTTCATGGGATGCTGAGATATTGGTCCCCAACAAAAACTTTAGGAGTCCCTGGGCGGGGGGCTGTCTAAAAACAGCGAGTCCTGGCAAGGGGGCTCAGGAGTAGTGGGTGAGCACTCAGGTTCGTCTTAACAGTATTATAGGCCCCCGGCAAAGCAGTGCACTGTGCCCTGCCTACAGAACAACTCACAGGAATAAACATTTTTAACTGAAAATTCGTGTTAAATTATGGTCTGCATGGGGCCCCTATGCCCGTGAGGCCCCCGGGCAACTGCCCAGTGTGCCCATGTGTTACGATGGCACCGTGGGCACCCACTTCAGTTGTTACAGCATGCTCAGCCACTGAGCCACTGCTGCGCGTTCGCAGAATAGGCCCTTGATGTTCCTTACAGACCAGGCCATTGGTATTCTTTATTGACAGCTAGGCAGCTGAGCCACCAGTATTGTGCTGACTTGGCCTCTTAAGCTTATTACTGACATGGTTGTCATGTTCAGCAACACCTGGACCACTGATGTTCATTAACGACTGCGCCTTTGATGCATATTTATTCTGATTACAGCCATAAGCCATTGATGTATATTTTTTTCTGGAGCGAGCCACTGATATACACTACTCCATGTACTGTTAAATGTTACTGAAGTATATAATCTCTGCCACCATTATTGCCCATACTGCCTAAGAAGTGATTCTGGGCTATTGGGAAGAGATATCACTTGAACTTTAATTGTAATTACCTTTATGTTTTATCCATTATAGGATTTTGTAGGTTTGGTGTGTATTCCTGTGAGGTATTTAAGATATGTTAATGTCACCACTTTCTCGTTCTTTAATGTCATTGGAATGCAAGGTCATGAAATACCAATTTGTGTGCTATCATTAAGAATGCAAATTAAGCCTAAGAATTTTGAAAACGTCAGAGCTCTGATGTTAAGTCACTGGGAGGAAGTATACAAGGATATCACGTGGTTTGACTTGAGATATTTGAGGGGAATCCTTTTTAGATGTCAGTAATCTATTCCCATTTTCACTCCGTGAACTCTGGAACTTTAGGTTTACTATTCACAGTAAAAATCTAAAACTTCATGTACATTTATTTCAAGAGCAAACCAAAGCTGGATATACCTGCATTGCCATACTTTTCAAATCACCCGCTTTTTACTTCTATTCACGTCCCGCACAAACGTAATGCCTCCATTTCCAACCTATATCGCCCTACAAAAAAAGTATTCTTTCCCTATTGACCTTAATGGGATCATCCTCTTAAACGCCTGGTTTCACCTGCATTTTGGCGGCAAGAGGTTGTGGGTATGGATTGCACTATTTTTGTTTTTCAACTACTTTGCGATAAACTATCACACAAAGTGCCACCCTTGAGGCATGTAAATGTCGCACATGGAATTATACATGTGTTTTATTGCACCACCTCTTTGGCTACATGGCCAAGGGACTAACAGATATTGACCTGTAGGCACGTCCTGGACGCTTTGACAAAGAGTATAAATATGTATGTACTTCAGGGTCCCCCGTTAATAAACAAGAGCATTTGTGAAAATTGTCACCCACGTTGGACTCGTTAATTTTGTTGTTGTCCTTCTTAGTAGCGTAATCCCAACACACCTACATACCTATAGTCATTGACAATCAGTCTTTTTATTACAAAAAACACATATACATATATACATATAAAATATATCCTTTTTACAAGATAAGTACATAACGTTGGCGCCTCAGCAGAAGACCTCCCGGCAAAAACGGGAATATTCTGCTGATTAAATACATTTTAACAAGAAATGTTCTTAAAGCTTTCCACGGTTCCAGTTTTCATCTGTGCCCCACCCTTTCCCTTTTTAGCGAATAAAAAATATTTTAAAAATCTCGAGTTTACAAAACTGAAATTCACGTCGGGGGTCTTAATTTCTACATCCAATACCCTCAACAAAGATGGGCACTGGACTCTTTGACCCACAAATGAGGCACTGAAAGAGGCTCCTTGCTTGTTGGAGTTTACTCCACCGCGTCTCAGAAGCAAAGGAAGGGGAATCCAGAAGACCTATAGAAGGCCACTGGACAACTTGTCTCTGAATACGCTTCCCAAACATGTCCTTAATATCCCTGGACAAAGGCTATTTTAGGCCCCTAAGATAAAGCATTCTCCCATGGGGGTTAAATCCTTAATTTTGTGGGGGACAAATATTAGAATGACCTGCCATGGACCTTTGAAATGTTGTTGGAGCGCTCCACGTTAAGAATAGGGTGAACTCCCTCTTCCTTTTGGTCCTCTAAGTGTTCCTGATCTAGCCTGTTTACATCTCTTGCTTCATGCGGTGCCGGACAGCCCGCCCGCTTGGCCTCTTACAGATACAATGTCATTTGAGGGCATTAGGCTGGCATAAGAAGCCAAATACCCTGAATACAGGGTACGAGGCCCAAGAGGCATCACAAGGGTTTTGCAGTGCCACAAATAGTCTGATCCCTCATTCACTATAGTCCATGAGGTCAATAAAGGATCCACGTGGGAGACGTGCGGGATGGATCAGGCACAGTTGCAGAACTTTATGGCACAGTTGAATAATCACTTGTGCTCATTGGGTAAAACTCAGATGGTATGGAGGGAGGATGTCAGAGGTTTTTGGGGTGATACCTGTGTAAGTGTTTAAGACATGGAGAGAGGTTCCCTATGACACCAGGGTGTAAAAGCCAGTAGGAAATGCAAAACACTCTCAGTGGCACAAGCAGAGAATCCGTCCTGTGCCGAGGGACAGATCCTCCAGGTAGAGATCTTTTGGCACATGAGTATAGTCCCTCTCGCACAAAGTGTTCTAATTTCCTGTGCACAGGTCAATGTGGTGGAGACAGGACCTCTTCGACCGTCAATGATGATCAGCAACACGCTAACGCAGTCTGTGAGCCCTGACTCCAAGTACATTGAGCATCTACTTAATATGAATTCTTCTGGTGTTGCCAGCACCTCCTCTAACAATCTAAGGCCTCGAGATGATGAGGGACATCTTAGGTCAGCAAATGAACGCAACTACCTTCCCACTCAAGGCACTTCTTGGCGACAAAGGGTAGAGAAATTGGGTGGGGCGTTAGGGTTCCCGGCATGCACTTAAAAAACAATAAATACATAACCAAGCAGTCCAAACAAGTTTTCTGTTTTTTGTTTGTTTTTGTTTTAAACCGAAAACATCTTCTGGTGTAAGCACAGTTTGATTTCCACCCCTGCCACACCCGCTCGCCACCCAAACGATCAAGTAATGGAATCTATCTGCCCCTCTACAGCGTTTGGCCCTGAATGTGACTTTAACAGGCGGTGGCAGGGATTCACTAGTGCAGTTTAAAAAACATATGGATTGCAAAACTTTGACATACAGTTTCCAAAATGTTGTTTTGAAACTGAACAGTGAGCTCTGGCCCGCTGCTTTTCACTTCCTTTTGAGGAATATTAATATGGGGAACAACACTGTAATTCCACATGTTTGTGTGCGTGGGAAAGGAGACACGGGTCATGAGAGGCGTGCGATGCCACACAGCCCACTGGCGCCCATTCCGCTGGTGTACCTGCCGATCATGTTCATCGTGAAGTCGCCTCTGTCTTGGATCCATCATGACTGGTGCCATGGTGGCTTTCCCGGGCAGATCCCGTGAGGACTTTCTTTTAACTCTCTTGCCTTTACTTTCTGTTGATCTCTAGTGTGCTGTCTTTTTTTAGCTAATCTTTTTGAGTGCTCGGTCTACTCTGGAAATACTCGTGTCAATGTTTTTCCCTTTAGCTCTGTATATATGAGCCTGTATTCGCTCCCCACAGAGGAGACTGTATGTTCAGACTTGTACACAGCTAGATTTAAAGTTTGCCACATCGCATCGTCAGAAAGCTCCCCAGCTTTGTCTTTTTTGGGAGGGTGCACGGTGCAGGCAAAACACTTGGGACTTGAGAGGGTGAGACATTTGCGCCAAAAAATTGACCACTTTCTCTTCCCAGATGTGCAAAAATAAGTGGGTCTTGTCCATGATTTGTCTGCAAACATTAGTCCCTCAAAGCCGGTCCGGTCCCCAATATATTTCATTTGTCCCTTGGAATTCCGTCCCTTGGCAAGAGCAAGGCAGGCCTTAAAAGTAAGATGGTTTTAATGCTGTGTTGTTATTATTACTGTAGCATCGCTGCTGCATCAAAGGAACCTCATACTCCAAACCGTTGGGCAGTGCCATGAGTTCCGGTGACTTCTGGTCATGCCTACGCAGGCTTCCGTTTTCAAGGCACTCCTTCACTCCTTCCAGTTCCATAGGGCCCATTTCCCCTCCAGCATCTGCTTGTTCAGGGCGACGACTCCGAAGGTAGTATATGGTGGCTGCAACGGCCACAACGAGCAGCAGTGTTGCCGCCAGTGCAGGTACTATCATGAGGGTCAGATTGCTGTCCTTGGTTTGTGTGACAGGGGCATGTTGCTGGTTGCTTAAAGGGGCAGTTTGGGCCTCCACACAGGACTTCTCATCTGAGTCCCAATCTTCAAATGGCTCTACACAAATGTGGTAGGTGCAGTTAGGCTTTAGGCTGTGGACAGTGTAGTCCGACAGTGAAGTAGGGAGATTAAGTGATACCGGCCGTTTATCGGGACCAGACAGGTTTCGGTAGGTCAAGCGTATACCTTTGAGCTGAACTCTTGAGTGAATGTAGCTGTGCAGGTTCACCTTTAAAGAGGTGCTGCCCGTTTCTTGAATATTGATTTGTTTGGACTGTGTTGTTGGCTGCACCACTTTGGTTACTGTTGGCAGAGTAATAGCTGGTTTCACTTTGGTCTCACAGTATACCCCAGAGAACCCATCAAGGCATGCACACCTCAAGTGACCATCAGCATCCAGTTGGCAAGACCCACCATTCAAGCAGATTTGTGGTGGGCAGAGTTCCTCTTGAGGGATTTCTGATTTCCGCACATCTGGATTTGGTTCCTGTGTGGAGTCCTCCTGGAGCAGTGTGGGCTTACGAGTTGGCGTGGTTGTGATAAGATCCAACACATATGATCCTGTGGTTGTCCTCGGAAGGACTGCCTTTGGAGTTGTGGTTTTTATGGTTGTGGTTGTTGTGGCAATTGTTGTCGGGCATCCAAAATCCATGTACGCCAAGTTTCTTAGAATCTTGCCTGCATTCTTTGGTGGGAAATGACACCGGGTCTCATCTGACCTCTTGAGTGTAACTTCTTTCCCATTGAACCAACCAACAAACCAGCTCATCTGGCAGACACAGTTGAATGGATTCTCTGCTATGTTAATGGCTTTTAGCCTGTTGGAGAAGATGAAGAAGTCCTGTGGGATGGTTCTGAGGTTCATGTTACTAATGTCCAGCTCTTGGAGGTTTTGCAGACTGACAAAATCTTCTGGTTGCAGCTGTGAAATTTGGGTGTTTCCTGCCATGCTGAGCTTAGTCAGTCTGCGTAGCCTATGGAGAACCCTCGGGACCTTGGCTAGCTGGTTGTCTGAGATGTCTAACTCATGAAGATTCCTCAGGCTTTGAAAGAGCTCCTCGTCCAATGTGCCAAGGCCTAACCCAGCAATTTTTAGTGACTCAATGTTGTCAGTGTAAAAATGTTTTGCTTCTATGCTGGGGATTTGGTTCCAGCTCAGATCTAACAGTAAGAGTTGTGGAAGTTTCAGTACAGGCGCTGCAGCAAGGCGGTTATTCTGTAGCTTCAGCTCAAGCAGATTCTCCAGGGTGTCAAAAGCAGTGGGGTCAATGTGCTGGATTTTGTTGCCATTCAGGTAGAGGCGTTCGAGCCGACGTAATCCATGGAAGGTCTCATTTGTGATTTCTCTTATTTGGTTGGCGGACAAGTCCAGATTGTTGAGATTAGGGACAGACTGAAAGATATTTTTCTGGAGGCTGGAGATCTTGTTTTGAGAAAGGTCTAAGAGCTGAAGCTCCAGGAGCCCCGCAAAGCTGTCCTCCCCAATGTCGGTGATGCCGTTCTCAAAGACGTACAGGCTGGCAGTGTTTTGCGGTATGCCTTTCGGGGTAGTTGGGTTCCTCCGGGAGATGCAGAACACTATTTGTGGTTGGTTACACATGCAGCCGTCGGGACAGCAGTAGAGAGAGATCGGATGTGACAGCATCAGCAGAACCATCATTAGTAAGGGACACATGGTGTGCTTTCTGTGAAGAGAAAAAAAATATCATCAAGAACAAGAAACTCCAAAGGCTAATTCTGCATAAGGATTTCAAAAACACGTTCAATTCCATGCACATGCAGGGCAGACATCAAATCATCACATGTTGAATGACATTGCCTTGGTCAGTAAACTGACTTTGTGGATAAGGTTTTATGGCAGAAATTACTTGTGTTGGGTGAGGCATGCTGTGAGTAAAGTCAGATGTTTCCTCTTGAGGATGCTCCTCTAACAGGAATTTCTGCATTTGGGAAGAACATGACTATAACGTGCTGTAATCTTGTTAATGTTTTAGGACAGAAACGACTCCCTTATGGGACAGGGCGGATCAGAGCTAAGAAGAAATATGCATTAATTACAGCTTCCAGAGTCCCTTGCCTTTAGCGTGGCCTGTCATGGAGTGACTCAAGTGGAAAGATGACTGTGCATTTCACCAGAGCACCAGGTCTTCAGTCCTGGTTTGTTCTTGTAGAAACCATTGTGATCTTGAGCCCAATTGAATCAATTCACTTGAACCAAAACGTGTAACTCACAGAATTCATTCAATGTGAAGTGAAATCCAAAGACTGAGAACACCGCGACTCAATGAGATGGTACCCATGGTACCCGTGTGGTCACGTTATTTTTTGGTGACATCAGAAAGGATGAGGGTAAAGGGGGCTTTAGCATTACCTCAGGTCCCTCGTCCATTGGATTTGATTCGACCGGCAGTGTCTGCATGTTAAATGAAATTAAGGTGTTAGAGAGCTGTACGACTAACCCCCTTCTTCTGGCCTTTCTCCGGCCTGCAGACAACTCCACCACATGCTGGTTCAGGACTGTATTTGGTGTGGACATCTCTGCAAGAGGCCCTATCCCTCTGTTCCCTCTACCCTTTATGGATGCATGAGTAATGCATTTGTTTATTTTAACAGATAAAGACGTGCCTGATAATTGTTCCTTTACACATCTTTAACCCCAGCCTTAATCTCTCTTTCGCCTGTGGACCAGGACCTCTGCCTTTCTTTTAATTGTATTACTAGTCTGCGTGCCCCTCTGTGTCTCCTTCTGGTTATGTTTCCACACTATAAGCAGGGCCATTGGAGTATGCAGCTTTGCTGCACCAAATTATGTTTCAAGCTTGATTAATTTATGCTCCGAGAAAAGTTAATGTATGCAGTATAATGTGGCACAGTATGTGGTAGTATCATTTTGCTATTTTTACATTTCGAGGTACTGCCTGAACACAAGTTTTACCTCATTATTGCCAATAACTGAATACAGCTATTAGCTAATGAAAGGCGATTAATTAACCTTGCCTTTCGCATTGTGCATTTACACAGCACCGTATTTTTTTTCTTAGTAACTTTTCATTGCCTTGAGATTCAAACAAAATGTTTTTATTTAAATATGCAAACTGTGCAGTAGAATGTGGATTATGTGGAAAGTTCAGTAAATCGATCATTACAATGAAGAAAAAAAAAAAAGGACAGCAGCAGAATTGCAGCGGCCCCATCTGTACAGCAGACAGAGCCAGTTCTGTCTTTGAAGTTTACACCTAATTTTTTCGTATTTAAGGATATCTACAAAGTAATCGACACCAGCACCCCTACTTATCTGTCTGCCAAGCTTACCATCTCTGTTGGCTCTCCTCACACTCACAACCAGGACACTATCACACCATCATACTGGAGATAATAAAAAAAGTTCAAAAACACACAAAAAACAAGTCATGTCTCTATCGACGAATCAGGAATATAGAGGAGCATGCGCATATCCACCAGGGCAGCCACAACCCTGATTCAGTTTAGGGAAGAGCTGAAAACACGTGTTTTCGGAGAACGTGCATTGTGATGCTGTAACAGTCCACGTTTGCTCTTACAAACCAGCCACCTCTCCAATTACGAGTTACCTGTGTCTTTGGCTTGGATCCTGTACAGCGGTGTGCAGTCCTTTTCGGCTTGGCTCTCGCTATAGAAATACCACATACAACACTACAGCTCGTAGCAAGTAGTTCACCCAGAGACACAACTAAGCATAAATGTTGGGGAGGAGTGAGGTGTTTATTGGGGCGATGAAGATGTTTTGGGATGGGGGTGGGGGGGATTAACTCTTGTGTATTTTGTATTTTAAGCAATGTAGCCTGGTTGCTCTTGAAGCTAGATTCTATCAACAGTTGTGAAAATGGTTTGTGTTCTCCAACGTGTTTTGTAACCAATTTTAAACAAATAACATTTGGCCATGATCAAAGATAAAAAACAAAATCGTCTTCGGGTCAAATTGACAAATGTGGGTTCAGGGTTCTCCTTCAAGGTAAAAAGCTATATCAAATTACGACCACTTGCGTGCAGCCTAGATATTCAGGAGGACCTAAGACATGCTCCAAAGAGAAATTCCCACCCATTCAGTGCTATGACTTCCAGACCCATTCATCTGGGGCAGACATATTGCCCACTCCAGGTTCATGCACATAGTAGACATTCCCTCGCTTTGTGCTCTTCTCTTGCCATAAAGACATGCCTGTTTAAGTAATAATTATTTTGAATCTTTCATCTGTAGGGCCAAAATCTCTCTCCGTTCTGACTTCTCTTCCCCCTGTATTTTCTTTTGGTTTCTCTTAATTTAGTTTTTAGGTCTGGGTTGACAGCATAGTTGTCAAACAAACCTACTGTTAGCAATTTATATAGAGTGGGCTTTGGTTCCACTTCTTCCAATCACTGGCTTTCTTTGACAAGCCTCTTTCAGACATTGGCTATAGACTTGGTCAATCATGTCTTGGCTTAGTCCAGAGGAGTGTTTATCTCTTCACTTAACTTGGATTGTAAGTGTTTTCTTCTGTCTCTGGTAGAGTGATTGAATGGAATTACACGAAGGACTACCTTACAGCGAATTACCCTCTGTTCACTCCTGCTGTCTCCCTCCTACTTATCTCACTCTAAAGTGCTAATGGTAACACAATAAACTTAGACATATTGCTGGATTGGCCAATGCTTGTTAAATCAGTGTTGTGTTGTTTTCAACTTCAAACGTAGGTGATCAAGCTTTTATGCTTGGCAACGTAAGGTCTGTAAAAAAACGAATAACCGTCGAACTTCACATACTTCAGTGGGTCACACCAGAGCTTTGAGCATCTTTAAGCACCCATAAGTATTATGGGTTCTGGGTCTCAACCCTTTAAACACAAGGTCCCCATCACAATTTCCATAATAGACTACTGCGGTCCTAGCTGGTATCCAGGCTATACCAACCACCCTTTGGCAATTCTGCGGGCCTAGGGCCGCATCACAAGGGCATTTGTTTATGTTTTTGGTTGACTGGGGTGTGGGAAAAGTCCATAAAGGGCATTACAGGGTTCGCACAAACCCAGGCAGCAAAGGTAACTATGCGGGGAAGGCCCCTGCAGCTTTGCTGTGGTGAGGATAGGATGCTGTGGCACCGGTATCCTTGCTTGAAGCACCCGTCTCCACGTGCGCCATCTTCCGACATCTCTTCAACGGTGTCGAATGCCACACTTCTGTTTCTTCCTCAGCAAACATTTTAAAAACACATGGGGTGTGGGTGACTGGCTTGCAGGTCTGTGGGGGGTACCATGCCAGAAAGAGTGATAAAACCAAGAAAGCGGTGGGGTGTTTTGTTTTGACGGGGCATTTGCTCTAAAATATTCTCGGTTCAAATTGATCCGACGTGTATTTCAGTTGTTATATTTGCTAAACTTCAGACTTTGAGGCACGTTCTCTCACATGGCTCTATTTTAAGAGTACCATGGGAATTCGTGTTATCAGGACCACTGTGTTTCTCTGTTCATCAACAAAGTGCATTCTGGGAGGTGTAGTCCTGAAGCGACTCCGCTGGACCGCGTAATACTGGAATAATGTGCCCCTCATAACTTGGAGCCATCGGGTGACCTTTTCCTCTGACAAGCAGCTGACATCCCCCCTTACCCTCCCCCACGGCAAACCCCTGCTCATCCTGTAAACATGTCCATCTGTATTTCATATTCCAAGTCAGTGAGCCGCGGGGTAAACTTGTTGGACTAAGCCTGATTTCCAAGAAATGTGCTGAGTAATGTGGGTGCGCTTTATTAGAACCGTTCTGTTTGTAAACCGATTTCGCGCCAACGCGTGTCTGACTGGAGGCGGCCCGCGCTCCCCCGCCCTGCTCGCGCACCCCCCAGCCTGCTCGCGCTCCCCCGCCCTGCTCGCGCACAGCTCGCGCCCTCCCTCCCTGCTCAGGGCCTAGCAGCCGAGCTGCCCACCTCCAGCGCGCCCCTCTCGAGCGCGTCTCCGGGCTGAGGGGAGGACAGGCCTTTGGGCGGCAGCGGAGTGTGCTTGATGTTTACTGACACACATGCCCTCGCCGTATCTGCGCATTATCCGCCAGGAATGGTGACCTTTGGCTGCTGCATAGCTGAGGCTCACCCGGCTGTCAACAGCGCCTCGCTCCTCCCTGCCCGGCCAGACGGGGCCCGCGCGCAGCTCCTCCCGGCCGGGCCCGCCGCGGTAAACTCCCCCTGAACCCCTTGCCCCTCCTCAAGACACCCCCCTCCGCACAAAACCAAGCAGGCGCAGCGCAGGGACACGGCAGTGGTCGTGCTTCATCCTGTCAAGCGTCCCCTTAAGTACACAGGTCGGCAGGTCAGCTTACAGTGACCTGCGGTTCGTCCCGCAGTTGAGGTCTGCAGCAATGGGGTGACGGAAATGTTTCTGACAACAGATGACCGACACCTCACGGGTCACCACCGAGGGTGTTTTTATTAATGATGTGTGACATTTGCATCATTTGTTTTTACGTCATTAAGTGACATTGTGCCACACATCTGAAAATATGTGAAACGCAAAACCAGTATTTAGTGCAATATTTAGCGCCTTGTTTTCGTTTTTGGCACAAGAACACACGTCATGCAGAAAAATAACTGCAGAGAAAAGCAGCCTCCCGCGTTCTTGTCAATTACGTTGTTCTCATGTTCCAGCACTAAAATGTTACCATGCATTATTGGATCATCTGGTGTAATTTTGATTAACACGCCTAATGGAAATTTCATGAAATGATGTTTAATTTACTCCGTCTAAGTATTTAAAAATAGGGCTCAAAGATCCTTCTGTTTCTGTCTCCTTGCTGTCTGTGGGGCACGAGGAAGTGGTCTAAGATTAGGTCTAAAAATCGAAGCACCCATAAAACCAATAAGATTGCTGCCAAGCTTCCTGATTTTTCTGGTATAACATCCTGGTATTTAGTGAATTTAAACATCTGACTCTCATCAAAACTTTGATAAGCTATTTAAAAACTGTCGACCACCTGGCTCTCGGATCAACACTTGCTCAACTAAATTACCTCAGAAACAGACTGTCTAATCCAAGTGATCTGGGATTTTACCTGCTGCCTTTCAGCCCCCAGTATCATCCGATTAATATTGAAAACTTCCGCATTGTACTTTTACTTAAGAAACAAACTTTCCTAAATCACAGATATATGAATCATTAATTTCCCAATTTTGCAGGTACCGTTTAGGGAAAAATTGCTGGAATGCACTCTAACAGCATAGCCCTGTACAGAAATTGACAATATGTATTATTTAATGTCAGGAAACTCAATGAAGAACATGCAATTCAAAAATTCGTTAATACACCCATTCTAATTGTGTTCCATGGGTGGTTCTTGCCTCTTGATCCTACTTCCACACATAAGAAATGTGATTAGCACGGAAGCCCTGTGGTGTGCCTGCTGCTTTTTAACTCTTAGATAAAAGCTCTTTGCCAGCCTCTTTTGTGGAGATTACCCCCACACTGTATGCATATGACGCACAGGTCATCTCAGTCTGAGAGAACATGCCACAGTTTAATCCACCATGTCATGAATCTCCTGTAGCTATCTTTTCGATAAGGCGGTGAATTGCCAAACATTTTTTTAACGATCAACCTAATTCAACTGAGGTACTGCTTGCCACCATAGAATCTTCCGACGAGAAACCCAGTCTCTGGCCCCACGCAATGCGTTCTTGTCCACAGCCTTCTAAGTCAGTGTGAAACCTTGGATTACTTCTAGATTCCAAGACTGCTCTGGGGCTCTCGGATCTCCGCAGTTTAAAGTGGTCACTTGTGTCAGCGGAGGATCCTGCAGCCTATTCTTTTAGTTCATTCTTCCTTGGTCTCGCCAAGTGATTCATTTACTCCTGTCTCCATTGTCTAAATAGTATCATCTGGAAGCGTGATGAGCTTCACTGAAGGAATAGTATGTATTTGAAAGCGTGATGAGCTTCACTGTGGATTTAGCATGTATCCGCTGCCAAAACCTGGAACACCCTCCCCATCCACCTACGGCAGACCCAAGACCTGCTGACCTTCATAAGACTCCTCAAGACCTAGCTTTTCGAGCAGTAGCAGCACTCGTCAGCGCCTTGAGACCCTCACAGGTATGTAGTGCGCTTTACAAATACTATGATTGATCCGGAAGCGTGATGAGCTTTACTGTAGAAATAGTATGCATCTAGAAGCATGATGAGCTTCATTATAGCAATAGTGTGCATCTGGAAGCGTCACAAGCTTCACTGGATTTAGAATGTATCTGGAAGCGTGATGAGCTTCACTGTAGAAATAGTATGCATCTGGAAGCATGATAAGGTTCATTATAACAATAGTGTGCATCTGGAAGCGCGATAAGCTTTACTGTGGCAATAGTATGTTTCTGGTAGCGTGATGAGTTTTTTCAAAGAATCGCCTCCAGCTATAGCAAATCGGCACATTAAGGATAGTTAGGGGGCTCTTTAAATGTAAGGGTATTTGGCCAGAACTGGCCACTCCTCACTGGCCCCCAGCACCCAAGGAAATTAATTCTCCTGCAGTCCATGTGATGGGGTCAAAAGCTGTTTGCTCAGGGACGGGCCACTACTGAGCTTCGAGGTTCAGTAGTATCAAGATACACATATGCTAGCCTGTAGCAACTTTTTGTACCTGGCTTTGAATATTTGAAAAAAACTGAGACAGGGTTTTTTGAGCCTCTCGCAATAAAATTGAATGAGCCATCCATAACTCCAGAACAAGGTGAAGACTTGGTGTGCGCAAGGTAACTTTGGCTCCTCTGACTTTGTGGTGAACCTGCTCTTCTCAGATATGCTAGCACAGAGAAACGTTACTGACCTTGCGCTCACATAGCATTGTCGGTTGTAGGAGACCGCTCATCTGTTCCTGGATCCTAGCACCTGCTTGGACAGTATTCTATCTGCTTAGGTTGCAGATAAGGCTGAATGCATCTTCTCTTTGTCAGGGTATGGGCTGAACATCACTGGGTCTCACAGCATTGGAATCCTAGGAGACGGAGGAGGCTTGGAGGCTGCAGCTGACATTTCCCCAAAACTGTGGCCATAACCTTTTCAAGGTGGGGCCATCTCTTGGTGTTGCGCCAGAACTGTAATTGGTCTAGATCTGTACTAGACTGTGAGCGCCCGGTTAAGTACGGAGGAGGGCCCTTCATCATCTGAAGGGGCTTCACAACACAAACACATTGCTGAGCACCGCCAAACACATTTTGAAATCTGAATGTGTGCTGTTTTTTAGTGCGGCTGTTTGACTCTTGAAGTAGTTTCAAAGTAGTTCACATTTTTCTGTTACTTGGTAGAGTTCAATTCACGTGAATAAAAAAAAGTTACTATTATGATTTTAACATGCTTCCTTTTTTTCAATTTAAATATATATATATATATATATATATATATATATATATATATATATATATATATATATATATATATATATATATAATTTTTAAAAAGTGGCGTTTAAAAAGGGAATGATCCCTTTTGGGAGTTGCAGGCTTCTGTGGCAGTGGCCTTCCTCATTGACATAATCGGGACCGGTAGTGATGTGGAGGGCTGGTATGTAAGTCTAGGTTCACTGCAGCAGTGTGTGGTTGTTGCTCTCTGCATCAATGGTTTGTCTGCAGTACTTCTGAGAACTGTTACAACAAGGATATGAGTGGATTTAGCAAGTGGTCACGGATTTGACTTTGAGAGTCCCTTTGTCTCCAGCCATGTTGAATTTTCATCCTTTGAGTGGCTCTGGAGGCACAGACTGCACTATCCAATTACATCCTCTGCATTCACATTGTAGCCTGCGGTGTCAGTGTTTTTTGTTTTTTTTAAACAAACTTTATTACCTTTTATAAAGCTTACATCGAACACCTTAGAGTTAGCTGTGTACATTGTCCTTAGCTGGGAATACAACCCATTAATCTGTTGATGCTGTCAATGTCCTCACCGTGCCCCATCTGCACAACTTTTAAGTTCACAGTATTCCCCTTAGCTATTACTTACACAGTAGGTATGCCCCCATCCCTTCTCCCGGCAATAAGGCCTAAACAACAACAACACCCCCCAACTGCTGTTTCCCGTTGAGTATAATTTAGATTGATTAATATGCTCCCTGGTATTCCAGGCATGGACAGTGATGGTGCGCCACAGCCTTCCGTTGTGACCCCCTCCTGCACCCGTGTGTGTCGATGTTAGGAATCGTTTCTGCGGTGTCAGTGTTAAGTTGTGGAAAGCTCTTTTAAACCTGTAATTTCATATATTTAGAGAATTTGGAGAAATCCGATCATATTCAGAGTGCTGCTAGCTGTATGTAGATGGCACCTAGAGCACAGTCTGTGGGTGCAAAAGGATACGTCCAATCTGAACCCAAATTTAATATGTACAGTTTGTGTCACTACAAAGGGGTTCCGTACATTCGATTTATTTTGAAAGTTTTATATAGCGCGAACAAGATCTTTGCAGATATCAGAACGCTTTACAAAAAAAGGGGTAAGAAAACAAGAGAGTGATTAACAGACTTTTGAGCAAAGAATAGTTGTAGGTAATAAATGAGTAGCAAAATAGGGTAGGTACATGAGGGAGCATAGTCAATCAGCTAAACCAATAATACAAATAGACAATCAGATAAACGAATAGTACAAATAGGTGCAGAGTCTCAAATAGATCCAAAGTAAAAGTTCAGGTGAATTTAGCCATGAGGATAGCTTTTACTTCTTTCTTAAAAAATGTAGTGGAGGAGATAAGCCTGGTTTCTGGAGGGAGTGAATTCCAGATCCTGGGTGCCATTCCTGAAAAGGAGCGTTTATATGTTTTTTCCTTCCGGAATCTACGAGGTTTCAGAAGAAAATTCTTTGTACTTCTAGTGGTTCTTGAGCCACCTGATATTGTCCGCTTCAGTGAGCCCAAGCTACTAACAAGAGTGGGATGTAAGAGTGAACTTCATTTAGAGTAGATAGGGTTACTGTGAGCAGTCGTCTATAGGACCTCAGCTGGAAACAAATCGACCTAATTAATAGGAAGAAATAGTTGCCAGTGTCATTTGTGGCGTGAGGTCTGTCAAACAGTGGAATGCTGTGCATAATCCCGCCCTCTAGTGGTTGGTCAAGACAATTGCTTCAACATTTTCAAACAAAAACACCGTGCATGAATGACTCCATGGTGCTTGCATGTTCTTAAATTTACTCTGACTGAATCAAGAGAGTAACTCGACACCAGCATAGCTGTCTCTTGGAGCAGTTACTACCCCTGTAACTGTGTGGAGCAGTGAATGTGCTTTTAATCACATAGGGCTGGTCTTTGATACCTTTTCTCTGGAGGGAATGCCTCTGAGCACAGGAATGTCCGTCCTAAATACAACTACTTTGTGAATGCTTTATATTTAGATTCATTGTATTTGAAAAGGTAGTTTATGGGGCTAGCCTGAACCTCGGCCACTCGAAGAACCCTCCTGGACCTACGTTGATAACTTGCGTCTTTAAAAATCTGACATATTTCCAGGACTTGTGTTGAGCATCCCTGATTTAAGAAAATCTGACATGGATCAACCCCTTCAGGACCTACATCGGACAATCCTGTTTTATATGATATAGAGTTGGGGTGGGCACGCGCCAATCTCATTTGTTAGGAGTAGTTTGTGAGTTTTTGGCGGTCTTTTGATGGTAAGTCTATGGGGGTTGGTAAATGACCTGTAAGCTTGCTTCCTCTGGGTACTGGCGAACGTCACTCGGAGCACATTGCAAATCTGTCCATGTGACTGTAGGGTTTGTTTACTTTACAGAGAAGAGATAACATCACAGTCAGTGAACTGCACAGGATAACACTGTGTTTGGACAGCAGGGTGCTGCTCTTCTGTGAAGGGTCCTAATCTCCTGACTGGGGGGTCGTTGCTCCCTTTGTGAAAACAAGGTCTCTGCGTCGGGCCATGCGCTCTCCCCTCTAAGAATGGACATTTTAATTGGTTTATGCAAACAAGGTTGCACAGTCACATAGGCGATTGTAACGCAGGCAGTCTATCCTGTGCGTAAGGGAGTGTGCCTCGTAAATTCTGTCTTGGGGGCGTGGGTGTATTATTGGGACAGAACAGTCCCCAGCACACACTGACACAGAGATACATCTCGAGTCTACTTCTTTCACTACCAATGTGTTCTTCCCTGTTGAGCCGGGAGCACCGCTGCACATCTGCATCCCAGCTGCAGGGCTCTGGAGGAGCGGGGATGTTTAATTCAGGTTCCCTTGAGCACGAGCCTGTGTCAATTATGTTGCTCTGGGCGCACTGCATTCTGGGACAGGCGCTCTTATGGGTGGGATAACTAAATGGCGGTTTCCTTGACGGCATGCTGGCCTCCCCCATACCTAGAACTTGAACCACGTCTTGTTACTCCGGGTTGAATCAGGTGCTGGAGAAGAGGAATGTGTGTTGGGTTGTGTTGAAGGTATTGTTTATGTTAAGTTGTGTCACAAGATCGGTCCTCCACCCCTGCTGACGCTCGTAATTTGTATGTACTTGAGGCTAATGCACAGTACTCACGATGTCTGTCAAGTTCTGCCGCGGAGGGTCACTCAGCATTTCCTGCAAAGTGGGAGCATGTCTGTCCAGTGTGGAAGGGAGTGATATGTTGGAAAGCCAGGCCTCCTACTGCTGAACTTCAATAAAAGGTCCTTTTGAACTTGGTGAATTTTAGTTTTTTAAAGTGTGGGCCAAATCTTGGAAAGGTGAAAAGGTATCAAATGACCCTCCTACCACCCCCAGGTTCGGTTGTTTTTTGCACCAACTTCAGAGTGCTAGATTCACTATACACTGCCTGCACTTATTTGCGCAGCTCTTACATTGAGAATCGTGCACACGTGGATAACAAGTAGAGATACATTTTAAAATGAACTATTTTGTTCCGACTTCCAAAACTGTGATTTATTTGCTTAAGGCATGTACATAGGAATGGTTAAATGAGGTACTTAAAAGTGGTTAGCAGTTCGAAGATGGTGAGTTGACTTAAGACCGAGTGTTGGTTTGTTTCCGGTTTACAAAACAGGCGCAGCTTGTGTCTGATAGAAGGGCAGGTGCTGGTTGGTCTGGTGGGAGAAAGAGTGTTTGTGTCAAAAATGATGGCCAAGAGTTGGTTTGTTTTTGGTTTATAATCTGGGTATTTAGTTTGTGCTTAACAGAAAGATAGGTTTTGGTTTGCGTCCAGTAGGACAGGTGGGATTTGTGTCTGGTAGGTAAAAGAGTGGTCGTTTGGGTCCAGTACAAGACCGAGTGTGGTTTGGTACTGGGTTGTGTGAAGGTAGAAAATAGGCACTGGCTTGTGTCTGGTAACTTTGTGATGATTTTTTCTGGTAGGAGGAAGGGTGTTTGTTTTTTCAAACAGGAGGTCAAACATTGGTTGGTTTCTGGTTTATAAAACGGGTGCTGGTTTTTGTGTTGGATAAAGTGGGTAGATTTTTGTGTCTGGTGAACAGTATGTTGGTTTTGGAACTCTGAAGATAGATGGGTGGTGGATTGTGTCTCAGAAGAATGGCTGTTGGTTTGTGTGACAGTAGAAAAATAGGTGTTGGTTTGTGTCTGGCAGGCTATATGTGGTGATTTCTGTCTTGTGGGAGGAGGGGGGTGTATATTTTGTCTAATAGATGGCGGAGTGTTGGTTTATTTATGGTTTATAAAAAGGGTGCTTGCTGGTTTGTGTCTGGTAGAAGCGGCGATGCTATTTTGTGTCTGGTAGGAGGAATGGTGTTTGTTTCTAAAATGAAGGCCAAGAGTTGGTTTGCTTTTGGTTTATAATCTGGGCATTAATGTCTGTCTGATAGAAGGATATGTGTTAGGTTGTGTCTTTTTGGATTTGTTCTGGTTTATGTCTGGTAGGAAAGAAGGTGTTTGTTTGTGCCCAGTAGAAGCCCGAATGTTGGTTTAGGTCTTGGTAGTACACGGGTGTTTGGCTGTTTTTGATCGACGGCTGAGAACACCCTCATGTGTCGAGAGAGCATTAAGCCTCGTGTGAGATTATTGTCGGTTGATCCTCGCCTCCCCCACGCATCTTTCAGTCATTGTAATAAGAAAAGTCATTATTTTTCCACGGTGCTTGCAGAGGTGGGGCGAAGGGCCGCAGCCTAGCACGAGCCGTCAGAGCTGCTATCAGGGAGACAGGTAATGAACTGAGGAATGTGCAGCTGGACGTAGAAGAAACAAAGGTGGGGGTCGAAGGGGCCCACAACAGGCAGCAGGGGAGGGAGGCGTCTGAGAACAAAAAAAAACACACACACTTGAGCCAAAGCTGCTTTTAATTAGATTTTTTTTACCTGGCGCGGTATTTTTTGACGTTTGGTTATAAATTCTGTGCAGTAATAATGGGAACGGACGATGGGAGGAGAGAAATGTATAACTGGCAACTCGTGATGTAGGCAGATCTTGGCCTCAGAGGGGGTTGGGGTTTATGCTGTGCCCACCCAGCGGAGAGGAATGTCCAGGAGGCATTTGGACAGTATGGAGGCTCGGTGATGCAAGCACTTCTGCTACCTCGGGGACCTGCCATGGGCAAGACGTCAGGTGCCCACAGTGCTTGACCTGGGTATAGACGTCTGCGCTACATTTCAAGCTTCTTGCTACATGCAAAGTTTGGCTTGCACAGGAACCAGGACATGCGAGCTCCGACTTAACCCTGCAGAATAGCTGCCAAGTCATGCCATGTTCTAGATGCCACCTCCAGACACTCCTGGCTTTCTCTCAATAACACATTGCATTCTGAGACATATGCTTTGGTTTCAACATTATATGTCCATCGGCTCTCAAGGTCTCAGGACCATCTTTCCATTATGCGGCATCTAGTCAAGAACTTATAATGGGGAAAAACTGCAGTCCCACAATGCTAAGAAAAACACTGAACTGGATGAGGTATTAAAGCATATATCTGGAAACTTGAGCACTTAGTGGTTATGGTCCCAGCATTTGAAGCCTAGTTAGCTATAAAGACAGGCGCTTGCAGAGGGTGCCACCCGGGTGCTGGGCACCTGGACATAAATAAGGGCACAGGCAACAACAAATATGGCCTTGACTGCAAGCAGGGCCTGGATATAAGGTGTGGTGCTACCCACAGGGACTGGACATGGGTGGATTGTCTGCAGTAAACAGACAGGGCCAGCTCTGGCTGCACCCTAGCCCTGTCCTCTGCTTGCACTCAGGGCAGTTTACCTGTCAGGTGGGGTGCTTTATGGCCCTCTGCTGCCAGGATGATGTATTGGCCGGAGGATTGTGGGTAATGAGATGCAGCTGTGGGGAAGAAGCTGATGACAGCGAGGCTTAGGAGTCTAAGAGTCCTGTTACCTCTGCTGATTGGGAGGGTGAGTGGGAGCAGGCCTGGCTGCCTGTGTCCGCCCTCTCCTGGAAGTGGAAGCAGGCTGTGTATGCCGTCTCTTCTTTCCTCCCCCGCACGGCTGGAACTGTATCTCACAGCGCACTGTCTAAATGAAGCAGACAGGTAGACATTTTGTGTTAGTTTTACACAGCCTTTGTCCCTCTCTCTGGGCCCTTGATCCTCTGCATGAGCGTAGGGAGTTGGAGCGTGTCCTTCACAGGGACCCGTACTGGCCCTGGTTTAACCTTGTATTGTTAGCCTGGTGCAGTGGGAGCAGGCAGGGCACTTCCTGTCTCGTGGGCCCGCCCACAGATGGGGCTCATTTGTGAGGTAGCCTCACTATACATGAACGCAAAGGCTCACATAACGGGTTGTGTGCCCCTTGCATTTGTGCCCTGGGATTGAGATGTTATGGTTCAGCGCTTCTTTCCTCCCCAGCTAGGCCTGCACTTTATAGCTACCCATACGTACAAACATCAGCAATAAGATCTCTTACATCACGATACTAAAAAACAGAAGTTAACGAGAGGTTAAGGAAACAATCCAAAACTTAACAAGAATTGGCAAAGCTAATACATAAGTCTGGCTTCGGCAAGGTTTGTTTTATGATGTTTTTTGTAAAACTTTACTGTCTCCAGGAGCATTGACACAAACAGCGAGGACCTTGAGAAGAGCGGGGGGGGGGGGGGGGGGGGTCTGCTGCTGCTTGGTTCATAGCGAGTTAACATCTCATCTGGAATTCAAATCCAGATACAGAGTCCAGGACACATTTGATAACGAAGCTTCCAAACTCAAAACTATATATTTCTTGACAGTACAACCGTTGCAATGCATTTCAGTTTAGTATACTAAAAGGTAACCACTGCATTGAGCGGCAGGTGGTTACAAGTGATTCTAAACATGAACTTCGAAAGATTCATGCCCCCACTGTCCTGACGACGGTGCTATTAGTGAATCAAGAGGAAAGGTATTGTCCCCCCCCTCTCGTACTTGACCTTGGGTTTTACAATAGATGGAGTAACACTGAAGTCTTTTGTATTTGTGCAGCGCACACTGTGAACTGATGTATTTCAAGGTGTTCTCATGTGACGTTGAAAGAAAAGCAGGCGCTGTAGAAAAAAGTAATTGCATAGCATCACAATGTGGTTAAGAGGAAGCCGCAATTGATGCTAGGTTTCCTGGTTTCACGTGGTGTCGTTTTGCCACTGCTTTGTTATCTCTTTCTGTCTCCTGTTTCAGATAAAAGCTTAATGCTTTGCATTTCATTCTTGGAGGCGCTAAATCAGTTTATTACTGTTTAAAATACTTCTGGGGTTTGCATGTTTCACAACAATTAGTGGTGGTAGTGTGTGGGGCAGGGGATGTTTTAATGCAAAACAGAAGCTAAAATGAAAACCCGAGCCTCCACCCTTGGTCATTGTCTAGAGAACATTTTCAAGAAAGATAAAAGTCTTTATTCATTGTCAACAATTCACTTCACACCCATCCAAATATTCATTCATTCATTGGGCCATACAGCTGTATCTCCAATCGTTTATTCAGTGATTGGACAGTTATATAATGAAAAACGTGTTGTAAATTGCACCATATTTGCAATTTTTTTCAAATATTTCTTGGGGGAAAACCCACCCAAACTGCCCTAGCAATGGTCAGACTTGCTCGCTACGTGCAGTATCAGAGCTGGTCCCACACATTTCCTAGGGCTGCTTTTAGTTCTCCTCTAGCTCTGATCTTAACACAAGCTTCTCCTTTAGGGAAATTGTTGATATAAGCGTGGCTCTCCCATAAAGCTTCCCTTTCCTTTTGGTTAGGTCTTAAAAAACGCTGTTACATTTTGTCACCCCAAATTAAATCTGCTGGTCTTTGCCTCATCCTCTAACTTGCTCCTAACACTTTTCTGACCTAGCTTACGATTTTTCAGGCCCACTCTTTGTAGTGTTTACATTAAATATTCTTTTTCGCTGTATCCCTCAAAGTTCCTCCGTCTGCACTCGTTTCATTGTCTCCACTGTTTTCCATATATTGATCTCATGCCCACATTCTCCCCCACTTACCCCGAAAACCACCAAGTTTATGAAGCTCCCCTTAGTTCCAAGTTTTTCTCTGCTGGCTTACTTTCCTCCGCTCTCCCTCCTCTGCCCCCAGGGTGCAGGAGCTGCAGGTCTGTGCAGTGTACACGTCTCAAACTCCCATCCAGGTCACATGTAATTGGCACTGTGGGGCCATCTGGTTTTCCTATGGGGTGCAGAGAAGTGAAAAGGGAGGGGGGAAGCCCTTAATTTAATAGGGCTCAAAACTGCTGGATTCCAGGTAAAAACTGCGGAGAGTGGCGGCCAGGAGAGCCATAAATCTACCGAGGGAGCGGAGGCCTGTGGACGGACAGGCTTTGTGGGCCCTGGAGGCCTGACTCTTTCGTGTAATCACAGCAAGAAGCGGAAGTGGCCTCGTGCGGCGGTTTATGGCCGTCACCGAAGGCAGGGCCAAGAAGTCCAGGGCCCATGCACAGTTCTCAAGTAACCCTCATTGGCACAATCTGACACTCAATTTAACCTTTTTTTGGTGGGTGAACGCAATAATCAGCTTCCTGCTACCGTCATGGAAATTGTTCATTCAGTCAAAAAGTTCAATCAAAACTTCAAGTTGGGTCAGCACTTAGTGCCAGAGACCCTTCGGTTATAGAGCAGGGCCGGTGTAGCTGCACAGTCACTGCAGGCAAAAATGGAAGGTGATTTTGAGTTTGGGCTAGCTGCCTTTCCTAGACTGTGCCAGATTAAACTGTGAGGCCTGATCATCGTATTTGGCCCTTAGCTGCCAGTGTTTTGGCTTTGGAAATGCTGGTTTCGTTTGGCCTTGTGTTTTTTTAATGCTTTTTTTGGAGCTGCCAGGGCCTCACCGATATGAAGAATAAAGGTTGCCTCAAACAAGCATCTTTTTCGGCCTGCACCTTTTGCCATTGCAGTTCCTCTTAATGAAGGTAACTACTTTGACAAGGCGTGCTTTTTGTGAAAGCACAGAACGGTGAAGTTAGTAAAAGGCTGAATTGAGCTGACCCACTGCCCCATGCTGTATAGTGGGCAGAATAAGAACATAAATTACACAACAGACCACGGCTGAAAGCTCCTATAAATAAGTGTATGTGTATATAGAATATATATATATATATTAAAATCAAAAGGTCTTAGCGAATGCCAGATCTAAACCGACCCCATCTGCAGCATAGCAAACCAAAAAGCCTTGCACCAGCTCTTCCAATAGCCATCAAGGCCTCTGTTTCCTGCAGATTTATCCATGGCCATGTGACTCGGCTGAGAGATGGTTTAAGCAAATTAAAGAGGACTCTAGAAGGTAGCAGTTTGGATTTAACGAGGCGAAGCGCCCTAAATACCCCCAGTGGCCATATAATGAAACAATATACTTCTTTCAATAAACATATTGTGTTCACATAGTGCATGAATATTGCAAATGAATACTGTTGTTACCACTACATTGATTACTGCAGACATTTTTTAAAGTCCTGCCACAGGGAACCATTGTTGTTCTATTGGAATGCCCAGGTTTCGCCAGTGGTGTACAGGGCAGCTGCTGTGCTGCACGCTAACCGCAGTGCAGGATGAAAGCTGAGATCTTATTGGTCACTGAAGAGGAAAGGGATCCCAAGTTGCCGCATGACATCACATGACATGAGAGAGGACAGACTTTGTGACAAGGCTGCTTGGAGAAGGAGGAATACTGTGGCTCAGATGAAGAGGTGTAACTAGTAGGAAAATGGAACTTGTTACCACTGTTTACATACATCACTGTGCTGATATTACTCAATTATCTGCAACCAGTTGTGGGCTCAACATCAAATCTAGAGTATTCAGTTCACTGCTGTGGACCACTTCTGGAATACTGTGTCCAGTTCTGGAGGCCTACTCTGCATTACTGTGTCTCATTGTAGGGGGAAGGAGGAAGTCTGTCTAGAAGGATAACAACAAACTACAAGTTCATTAGGAAGGCTACTAAAATGGTGGATTGTTTATACCACAAATCCTAACAGGACTCCCTCATAAATGGAAACATGTACAAAGTGAAGGAGGTGAGGAGAAGGCCGTTTAGATAACTACAATAACAGGCACAGTTCAGAAGGCGACCTCCCCCCCCCCCCCCCCCCCCCCCCCCCCCCAAGTCCAGGATCTAGAGACCGGAGTAAGAGACCGGAGGGTAGAGGCCACTGCATAATATCTGAAAATATTTATTTCATATGATCGGCAGCGAAAGCATAAATCTTCGTAAAGGACGACCAGGGAGAGTGAAATGTCACAGCTCCGTGATAGCACTTAATTTACATGGACAAACCTGAACAGCACGCTCTATATTCTAATATCTCTAGATGGTATTTACTCTTAAACTTGTGGCGTTCACGTCTTCAGCCCCGGTCAACAGACTAGTGATTTCCCAGGAAAGGTTTTTAATCTGCTGCCATGTTCTACATCCCTTACAGTTGACTTCACTGATGGTACTTGCATTTCCCAACATATGTTCCAAAAGGTTGAATAGCCCCTGCCCTTAGCCCATGCAATTCGCACGGGGCGGGCCATATTTCGTGCCATACGTTTCTATGGCTGCAGTCATTGGCCCCTATAGCTCCCTGAGCCTGAGGATGATACTCATATGCCCTGTTCTGGAAGTTTCTGCAGCCCCTGCTGTGGTTTCACTGGCTCCTGGAGAAATGCATTTGCTCTTCCGCAACTCTGGAAGGTTCTACATCCATGTGAATCCCCTTCTGTTGGATTTTTTCGAGGCCTAAAGATAATTTAATTTTCCCTGAGCCCATTGACTCCCAGCTTGCTCGGCGCCACTGTAAGTGCACACAACACGTCTGCAAGGATATGAGCGGCATGGCGGAGGAGACGGTTAACCTTCAGTTAAATCGCCAGATGGATGGAAAGTTCCTGGCAACCTCCGGGTCAAGTGTGGATCTTGGCAGCTGGTCTGAGATTAAAGTCTTGCGCTGGCTAATTAGTGAATTTTGTGAAGGCTGCGAGTAGGAACACTGACGTGTCCCATTAATTGGGAGGAAGCCTGGCCAAGCTGGCTTAGCTCCTAACCTGCTCCAAGGCCTGCGCCCATTAGCAACACACCAGGCCTCCATTATCTGCACACCAGGCAAGGGTGCAGAGCACGTGGAGAGGGAGAACAGGAAGGAAGGAGCATGGGGCTACGTGACAGGATGAGGGTGAGAGGACATGGGGCTGCAGCGGTAGGATGAGAGAGGACATGAGGCTCCAGTGTGGGGAGAAGAGGAAATAGGGGCAGTAGGGTAGAAATAGGGTGAGAGAAAACATCGGTACTACAGGATAGAATGTGGGTGAGAGGATGAGGACCACGTGACAGGAAGTGAGTGAAAGATATTGGATTTGCAGGATAGATTTGGGTGGGGAGACATGAGGGCTGTGGGATAGGATGCGGTGAGAAAGGGTGTAAGGGCTACAGGATAGCATTTTGCCGACGGGTCATGAGCCTACAGGATAGGATGGGGTGAAGACGTGGGGGCCTAAGAATATAATGTGAGTGAGGACATGAGGTGGAAGGATAAGGTTGAGAGACATGAGGCTACAGGTTAGGATGAGGGTGAGGACATGGATGGGGACGAAAGAGGGGACATACAGACAGGAGCACAATACAGACAGGAGGCAATATCAGGGTACAGCAGAAGATGCAGAGGAGGGGCAGAAGACAAGGAGGTTGCAGGACAGGGTGGGTATGCCGGCAACGTTAGGGCTACAGAATTGGGGCTGCGAGTGAGAGAGACAGGTATCTGCGAGACGTTAGTCAAGGAAGGGACTTTGGGGATTAAGGACACCTTCTGGGTGTGTGTGGAGAAAGCCTGCGGCCTAGAGTCCTGTATTCGATGGGTGTGCGGAAGTTCAACCTCCACAGCTCTTCGAGCTGGGTTTAAAAGTAAGGGCGCCCCCTTCCTGCCGCCCAAAAGCAGCCGCTGTGCCTCTTGCATGCACTGTGAGGGTGGCACGGCCCGGTCCGTGAGTGGGGTGGTAATCGTATTCCTCGTGACCGGGCTCTGGGCGCTGGGGCAGCGCCTCCTCAGTGCCGCAGACACAGGGCGGCCTGTCTGTCTCTGGTTCCGGTCTGCTGCCCTCGGCTGAGCAGGCCTCGAGGCCGGAAGCAGCGCGCAGACCTCCTCAGGGGCCACAGCGCCACCTGCGCAGCGCAACGCCTCTCCACAGTGTCGTGTCCCAACCCACAGATACACGTGGACACTGACTCTTACTTAGGAGATCTTTATTACTACGTCTTGCTTGGTCCCCGTCCTACTCTAACTGCCCTTTCCTGTTCCTGACCCCACCTCTTCCCCTCAGCCCACCTAGCTCCTCCCACCCCAACTACTGGACCGTCAACAATATAACATCTCCCCTTTTCTTAACAAAATAGCAAAGTGAAGTTAGTCCATTTCAACAATCAGTCTTTTTGGAGGCTGTACCTGGCGTCGTGGGCGACCCGAGGTGGTCACAGCAGTCTCGACCACGGGGTCTGGTTCCAGGCGGGGTGCCGAGTCAGGTGCGCTTGCTTCGGGGTGCTCAGCATTCTCCGGCACGGAGGCAGGGGGCGTGCAGTCACGCTTCTCAGGAGGGCATTTCTTAAAGTGGGAAGCGTTCCGAGTGACCCGCCTGTTCTCTGACTCTGCAGTCACCATTGTGCCCTTCTGCTGCACCACTGTAAGAGGTTCGTTTCTGAAGCGACAGTCAGTTTTCTGGCGCTGTTCCTGTTTGACAAGGACTCTGTCGCCCTCCTTGAGGGAAGGGGATCGGGCCCTCCGTTTAAGATCCGCATGTTCCTTCATCTTCTCTTTGTGATATCGATCTGTTGCAGCCATGTCTTCGATCTGATGGTCTGAGAGGGGCTTCTTCAGTGCACCTTCCCAGGTTGGAATCCGAGTTCTGGGTGTCCTCCCGAGCATGAGAGTGGCAGGGCAGACGCCCGTCGTGGAGTGGGGAGTGGTTCGGTATGCACAGAGGACTTCATTCAATGCTGCTTGCAGGTCCCTTTTTTCAGCCGTGGCCCGTTGGAAGGTTTTCTTGATGGTGGACATGAAGCGTTCAACAGTTCCATTGGCTTGTGGCCAGAGCGGGGTGACCCTGCGGTGTTGGAAGTCCATCTGTTTCGCGAAGTCACTGAATTCGTGCCCGTTGAATGGGGGCCCATTGTCCGTTTTGATGATTCTGGGAACACCCCAGGTTGCGAAGACTTCCTCCAGCACTTTAAGGGTACAGGCGGCATTGGTGGACGGGATGAATTGAGCCACTGGAAACCGTGAATATTCATCTACAATGGCGATCACATATTTCCCTGACTGCAGGGGCCCATAGAAGTCCATTGCAACTTCCTGCCATACACCGTCAGGTAGCGGGGTCATTTGGAGCGGTGCTGGTGGCGTGCTGGGACCAGTTAGCTGACAGGGATGACAGTCCTTCAGAGTGGCTTCGACTATCTGGTCTAGCGCAGGAAACCAGATGCGCTCTCGGAGCGCTCTCTTGGTGGAGACGACCCCACGATGGCCTTCGTGAGCTAGATCAACTACGCCTTGTCTGAGGGTGGCCGGGATGACTATGCGGTGGTCTCTTAGAAGAAGGCCATCTTCGGTGATTGAAAGTTCATCAGCAACGTGTCGGAACGCTTGGAGTTCACTTCTGACATCGGAGTTTTCTTCGTCATCTTGCGGATGATGTCTCCACCTGTTGGACAGTATTCGCTTCATCACGATCTGCAGGACGGCGTCTTTGTTGGTTGCTTCGCGGATGGTGTCCATTGGTATGGCTGGAGGGCGAGCATGGTTTGAGACGAAGTGGATGTATTCTTCGGCTATGGATGAAGTCGGTGCTGGAGAGTCTCGGGGGTGGCGAGACATGTAGTCAGCAGGGTTGTCACCCTTCCCCGGTTTGTGAATGATTGTAAAGGTGTATTCCTGCAGCCGGAGGCCCCACCGCTCAATCCTGGGGGGCATCTTGCTCTTCGGGTTACCGTATATTGTCACGAGCGCCTGATGGTCAGTAATGAGCGTGAAGTGCTTCCCATAGATGAAGATGTGGAAGTGCTCACACGCCCATACGACCGCCAGGCTCTCTTTCTCAGGCTGAGAGTACTTCCTTTCCGGGTCCGTGAGGCTGCGGCTGGCGTAGGCGATTATCCTCCGTTGGTCAGATTCGTCGTCATATTGAGCCAGGATCGCACCCAGGCCTACGGGACTGGCGTCTACGGTGATCTCCGTTTTGCGTTTGGGGTTGAAGTAGGACAAACAGTCGGATGATTCGACTGCCCGTTTGATGTCTCTGAAGGCACGCTCGCAGTCTGAGGTCCACTCAAAGGGCTGGTTGGATTTCGTGAGGAGTCTCAGAGGATGACTTATTGTGGCGTAGTCGCGGATGTAACGAGCACAGTAGCTCGCCATCCCAAGGAAGGAGCGTAGATCGTTTACATCCTCAGGGCTCTTGGTATTGTTGAGCACAGCTACCTTGTCGGGATCTGGTTTCATGCCGTTGGATGAGAAAATGTGTCCAAAGAATTTCAGTGTCGATTGATGAAACTCGCACTTGTCCTTATTGAGGGTCAGGTTTGCGTCTAGCAGGGCCCTGCAGACGCGGTCAAGGGCGATGTCGTGCTCTCGAAGATTGGCGCCATACACCAGAATGTCATCGCTGTAGTTGAGAGAATTTGGAATGTGGTGGATGATGAGTCGAATTGTCTCTTGGAAAAGTTCAGCTGCTGAGGACACACCAAAACTGAGGCGTTTGTATCGGAAGAGGCCAAGGTGTGTGGCGAACGTGGTGATGGAGCGAGAGTTGTCATCTAGCTCGAGCTGGTGATATCCCTTGTTGAGGTCTAGCTTGGAAAAGACCGTGGCTCCATTGAGGGCTGTAATCATATCGCTCAGGTGTGGGCCGGGGTGTCTCTCCCTTTCGATTGCTGTATTCGGGAGGCGCATGTCTACGCATAGACGGACTTTCTCGGGGGTCCCTTTTTTTGGCACGACAACCACCGGGGACACCCAGGGAGTAGGTCCTTCAGTGCGTTCTATGATGTCGGCATCCAGAAGGTCTTGCAGCTCTTGGGCCACCGCGGCTTGCAGGTGAAACGGCACTCGCCGTGGATGTTGAGCAACGGGCTTGATTCGCTCGTTGATATGCAGGTGTACTTGTCGGCCTTTTAGTTTGCCCAGGCCCTTGAAGAGGGCAGGGTACTTCACGACATAGTTGGAGCTGTCGTTTATGTTGAAAAGAATGTGAACAAGGCGTAGTCGCTCAGCAGTCGGAAGACTTAGCAGGCAGTCGGCGTCTGGTCCCTTGATAACGTGAATGACGGCGGGAATGGTGATATCGCCGTGTGTGAGGGTGGTGTCGAACTTCCCCAGGCATGGGAGTGGTTTCCTCGCCATCCATGTGTATACTCGAACGGGTGCAAAGCGCAAGTGAGGCTTGGGAACCATGCGCTCGTGCTCAGCAACAGATATGTAATTGAGAGAGGCACCACTGTCCATGACGAACTTTGCTGCATGATTGCCCACCATGATGTCGAGCCGGGGGTAGCGTTTGAGCTGGTCGTTGTCAGCGATGTTAACATACTCGGTGGTGTAGCCCGATCTCCTGGAGGAGGAGGATCTGGATTCTCTCGAAGGGGATCGGCGATCCCATCTGGACCGTCTGGACTCACGACTGGAGTGAGACGATGCTGGGGAGTGAGCAGGTTTATCCTGAACGGCTCTGGCGTGGTGCCGCTTGGTTTCTGTTCTTGAAGATCTCGGCTGGCTGGTGCGTCGATCAGCACCGCTACGTTGTTCTCGGTGATATTCGCTACACATGACCTCAAAGTGGTTGGATCTGCCGCACTTTCGACAGCGTTGGCCCATGGCAGGGCACGAGTCAATGTGAGGGTAATCATACCCGCACCTGTAGCACCGTCTTGTGCGTTCGGGTCGTCGGTCTCTCCTCTCTGAGTCTCTGGGCCGGTAGTCTGTCCGGCGTCTAGGTGAGAATTTGGATCGGCGTGATCGGTCACGTGGGTTGCCTCGGTAGGCCTGTCGGCCGTGTCGGCGGTCGGAGACGCGGTTGGCGTGCTCTCGGCTAGTGCTGGGTTTGACTTCAATTTCTGCTGCATTCTCTTCAGCTTGATCATATATTCGTGAGTTCTCCTCGATTTCTGCCAACTCTTGTGGCTTCCTTAGTAGTCTTCGTCTCAGCGACTCTGAATGGCACCCCGAGATAATTTGAGACTTGATGGCCGCGTCTGGGGAGAAGTTTGTGAAGTCGCAGTACTGGGACTGACGCCTTAGCCGGTGTATGAAAGACGTTAGTGGCTCATCTTTGTCCTGGTGCTGTTGATGAAACTTGTGTCTCTCATAATCAACGTTTCGTTTGTGCAAGAAACGGTTGTTCAATATGTCCTTTACCTTGACGTAGGTGTTGCCATCAGTGGCCGGGATCTCTCGTACTATCTTGCTGATCTCGCGCCCTCCTAGATTGCGAAGAGTAATTATTTTGTCCTCGTCTGACTCGATCCTGGAGCCCTTGACGTAGTCTTCAAAATCCTCCAACCATTCCTGCCACTTGAGGCCCATGCTGCTCCCAGTCGTGACTGTTAGGGGTTCTGGCGCCCGCAGATGCGTGCCCTTGATTTCCTTTCCAGCGGGAGCATCCTGCGCGTCTGTCGCGCGATTGTTGGACATCCTGAGGAGGTGAGTTCACTCCTGACGCTTGACTCTGGGTACAGGGGCGGGCGTCCGCTCCCTTCACTTCTGGTGTTTGTCGGTAAACTTTGTAGATGCCAATGCTTGTTCGTTGCGCCTCGCTGCTGTTTCTTTGCCAATGCTTGTTTGTTGCTGTGCTCCACGAGCACTGTTCACTAGTTGGTGGCGCTTGGCGGTGTCCTTTTGGTGTTGCCAGGGCTTGTTTAAAGAGTCTGCCTGACTCAAAGATGGCCGCCCTCCGTTTTCACAGGGCTTGTCCCTAAAGTTGCCTGACCTTGTAATGGCCGCCCCCTCTGGCACACCACGAGGTTCCTCTCCCTCTCCGGGCACACACACTCAGTATTGGGGGACTCACAGTGGAGCTGGGCCGACCTCCGCTCTCCCAGCGCGTTCAGGTAGGGACTGCTTGTCCAGCGCTGGTCTCGCGTGTTGTCTGCTGCTTGTCTCGCTTTTGCTGTCCCTGGTCGGGTTAGCGCTGGCTTCTGTGTGGGGCAGCGCGTGTCTGGGGCTCTCCTTTCGCCTCCTCCCGCCTTCGCAGCACATCAGGCTCACCTGGGCAGCATTGGAGGGGGTCTCCGGTCCCTTGTCGGCGTCGGCGCGCTGTGAGCTCGTCAGCGCGTCTAGCGCGGTCGGTGTTTGGCGCTCTTCACACGGCGCCCTTTTCTGCCGCTTTCCTGCGCTCCGGTTCAGCGCTTCCAGGACACCTCAGCGCTCGCTCGCTGTGTCGCTGTGTTCCTTCTCGACCCTCGTCCACTCGTGAGGGGAGATCCGGCCACTCCTGGGGGGCTCGTTGCCGGCGCCGCAGGGGCCACGTTGCAGCGGAGTGCGCTCCACGCTGCAGGACGGGGCACTCGTGAGGTGGGGGTTTCTTTACATCCCACCCTCGTCGCCAGCTGTCGTGTCCCAACCCACAGATACACGTGGACACTGACTCTTACTTAGGAGATCTTTATTACTACGTCTTGCTTGGTCCCCGTCCTACTCTAACTGCCCTTTCCTGTTCCTGACCCCACCTCTTCCCCTCAGCCCACCTAGCTCCTCCCACCCCAACTACTGGACCGTCAACAATATAACACACAGTATCCCTCCGCAGGGCCCTGCAGAGCACCCCTCAACCCGCGCCCCTGGAGGCGCCACAAACTCCTGAGTAGCCAATGGATGCGCCCGACGCACCCCCTGTCCTTCAGTCACGTGGCACAACCTGCGCCCACAGTGGGGGGCTGGAGAGGGCATGCTTGAGAGAGGACAAGGAGTCCGCGTCCATCAGCAAATTATTGAATCACCGTTTCCAGCTTCTCCCCTTCCTCTCGACCCGTATTTCTCCCTCCCTTCTTTCCATCTTATGATTCGTCCTCTTCCCCTCTCTGTTTTCTTCTCCCCCTCTCACCACTCTCCTCACCTTCCAAGCACCTTCCAAGCACCAGGAAGAAACCTGTGTAAATCCGTGAGAAGTGCAAACGGATCCAACCCGGAAACCTCTCCAAATCAAACCTCGGATATTGAAAGAGTTGATCCGAGTTCAAAGATGACGTTGCTTTTGTTGATGGTTTATAAAACCATACAGATGTCATGAAACGCTACTTAGAAATATGTCTTTCGTAACATCAAACTTATTTGGTTCTATGCTGCACACTTTAAAAAAGATTCTCTTATTATATTCTTCATACCACGTGTTAAAAAAAATAGCGGTTCCTAATACGTCCTATGGTGATATCCCATGTCAGACAAATTAGGACTTGAATAGAAGAAGGAAAAAAACATAGCCTCTACTGAACATAAAGCAGCCAATCAGATCTTTCTCTCTATAGTGCAAAGACATACACAGGTGTCTATTGTAACCAGGTCGCTAAAACACAAGGTCTTTGAGAATAAGGGCCCATGGAACTCTCAGTCCCTCATGGCACCTTCCACTTAGGAGCCTCAGATCTTCTGGTGCCATGAATGTGGCCAGCGTCCAGAGAGTTAAGAAAGCACGCATTGCCGGTAGCTCCATGGCTATAGAGCGCCTAAACTCCGGAACTCTCTCCCTCTTTGAGTCCATCTTCCTGAAAATTTTGAAAACCTAGTTGTTCAGGCTGAACTGATTCAACGGGAACTGACGCACATGCGACCTGATGTTCAGCACTGGGACACTTCATGTTGAAGTAGCTATGCACTTTATAAGACACACTATTATTATTATTATTATTATTATTATAGGACCTCCACCCCAATATACCCCTGCTTGTCTTGCCGAACAAATACAGTTGACTTAGCTGGATGGCAAAATGCAAAAGCTTTACAACTCCTATGTCTCTACTGCCAACAGTACATAAAAGAAACACCACTTGGCATCAGCCCTGCCAGGCTGGCCGAAGAGTTTAACTTCATTGGACCACTTCCCTGTCACATGAGGTGAAGAGCCGGGCTCTCTCCCTTGCCACATAGGTTGTTGAACCAGCCTCTTGGGGTCACTCCTCTGATACACTGCTTGCAGGGTCTTCTAGACTCTCTGGGTCTCTTTGCTGCTACGCTGGCTAGAGAAACTGGACTAGAGGGGGTCACTCTGCTGATGCGCTGACATCAGGACCTGGGCTCTAGGGGGGTACTCTGTTGGTGCACTGGCTACAGGACCTGGAGTGTGGAGGTCACTCTGCTGATGCACTGGCCACAGGACCTGGACTCTAGGCTTCAGTCTACTGATGCACTGGCCACAGGACCTGGACTCTAGGCTTCAGTCTACTGATGCACTGGCTACAGGACCTGGAGTGTGGAGGTCACTCTGCTGATGCACTGGCCACAGGACCTGGACTCTAGGCTTCAGTCTACTGATGCACTGGCCACAGGACCTGGACTCTAGGCTTCAGTCTACTGATGCACTGGCTACAAGACCTGGAGTGTGGAGGTCACTCTGCTAATGCACTGGCTACAAGACCTGGAGTGTGGAGGTCACTCTG
Organism: Lissotriton vulgaris; assembly: GCF_964263255.1. Classification (NCBI taxonomy): domain Eukaryota; kingdom Metazoa; phylum Chordata; class Amphibia; order Caudata; family Salamandridae; genus Lissotriton; species Lissotriton vulgaris. The sequence continues at coordinate 546,741,497 of NC_141698.1, read as the reverse complement.
CTGATGCACTGGCTACAAGACCTGGAGTGTGGAGGTCACTCTGCTGATGCACTGGCTACAAGACCTGGAGTGTGGAGGTCACTCTGCTGATGCACTGGCCACAGGACCTGGTCTCTAGATGTCACTGCAGATGCAGTGGCTACAGGACCTGGACTATACAGGTCTCAACACAGATGCACTCTATCCAGGCGGCCTCTCTTTCTTTTTGATTTATAACAATGGATGCATAGTATGACCTCTTTCACTCTCTTCTTTGTCACATTGCACACAAAGCTTTCCCTTTATGGACCTCTCCCCATTCACACCAGCAGGGCCTCCTCTATCTGCTTTTCCCCAGTCACTGCCTGTCATGCTGCTTATCCCCTTTTGCACATTGTTTCTGTGTTACACTGGCTCTCAGGTTCACTCTCCTAACATGCTGCTTGTCAAACACAGCCTACCATTGAATTTGTATATTTCTGACAATGAGACTATCATCTTCTGGATCAGTCTCGTCTCCTTGGAGGCTCTATAAAGGTTGTTCATTTTCTACACTGGCTAGGTCTTGTTGTAATCACCCACGCCAGGTATCCTCAAAAGATGACTCGACCTTGGGATAGCCCTGGCTGGAGATGTTGTCATAGTCAATTGGTGTGAATGTTTTGGACTTCAAGTAGGTTTCTCTATGGGTTCATCTTTGGTGCTGCATATGGAGTGCCTGCTGCTAGAGCGTCGCTTTTAAGGACTTGTCTACAGCTTTTCGCTGTATGCCTGTTGTGGATAATACAAATACTGAAGAGAGGGCTTTGGGTCAGCCTGTTACTTACCATGGATTGTCTTTCTTGTCAAGCTCATTTGCTTGTTTCTTATTCAGTTACTTAGCTGCTTCTTCTCTTTACCATCCTTTTGACTGGATAATGTCTATCCTTCCACTGCTTACTTTCAAAGAACTACTTTTGATTCGTCCACAAATATTTGCCCCCCCTGCACTTTCCGTGGTGCTCCAATGACCGCCAGTTCATTGGTTTCATTCTCCACCCCCCCCCCCCCCCCCCCTTATTCCACCACCACCCGGCTACTTGTTTCTCCCCTATGTGGCAGTAACGGTCTTTCCCACACGCTGATGCCACTTGAGCGTTTACGTAATACGTTCCCACCCCTGCTCCCTGCATGCCTCCCCGCCACTTTCTTGTTGTGTCCTTTTTATTAAAGTTGTTTTATTTTTGACATGCCTTGCTGCTGCAGTCTACTGTTGTCCCACTCCTTTGTGTTCAAAACAAAATGTGACATTACTGCTCGAAGACAGGTGTCCGACATTTTGGAACAGTAAATTAAAATAAAAAGGACCGCCATGCCATAATGTATATGTTTGCACGGTTATGGCGCATGAATGTGTATACATCATCATGCTGGGCTGTAGCAAAATAATGCATATGTACGCATACATGATGATCATCGCACTGGGGCTTGCTTTTTTCTTTTTCAATGTTTTTTTCCAGACGCCCTTCAGCATCGACAACAAACCATTTTATTCAGTGCCGATCTTAAGCAATTTCAGCAAAACCCATTGGCAAAGCCAAAATGCAAGACCAATTGGGATGGACAGTGCTTGTTGTTGGTAAAGTTAAAATGTCAACCTCAGCCAGTCTCCGGGGAGATCCTATTCACGTGCATGCTTCCCTGCACTGACTTGCATTTTTTTCTCCAATATGGATACTTTTGAAATAGGACTTAATTTTTAGAACTATGCTAATATAAACATTTCTGTGAGAGCTTTACTTGTGGGTTAACTTGTGAAGTGTTTACTGTAGTACAAAGAGCGCATAGATCCCTTTCTTGTAACGCTTGGCCAACACGACTCCTAGGCTCACTTCAGAAGAGTTCAATGTGTGCCCTTTTAGGGTGTGTTATAGTTCTGTGTTTTAAATTAAACTTTCTTCTGCCTAATTCTGCTTTATTTTAGAATTAAATCATTTTTTCATTGAATAGACTGTCAAAACACTGCAAGTCCAGACTGGTTCGGAGGCATTTCTGTGTGCAAGGCAGAGTTGGCCATTAATGTGCATAAGTAACCAGCCTTGCATCTCTGTATCGTGCAAAGAAAGTCTCTGGATACAGGACCATCACAAAGGGTTGGAAGAGCCTTAATTAATTTGTAAATTTACTAGAAGATCCTGAAAAAAGAGAATGGATCCAACCTTCCTGAACTGTGGGAAGGTGTTTAGAGAAGAACACAATACAGCATTGGGTAACTTACAGTTGGTCATAAATTCAGTACCTGCCAGGACAAAGACACCTTTGTAGCTCAACAACGTAATCCGAATTTGCAGCAAACCCTTCAAAATGGAACAGACCGGTAAAGGTTTTTTTTTAAACACCAAGTTTCTAAGCTATCTAAATTTCTTCAGATAAGGGAACTACATTGCATATATTTTCCCAGAGTAACACAGTTTTGGTCAAGTGGAGAAACTAGGATCAGAACTCTGATCTGCTAGAATAGCGGGCACCACCTTAATAACTAGAGTACCTCATGTCCTTACAGGACAAGTGACACCTGGGTTCAATATGCCCATTTTGTAGGGAGAGGCGTCATTAATGCAGTCACTTATTTTACATCACATCTCAGAGAAGTCTCCAAACTGTAGGATCAGGCCATACTCAATTTGTAGAAAGTGTGATTTTTCTCCAGAGAATTTAACTTGGAATGTTCCTAGACTCCAAAGGCTTGGACACCAAAGTTTCCCATTCCTCCTCCGACGAGGCACCAGCTGGCGCCTTAGATACCTAGCAGTGTGCTTCACCTCTTCCGGAGGTTTTTGGCCCGAGGGTGAGCTGGAATTGCTTCTGTAGGTGCTGCCAGCTCCTGTTTTCGATGGCACGCAGATGTGTGCTGTTGCAAGTTAAACTTTAAGCTCACTAAATTTCTCCATCCCCACATATTGCCTTCAGGCTTCAAGCACAATGGCATACGGGTGCCCCTCTTAGGCACCATATCCTTACAAAAAGCGGATGCAGTGTCTTGCCATTACCCATCACAGCAGTACTCACTCATATTGTTGCACTCTTTACCCAAGGCAGCTTAAGTTAGGTTTTTTACCTCATTACCATCCACCTTTCAGGGGTGCCTGTTGCTGGCGGAAAGGGGAGCATTGAGAAAGACTATTCGCTTTTAACAAAGACGCCATGAGATGACAGCAGTTCAGGCAAGATGTAAAACCCTGGCCTCAAAGTCTTATGAAAATACAAATACAAACAAAAGAAATTGCAAAGTTGTACTGATCCATCGTCCAAATGAATCCATCTCTCCTAATCGGACACCGAGCTATTCGCTTCAGAAAAAGGAAGTGAGGTGGCTAAATTGCTCTACATCCTAGGTGACTTTCTGTTTTGACCCGATCTGGAACCAGTTTTCAATAAGGCTGTCCAATATCATCCGGCCAGATTGCTAGATCCTGTCCAGAATTTCAGAATATCCACATGACATATGTGTACATACAATGAATCTTAAATGATCTCATTTAATTTGTGGTGATCCTGAAAATCTCGCTAGGGTCCTGCCCCTGAAACTATACCGTGGCCAACCCTAGTTTGAGAGATCTGCACAGCCTCTTTCACAGCCAGGTGTGGTAAGGCACCGAGTTCACGAGGAGAGCCACAGGTCTGATGTGGCCTCCGAGACAAATATGAGCCAAAGAAAGAATGACCATATCTAATCCTATGGTAAAACTCTGCATACTTCAAAAATAGTTCACTTTTTGTATTTGTATTTTATTATAATACTTTAGAATGCATGATTGTATTAATTTCGTATTTTTATATTCATATTTTAGTCTTACACATTTAGAATGTATGATTGCATTAAGTGGCATTTATTAACGTTCAGAAATCCCAAGAATAAACTTGACAGGTGTAAAGAGGACTGCCTTGTTGGTGTTTCCATGTGTGATCCAAAATACCATTACATGTTTTCTGCTCACTTTATGAATGGTCGGTTTTATTATAGGCTACAAGCAACATTGTTGTTAAACCATAGCAAACGAGGTTTCTAATGTATAGTGTGCACTCTGAAGTGAAACCTTTTAGTTGCTGCCAAATGTTAAAGGTAACGAAAGTGCAGTGAGGTATGGTGTGCCCAGCATCACACAGGTCTAGTGGGGAAGCCGGGGTTCACGTTTTTCGTTCACATTGTTTACAATATAGTGTTTTTATACCTGTATCTAGTCTTAAATTTACTGGAAATTATAGTGAGTTGCGCGTAGTTGGTTTTCCAGGAGCTGAATTAGCACAATCTGTTCATTAACGGTTGTGAGCATTCTTACAATTGGGGAAAACTTCAGAGAATATAGCGCGAATCAGTCTCAAAAGTGAGAAGAGCCCAAACGTGATGAATATCTACAAAATGAGTATAAAGCAGCCCTGCAGATTCAAGAAAAAAGCAGTGCAAAGCCAGTAGTGCTGGTATTGGCTACAAGCCTGTTTGCGTTGCAAGTGACAGTGTTTTTTTTTTTTTTAAATTGTAATGTTTTTTTACAAAAACTATAAAACAACGAATGCCCTGAGTACATTGCTTTGGAGCACATATAATGTTTTTGAAACAGCTTTACCAAAATATTCAAGATGGCTACCAGTTTCTGCAGACGCACAGACCAATGTTTTTGTTAATACATTTTAGCAAAAAAACAAACAAACATGGCCGCCCATGTGGGCACACACAAGGACAGCCATTAAGCAAAGTGCCGAACGCCCTGCAGACATGGCACACAAGTACGTCAGTTTTACAGTGGATTAAATTCCCATTTAAAACTATGGCCAGAGCGTGCAGGGAGTTGCATGGGGTGCGGGTACTGCTGACGGTGGCAAAGGCTCGGTAGCAGTCCTCTGCGGATCTGCTGGGTATTTATAAACATTTGTTTTTAACAAAATAGCCACAAGTCCCTAGCACAGAAGGGGACTACTTTCTTTATGAGTGACGACATTGCACTTGAGAAAAGATTGCCTCAAGTGGACTGACCATATTGTGATGTGTGGTGGGTGGAATCAAAACGTGCATGACAATTGAGCAAGCCAGTGGAGGGCTAGCTCGCTGAAAGACGCTCTTGATAAGTGTCTTTTTTTTCATTAAAGAGTGTGCCAAAAACAAAGGGTCTTGTCTGACGCCAGGCTTAAAATTGCAGCTGTACCGTGCTGCGGCCCAGAGCCAGGCAGGGGCTTGGCTCGAGCGGGGTTGGAGCCGTCCTTGGCTCACGCGCCTCTGCTTGAATCAACACCCGGCGAGCCTCAGGTATTCAGACAGGAAATGACGGGGATGTTCCGAGTTTGGCGGGGCAGCCACTGGGCGCCTCCTTCTCGGCGCTTGCTTTCAGAGCCCCAGAGGCCTCTGTCCTGTCTGCTCGGATTCTTCTTCCCTGGCTCCCGCGCAGGCTTCCGCAGGAGCCCTGGGAGCTTCATTTCTAACTAATGTGGCCTACAAGGGCTGCGCCTTGAATTAACGAGGCTCGGTACCTGGCTTACAACAATGCTAGATTCCTTGTTGGGTATGCCTTGTTTTGTTACCGGGTTTTATAAAACGATAAATTGGCCCCTTTCTTACCACTTTTGGCTGCAGACAGAGGGTCTGAGGTTTGGATTTGCTCACAAACGAGTTTAGGAATCCAAAATATTTCTCGTTTCTCACTGTCCAGCAGGAGCAGGCTTCACCCTGGAGTCTCTCTAGCGTTGCCAGGCACGAAGCTGCCACACTAACGGAGCTTTCAGTTTCCCAGCCCCATCTATGACCGACTCATGGAGAGTAAGTGTTTGGGCTTCGCATTCTGTGACGAACAGTCCCTTCTTCACTATTGGAACATTGAGACTACAAGTCCCAGAAAACCTGGACTGGACCAGGGAAGCTGGAAGGCTCCTTGTGAAGAGTTGTCAATTCTCAGGCCTCTCGTCTTGTTTTGGCTCAGGCGGGCCGGCAGACAGCGGTAGCTTCATGGGTGCAGACACGCTCCCTGTGTCTTACATAAAGGTCAGGAGTAAAGCTCGCGCGAGGCGTGTTGCGGGTTGCAGCCTCGGCGGTGCCGGAGACCGGTCTCTGCCCTCCTGCCCCGTGTTTGCAGAGCCCTGGCCCCGGGAGTGTTTGTTCAAGTGGCGCTGCGGGACGAGGTGCGAGCCAAGAGTTTACAGCAGCAGGAATGTGCTGGCTACCAGTTCCTCTCAGCAGCCCTCCTCTGCTCTGACACGCACGCAGCCATTGTTACCACAGCACCCCCAGCGAGCCCGGGGACTGCAGATCCCAGGCCTTTACTTGCCACGGTGTGTCACATCGACAGTACCTGGGTGCCTCTGTGCTTGGTTTCTGTAAGAACATCTTAACCTAAAACAAAACAAACCCATACAACTAAAACAAGCCAGTCTGTTGGCTTTGCCAATGATTGTTGGCACCGAATTGTATTGGATAGTTAATATATACTTAACAACTCATTGCAATGAACAATTATAATTAAGTGATTCAATTCAGAAAAAAAGAGATTATGAAAAAGTCTGAAACTGATGTTGTGAATTAAACATTACAATGACATGTGAAAGATTGTCTCTTCCCATCACACTGCCTTCCTCTGCAAACGCTCCGCCTGAGTTATTCACTTACACCTTTTTTTCTACCAACATTTTGCTATCCCTCCATCTCCATGGGTCGCAGGTTTACTTCTTCTTTAGCTGTGTTTACTTCCATCTCCACTTCACTGCCCCTTCTGTTTTACACACACACTTGCCCCGCCAATAATCTCAGCATTTTCTTTTCCTTTGATTGTATGGATATTTTCATGGTTGTGCAGCACCTCATACACTTTCTAGACTCCGATGTATGTGTAATTACAGTATGCACAAATAGGATCATCGCTCTGCAAAGAGGCCAATCATTGAATGTGCATGTAGTCAGAACACCTTTATGACCCTTTGACCGATGCTGTGAGAAACTTGCAGTGCCTTCAGTACAGAATGCCCTATTGTGCTTCTCACACCCTGAATTCACCCAGACACTTAGAGGTGAATTATTACTCTTCCCCGCATTATTTCCTTAAAAGCGGCTCGGACTGATCATGAAGGTTGGCTTGTGAGATATCAGAAAATCACGGTGTCTCAAGCACTGCATGACACCCTCCCCTAGAGCCCATGCAGAACCGTATGATACCTAGTGTAGCATGCTCCCTTATCTAACTTCATGCTACCATGAGCAGACGAAAATTCTCCCACACAAAAGATGCTTCTGCCTCCACAAGCTACTCATTTTGCCCCCCAAAAAACAAGATGCAGGATTCTTCTCGCGATTCTTTGCAAATGCAGGGATTGAGGCCTGTGAGGGACAGCAGACTGCCAAGCCACAGTTCCTGCATACTCAGAATGTCTACTACTTTTTTTTTGTCTGGCAAATAGCACCAGAAAGTTACCAGTCCTGGATCGTTCCCTGTCCACCCCCCCCCCCCCCTCCCCCCGCAGCTCCCAGGTGTAATTTGAAGAGTGGAAGTTGTCCACTTTTCAAATCAGTAATACCTGATTCAAAGATTGCTAAGTTGTCAACAGTTTACAAACCCAGTCATAGCTGTAAAGCAGCTGTACATTGCATGATGGACTGGATGGAAGTGGGGGCGTCCCTTTCATGCCCCCCCCCCCCCCCGGTCCAATTTGCAGTAAGCCACCAGGTGTTCTTCACAAGCCAGAGACACATTGCCGACACGCATAGTACACGTTTGTATATTGTAATTTGATGTTTTTGCATATCTCAGGCTTTGCAACTGCATAACAGTTGGTGACACTTGGCTCCTAATGCCCACACTTGAAAAAGGATGTTGAACCCGCCCTCTTAGAACAATATGCCCTTGTCTCCTGCAGGAACGCGTCCACAGGACAGAACCGGAAGATGCTCCCCATCCCCTGCACGTCCATGCGGGGCCAGGAAGCAGCGTCTCCTCGGGGCTGGTACTTCAGAAGAATTCGTGCATTCTGACATTTGGAAGCATCTGCACGGTGCGATTCCAGGTGTTGGCGATCCCCTCGTCCTCTCCGAGCCCCCCCCCCCCCCCCACCCCCGGACACAGAGCCCCTCTCTTGAGCTCCCACCGTGCCCTCCTGGAAGATGCAGAAGGTGCAGGATTCCAGGCGAGCCGCCACTTGCCGAGGTATCTCAGCCTCAGACACCCCGCCCCCCGGGACTCCTCTCCTGCCACTCCGGGGGCCAGGCAGGACCTTGCATCCCGTGAACAGGCCCCCTCTGTGCAGCAGCCCCCTCCCCCCTGCCGCTCGCCCTCCCCCAGGCTAATCACCAGAATTACTGTTATTAGTGCTTTGAAATTGTTCAGAGCAATTTGTGTGTTGTTGGAAGGGGGGAGGGTGTTCCAGCTTCCCCAATTATCCATATTAGAAATCAGACTATGCTGTTGCCAGAATGGGGAGGGGGTTCCTGCTTGGCCCTCTCCTTCCTCGATAAAATAAGGGATGGGGGCTCCCATGGAAAGAGCTGCCTATGGCTACAGAAGACCCTTCCTGGCTAGAGAGGGTCCCACCTGACACAGCCCCCGCACCCCTCTCGTCTGGCATGGGAGCTTCCAGATCTGAAGGTTCTTTTCAGGGCACAGCCCCCCCCCCCCCCCGCCCCCTTCCTTGACAGATATGGGCCATGGTGGACTGAGAGGGAACCCTTGAACTCAGATGACGCTTGCTGGGTAGAAGGGGTGCCTGCTGGCGTTTTGGGGCAGAGAGGCCCCGGGGTGCAGGAATGCAAGGCCCTCACCTGGCCTGTCACTGCACGGCTGCGAGATGTCTCCATCTGCGGGGTAACCCGCCCTGACAATCCCCCTTCAGAGCCTGACCCGGGGTCAGACCACAGAGGGTTAACCCCGCATCCCCACCGCAGCCACAGACGAGGCTCTGCCCCGCCAGCGCCGGGGCGCGCGCTCCCCACTCCTCGCCCCGTTTAATTAAATCACTGGGGCAGCGGCGATGGCATCCGGCCCTTCATGAAGGCTCTCCTCAGCCCCGGCTCCGCAAAGTCAACACCGGTCGGACACACACTGACCCGCTTTGTGCTAGAAAGGAGCCGCCACATGGCACCCCAGGGCCTGGGCGGCAGAGGGAAAGGTCTGAAAAACAAACAGTGTCTGGAGTCGAGGGCTACCACATGGCACACCGCGGCCAGGAGGAGCTCGGGTCAGAATAGACACCCCGAGGGGGGAGGCGGGGGTGACTGCACGTAGAAATGCAAGAGCCCGCGGTGTCTGCGCAGGTAAGACGCTCTAAGAGCTGAGGGGAGGGGACAGTTGCTGGCCAGCGATAATTGCACCCCTCTTTCTTGATATAAGTACATTTAAATAGGCAATAACACTAAAGCATTCCTCGTGTAGCCATCAGGGTGCAGTGGTACCAGCGATCTGAGGTGCCTATTGCATCCCTTTTACATCTTGTTTATTAGCGCGAAACCAGGGGATGGAGGGGTAGTCATTTGGCTTGCATCCAGGAAGGCCCAGGCCCCCCCCCCCCCCTACTACACCCCTGCCTGCGGCCTGGACCGCCTGCTCCCTTCAAGAGACAACTAGGACATGGCTACTCCCGGCCAGCTCACTATATGAAGACCCCACCTCCAATCAGGGTGCTGATGATGTAACTATGACTGACAGAGAGCTACAGGATTTTATTCTATTTCATATTATATATAGTATGTTGAAGTTAACACTAGTTTATGTCCAAAGGATTGTACATTATTTCGTAGATTGTATTGAAAAAGTACCACCATCCTGGCCTATATATCAAGTGTATGTTAAGCATCCCTATCCAACTCATCTTCTGCTTATATACTGCACTCTTTGATATGTCATGCAGTTCAACCTCTGCAAGGCGTAACTAGTCATTTATTCTCGTCTGGAGCACTCTGTCATCCCCTGGGTCTTGTTTTTACTTCAAGAAACTGCTCATACATAAATGTATTTCCACGGGCACAATCGGATAAGAAAAATCCATTTAGGTAATAAAAAACAGAAAGTGCCTCTGCTTCTAGGTGCTGCACCGGGGTGGGGGGGGGTTTGCAAGAGGAGCATTACTCTTTCTCTCAACTGATCTAAAGTTGTGGTTCGAGTGAGCGTGGATTCCTCAAGTCTTGGGACCGAATACTCTTATGGATATACCACATCTGGTTGACTGCCGGATCAAGGTTTCTGGTTTTGGGCGGGAAAACACCTGTGCTGCGGTACCATTTGAGTTTCCACGTGGACCAATATGGGCGTTTCTGCACAAGGCTTGCTGGGTTGGATCTGTTTCGGGGGAGGGAAATTTTATGTTAGATTTTGGGTATCTCCGGCCTGTCAGTAGCCCATGGAAGGCACAGATTCGGAGATGGTAACTCGCTTATTTAAGGAGGAAGTCTGACAAGGCTTTTTCACATGTCGCAGCCCCACTTCCAGGCGATGAGCGCTCTGGTCAGACATTCCAGGGCTGGTGCTTGAAAGAGGTGCTTCGGGCAGCAGCTGTAAGCACCTGTGCTGAATCTAGTTGGTAATACCGAAGAAATGTGCTAGAAAGGGAGCTGTGAAGATCATTCCTATGCTTTTCACTTGTGGGCGAGGCTTCGCTTAACCGTGTGTTGTTGAAGCCAAGAGTGACACAGTTTTGGTGGTTTGTAAACCTCAGGCCCAGCCAATTAGTGGCCATTCAGGAACAAAGGTGAGCGAAACATGTTTTGAAAATTGGACAGACTTCCTCTACGCCCTACCCTGGCAGTCAGAATACCACCACCCGTAGGGTGCTCACGCTGGGAGCGCAATATATGTTACAGAACTAATGTAGGGTGCCGCTCGCTGAGAGGAGTTTGCCTTTGCTTTCACTGCCCTAATCCTGCCTGTGCTACAGGAGTAGCAGATCCCGGAATTCATTTGGAGCCATCAGCCGGTGTACGGAGTCAACAGCGCGAGGCCGCAGAGGAGGTGAGAGGCGCGGCCCCGGGACTGCGAGGAGCAGCTTCTACCATCCTCAGCTGTGTCCTCTTCCCTGGCGAGCCGCGCCCCCTCCCAGTGCCCGCCCCCTCTACACCTGGGAGTACTTTAGCAGTAATAGAGACGCGCAACGCGGACGCGCGCGGGGCTGAGCGCGGAGCTAAGCCCGGGCCAAGGGCGGGCCCGTTGTTGCCCGTTAGCGCCCGATAGAGACCGGACCGGGCCATCCCCCTTTCATCGACGACCCGGAAACAAACACCATGCCAGCCAAAACCAGAGGCGCCTCCAAACCGAAATCCAAACATGCGCAGGAGGTAGCACAGGTAACAGGCCCCATCGACCTGTTCATATCGAGGGTTAATGAAACAATAAACCAAAGCATAGCCTTAATGGAAAAGAGGGTCTCACTGGATCTAATGAGCGCAAATGCCAAGCGCTCATCACTCGGCGCTATAGCAAACGCCGCATCTCCAATCAATCTGTCCTCCCAAAACTGTTCACTCCCAGTGCCTCTTACAACCACAGAACTCAACACCGTTCCCTCAGTAGTTGATCTCTCAGTCACACAGTCTGAGTTAGATTCCTCATCATCATCAGAAGATTTGGAAGTAACCCCAGACCTAGCTGGTTGTCAAACGCAAGGAGATATCCAAACCTACGACAACCGACTCCAGCACGGTGAGAGGGAAAGGGCAACATCAGAAACCCGATTACCACTCAGCGAAAAATCACAAAGCTCACCCACGAGAAACTCAAACTCCCCATGCTCAAATAGCATATTGCACATTCCTGACTGTACCCTCCCACACAAGCCAATATCCAGCAACAATAACTCAACCGAGCAATGCAAGACTTGTAGAATCACATCACAAGTGCTAACCACCACTAAAGACTTACTTTACCAGTACCTAAAGCCCATCCAGCTGAGCATCAGAAACCTTGAGGCTCAACTAACAATAATATCAGCCACTCTCCTAGACACAAACACCAGGATAGATGTAAAGGGCCAGCGAAACACCACACACCCATCAAAAAAGCATAACCAAAAACACACTCAAAAAGCAGTCAATCCTACGAACCCAACACATACAATACAAGTGAACCCCAATCCATCGACAATCACACCCAAACCAGCAGCAAACGTGCCCCATCCCCAGCAGGAGAAACCATCACAACAGAAACCACTACAACAAAAAGTGCAGCAGGTAGACACCAAAGGAAAGGTTACGATACGAACCCCATGTCCAGCACAAAACCCAGACTCTAGCAGAATCCCCCAGGAGAAACTAGATTCTCAGTCCACGAATTCCTTACCTCCCCAAAAAACACCCAAGAATGCATCGGAAATCACCCCGAAAAAATACCCTGCAGTTAGACGCCCTGCCCACTTACCCCCTGAAGCTACTCCTTATACAATAGTTTTAACAGGAGTACCCGAGTTAGTAGATGACACTCCAGAAACTGCATGGTCACTTAAAAACAAGGCCATGCAGTGGCTCAGCATAAATAGACCTCTTGAATCCCACCTATCAGGAGGAATCACGTCAGCACGTAGGGTAGCCTGGATAGGCAAAACCAAGAAATCAATACGCGGTGACTGCATCATCGTAACATGCAAAGATCCCGCTACGGTTGACTATATATGTGCCTGGCCACAACTCGAGAAAAAAGGGGGAATAGACGCCCGCCACCTTTCTCTTTTTTACCCCCCAACGAAGCAACAACATAATCCCCCTCCCTGGGAATGGCACCATCCTCCAAAAGGCTCACGGAACCAGGACCAATGGCGTCAAACACCATGGAACTGGGGTTACTTCCCACGCGAGTACCCTGACAGGGGGGGGCCAAGAGAAAGGTTTGCCGATAGCCAAGTTCCATACTGGCAGGACAGACCTTACTCTGCATACGAAGGTTGGCAGGGTTTCCCGACCCATAACCGTTATGAGTGTCTCGACATGGTCGATTGACCACCCATGGTTGATCCAAACCAACCTATAGCTGCCTCCCTATACTCAGTAGATGCCTCTCATTTTCCAGTTCCTAATAAGCACCAGATAATTCCACCCAAACAGCCTGAACCATCAGAGACCCCAACGACCCAGCAAAATAACCCTTTCACCCTCCCTTTCCCAGAGAACCCGGGCACGAGCGCAAGATCATTCACTGAACAAACTTTAACCACCGAAACCTCTACCAGCAGCAAAATTGAATCCGCTATTTCGACTGTCAATGAGGCCATTACCGTTGGCATAGCTTTCTGGAACGTTGCAGGTCTAGCCGGTAAAATAACATGCCCTCAATGGCTGGAAATAGCACGAAGCCATCAAATCTTGTGCTTACAAGAGACCTGGCGTCTATCCCCTCTCCACCTAGTGGGATACAAGACATTCTTCACTAAAGCAACGCCAAGCATAATGGGAAGACCAAAAGGTGGTCTCACGATCTACTTCTCCAATACCCTAGCAGTTACGGCAAAATTAACAAAAGAAACACCTGCCTTTCAAGTCATCCAAATCACGCACCATACCACTGCATCGAGGAACATCCATATACTCATAAACTATTATAATAACATAGGCACACAGGACTGCTGTACAAATCTGGATGAAATGGTGGCTCATATATCTACACTTCAAAACGCGAATCTGAGCGCGACAATAAAATATATTTGGGGAGGCGATTTCAACCACCCAATATGTCCAAATCACATAACTGGGACCTGTGGCCTACAATCTGTATTCGGTAACCCGATTCCTCACTTCGCACATACTCAAAGTGGAAACAAGCTGAACGAAATTGTATTTACTCTGGACCTAGACTTCGTAAATGAGCTAGTGGACCCGGCCCAGGAATTTCAACCCACCTTCCATGGGAGAGGTTGCACATCCACTATTGATTTCATCCTAGCCTCTAACACTTGTAAGAACTCGCTAAAAAACTACTTAGTAGGGTCCAGCCCGATCAGCGACCACTATCCTCTAAGCGTGGAGATCACAATGGAGAAAGTAGGTCCTCCTCCAATGAAAATTAGTTCTCTCGACCAACAAACAATAACATTAAATAAGAAGAACGGGTTCGCAATTAAATGGGCTAAAATTGACCCCGAGGCGACCTCGCAAAAAATATTTGAAAAAACGCACCCCTGGCTAAGGGACTGTCTGTCCGCAGAGGCCTCCCCTGAACTAATCATTACCTCCTTCCATAACATTCAAGGGGCTATAAGAGATGAGTTAGTCAAATACAGGACAAACAAACCCTCATCCCAAACCAAAAGATGGTTTGACTCAGACTGTAGAAAGGCCCTCTCGGCCTTAAAAGAAGCCCTTCGGCAGGAACCAAGAGACACTCAACTAATTTCATCCCGGAGGAAAGCATACAATGAAACCAGGAAAAATCGTAGGCGCCAGATTAAGAGAGACCTCTGGTGCCAATTACACGAGAGCGCACTAAAAAAGGATAGCATCAGTTTCTGGCAGACTATTAGATCACCCTTTTTGGATAATGATACCGATCCAAATCACCTCGACGTAGCAGTGACCGAGAACGAATGGGTCCTCCACTTTACAAAAATTTTCGGCTCGCCATCTGACACACCTCGAACAGAACGCGAGGCCGACGCAGAGAATCATTTTCTTCCCATTAACTTACGCTTCACCGTCACCGAGGTTAGAAAAGCAATTAAAGCGTCAAAAACTGGCAAGGCCCCCGGCCCAGATGGGGTACCCATGGACTTGTTCTTACACAACAGTGACTATTGGTCGTTAATAATAACCCGGTTAATGACCGCAGTCGCCCAAACCGGTCTCCTTCCGTCATGGTCATCATCCACTCTGCTCCCAATATTCAAGAAAGGGGACCGCAACGACCCCGCGTGCTACCGGCCGATCTCTCTTCTGGATTCCACGGGTAAAATTGCAGGTCGACTACTCCTGGACCGCCTACAAACTTGGGCCAAGGTAAACAACATCTTCACTGACCTGCAATACGGCTTCCAGAAGGGGCTAGGTACGGTGGAGCAAGCCCTAAACTTGACCCTCCTGGCCGGAAAATATGCCCACGCAAAGGAAGGGAAAATCTACCTGGTCTACGTAGACCTGAGCGCGGCTTTCGACTGCGTTCAGCATGCAAAGCTGTGGGAAATTATGTCGAATCTTGGAGTAGATCCAGAGATACTGGCCTTTCTCAGGGGCCTATATACCAACGCAGAAGGCCGAGTGCGTTATGGCATAGGCGGCGACCTGTCACGTCCTTTTAAAATCACACGAGGTGTAAGGCAGGGGTGTGTACTGGCTCCCTTCCTATTCAATCTATACACCAACGGGATTGAAAAAGCAATGTTGGCAGGGAGTCAGGACCTCCCGCAAATAGCACGCCGCCCTATACCCATTCTACTCTACGCTGACGACTCGGTCATCCTGGCCAGAACAGCCAATCAACTCCAACGACAGTTGAATAAATACGTGACGTTTATGGACTCCTTGGGTCTAAAAGTTAATGCAAAGAAAACATTTACAATGTCCATAGGACCCAAACCCGGGAATTTAAAATCCATATACATAAACAACACTAAGCTGGAAAAAACGTCAGTATATCCATATCTGGGTATACTCGTGGACGACTCAATGACCTGGCGAAAAGCCATAGAAGCCAGAAACCTTAATTTTCGTCGAGCAACATCCGCACTCTGTGCCTTCTCCAGGAAACTAGGCAAACCTGCTCCGTCAGAACTTTTAACTTTATACTATGCAAAATGTCACAGTGTGGCGAGTTACGGAGCAGGCATCTGGGGTTACGGGAGCATTAAACAACTGCAGGCAACGGAGAATGCCTTCATTAAATACGTTCTGGCCCTTCCCCAAAGCTCCCCGATTTTAGCATCACATCGAGAGCTAGGGATGGAATTTGTGACAGACACCATACGCTGCCAGCCTCTCATCCTATGGTACCGCATATGGTGTAATCCAGAAAGCCACATATCACGCTCCCTCATCACAGACTGCCTTACCCTAGCTCACTGGAGAAAAATTCCCTGGCTCAACTATGTCTTTAAATTCTTTCATGATCTTAACCGTGAGCAATACTTTTTCGACCCACCTTCAATTGAAGACATATCAAAGAAACAGTTGAAAGAACTGTGTATAGCTCATTTGAGAGAACTTCGCAATCAGGCGGAGATAGTGAAAATACAAAATGAAAAAATCTCCCAATTGCAAACAGAGAAATTGATACAGCCTTACCTTACGTTCTTTCTCTCGAATTACGAAAAGTTTTTATTGACTAGACTCCGGTTTGATCTTTTTTTTCGCTTGGTCTCATTTCCAGAACAGAACAATTGGTCACGGAATATGATTTGTTGTCCATGTGATGGGGCCTCCAAGCAATCAACGGTCCATGTCACATTGTTCTGCAAATACTACAGTGTAGCCAGGAAAAAATGGATTCTTCCTCTTCTACGCTTAAGCGGCCATAGAAACACATATCCAGCGCTTGCTTACCTCCAGTCGCCGGCAAACCCACACGAAGCCAAAATGACAGTGACCTTTTTAAAAAAAGTAATGACAATTCGACAGGGCATTGTCTTATAAACTGTAATACGTAAATTTCAGTACAAAAATGTTGGTTACTTTTCTTAAACTGTACTTTTTATGATTATGCAAATTTTAATAATCGAATAAAAGTTTATGAAAATACAGAACTAATACTGTGTTTCATACCCAACGGTGCTGAACATGAGCCCCTGGAGTACTGGCACAGTGCCGGCAGGACCATCTGGATCTCAGTGTGACCCCCTGGAACCTCTGTGTTGCAACGGTTGCTACTGTGCTCCATTTGTCCAGGACACCATGCTTCCCAGTCCAGGGCGCCCCCAGATATCATTATCCGCTGAGTTGCTGCAATCGTTTCAATGGAAGTTATGAATGACCGTAAGTCCCAGATGACATTAGATTATTTAATCGAACACCAGGTCTGAAAACACGGTGACATGAAGGCATGACGCTTGATGGCAACCTCATGCAGAGATGGTGGCCGTGGCATTTCCTGGCAGTATAATATGTTTTGGTGTCTTTTCGGCCGCTAGCCTTGGCATTACTAGGAGATCTGTGCCACTGATGTGCTCTGAATTCTCTTGTTGTGCTGGCCCAAGCATTACCAATGGAACTGCGGTGTGATGTAACCCTGGTCACATATGCTGCTAGCTCAGGTATTGCCCATTGGTTTACTATTCTGGGCCCTAGGACGCTCTTTGAATGCGCGAGCCATGGCTGGCCTGGGCTATCCTGGTTCACTCGACAGGTTCCCTTGAGTGCGGACTGACTGAACTGCACCGTCCTCGGGATGGTTCACATGGACCAAATGATGAATACTGTGGACAGTGAAAGGCGTGGGGGCCTATCCTCCCCAATAGCCAGATGTGGCGAACCCCCATGTGAGAGGACATTCTGGTCTGTCCAATCAATCTGGGGTTTGTAGAGCGCACTACTCACCCGGGAGGGTCTCAAGGCGCTTGGTTGGGGGGGGGGGGGGGCGGGGGGCAGCTCCAGATCAGTCTAAGAGCCAGGTCTTGAGGTCCTTCCCGAACGTGTGTCCAATCTGGAGCAAGTGTAGGCCACAAGCAGTCCTGGGGCGGACCAGGGATGGCACATCAGGATATGGTACACGGGGAACAACAGTGTCAGTGCCAGCACTCACTGCAGAGATTGAACGTGGCTGAGCGCTGTAATAACCAGGATGGTGGTGGGTGAGGAAATAAACAGGACTTTGAGGGCAAACTACGTCTGCAATCAGTGCTTGAAATGGAAAAAAAGATGTGCAGGTACTCTGTTTCAGAGTACCTGCTTGTTTCTGAGAAGTGCAGGTACTCTCCAATTAAAAGTATTACATTTATCTGGAGAAGTGCCGGTACTCACCCTCTCAAAACAGAAAAGTGCCAGTACTCAGTACCGGCCCATTTAAAGGAGTGCCTGCAATGGACTCTCAGAAAGGAAGTGGGCCCCACAGTGCTGCGCCATTCCTCTGGACATTTTATGACGGACAGCAGCCTAAGGACACTGAGAAGAATGGATAAGAGGCTACTGACCGCAGTCCGGCATGGTGGGGGTCGAGAGGGCCCCGTGGGCACGGAGTGAGAGAGAGGGCCCGTAGACACGCGACTCAAACAGGACCCGGACTGAGAGGGAGATCGGTGCATGGGCGTACATGGCCCCCTTGCAGTGTTACGTTAATTCAGACATAAAATAGGAATAAGATTGTTGATCGAAAGACATCGACTTGATCTTTCGAGTCTAGGAAGGATCCAAAATACATTTGTGGAAATCATTGTATATGGTGCTCACAATCACATACGCCCTGAAGAAGTTCTGGTGTTCAGAACGAAACGCGTTGGCTGTTGATTCTCTTGACAAATTGATATAAGAAAATAAATACGAATTGAGTAAATATCAAGTCTTCTTGCTTGGAACAGGACTCTGAGAAACCGGAATTGACTGTATTACATTTGAGTGGTGCCCAAAAACTTGGTGATAATCATTTTGGACTCATGTTTCACGTGTGGTGCCCCTGGACAGAGGGCATCAGTTTTGCAAGTGACACACTGAACTTATTTGTGAAATAACTATTTTATTTTTGGTCGATACGAGATTGGTGCTATATTTTGGTGCTCATATCCACTGTCCACTTTCTGGTCTTAGAGGGCCCGTAGATAGCCTGGTTTGCTCCCAGGATAGGAAGCGGGTCTTTGGGGGGTGTGGATCGGAGGTTCGGTGATGGGAAGGCGAGGCGACTGTTTGTGGGCACCCCTGGGGGCACAGTGGATGCAGGAAGCCGAAGTAAATGTGGCTGTAGGACAGGAAACAGCAGGGAGTCCCAGAGGCAGGGACCATGAAGGGCCGTAGCCATCTCAGACCCTCTTCTTTCTGCGGGGGTTTACCCTGTCAGTCAGCAAGGCTGAGGTCAGGCAGGGGGCGTCCCGGGACGCAGGTAAGGTGCATGAAGTAAACAACACCCCCTCGGCTGCCAGGCCACAGCAGCAGGTGCAGCCGAGAGAGCGGGACCCCTGAGCAGGCACCGGCTGCAGGTCGAGCAGCACAGGACTTCAACCCCTAATCACAGGAGCCAATCACAGCAGCGAGGCAGCCATGGTAACATGTCCACATGTGTGTTAGCACTGTGCTTGGGGTCGCACGCTGACATAACCGTGTTTTGTGGAGTGCCACCCAAGCAAGTCCCACGTCACCCCCAGAGGTCCACGAATCCAAGGTCACGGGATGACTGCATGCCATCAGGGACGCCATTCCCGCCCAAGCCTGCAACGATGAACGTGAGTCACTCGCTTCAGCCGAAGTGGACGAGGACTACCACACCCCCAGGATGAATTTGGTTTTCAAATGAATGTCAAGGATTCTAACTAACTGTCTGTCCCCTTTAACAGTGAGCAGTCAGGGAACCCTTCCCCGAGCCCGCAGAATAGAGTATTTAGGGAAAAGGCTACTTTCCTGACGGAAAATAATATTGTGTAGGTGTTGGGTACTTGGGCTGTACTCGTGGGCACGAATATATGATTATACCACGATTTCAATTACCATGCATGGCTTTACCACGCGAATTTTACATCGCAAGTGGCTTTACCACGCTGGTATTTACAACGTAGGATTTTACTACGCGTAGAAACGTCTTACCTGCACGTCTTTCTCTTCGAGCCCTTACTTCCATCTTCCATGGAAACAAGCGTCAAAACACGTATACCAAAATAAAAAAAGGACTGCTTTTTTGACGTACACGGCACGTCTTTGGGGGAGGCACTTTCCTTTTTCTTCGGTGGTACTGAAGTTCGTTTTTTTTATTTTAAGTAATCCGCTCCTTTGTTTGCCCCCCTCCGAGCCCCCCCCTGCCCCCCCAAGCCCACGCAGAACGACTTGAAGGAATACCACGTCTCCCCCCCCAGCCCGTGGTAAAGACGTCGTGGAAGGCACCCTCGTTGTAAAGAAGTTTGCGTGGTAAGTGTCACGTGGTAAAGGTTATTAGTGGTAATGCCTTCGTGGTAAATGATGTTTTCAGGAGCACGCGTCAGTAACCTATCCAGTTTGGGTTTATTCTTGACTACTAAAATTGATAGTCCTACATTTCGCATCATAAATTCAGCATCAGGTGTACCGGGTCGCAGAGAATAAAAATATGTAACTCTATGGGTCAAACAGGACGGAGCGAGGAAACTTATTTATGTTGTTACACAAAACCCATAACTGGCCGGACCCGGAGCCAAAGTACTCGTTTTAGCTAAATTTACTAGGTCCATCAGTGATTAGCTGCTACAGTCGAGATGATCTCCTTGTATTCCTGAACTTGCAGTACTGGTTATTTTAAAATCAGGACTACGAATCCCAGAATGCAAATAGAAAACTAGACTGGAGCAGGTAGCGAGGCACTGGGTTTGGTGGTGCTCTTAGTTCCACATTCCACATGTGTGGGTTTGCGTGTGTGTGTGTGTGGTGGGGGGGCGGGGGGGGGGGGGGAGCATACAGCGTTCTGGTATTTTAGATTATTTATGCACTATTCGTTAAAGGCAGCGACTGGCAGGCAAGTACACTGATACTGTGTCCCTCCCCAACCTGCCGTTTCTAGGTAAAAGCCTGGTAAATGAATTAACAAAACATTACCATACATGCCAACATTTGAGAAGAGCAAAGAGGGAGATTTTTAAAAAAAATCGGGAGACTGGGACCTTGAATCGGGTTACTGGAATGTATGGGCTTTGGAAGTGTGCTGCTGAAGGATTTGACATTTGAAACACAAATGCACGTTTTTTTCATACCTTTCAGAAGCATGGAGCGCAATGGCAGGCAGAGAGAGGGTGATGCAAGTGTTGTGCAGTGCACTGGCCTGGTAGGTTGCTGGCAGTGCATGCCCCACCCCGTGTGACAGCCCCGGCTAAAACAGCTTCTTGTGCACACACCCAGACCCCCCCCCCCCCCCAACCAATACTTCACAGGTCTTTAAACGACCATTCCCTTGTTAATTACGATTTGTTGGTTTTTCACCCCTTCTAGAGCCCCTGCATGGCCACTCTGACTATTGCTGGAAGAATTGGCACTTTACACAATACAAAGCCCTGTCAGCTGAAACCCAGAGGAATCGGGTTTTTGCTTGCAGGAATCGGGAGGCGGGAGACTAGCCTTGAAATCGGTAGTCTCACGCCTGAATCGGGAGGGTTGGCATGTCTGCATTACACGCATTGGTGAAAGTGAAGTGTACACCCGCCTGGAGAGCGTTCCCTGGCGCCACCGTGGGTGTGGAAAGGAGTAACACACTTGCAGAAATGTGTCTTTTCTGAATGGTTTCGAAGTGTGTACATGTGTGACATTTAGCTTTGATACAATTCGTCTTCGTATCACACGCCTTTTGTTTGCTACATTTTTAGCAGGCCTTCAAAATGGACCGTTTTACACAATGTTCTTTATTTTTGGGTGCGCAGCGTTCCTTCCTTCCCCATCATCCACCCTGGGGGCGACGGTGAAAATTAAAGGAGGAAGCGGGTGGAAAAGGCGGGGAGGGGCAGTGAGAGGCATGACTATGGAAGTGCCTTCCCTGGGTGGTCTGCCATTTATTGCAGTATTATCCTTCTACCTGTGTTTGGTACTCGTTTGTAACATGCGCACATCACTTTTCTCTTGCAACACACTGTTTGCTACCTCTTACATTTTGTTTGCTTTAGATACTTGCACAAGTGCCACCACTGCCTACGTAACGTTGTTCTTGTGTTTGAGTGTCTGCCATATATTGCAGTACTATACCTCTACTTGTACTTTGTACGCTTTTGTAACCCGCACACATGTCACTTTTTCCTCCTGTAATGCACCCTTTGCTACCTCTTGTATTTTGTTTGCTCACAATTGTCATGTTTGCCTCATGCAACTTAATGTTTGCTTCTGTAATGTGTTCACTTGTAATGTTCTCCTCATGTATCAGTTCTGTTCCTATTGTGAAGCGCTCTGACGCCTTCGGGTAAAGTCCGCGCTATACAAAATACAAAAAAGCATTAAATAAATAAATAAAGAGAAGTGGAAGGACAGAGTGTGAAGGGGGCATGGGGCAGAGAGAAAGAGCAGTGGGAGGAGAAGGCGTAAGTAGGGAAGATGCAAGGGGAGAGGGAGTGTGAAGAGCCGATGAAGAGGGGAGGGCACGCGTGTAAGGAGGGGGGGGGAGGCTAAAAAGTGAAACACGTACGAGAGACCTGGGAAGGTGGGACGATGTGAAATGGGGAGGAAGCAAGCGGGTACGATGGAAGGTCCCGGGGAGGAGGCTAGGGAAGGGAAAGATGGGAGCAGACAGGGAGAAATGTGAGAGGACGGAGAGGAGTCCGACAAGTGAAGGAGCAGACGCGAGCGAGGGAAAGTGCGTCGAGCATCCGTGAGAGGGTGTAGTGGTAGAGAGTAGTGAAGAGTGGGAGTGCAGACGTGGAGAGAGCGGAGGCGGGGAGGGGCAGCAGTCCCTGGCACAGAGCAATTCATGCGGCTAGTCGAGAATCAGATGAGTGGCATTACGGAATATTAATTGCCCTTGTCCAGCACGACTCTGGTGCAACTTTGGGCACACGGTCAACCTTGGTACAGTATCCTTCACACTCCAGGTCGTTTGACCACACTGGAGTTGGAGCTTTTACAGCAGAGTAGACGATCACAGTGCCGTACTCAAGCACAATCCAGAAACAGCATTCCGCGCTCGATAGTGCAACACTGTGCACTTTAAGTCCTCTCACAACACAAGTGCATGCGACCAGACCCCTCACACCCCCGGGCATACAGCGCCCACTCAACACTGTTAATCCCTCTCACAGCGCTATGCTCAATAGCAGTCCTGGACACCCTGTCACCTTTGGAACAACTGTGTACCTTTTCCGTCACTGATCATACCCGTGCACACTCGCAGCACTGCACACTTTCAACGCGGATGCAGCAGTGTGCACAATGTCACCTCTCTCGCTGCACTGTGCACCTGGCCAGTGAGTGTGCAGCGCTGCCTGGTACAGTCCGTGCGCATTTTCATTGGCGCACAGATCCTGTACAGAACTGTGCACGCTGCCAGCCCAGTCCTAGCACTGCCCGCGCTGCCAACCCCGGTACAGAACTTTCCAACTCTTTACCCGCTCTACATAACCCACCGAGCTACCTTCCCGGGGCTGGGACCGCCTAGCTTGCAGTGGGGTGCACAAAAGGTGCCCGTGTGCCTTTATACACCATCTGCACTTTTTCCGCCGTAGCGCTCAAGCCTGAGGACACTCACCCAGCCAGCATCAGTCTGAAGTTTGCCATCCCGGCCTCGGCTCCGCGAGTCCTAGAGTTGGAGATGCCCAGGGGCTGCCCTAGCCCGTGCCCAGGTACCCGAGGGGTGTGGCGCAGTATCCCGGAGTGCCAGCACCTTCCCCCGTGCGCGCCTCACTCACTTAGCTCCAACCCTCACAAGTCCCGGCCGGTACACTTGGGCTCTCCGAGAGTGCGGCCGGCTTTAAGAGGTGGGAGGGGCATGGCGGGGCGGGGCAGATACCCGGCCCCGCCTGCTGGAGCCGCAGCTCTCACTGGATGCTGCGGGGCTGGGGGAAAGTGAAGGACTAGTGCACTTCAACCCGTTCCAGGGGGTGCGGAGAGCCCTGGACCACAGGGAGGAGAAGGGGAGGATGCACTGGGGCAGAATGGGGGGGGGGGGGGGAGAGCCCTGGACCACAGGGAGGAGAAGGGGAGGATGCACTAGGGCAAAATGGGGCGGGCGGGAGAGACTCTGGATCAAGAGTGGAGAGAGGCCACGGTGGAGGAAGAGAGGCCACGGTGGAGGAAGAGAGGCCACGACCGGTCGGGGCAGCGTCACAGCACCAGAAGGGAAGCAAGGCGCGAGGGCAGGAGGAGGCAGAACCAGGGGCAAGGGGCTATGGCACCGGGGCAAGAGGGGTCAGACCTCAGAAGGAAAGTGCGTGTGGCCAGAGAGGGCAGAGTAGAGTCCGAGGCAAGAGCGAGCTAGAGCCCTGCAAGGGGCGAGCCAGAGACCTCCGGGAGGGAGGCCAGGACCAGGCCAGGAAAATCAAGACTAGGCCATGGGGAAGGCAACGAAAAGAGGGCTGGTTTGGAAGGGCGGTGCCAAACGAAGGAGGGAGTCCGTGCCGGGGTGAGCGGAAAGTAGGCTATTTATTTATTTATTTTATGCGTTTTTATATAGCGCGGACTTTACCCGAAGGCGTCTGAGCGCTTCACAATGGGAACAGTAATGATACATGAGGAGAAAATTACAAGTGAACATATTAAGAAAGCAAACGTTCAGTTACACGAGACTAAAGTGACAATTGTGAGCAAACAATATACAAGAGGTAGCAAACGGTACATTACAGGAGGAAAAAGTGACTTGTATGCAGGTTACAAGAGAAAACAAAGTACAATTAGAGGTATAATACTGCAATATATGGCAGACACTCAAGCACAAGAACAAACGTCACTTGTGCAAGTATCTAAAGCAAACAAAATGTGAGAGGTAGCAAACAGTATGTTACAAGAGAGAAGTGGCGTGTGCATGTTACAAACGAGTACCAAACACAGGTACAAGGATAATACTGCAATAAATGGCAAACACTCCAACCACAAGAACACACTGGCAAGGCACTTCCATAGTCATGGAGAATAGAATTTTCAATAATGGGGGGTCTTCCTTCAGATAATAGAGGGCGTGGATTAAATTTGGAGGAGTCTTTGGAGGCACTTAAAAGCAAAATTGATCAGGCTCAAGTTTCAAAAGACCTTTATTCGAATTTCGTAAAAATTCATAAAAGCAGCAACAATAAACAAGCATTAGAAATGCAATAGGTC
This sequence comes from Lissotriton vulgaris, assembly GCF_964263255.1. Classification (NCBI taxonomy): domain Eukaryota; kingdom Metazoa; phylum Chordata; class Amphibia; order Caudata; family Salamandridae; genus Lissotriton; species Lissotriton vulgaris. The sequence goes on along the minus strand of NC_141698.1, from coordinate 546,716,716 downwards.
TTGCAGCATTAGAGTTAGTGCATTTAGAATTGTTTATGGGTTTTTTTTGTAAATCTTTAGCATTTTTGTTCCCTGTAGCCAATGCTAAAGAAAAAAGCCATAAACAATTCTAAAAGCTCTAACTCAAATGCTCTGAGACCTATTGCACTGTGTGAGGGTGAGGAGTTGAGGGTGAGTGAGGGTGAGGGTGAATGAGGGTGAGTGAGGGTGAGTGAGGGGTTGAGGGTGAGTGAGGGGTTGAGGCTGAGTGAGAGTGAGGGTGAGTGAGTGTGAGTGAGGGTGAAGGTGAGTGAGGCTGAGTGAGGCTGAGTGTGAGTTAGGGTGAGGGTTTGCGGGTGGGTGAGGGTGAGGCTTTGAGGGTGAGTGAGGATGAGTGAGGGTGAGTGAGGTGTTGAGGGTGAGTGAGGGTGAGTGAGGGTGAGTGAGGGTGAGTAAGAGTGACGGTGAGTGAGGGGTTGAGGGTGAGGGGTTGAGGGTGAGTGAGGGTGAGGGGTTGAGGGTGACGGATTGCGGGTGAGGGGTTGAGGGTGAGGTGTTGAGGGTGAGGGGTTGAGGATGAGGTGTTGAGGGTGAGTGAGGTTGAGGGTGGTTGAGTGAGGATGAGTGAGAGTGAGGGTGAGTGAGGTGTTGAGGGTGAGGTGTTGAGGGTGAGTGAGTGAGGGTGAGGTGTTGAGGTTGAGTGAGGGTGAGTGAGTGTGACGTGTTGAGGGTGAGTGAGGATGAGTGAGAGTGAGGATGAGTGAGAGTGAGGGTGAGTGAGGTGTTGAGGGTGAGGCGTTGAGGGTGAGGCGTTGAGGGTGATTGAGGGTGAGGGTGAGTGAGGGTGAGTGAGAGTGAGGGTGAGTGAGGGGTTGAGGGTGAGTGAGGGTGAGTGAGGGTGAGTGAGGGTGAGTGAGGGTGAGTGAGAGTGAGTGAGGGTGAGTGAGGGTGAGTGAGGGTGAGTGAGGGGTTGAGGGTGAGGGGTTGAGGGTGAGTGAGTGAGGGTGAGGGGTTGAGGGTGAGGGATTGAGGGTGAGGTGTTGAGGGTGAGGTGTTGAGGGTGAGGTGTTGAGGATGAGGTGTTGAGGGTGAGTGAGGTTGAGGGTGGTTGAGTGAGGATGAGTGAGAGTGAGGGTGAGTGAGGTGTTGAGGGTGAGTGAGTGAGGGTGAGGTGTTGAGGGTGAGTGAGGGTGAGTGAGTGTGAGGTGTTGAGGGTGAGTGAGGATGAGTGAGAGTGAGGGTGAGTGAGGGGTTGAGGGTGAGGCGTTGAGGGTGAGGCGTTGAGGGTGATTGAGGGTGAGGGTGAGTGAGGGTGAGGTGTTGAGGGTGAGTGAGGATGAGTGAGAGTGAGGGTGAGTGAGGGGTTGAGGGTGAGTGAGGGGTTGAGGGTGAGTGAGGTGTTGAGTGTTAGTGATGGTCAGGGTGAGTGAGGCTGAGGTGTTGAGGGTGAGTGAGGGCGAGGGTGAGTGAGGGTGAGTGAGGGGTTGAGTGTGATTGAGGGGTTGAGGGTGAGTGAGAGTGAGGGTGAGTGAGGGTGAGGGTGAGTGAGGGTGAGTGTGGGTTAGGGTGAGTGTTTGAGGGTGGGTGAGGGTGAGGGTGAGGGGTTGAGGGTGAGTGAGTGAGGGTGAGGGGTTGAGGGTGAGGGATTGAGGGTGAGGGGTTGAGTGTGAGGTGTTGAGGGTGAGGGGTTGAGGATGAGGGGTTGAGAGAGAGTGAGATTGAGGGTGGTTGAGTGAGGATGAGTGAGGGTGAGTGAGGTGTTGAGGGTGAGGGGTTGAGGGTGAGTGAGTGTGAGGGGTTGAGGGTGAGTGAGGATGAGTGAGAGTGAGGGTGAGTGAGGCGTTGAGGGTGAGGCGTTGAGGGTGAGTGAGGGTGAGGGTGAGTGAGGGTGAGGTGTTGAGGGTGAGTGAGGATGAGTGAGAGTGAGGGTGAGTGAGGAGTTGAGGGTGAGTGAGGGGTTGAGGGTGAGTGAGGGTGAGTGATGGTCAGGGTGAGTGAGGGTGAGGGTGGGTGAGCTGTTGAGGGTGAGGTGTTGAGGGTGAGTGAGGGGTTGAGGGTGAGTGAGGGTGAGGCGTTGAGGGTGAGTGAGGGTGAGTGAGTGAGGGTGAAGGGTTGAGTGTGAGTGAGTGAGGGTGAGGTGTTGAGGGTGAGTGAGGGTGAGGGGTTGAGGGTGAGTGAGGATGAGTGAGAGTGAGGGTGAGTGAGAGTGAGGGTGAGTGAGGGGTTGAGGGTGAGGTGTTGAGGGTGAGGTGTTGAGGGTGAGGTGTTGAGGGTGAGTGAGGGTGAGGTGTTGAGGGTGAGTGAGGGTGACGGGTTGAGGGTGAGTGAGGATGAGTGAGAGTGAGGGTGAGAGACGTTGAAGATTACATGGCAGATGTTGGATTATGTGGCAAACACGGCAAATCAATAATTATGCAAAAAACGCAGCAGCCGCACAATTCCATCATTATAAAGAGTACATAAAAAAGGAGGGTGTTGGGCACAAGTTAATTTCATGGCCTTAAGATACCGCAAGCAGGCCTGGCTATCTTATCACCCCAAGGGAGTTTAGAAAATGTTTACATTATGATTAGACTGATTGAAACTTGTTTACACACGGATACTTAAATTAATTTTACGATCACCGACTGTGGTTTCTTCAAAGTGCTCAAGTCCTGTATAATTTGGCAGGGAATTCATGAGCCAATCTCTGTCTTCAGATTGGCGCCTGGTGTATACAGCTCTTGTTAAAGCATAAATATTGTATCAGGTTTTCTTTTCCACAAATCTCCCCTAAGCGGTCCTTTCCATTCAATGCGACGCAAATTGCATCCAATGTTGTTAGAGCCGGTTTAACCAGCGCTGCGTCCATGCAATAGAAAATGCAAAACCATGACCCGGCAGTGCGGCGAGTTTAAGAGTAGATTCTCCACCTGAAATACAAACACACAAAGCAAGTTTATAGGCAGCCAAAAGCAGGGTTTAATTAACACCCCAAAAGATGAAACCGAAACGAGGCGAACTTAACGTATTCAGCAGTGGCACACATTTCACTCTTAGGCAAATAGCGGAGAGATACAATGTTGAGGCACTTGAGGGCAGCATTTGTTTGATGCTATGAAAGCCGAGGTCCCTGAGCAACTGCAAAAGCCAAACGAACATGTCCGTCCGATGACATGGACAGCCGCAGCCATCCATCCATCTCTGTCCAGAACAGCCTTCGAGTCGCTCAGACTGGGCTCGATACATTATTTATAGTTTGAAAGAAGCCAAGCTCCGCAGAGCAAGTTAATGCTCGTCTGATATAATAACTGCTTCTTACAGAAAACGAACGGCTTTAAAAGACCAAAACTATCAAAGATCTTCTCTAATTGTGGCAGAAGACACCCTACGAAGCTTAACACAACTGTTGAGCTTGAAGAAGAAACAAGTACTTAAGACAAGCCGGAGGGAAGAGAGGGGAGGGGGGAGGAGAAATGCGACACGGCGGGAAGGGGAGGGGGCGGAACGGGGGAGGGGGCGGAGAGGGGAGAGGTGCGACACGGCAGGCAGGCAGGGGAGGAGAGGAGGAGGGGGGAGGAGAGTAGGGGAGGCACGGCCTAGCGGCCGTGCAATCAAGTAGTGAGGGGGCGGAGCTGGGGGAGGCTGTGGAAGAGAGTAGGCAAGGCGACACGGCGGGAGGGGGCGGAGCGGGTAAACAAAGACGGACATGCACGCGCCCGTGACTTTTAAGGTCAATGCGCATGCGCATAAGCTTAATGCGCATGCGCATTGACCCTAAAAGTCACGGGCACTGCAAGGAATCGCCACGATTCCTTGCAAGTTAGATAAAGAGTCCATGAGCCCCTATAGTCTCGCTTGCTCGATGCGCATGCGCATCGACAGGCGAGACCTAAAAACAGCCAATAAGCATTTACTGATCTATTTACAATAATCAGAATTTGTCCTGCTACACATACATCAATATTACTATTCACAGGCTTTCCATTGTTTTACGTACACGAGTTATCACCCTCAAAAAAGTGCTTGTGCGAAAAACCAATTCATCAGTATCAAGAGAAATTAACAATACATATGAATCACTTAAAGATAGCGGTCTGCGTTTTCTGAAATAGGGTAATAAAAACCATTTAATATACTTTAGATAAAATTTACAGGAAAATAGGAAGTGCAAATCATTCTGTGTACTTATCCCGTTGCAGGGGCAAGGTTTTGAATGTAATAACTGGTGGTAACCCAAAGGGAAACACAATAAGAATTTTACAGTACCAGCCCTTAGACCAGAGGTCTTCAAACCTTCTGATGCCGAGACCCCCTTGTAAAACCTTTTTAGGCGTAAGGACCCCCTTCCGACAAAAGTTTCTAGAAACTGGTACTCCTCATCATCAACTTTTGACAACCATAAATGCGCCTGTTAGACCTCTTCACATCCATCCATCATTCATCCACCCTTACTTTCACACATCCATCCTTCCTTTCATCCTTACATCCATCCTTTCATCCATACATCCATCCTTCAACCATCCACCCTTTCATCCTTCCATCCATACATCCATCCTTTATCCATCCACCCATCATTCATCCACCCACCTTTTCACACATCCATCCATCATTCATCCATGCAACCGTTTATCCATCCATCCATCCATCCATCCACCCTTTCATCCATCCATCCATCCTTCATCCGTCCACCCTTTCATCCTTCCATCCATCCACCCTTTCATCCATTCATCCACCCTTTCATCCTTACATCCATACATCCATCCTTCATCCATCCACCCTTTGATCCTTCCATCCATACATCTATCCTTTACCCATCCACCCTTCCATCCATCTACCCATCATTCATCCACCCACCTTTTCACACATCCATCATTCATCCATGCAACCTTTTATCCATCCATACATCCATCCACCCTTTCATCCTCCCATCCATACATCCATCCTTCCTCCATCCACCCTTTCATCCATCCATCCATCCATCCACCCACCCACCCACCCACCCTTTCCTCCATAGATCCACCCACCCACCCTTTCCTCCATAGATCCACCCATCATTCACCCCCCCACCTTTTCACACATCCATCCATGCATCATTCATCCATACAACTTTTCATCCATCCATACATCCATCCTTTCATCCATCCTTCATCCGTCCACCCTTTCATCCTTCCATCCATCCACCCTTTCATTCATTCATCCACCCTTTCATCCATCCATCCTTCATCCATCCACCCTTTCATCCTTACATCTATCCTTCATCCATCTATCCTTCACCCATTCACCCTTTCATCCTTCCATCCATACATCCATCCTTTCATCCATCCATTCACCCATCATTCATCCACCCATCTTTTTACACATCCATCCATCATTCATCCATGCAACCTTTTATCCATCCATACATCCTTCATCCATCTACCCTTCCATCCTTCCATCCATCCACCCTTCCATCCTTCCATCCATCCACCCTTTCATCCATCCATCCACCCGTATATCCTTCCATCCATCCACCCTTTCATCCTTCCATCCACCCTTTCATCCATCCATCCATCCATCCACCCTTTCATCCATCCACTCATCATTCATCCACCCACCTTTTCACATATCCATCCATCCTTCATCCTTACATCCACCCATCATTCATCCACCCACGTTTTCTGTGACTCTCTCACGGGGGGGGGGTGGTCAGTATCTCTGTGTCTTCTTCCTTCTTTCCCGCTCATGGGAGGGCATCTCTGTGCCTCCCTGCTGGGGGCGGGAGGGGGGGGGGGGGGACGTGTCACGGGACCCACAGCTCCAGGCTCGCAACATCCATTATACTCAAAGGGCTACACTACAGCCTGCTCGCCCAGACCCCACCCCCCACCCACTTTCCCCCCTCCCCCAGCTCGTGTGTGTGTGTGAGCCCGGCTGAAACCGTTTCAGGGACACACACACAGCCACACCCAAGTATTTGACAGGTCTTTAAAAGACCTTCTACTTGTTAATGAGCCTTTGATGTTTTTCACACCTCGGTGTGAATTAGTCCTCCGCCGTGAACACCCTCGATCAGCCCAAGCCAGGAATTGCATGCCCCTGACAGAATCTGCGACCCCCTTCCAAGGACTCCACGACCCCCCTGGGGGTCGCGCCCCACAGATTGAAGACCTCTGCCTTAGACGGACCAGTAACGATCTTTCCCAGTTGCTCATGGGGAGAATAAGATAAAATGGGAGCGGGTACCTAGTCAAATTATTCCCTAAATAAGACGCAACTGATGATTTGTGTGATTCCTTTTCCAGTCTTTCGTGATTATAAAGTGCATACAGAGTAGTTTTTAACTCATTCTTATCTTTAAGCTCTATTCTGGATGGGTCAGAAAAAAGGTCTCCCATGCCCCCAGCACGCAGGGTCTTGAAATCTCCCGCAAGCTAGGGGATTGTTAGACCCTTTTCACAGCTCAGACAATCCTTTATGATGCCCTGTGTTAAAGCAGCTGAGCTGTTCTTCCATATCTTAAGCCAGAATAGAGCTGGTCTAGTCCTAATTAAGTCACATGTGTAGGGCAAGTTTAGTTCATTGTGGCAAATGAACTCCGAAGTTGAGATTGGGACACCCAAGATCTTTCTACAGGAGCGGTTTTCTTCTCGTTGGATGCTAAGATTGTTATTACCCAGACCCCAAACTTCAGCCCCGTATGTGGCTACTGGTGCACACTGTAATAAAACATTTTTTAAATTGCTTTAGTGGCACCTATTTTCTTCGGGCGGGGCAAGCTCAGAATGGACTTGATGGCTTTTGAGAACTTGCCCGTGGCGTGGGCCGAGTGTCCACTCCACGAGCCGTTCGCAGCAAAAACCATCCCTAAGTATGGGAATGTGCTTACGGATGCTAACCTGTCATTTCCCACGTGTATAGTATTGAGCTTCCGTTTCCCTTGGCCACAGGACATAATACATGATTTATCAAAATTTACACGCAGATCTGGGGACTCCATATATTGTTCAAAGGTTCTTACAAGCGAACGGAGCACGTTTGGGGTACGGCCCATGAGGACCGCATCATCTGCGTATAGCAGGGCCGGTAGCGGTTGCCCTTTGACTATTGGCACATCTGGTGTTGTCTGTTTTAGAGATTTAGTGAGGCCATTAACGTAAATAATAAAAAGCAGGGGTGCTAAAACGCACCCTTGTCTGACCCCTCTTCCTACTTTGATTGGCCCAGAGACTTCCCCGCCCATCCCAATCCTCACCTGCGCTTTAAGGTCTGTATGAAGATAGGCCAGAAAATTTACAAGGGCTTCGTCTAGTCCATAGTCCAAGAGAATCGACCAAAGTTTAGATCTATTGACTAGGTCGAAAGCGGATGATAATTTACAAGGGCTTCGTCTAGTCCATAGTCCAAGAGAATGGACCAAAGTTTAGATCTATTGACTAGGTCGAAAGCGGATGATAAATCCATAAATGCAAGATAAATAGGGGACGCTCGAGCAATGTTGTATTTATCAATCACCAGTTTCAGGTTTAAGCATTGCTCCACCGTGCCCACCCTACGTCTAAACCCCATCTGGCAGGGTTCCAACAATCCGCAATCTTCTGTCCACTCTAACACCCTATTATATAAAACCTGCCCCAGAATTTTTAAAGTGTTATCTAGGACCGAGATTGGCCTATAATTAGTTGGATCGGACCTATCGCCCTTTTTAAATATTGGGACAATTGTGCTGGTGCCCCAAGTGTTGGGCATAGGTACTGAAGGAAGACTATTAAAAACGTTGAGTAGGATCGGGGCCCACAAACCAGGACTCTGCTTAATTATGTCTATGGGGAGTCCATCAGGGCCAGGAGCCTTGTTACCAAGGCTCTGACTGATGGCTACTTCTACCTCATAGAGATCAATCTCAAGACAGCGCAATTGCCTAGGGCAAAGCAGGTTGACTTTTCAGGAGTGCTGGCGTAGATTTGAGAGAAATGGGCCTCCCAGGTACTGCTAGTTATAGAGCAACTAGTTGTAGTTCGTTGTTTCCCCATGTCCCGCATTTTCCTAACGGCAATCCAGAAGGAGTCGCAGCTTTTCTGACCCGCACTTCCAACCAGTAACTCCCACTGTTCAGTCAATAGAGCAGCTTTCCGCTCTGCAATTCTAATTTTATAGCCTTTCCTGGCTGCCTGTACCTCTATTGTACATCTCGGATTCCTAGTTAGGGCCTTACGCATTGTCCTATTTGCGAGTGAGCATGCGGAATTAAACTACCTTGGCTCTTTCTCAGGCTTTGGTAGGGGACTGATAGGTGGGTTTTTATAACTCCACATAATTTAACAAAGTCCATAATTACCCTTGAACAATTCCCATCTGAGAGTCGACAAGACTCAATCAAGTGGGAGTGATCTTTTTCCACAGTTTCTAGTATGGCGCCACTATCAATACCCCTCCATTTCAGTCGGAGGCCATCGCCCGAGGGGGTGATGTCTCTTGCGCCAAGCAGATTGGCGTATACAGGGCTTGGCCCTAAACATAGGCTAACCAGAAGGGGGTTATGGTCCCCAAATGGTGTCTCTAGCACTGTAGTTCTAGTTATTCGATCTATTAAGTCGGGTGACATAAAGATAAAATCGATTGTCGAGGCACAGTCTCTACCTTTAAAGGTAGGAACAATGTGTGTTAACATTGTGTCCTGCTTCCAGTGTGTTACTAAGAATATGCTCAGTTAGCAAATTATCTAGTTCCATACATCTTCGCTCTGCTGGGTCATGTTGAGTTTTCCCCTCAGACCCGTGGTTCCTCATCAGTTTCGCATTAAAGTCCCCCCCGATAAGAATCCATTTCCTCTCATCTGTGTTTTGTTCCAGATTTAGTAAAACTTTAGAAAGCTCTGTAAAGTTTTTATTTGGGACCGAGTTAAAATCATTATTATAAAAATGTATTAAATAAATCCGAGTCTGTCTTTTGTATTCTAGAACCTGTATGTTCCTATTCTTCGTGGGTAAATCCCTAATAGCGCCACCAATTGATATTTTAATCCCAATGAAAAGGCCGCCTACAGCGCGGCCAAAATCAGGCTCAGCTGCTGTCACACTAAAACAGTGGTAACCCTCTATGTATATGTTTTCAGTGGCCCAAGTCTCCTGAAACATGACAATGTCTTTATCGCCCAATAATTGGACCCATTCCGGGTCTGACAGTCTGGATTCTAGCCCGGCGACATTCCAACTAAGGATTGTCAAGTCGGACTTACTAGTAGAGATTGCTAACTTCCTCCTGTCACCCTTATCTATAGCTAGCTCAGCACTTGCTGGGATTGTGTTGTCATTCCCTTGCAATGTTGTATGCCCATTCCCTTGTGGCGATAAAAGGATTTGTTCATGCACTATTATTCCCTTAGCAGGTTTCATTTGGGTGGGTGGAAAGTTGCCCCGTAGTTTGCTAGTCTCCTGAGGTTTGGTGCTACCCTTATTATTTCTCAGTCAGTCTTGATTATCCAAATTTGAAAATGCTTGTTCAAACCGGTTATGCGTTGGAATATTATATGTGTACCTCCCCTCATCTCGTGACATGTATTGGTTGTACATTGGGATGGTTGTGCTGGGGGAGAATAGTACAACACGGGCGAGGCATCAAGTGAATTGGAAATCTCGCCTGATGACGCAGTTGAGGGGTAGTCCCAAAATTTTGAGTGGGGCCCATTAGATGCCTATAAAAGTACCCCAATGGTAGGAGCGTTGTATTGAACTCCCAAGGTGAGGGCAATGGGGCATTAGTAAGCGTATTTTGGGCCCAGTAAGGTGATCTAAAAGTTATGGTAATACAGTCCCCTTCAAATTTTTTCCTAAGTGGGCCCACCCATCTCACCCTTTGAGTTAAAATGATCTGGTTGACTTCTTCCATTGAGAAATTACAGTTAGCATATAGCCAGTGAAGGGTTTTATTTTTTAAACTCGCATGGTTTTCATCTTGATTCTCCCTAAGTTTGGGGACGTTAACTAGGACCACAACGTTCGCCCCACATTCCAGGGGTAGGCTAATACGGGACGGTATCTGTCTTGTATTAGTTACAGAAGTCTGCCCCACCTTATCTACAGGCAAGTTCTTAGTACCCCTGGCTACTTCACTAGAAGATGCCACTTTACTATTATCTATGGGTAGGGTTGCACTTCGTGAGCTAGAACTAGCTGCCTTAATCTCATTTGGTTTGGGTGCCCGTTTCGCTTGAGGTTGGGTCCCTAATGTATTTTAGCTTGTACTTGGAGTGGGGCTTTCAGTGCAGGTGGCTAGTTTTGTGTTGGTTATGTTGCTTTTTACCTTAGGTCCGACTGATGTCCCCAAGTTGGGTTTACCTGTTGTACAGGGCCCAGTGCTAAGTTTCGCTCCCTGTTCCTCTGTGGCTCCCAGACTATTTCAATATTTGAGATTTTTAGGCTGATTGGCCCTAGTAGGGTGGAGAGCAGGGTCTCCATCCTTCCCCAAAAACCTTAATTCGCTAACTCTGTTCCTACCTGTGGGGTTTGATTAACTGTGTCATTAGGATGTCCCTCCATGTTATCCCCTTTCTCCCCTACCTTAGTGTGTGCCACCCTCCGTTGTTTACACCCACCTTTACCCCTTTGATTTTTTGTCGTGGGTGGATCATTGGTGGTGTGTTTCAATTTGCTCTTAGCTTTTTGGCCCCTGGTTCGTATTACTGGGCTATTAGTGTTTTCTTTTTCTATGTTTGCCGGATCAATCCTTGGACAACCTTCTATACCATCTAGATCTGCAGAATCATCTGCTATAAGTAGGGGTAAGTCTTGGCTCATGGTCGTATTTCATGACAACATGGTAGGGGTGGATGAAAGCCTCCTTCCTGTAACAGGGTGGTCATACTGCATTATGACCTGTGTTGAACAGTTCTCAATAGGTTCAGGTCTAGGTAACCCAGCATATGAGGCGGCGAGTAAAGAGTCAAATGAATTAGCCAGTACAAGAGATGTATTATCTAGGTGCATCACAGGGGGCGCGCTTGGGGCGAGAGAGAGGCGTCTTTCAGTGTTCTCATTGGCAGTCACCACAACCCCGATGGTTTTCTGCAACATTCTGTCGATTGCAGTTAAGGTTGGTAATGGGGTGGTGACAGTTGTAATAGGTGTTTTCTGCCTAATTTTAGGTCCTGGCGCAGCTGGTGTTCTCTTCCCCATGTTTAATGTGAATAACGGCCCAGTCAAAAGAATAGAAATGTACGGTGGGCTCCCTTCAACAAAATGGCACACTGATGTGGGTCCGAATGTGGCACCGACCTTTTAAAGGGATGATGATATGATGTATCCAGCCAAGGGGGGTGGCCCAGCCCAGCCTCGAGGGCCTCCGAGGGCCACAGAGGGCCCGCCCTTTGCCCGGGCTTAGCCCAGTGCCGCCCGCGCGCGTCCCCCGACGCGGAGGAAGCCTCTCCTCTCTTATACCGCCTCCGGGCGGGATTCACGGCGGGACCGGAAGTTGGCCGCTGGGCAGCCTGGGAGCTGTAGTCTCCCCCAACTGCGGCCGCGAGGTGGATGGAAGCGGCGGCAGGGGAGACACACCGCGTTGGCCCCCCATGTGCGGCAAGGATGTCAGGAGCCCAGCAGGTAGGATGTCAGGGCAGTCAGTGCAGTCTGCTCCGTGTCGAAATGCCCCCGCTCCACCGAGGGAGCCTCTCCTCTCTTATACCCCCTCCGGGCGGGATTCACGGCAGGACCGGAAGTTGGCCGCTGTGCAGCCTGGGAGCTGTAGTCTCCCCCAACTGCGGCCGCGAGGTGGATGGAAGCGGCGGCAGGGGAGACACACAGCGTTGGCCCCCCCCAGGTGCGGCAAGGATGTCAGGAGTCCACCAGGTAGGATGTCAGGGCAGTCAGTGCAGTCTGCTCCGTGTCGAAATTCCCCCCTTATCAGGCATTTGTGGGACCATTCCTTTGACAAACTTTTTTTGTGGCGTGGTGTAGGCTGCCATAAATAACAACAAGAACTTCTCTCTTATTAATACTTCAAAATAAGGTGATCCCATCCTCCTTGGCACCCTCTACACAGGCAGCGGTGATTGAGCACACCCCCCCGTGGCAACCTCTACACAGGCTGCCGGTGAGTGAGCGCCTCCCCTCCGTGGCACCCTGTACACAGGCAGCCGGTGAGTGAGCGAATCCTCCCCCCGTGGTACTGTCTACACAGGCAGCCGATGAGTGAGCGCATCCCCCCTCGGCACCCTCTACACAGGTTGCCCTGAGGAGCGCATCCTCCCCCGTGGCACCCTGTACACAGGCTGCCGGTGAGTGAGCGCATCCACCCGTGGCACCCTGTACACAGGCAGCCGATGAGTGAGCGCATCCACCCCCTTGGCGCCCTCTACACAGGCAGCCGGTGAATGAGCGCATCCACCCTGTGGCACCCTCTACACAGACAGCCGGTGAGTAAGCACATCCACCCCGTGGCACCCTCTACACAGGCAGGCGGTGAGTGAGCACATCCTCCCCCGTGGCACGCCCTACACAGGCAGCCTGTGATTGAGCACATCCCTCCCGTGGCACTGTGTACACAGGCTGCCGGTGAGGAGCGCATCCCCCCGTGGCACCCTGTACACAGGCAGCTGGTGAGTGAGCGCATCCCCCCTGTGGCACCCTCTACACAGGCTGCCTGTGAGGAGCGCATCCCCCCCCCGTGGCACCCTGTACACAGGCAGCCGGTGAGTGAGCGCATCCACCCCGTGGCACCCTCTACACAGGCAGCCGGTGAGTGAGCGCATCCACCCCCCTGGCACTCTCTACACTGGCAGCCGGCGAGTGAGCGCATCCACCCTGTGGCACCCTCTACACAGGCAGCCGCTGAGTGAGCGCATCCACCTCCTGGCACCCTCTACACAGGCAGCCGGTGAGTAAGCGCATCCTCCCCCCGTGGCACCCTCTACACGGGCAGGCGGTGAGTGAGCACATCCTCCCCACGTGGCACCCTGTACACAGGCAGCTGGTGAATGAGCGCATCCACCCTGTGGCACCCTCTACACAGGCAGCCGGTGAGTGATCGCATCCACCCTGTGGCACCCTCTAGACAGGCAGCCGGTGAGTGAGCGCATCCTCCCCACATGGCACATTCTACACAGGCAGCTGGTGAGTGAGCGCATCCTCCTCTGTGGCACCCTGTTCACAGGCAGCCGGTGAGTGAGCGCATCCTCTCCTCCATGGCACCCTCTATACAGGCAGCTGGTGAGTGAGCGTGCCCTCCACAGTGGCACCCTCTACACAGGCTGCCAGTGAGTGAGCACATCCACCCGTGGCACCCTCTACACAGGCTGCCGGTGAGTGAGCGCATCCTCCCCCGTGGCACCCTGTACACAGGCAGCCGGTGAGTGAGCGCATCCACCCCGTGGCACCCTCTACACAGGCAGCCGGTAAGTGAGCGCATCCACCCCCCTGGCACCCTCTACACAGGCAGCCGGTGAGTGAGCGCATCCACCCCCCTGGCACTCTCTACACTGGCAGCCGGCGAGTGAGCGCATCCACCCTGTGGCACCCTCTACACAGGCAGCCGCTGAGTGAGCGCATCCACCTCCTGGCACCCTCTACACAGGCAGCCGGTGAGTAAGCGCATCCTCCCCCCGTGGCACCCTCTACACGGGCAGGCGGTGAGTGAGCACATCCTCCCCACGTGGCACCCTGTACACAGGCAGCTGGTGAATGAGCGCATCCACCCTGTGGCACCCTCTACACAGGCAGCCGGTGAGTGATCGCATCCACCCTGTGGCACCCTCTAGACAGGCAGCCGGTGAGTGAGCGCATCCTCCCCACATGGCACATTCTACACAGGCAGCTGGTGAGTGAGCGCATCCTCCTCTGTGGCACCCTGTTCACAGGCAGCTGGTGAGTGAGCGCATCCTCTCCTCCATGGCACCCTCTATACAGGCAGCTGGTGAGTGAGCGTGCCCTCCACAGTGGCACCCTCTGCACAGGCTGCCAGTGAGTGAGCACATCCACCCGTGGCACCCTCTACACAGGCTGCCGGTGAGTGAGCGCATCCTCCCCTCCGTGGCACCCTGTACACAGGCAGCCGGTGTGTGAGCACATCCTCCCCCTGTAGCACCCTCTACACAGGCTTCCGGTGAATGAGTGCATCCTTTCCTCCAGGGCATCCTCTACATAGGCAGCGGTGAGTGAGTGTATCCTCCCCTCCGAGGCACCCTCTACACAGGCACCCAGTGAGTGAGCGCATCCTCCTCATTGGCACCCTGTTCACAGGCAGCCGGTAAGTAAGCAAATCCTCCGCCTTGGCACCCTCTACAAAGGCAGCCGGTGAGTGAGCGCATCCTCCCCAGTGGCACACTGTTCACAGGCAGCCAGTGATTGAGCGCATCCCCACCCCTGTGGCACCCTCTACACAGGCAGCCGGTGAGTGAGCGCATCCTCCTCTGTGGCACCCGGTGCACAGGCAGCCAGTGAGGGAGCGCATCCTCCCCTCCATGGCACCCTCTAAACAGGGAGCCGGTAAGTGAGAGCATCCTCCCTTCCGTGGCACCCTCTACACAGGCAGCCAGTAAGTGAGCGCATCCACCCGTAGCACCCTCTACACAGGCTCCCGGTGAGGAGTGCATACTCCCCCCGTGGCACCCTCTACACAGGCAGCTGCTGAGTGAGCGCATCCCCCCGTGGCACCCTGTACACAGGCTGCCGGTGAGGAGCGTATCCTCCCCCGTGTCACCCTCTACACAGGCAGTCGGTGAGTGAGCGCATCCTCCTCCCGTGGCACCCTCTGCACAGGCAGCCGGTGAGTGAATTCATCCTCCCCTCCGTGGGACCCCCTACACAGGCTGCTGGTGAGTGAACGCATCCTCCCCGCCGTGGCACCCTCTATACAGGCAGCCGGTGAGTGAGCGCATGCTCCCCCGTGGCGCCCTCCATACAGGATGCCGGAAAGTGAGCAAATCCTCCCCCGTGGCACCCTCCACACAGGCAGCCGGTAAGTGAGAGCATCCACCCCGTGGCACCCTCTACAGAGGCTGCCGGTAAGTGAGTGCATACTCCCCTCCGTGGCACCCTCTACACAGGCAGCCAGTGAGTGAGCACATCCTCCTCATTGGCACCTTGTTCACAGTCAGCCGGTAAGTGAGCGAATCCTCCTCCTTGGCACCCTCTACACAGGCAGCCGATGAGTGAGCGCATCCACCCCCGTGACACCTTCTACACAGGCAGCCGGTGAGTGAGCGCATCCACCCCTGTGGGACCCTCTACACAGGCAGCCGGTGAGTGAGCGCATCCACCACCGTGGCACCCTTTACACAGGCAGCCGGTGAGTGAGTGCATCCTTCCTCCATGGCCCCCTCTACACAGGCAGCCGGTGAGTGAGCGCATCCTCCCCTCCATGGCACCCTCTACACAGGCAGACGGTAAGTGAGTGCATCCACCCCGTGGCACCCTCTACACAGGCAGCCGGTAAGTAAGCGCATCCACCCCGTGGCACCCTCTACACAGGCAGGCGGTGAGTGAGCGCATCCTCCACCGTGGCACCCTTTACACAGGCAGCCGGTGAGTGAGCGCATCCTCCCTCCGTGGCACCCTCCACACAGGCAGCTGGTGAGTGAGCGCATCCTCCCCCCATGGCACCCTCTACACAGGCTGCCAGTGAGTGAGCGCATCCACTCTGTGGCACCCTCTACACAGGCAGCCGGTGAGTGAGCGCATCCACCCCGTGGCACCCTCTACACAGGCAGCCGGTAAGTGAGCGCATCCACCCCGTGGCACCCTCTGCACAGGCAGTCGGTGAGTGAGTGCATCCTCCACCTGTGGCACCCTCTACACAGGCAGCCGGCGAGTGAGCGCATCTTACCCTCCGTGGCACCGTGTACACAGGCAGCCGGTGAGTGAGCGCATCCTCCCCAGTGGCACACTGTTCACAGGCAGCCAGTGATTGAGCACATCCCCACCCCTGTGGCACCCTCTACACAGGCAGCCGGTGAGTGAGCACATCCTCCTCTGTGGCACCCGGTGCACAGGCAGCCAGTGAGGGAGCGCATCCTCCCCTCCATGGCACCCTCTAAACAGGGAGCCGGTAAGTGAGAGCATCCTCCCTTCCGTGGCACCCTCTACACAGGCAGCCAGTAAGTGAGCGCATCCACCCCGTAGCACCCTCTACACAGGCTCCCGGTGAGGAGTGCATACTCCCCCGGTGGTACCCTCTACACAGGCAGCTGCTGAGTGAGCGCATCGCCCCCGTGGCACCCTGTACACAGGCTGCCGGTGAGGAGCGTATCCTCCCCCGTGGCACCCTCTACACAGGCAGTCGGTGAGTGAGCGCATCCTCCTCCCGTGGCACCCTCTGCATAGGCAGCCGGTGAGTGAATTCATCCTCCCCTCCGTGGCACCCTCTACACAGGCTGCTGGTGAGTGAACGCATCCTCCCCGCCGTGGCACCCTCTATACAGGCAGCCGGTGAGTGAGCGCATCCTCCCCCGTGGCGCCCTCCATACAGGATGCCGGAAAGTGAGCAAATCCTCCCCGGTGGCACCCTCCACACAGGCAGCCGGTAAGTGAGAGCATCCACCCCGTGGCACCCTCTACAGAGGCTGCCGGTAAGTGAGTGCATACTCCCCTCCGTGGCACCCTCTACACAGGCAGCCAGTGAGTGAGCACATCCTCCTCATTGGCACCCTGTTCACAGTCAGCCGGTAAGTGAGCGAATCCTCCTCCTTGGCACCCTCTACACAGGCAGCCGATGAGTGAGCGCATCCACCCCCGTGACACCTTCTACACAGGCAGTTGGTGAGTGAGCGCATCCACCCCTGTGGGACCCTCTACACAGGCAGCCGGTGAGTGAGCGCATCCACCACCGTTGCACCCTTTACACAGGCAGCCGGTGAGTGAGTGCATCCTCCCTCCGTTGCCCCCTCTACACAGGCAGCCGGTGAGTGAGCGCATCCTCCCCTCCATGGGTCCCTCTACACAGGCAGACGGTAAGTGAGCGCATCCACCGCGTGGCACCCTCTACACAGGCAGCCGGTAAGTAAGCGCATCCACCCCGTGGCACCCTCTACACAGGCAGGCGGTGAGTGAGCGCATCCTCCACCGTGGCACCCTTTACACAGGCAGCCGGTGAGTGAGCGCATCCTCCCTCCGTGGCACCCTCCACACAGGCAGCTGGTGAGTGAGCGCATCCTCCCCCCATGGCACCTTCTACACAGGCTGCCAGTGAGTGAGCGCATCCACTCTGTGGCACCCTCTACACAGGCAGCCGGTGAGTGAGCGCATCCACCCCGTGGCACCCTCTACACAGGCAGCCGGTAAGTGAGCGCATCCACCCCGTGGCACCCTCTGCACAGGCAGTCGGTGAGTGAGTGCATCCTCCACCTGTGGCACCCTCTACACAGGCAGCCGGCGAGTGAGCGCATCCTACCCTCCGTGGCACCGTGTACACAGGCAGGCGGTGAGTGAGCGCATCCTCCCCTCCGTGGCACCCTCTACACAGGCAGCTGGTGAGTGAGCGCATTCTCCCCCGTGGCACCCTCTACACAGGCTGCCAGTGAGTGAGCGCATCCACTCTGTGGCACCCTCTACACAGGCAGCCGGTGAGTGAGCGCATCCACCCCGTGGCACCCTCTACACAGGCAGCCGGTAAGTGAGCGCATCCACCCCGTGGCACCCTCTGCACAGGCAGTCGGTGAGTGAGTGCATCCTCCACCTGTGGCACCCTCTACACAGGCAGCCGGCGAGTGAGCGCATCTTACCCTCCGTGGCACCGTGTACACAGGCAGCCGGTGAGTGAGCGCATCCTCCCCAGTGGCACACTGTTCACAGGCAGCCAGTGATTGAGCGCATCCCCACCCCTGTGGCACCCTCTACACAGGCAGCCGGTGAGTGAGCGCATCCTCCTCTGTGGCACCCGGTGCACAGGCAGCCAGTGAGGGAGCGCATCCTCCCCTCCATGGCACCCTCTAAACAGGGAGCCGGTAAGTGAGAGCATCCTCCCTTCCGTGGCACCCTCTACACAGGCAGCCAGTAAGTGAGCGCATCCACCCGTAGCACCCTCTACACAGGCTCCCGGTGAGGAGTGCATACTCCCCCCGTGGCACCCTCTACACAGGCAGCTGCTGAGTGAGCGCATCCCCCCGTGGCACCCTGTACACAGGCTGCCGGTGAGGAGCGTATCCTCCCCCGTGTCACCCTCTACACAGGCAGTCGGTGAGTGAGCGCATCCTCCTCCCGTGGCACCCTCTGCACAGGCAGCCGGTGAGTGAATTCATCCTCCCCTCCGTGGGACCCCCTACACAGGCTGCTGGTGAGTGAACGCATCCTCCCCGCCGTGGCACCCTCTATACAGGCAGCCGGTGAGTGAGCGCATGCTCCCCCGTGGCGCCCTCCATACAGGATGCCGGAAAGTGAGCAAATCCTCCCCCGTGGCACCCTCCACACAGGCAGCCGGTAAGTGAGAGCATCCACCCCGTGGCACCCTCTACAGAGGCTGCCGGTAAGTGAGTGCATACTCCCCTCCGTGGCACCCTCTACACAGGCAGCCAGTGAGTGAGCACATCCTCCTCATTGGCACCTTGTTCACAGTCAGCCGGTAAGTGAGCGAATCCTCCTCCTTGGCACCCTCTACACAGGCAGCCGATGAGTGAGCGCATCCACCCCCGTGACACCTTCTACACAGGCAGCCGGTGAGTGAGCGCATCCACCCCTGTGGGACCCTCTACACAGGCAGCCGGTGAGTGAGCGCATCCACCACCGTGGCACCCTTTACACAGGCAGCCGGTGAGTGAGTGCATCCTTCCTCCATGGCCCCCTCTACACAGGCAGCCGGTGAGTGAGCGCATCCTCCCCTCCATGGCACCCTCTACACAGGCAGACGGTAAGTGAGTGCATCCACCCCGTGGCACCCTCTACACAGGCAGCCGGTAAGTAAGCGCATCCACCCCGTGGCACCCTCTACACAGGCAGGCGGTGAGTGAGCGCATCCTCCACCGTGGCACCCTTTACACAGGCAGCCGGTGAGTGAGCGCATCCTCCCTCCGTGGCACCCTCCACACAGGCAGCTGGTGAGTGAGCGCATCCTCCCCCCATGGCACCTTCTACACAGGCTGCCAGTGAGTGAGCGCATCCACTCTGTGGCACCCTCTACACAGGCTGCCAGTGAGTGAGCGCATCCACTCTGTGGCACCCTCTACACAGGCAGCCGGTGAGTGAGCGCATCCACCCCGTGGCACCCTCTACACAGGCAGCCGGTAAGTGAGCGCATCCACCCCGTGGCACCCTCTGCACAGGCAGTCGGTGAGTGAGTGCATCCTCCACCTGTGGCACCCTCTACACAGGCAGCCGGCGAGTGAGCGCATCTTACCCTCCGTGGCACCGTGTACACAGGCAGCCGGTGAGTGAGCGCATCCTCCCCAGTGGCACACTGTTCACAGGCAGCCAGTGATTGAGCGCATCCCCACCCCTGTGGCACCCTCTACACAGGCAGCCGGTGAGTGAGCACATCCTCCTCTGTGGCACCCGGTGCACAGGCAGCCAGTGAGGGAGCGCATCCTCCCCTCCATGGCACCCTCTAAACAGGGAGCCGGTAAGTGAGAGCATCCTCCCTTCCGTGGCACCCTCTACACAGGCAGCCAGTAAGTGAGCGCATCCACCCCGTAGCACCCTCTACACAGGCTCCCGGTGAGGAGTGCATACTCCCCCGGTGGTACCCTCTACACAGGCAGCTGCTGAGTGAGCGCATCGCCCCCGTGGCACCCTGTACACAGGCTGCCGGTGAGGAGCGTATCCTCCCCCGTGGCACCCTCTACACAGGCAGTCGGTGAGTGAGCGCATCCTCCTCCCGTGGCACCCTCTGCACAGGCAGCCGGTGAGTGAATTCATCCTCCCCTCCGTGGCACCCTCTACACAGGCTGCTGGTGAGTGAACGCATCCTCCCCGCCGTGGCACCCTCTATACAGGCAGCCGGTGAGTGAGCGCATCCTCCCCCGTGGCGCCCTCCATACAGGATGCCGGAAAGTGAGCAAATCCTCCCCGGTGGCACCCTCCACACAGGCAGCCGGTAAGTGAGAGCATCCACCCCGTGGCACCCTCTACAGAGGCTGCCGGTAAGGGAGTGCATACTCCCCTCCGTGGCACCCTCTACACAGGCAGCCAGTGAGTGAGCACATCCTCCTCATTGGCACCCTGTTCAAAGTCAGTCGGTAAGTGAGCGAATCCTCCTCCTTGGCACCCTCTACACAGGCAGCCGATGAGTGAGCGCATCCACCCCCGTGACACCTTCTACACAGGCAGCCGGTGAGTGAGCGCATCCACCCCTGTGGGACCCTCTACACAGGCAGCCGGTGAGTGAGCGCATCTATCACCGTGGCACCCTTTACACAGGCAGCCGGTGAGTGAGTGCATCCTCCCTCCGTTGCCCCCTCTACACAGGCAGCCGGTGAGTGAGCGCATCCTCCCCTCCATGGGTCCCTCTACACAGGCAGACGGTAAGTGAGCGCATCCACCGCGTGGCACCCTCTACACAGGCAGCCGGTAAGTAAGCGCATCCACCCCGTGGCACCCTCTACACAGGCAGGCGGTGAGTGAGCGCATCCTCCACCGTGGCACCCTTTACACAGGCAGCCGGTGAGTGAGCGCATCCTCCCTCCGTGGCACCCTCCACACAGGCAGCTGGTGAGTGAGCGCATCCTCCCCCCATGGCACCTTCTACACAGGCTGCCAGTGAGTGAGCGCATCCACTCTGTGGCACCCTCTACACAGGCAGCCGGTGAGTGAGCGCATCCACCCCGTGGCACCCTCTACACAGGCAGCCGGTAAGTGAGCGCATCCACCCCGTGGCACCCTCTGCACAGGCAGTCGGTGAGTGAGTGCATCCTCCACCTGTGGCACCCTCTACACAGGCAGCCGGCTAGTGAGCGCATCCTACCCTCCGTGGCACCGTGTACACAGGCAGGCGGTGAGTGAGCGCATCCTCCCCTCCGTGGCACCCTCTACACAGGCAGCTGGTGAGTGAGCGCATTCTCCCCCGTGGCACCCCCTACACAGGCTTCCAGCGAGTGAGCGCATCCTCACCGCCATGGCACCCTCTGTACAGGCACCCGGTGAGTGAGCGCATCCACTCTGTGGCACCCTCTACACAGGCTTCCAGTGAGTGAGCGCATCCTCACCGCCGTGGCACCCTCTGTACAGGCACCCGGTGAGTGAGCGCATCCTCCCCCATGGCACCCTCTACACAGGATGCCCGTGAGTGAGCAAATCCTCCCCCCTGGGCACCCTTTACACAGGCAGCTGGTAAATGAGCACATCCTCCATCTGTGGCACCCTCTACACAGGCAGCCGGCGAGTGAGCGCATCCTCTCCTCCGTGGCACCCTGTACACAGGCAGCCGATGAGTGAGCGCATCCATCCCTGTGACACCTTCTACACAGGCAGCCGGTGAGTAAGCGCATCCATCACTGTGGCACCCTCTACACAGGCAGCCGGTGAGTAATCGCATCCACCCGTGGCACCCTCTACAACGGCAGTTAGTGAGTGAGCGAATTCTCCCCTCTGTGGCACCCTCTACACAGGCAGCCGGTGAGTGAGCGCATCCACCCCGTGGCACCCTCTACACTGGCAGCCAGTTTGAGAGCACATCCTCCCCACGTGGCACCCTCTACACAGGCAGCCGGTGAGTGAGAGCATCCTCCCTCCGTAACACCCTGTACACAGGCAGCCGGTGAGTGAGCGCAACCTCCCCCCGTGGCACCCTCTACACAGGGAGCTGGTGAGTGAGTTCATCCTCCTCCCAGTGGCACCCTCTACATAGGAACCTGGCGAGTGAGCGCATCCACCCCGTGACACCCTCTACACAGGCAGCCGGTGAGTGAGCGCATCCTCCCTCCGTGGCACCCTCTACACAGGCAGCTGGTGAGTGAGCGCATCCTCCCCCCGTGGCACCTTGTACACAGGCTGCCAGTGAGGGAGCGCATCCTCCCCTCCGTGGCACCCTCTACACAGGCAACCGGTGATTGATCGCATCATCCCCTCCGTGGCACCCTTTACACAGGAAGGCGGTGAGTGAGCGCATCCTCCCACTGTGGCACACTCTACACAGGCAGCTGCTGAGTGAGTGCATCCCCCGTGGCACCCTCTACACAGGCTGCCGGTGAGGAGCGCATCCATCCCGTGGCACCCTCTACACAGGCAGCCAGCGAGTGAGCGCATCCTCTCCTCCATGGCACCCTGTACACAGGCAGCCGGTGAGTGAGCGCATCCACCCCATTTCACCCTCTACACTGGCTGCCAGTGAGTGAGCGCATCCACCCCATGGCACCCTCTACACTGGCTGCCAGTGAGTGAGCGCATCCTCCCCTCCGTGGCACCCTCTACACAGGCAGCTGGTGAGTGAGCGCATTCTCCCCCCGTGGCACCCTCTACACAGGCTGCCAGTGAGTGAGCGCATCCTCCCTGCCGTGGCACCCTCGGTACAGGCACCCGGTGAGTGAGCACATCCTCCCCCATGGCACCCTCTACACAGGTAGCTGGTTAGTGAGCACATCCTCCCCGTGGTACACTCTGAACAGGCAGCTGGTGAGTGAGCGCATCCTCCCCCATGGTACACTCTACACAGGCAGACGGTGAGTGAGCGCATCCTCCTCTGTGGTACCCTGTTCACAGACAGCCGGTGAGTGAGTGCATCCTCCCTCCGTGGCACCCTCTACACAGGCAGCTGGGGAGTGAGCGCATCCTCCTCTTGTGGCACCCTCTACACAGGCTGCCAGTGAGTGAGTGCATCCACTCTGTGGCACCCTCTACACAGGCTGTCAAGGAGTGAGCGCATCCTCCCCTCTGTGGCACCCTCTACGCAGGCAGCCGGTGAGTGAGCGCATCCTGCCCTTCCTGGCACCCGCTACAAAGGCAGCCGGTAAGTGAGCGCATCCACCCCGAGGCACCCTCTACACAGGCAGTCGGTGAGTGAGCGCATCCTCCCCGTGGCACCCCTACAAAGGCTGCCAGTGAGTGAGCACATCCACTCTGTGGCACCCCCTGCACAGGCAGCCGGTGAGTGAGCGCGTCCTCCCCTCCATGGCACCCTCTACACAGGCAGCCGGTAAGTGAGCGCATCTACCCCGTGGCACCCTTTACACAGGCAGCTGCTGAGTGAGCGCATTCCCCCATGGCACCCTCTACACAGGCTGCCGGTGAGGAGCGCATCCCCCCGTGGCACCCTCTGCACAGGCAGTCGGTGAGTGAGTGCATCCTCCACCAGTGGCACCCTCTATACAGGCAGCTGGTGAGTGAGTGCATTTCCCCCCGTGGCACCCTCTACGCAGGCTGCCAGTGAGTGAGCGCATTCACTCCGTGGCACCCTCTACACAGGATGCCCGTGAGTGAGCAAATCCTTCCCACGTTGCACCCTCTACACAGGCAGCTAGTAAGTGAGCACATCCACCCCGTGGCACCCTTTACACAGGCAGCTGCTGAGTGAGCGCATTCCCCCGTGGCACCCTCTACACAGGCTGCCGGTGAGGAGCGCATCCCCCCGTGGCACCCTCTGCACAGGCAGTCGGTGAGTGAGTGCATCCTCCACCCGTGGCACCCTCTATACAGGCAGCTGGTGAGTGAGTGCATTTCCCCCCGTGGCACCCTCTATGCAGGCTGCCAGTGAGTGAGCGCATCCACTCCGTGGCACCCTCTACACAGGATTCCCGTGAGTGAGCAAATCCTTCCCACGTTGCACCCTCTACACAGGCAGCCGGCGAGTAAACGCATCCTCCCCTCCGTGGCACCCTCTATACAGGCAGCTGGTGAATGAGTGCATTTCCCCCCGTTGCACCCTCTACGCAGGCTGCCAGTGAGTGAGCGCATCCACTCCGTGGCACTCTCTACACAGGATGCCCGTGAGTGAGTAAATCCTTCCCACGTTGCACCCTCTAAACAGGCAGCTGGTAAGTGAGCACATCCTCCCCTCTGTGGCACCGTCTACACAGGCAGCCGGTAAGTGAGCGCATCCACCCCGTGGCACCCTGTACACAGGCAGACGGTGAGTGACTGCATCCTCCCCTCCGTGGCACCCTCTACACAGGCAGCTGGTGAGTGAGTGCATTCTCCCCCCGTGGCACCCTCTACACAGTCTGCCAGTGAGTGAGCGCATTCACTCCGTGGCACCCTCTACACAGGCTGCTGGTGAGTGAGCGCATCCTCCCCGCCGTGGCACCCTCTGTACAGGCACCCGGTGAGTGAGCGCATCCTCCCCCGTGGCACCCTCTACACGGGATGCCCGTGAGTGAACACATCCTCCCCCCCGTGGCACCCTCTACACAGGCAGCTGGTAAGTGAGCACATCCTCCCCTCTGTGGCACCCTCTACACAGGCAGCCGGTGAGTGAGCGCATCCTCCCCCCTTGGTACACTCTACACAGGCAGCCAGTGAGTGAGCGCATCCATCCCGTGGCACCCTCTACACAGGCTGCTGGCGAGTGAGCGCATCCCACCCTCCATTGCACCCTCTACACAGGCTGCCAGTGAGTGAGCCATTTACCCCATGGCACCCTCTACACAGGCAGCTGGTAAGTGAGCGCATCCTCCCCTCCGTGGCACCCTCTACACAGGCAGCTGGTAAGTGAGTGCATCCACCCCGTGGCACCCTTTACACAGGCAGCTGCTGAGTGAGAGCATGCCCCCGTGGCACCCTCTGCACGGGCAGTCGGTGAGTGAGTGCATCCTCCACCCTTGGCACTCTCTACACAGGCAGCTGGCGAGTGAGCGCATTCTCTCCTCCGTGGCACCCTGTACACAGGCAGCCGGTGAGTGAGCGCATCCACCCCTCTGTGGCACCCTCTATACAGGCAGCTGGTGAGTGAGCGCATTTCCCCCCGTGGCACCCTCTACACAGTCTGCCGGTGAGGAGCGCATTCCCCCGTTGCACCCTCTGCATAGGCAGTCGGTGAGTGAGTGCATCCTCCACCCGTGGCACTCTCTACACAGGCAGCCGGCGAGTGAGCGCATTCTCTCCTCCGTGGCACCCTGTACACAGGCAGCCGGTGAGTGAGCGCATTCTCTCCTCCGTGGCACCCTGCACACAGGCAGACGGTGAGTGAGCGCATCCTTGCCTCAGTGGCACCCTCTATGCAGGCAGCTGGTGAGTGAGCGCATTTCCCCCCGTGGCACCCTCTACACAGGATGCCCGTGAGTGAGCAAATCCTTCCCCCGTTGCACCCTCTACACAGGCAGCTGGTAAGTGAGCACATCCTCCCCTCTGTGGCACCCTCTACACAGGCAGCCGGTAAGTGAGCGCATCCACCCTGTGGCACCCTGTACACAGGCAGCCGGTGAGTGAGCGCATCCTCCCCTCCGTGGCACCCTTTACACAGGCAGCTGGTGAGTGAGTTCATTCTCCCCCCGTGGCACCCTCTACACAGTCTGCCAGTGAGTGAGCGCATTCACTCCGTGGCACCCTCTACACAGGCTGCCGGTGAGTGAGCGCATCCTCCCCGCCGTGGCACCCTCTGTACAGGCACCCGGTGAGTGAGGGTATTCTCCCCCCGTGGCACCCTCTACACAGTCTGCCAGTAAGTGAGCGCATTCACTCCGTGGCACCCTCTACACAGGCTGCCGGTGAGTGAGCGCATCCTCCCCGCCGTGGCACCCTCTACACAGGCAGCTGGTGAGTGAGCGCATCCTCCCCCCGTGGTACACTTTACACAGGCAACCAGGGAGTGAGCGCATTCTCCCCCCATGGCACCCTTTACACACAGGCTGCCTGTGAGTGAGCGCATCCTCTCCTCCATGGCACCCTCTACACAGACAGCTGGTGAGTGAGCGCTTCCCTACCCCTGTGGCACCCTCTTCACAGGCTGCCAGTGAGTGAGCGCATCCATCCCGTGGCACCCTCTACACAGGCTGCTGGTGAGGGAGCGCATCCTCCCCTCCGTTGCACCCTCTACACAGGCTGCCAGTGAGTGAGCCATCCACCCCATGGCACCCTCTACACAGGCTGCTGGTGAGTGAGCGCATCCTCCCTTCCGTGGCACCCTGTTCACAGGCAGCCGGTAAATGAGCGAATCCTCCTCCTTGGCACCCTCTACACAGGCAGGCGGTGAGTGAGCACATCATCCCCCGTGGCACACTGTTCACAGGCAGCCAGTGATTGAGCGCATCCCCCCACCGTGGCACCCTCTACACAGGCAGCCGGTGAGTGAGAGTATCCTCCTCCGTGGCACCCTGTGCACAGGCAGCCGGTGAGTGAATCCTCCCATCTGTGGTACCCTCTACACAGGCAGCCAGTGAGTGAGCCCATCCCCCCGTGGCACCCTCTACACAGGCATCCAGTGAGTGAGCGCATCCACCCCGTGGCACCCTCTACACAGGCTGCCGGTGAGTGAGCGCATCCACCCCGTGGCACCCTCTACACACAGGCAGCCGATGAGTGAGCGCATCCTCCCCTCCGTGGTACAGTTTACACAGGCAGCTGGTGAGTGAGCACATCCACCCCATGGCACCCTCTACACAGGCTGACGGTGAGTGAGCGCATCTTCCCCCATGGCACCCTCTCCACAGGCAGCCGGTGAGTGAGCGCATCCTCCCCTCCATGGCACCCTCTACACAGGCAGCCGGTGAGTGAGTGCATCCTCCACCTGTGGCACCCTCTACACACAGGCTGCCGGTGAGTGAGCGCATCCACCCGTGGCACCCTCTACACACAGGCTGCCGGTGAGTGAGCGCATCCACCCCGTGGCACCCTCTACACAGGTTGCCGGTGAGTAAGCGCTTCCTCTCCTCTGTGGCAAAAATTATCCTGCCAAGAAGAGTCTGTATGCCACCTGGATTATTCAGCTGAAAGTAAATTGTTTTAA
Source organism: Lissotriton vulgaris (assembly GCF_964263255.1). Classification (NCBI taxonomy): domain Eukaryota; kingdom Metazoa; phylum Chordata; class Amphibia; order Caudata; family Salamandridae; genus Lissotriton; species Lissotriton vulgaris. The sequence goes on along the minus strand of NC_141698.1, from coordinate 546,689,989 downwards.
TTTACCTACTCCTGTACTCAGTTTGCCGCAAGTGCCCAGCAGTGTTGTTTGTCGATCATTCTTGGCTTCACTTTTGTGGCCCTTCATTTATGATCGCGGACATCGGAAGCACCATCACAACAGAACCCCCGATAGAACGCTTTAGCACCGGGAGTGTAAGAGGCAAATACCCTCAGCAAGCACAGCTGACAGCGCTATTAAATCAAGATTAAATAAACAGAAAGTGATTCAAAAGCTTGTACCTCTCCGGTGGCTCACTGTGCGACAAATATACTTCAGAAATGCCAGATTTTTAAGAACCAGTCCTCTAAATTAAGGATCGCAAAGCTTCACTATATCTTTCAATATACGATGTGATTTGATGGACACTAAAACCACGTGGCAGGAGTAAATAAGAATACCTAACACTGGACTAACGATATTAAATGTGTCACCACAAGAGGCAAAAACGTTGATACGTCATCCTGTCCTTTGTTGTGTTTAATCACTGTTTTTGATTTATGTCTAATATACGAATGACGGTCACCTGACGAAGGCCTCAGGCCGAAACGCGCGTAGTTCCACTCAACCGCATTGCCTTCATCAATTTACCAACAACTGAATATTTTCGTATATCACGGGGTCTAATGTATATATGTGATTGTATTTCTGTTCTCACTTATTAATGTTTTTTGACAACCAGGGAATACACATCAAGTTTCTTCTTAAAATGTAAACAATGAATTAAAAAAGTAAATGAATCTTGTATAAAAGATACAAATAACAAACAAAATATACAAAAAACAAATAATATATAATAAACTAAAGGATTTTTGTATAAATTTTCGTTTCAGCACACATTTATTTGATTGTTCTAAAGGGTCTATTATTTGGTTTAGATTCTATTTTTAGGGAGTATCAATTCCTCTAGAGTTTAGCTACACTGCCTTTCTCTACATAAGAAGAGTCTGTATGCCACCTGGATTATTCAGCTGAAAGTAAATTGTTTTAATTTACCTACTCCTGTACTCAGTTTGCCGCAAGTGCCCAGCAGTGTTGTTTGTCGATCATTCTTGGCTTCACTTTTGTGGCCCTTCATTTATGTTAGGGGATGAAAGGCTTTTTTCCAGGAGTTTGGTATTTGACTTAAAACCAAAGCTTTCATTAAAAAAAGGTTTTAGAATTTGTTCCCAGATTTCTGCATTCCGTGTAACAACACGCTGGTTGTTGATACAGCACTCCCTGTAGCTGAAGTCCCTTCCTCTGCACTCGGACCGCAGGACCTCTCCGGACCCGCTACGCGGGTCCTGCATCGCCCCCTGACACCGGCAACAAGACACAGACCATCTGGGGCAGCTACTGGACAACCGGCAGGGCTGCGAGCTACAGCAGGGACTCCGAGGACCAGGAGTCCCTGCGCGCCCTTAGGATCAGCTGGGCTGCTCTCCCTGCCGGCCCCGCCCGCCCGCTCTCTGAATTAAAAGGCGGCTGCACCTGGGGACAATTGCAATCCGTGTAACAACACGCTGGTTGTTGATACAGCACTCCCTGAAGCTGAAGTCCCTTCCTCTGCACCTCGGACCGCAGGACCTCGCCGGACCCGCTACGCGGGTCCCGCATCGCCCCCTGACACCGGCAACAAGACACAGACCATCTGGGGCAGCTACTGGACAACTGGCAGGGCTGCGAGCAACAGCAGGGACTCCGAGGACCAGGAGTCCCTGCGCGCCCTTAGGATCAGCTGGGCTGCTCTCCCTGCCGGCCCCGCCCACCCGCTAGCCGTCCTGTCCTATCAGTCAGGTAGTTATTTAAAGGTGGCGTAGATCCCGCTGCGCGGGAGCGCGCCGGGAGAAGCCCGGGACAAGGGCGGGACCGTCTGTGGCCGTCCGGGGCCAAAGGAGGCCGGGCTGGGCAAAGTTCCTTTCATCGCGATTGCTGTGTCACGGTATTGACTATACCGCCCCTTTTCCTTGACTTTGTTATAGATTTTTTAACGCCACTTGTTTCATTCTAGCCACAGTAGTGTTTTCTGTATGTAAAAAAGGTTCCTGTCAGTCCAGCTTCTTGTCTGGTTAGTGGGACGATATTTCTTCTCTTGAGGTAAACTCTGTAAACACTGTGCCAGGAATGGTAGGGTCTCCCATCCTGGGCCCTCTGGACAAATTCTTTGCCAAAATCAAGAATGAAGTCGATAGGGAGCTCACACTCGCAGAGAAGCGAGCAGGGCGACGTCTCTCTATTGAGATGTTAAAACAAAGACCCCTCCCGCCCCCGGTTGTAGATATAGGCTCCTCAATAGACTTAACCAAGTCCAAAGAACTTGATAATGACTCACTCTCCATAGAGGATATCCCCCTCATCTTTCAGACCAAATACCCTGACCAGAAGGATACTATAATCATTCCTGACTCCATCCCCTCCCAGATAACCGATAAGCAGATAATAGACTTAAGCACTCCTCTTGATGACCTAGCCCCTCTCCATGACATAAACATTCCTTCTCCAATATTTACACCAGTGGGACCCCATCAACATCCTCTTAGTACTCCCGATGGAAAGCCTAAAATATCATCTACTAAGGAAACCAACAAGCGCTATAATAGTTCCTTTCGCTCTCCGCCGAGGAAGAAAAGAAGGAAGGGTGCTTCAAAAAGGGGAATTAGACCCTTCACTGATTCCATAAATACTGCGCACACGACTCCCCAAAAGGAAGGGAAAGCGGACCCAACAGCGCATTTGATTTCCAAATCGATATCTGTCCCTAGCTATGCAGGGTTATTGGACAATATCAGTTGTCTTATAAAGGCTTTGATCCTTCCCCTCACCGAGAGAGTTATAAGGTTAGGGGAAAAAGTTGACCAAATCCTTCAAGGACAGAAGGGTATACCTAGTCATAAACCCGATGAATGCAGCAACATAACCCAGTCTATCAAACAATCCAAGCCACCAACTGTTACCCCAAAAATAACCATAAAATCCACAGAAGGGACTCCCAAACCAGTGTTGGATAGCAAACCCAATAATAAACTTGCTTCATCCAATAACACCACCAGTAAAAACACGCCCGATCCTAACATAGGGACTCAAAATAGAGGCTCCAACAATATAAATCCCCCAGGTAATACATCTTCTGATCCTAAATTAAGAATAAGATCAAGAGATATTGTTGACCTACCGCCAGAATGCCTAAACTATGTCATCGTACTTACAGGCGTTCCGCCTACGCCAGAGGGCAAGCCCGAACATCATACTAATCTCAAAAATAAGGTTATCTACTGGCTGCGGAAAAACAGGCCACTCCCTATACATCTTAACGGTGACATCGTTTCGGTTAGGCAATGTAAGTGGGTGGGCCCCAGACCTAAGGACATAGAAGGTGATGTGATCATAGTTAACTTCAAAGATCACAGACTGGTCACATACATCAGCGACTGGTTTCCTGGGAAGGGTGAGGGGGGGATTGCTACACATAACTTAAGTTACTTTTATCCGGAAGTCTTGATGAAGCCCCCACCCCTAACTAAATTTCCAACGAGGAAGAGAACCCATCACTTTACGAACAAAGGGAATCATGAAGGCCCTTATGGACCGACTATAGCATCGCTTCCAGCTCATAGACACCATAGGGGAAATGACTCTCCCTTCTTTCAACCTATGCCCATACCTCTCCAACCTAAGAGCCATAGACCATATGCTCCCTATAGATCAGATCCATTGATGATCCCAAGGGCTCATGATTTTTACAATGATACTAGCGATCCTTGTTTTTCATCTTGGCAGCCTAACCATCCTATGCCAAACTACAAAAACCCTATTTCCTATAGTCATTGGGACAATTATCAATCTTATAATCCCAAGGACTCTTGGAACATACCACTAACAAATGTATTCCATCCTCTCTCCGGACTGGATGAGAATGAATGACTCATCGAGACCGATAATAGAGAGGAGTTGCTTGAGGGGCACTGGTTGTGTGAAGGTATCTCCGCCCAAAACGTTTCATTGAGTTTAATAAAGGATCAACAAGTTAACACGATGGTGGGGGAAATTTCATCAAGACATGCTTTGGATCTTAGTTCTGTTTCATATCATTTCCAACCAATCTCCCAGGATTGTTCTCCTGCCATTCCCAGGATTTCATCTGCCACCCTAAATATATCTCCTCCGATTCTGCGGAATTCCCTGGTGAATACTGGTAGCCCACAGGCGGCCATCAGTAGGGTACCCCACTCCAATTCTCTGTTATCATGGAATATGGCGGGCCTAGGAAGTAAAGTTGCCAATAAAGCCTGGTTAGATGTTATACACAAACATGGCATCCTGTGTTTCCAAGAAACATGGCTTCTTGAAGAAGTTCATTTGTTAGGGTATCAGACTTTTCATTCCCCGGCTAAGCCGTCAGCCCAGGGACACAACAAGGGTGGTCTATGTGTTTATGTTTCAACAACTGCTGATGTCAAGGTTCTTAAATTTTTCTCCAGACAGTATTTCCAAATATTATCTTTAAAATGGGGCACAATGAAAAGATCTTATTGGTGAATTTTTATAACAACATGCCCAATAGTGATATGGAGCCCACTATGTCAAATATGTTGTGTCACATGGCCCGATTTGTAGATGATTCCAAGGGGGCAAAGATCATTTGGGTGGGTGACTTTAATTGCACCATTTGCTCGCTCATTGACACAGACTTGTGTGGTTTGTCAGATTATGGGGCGGAGGGCCCAATTCATTTTTCTCACACAAAGATGGGGTCCCTTTTAAATGGTATTGTCTTTAATTTTGATTTTTCGTTTGTTAATCAGATGTGTTCACCTCCTGCCCCTTTTGAGCCAACCTTTTTTGGTAGAGGATGCAACTCGATAATCGATTTTGCCTTAACCCAGGCTAATTCAGGGTTTATAACCTCCTTGGAAGTCGGAAAAGACACATTTAGTGACCACTATCCTTTGATAATTGGTGTAAACATAAAAGGAGGCTCTGACAGCAAGGGAATCTCCCGCACTTACCTATATAAGATCAACCTATCCAAAACCAATGGTTATGTCGTAAAATGGGAGAAAATTGTGCCCAGTATGTTTTTACAGAATCTGATTACCCGTTGTGCTGTAGATGTCAATGTTTGTTTGGAGGAATATGGGGCCCCTAGTAACGTTATGTCAGCCTTTGCTAATATTCAACATCACATTAAAAATATGCTGGTCCGTGTTTCTAAAAGTAATCAAAAAAGCTCTGAAGGGTGGTTCAACGGGAAATGCACGAAAGCGCTGAAAGATCTAAAAGGAGCCCTGTCCCTGAAACCAAGAAACCCCCTTGTAATACGCGAGGCCAGGAAACTATATAAATTAGCTATCAAAGAAAGAAGACTGGCCTTAAAAAAGAGATCATGGGAATCACTGATGGAGGCCTCTAGACAAAAAAATAGTTCTTATTTTTGGAGGGTGGTAAAAACCCTTTATCACCCGAGGGAAAGTGGTAACACAATGGACCTTGCCATAACTGGTGAAAGATGGCTAACCCATTTTAGCCAACTGTATAATCAAGGGAGGGTAGATGACACTACACCACTTCTAGGGGCGAGCTTAATCGCAGATAAAAATGCACCCAATAGAGAAGGTGAAAACACCTCATCGCACCCATTCCCAATAGATTTAACCTTTACCATAGAAGAAGTCTGTGATGCCATCAGGGAAAGGGCATCAGGTAAAGCAGCAGGACCAGACTGTACGCCGGTAGACGTTTACAAAGCCGAACCGGATTTCTGGGCTCCCCTGCTCACCAATGTTTTAAACAAGGGAAACCGAAGTGGGTTCATTGAAAGCTGGTCGGATGCCATAGTGGTCCCCATATTTAAAAAGGGTAGTAGAGACGACCCTACCTGCTACCGTCCGATATCCTTATTGGACGGTTTAATGAAAGTAGCAGGCAGAATTATCCTAAAAAGATTACAATTATGGGAGGAAGATCATAACGTGGTGTCTCATTTGCAGTACGGGTTTAGAAAAGGGATAGGGACAACTGAACAGTGCTTAAATCTGTCCCTCCTTATATCTAAGTACACCCAGGCCAAAAGTGGAGCACTTTTTATAACCTTTATTGATTTAAGCTCCGCGTTTGATTGTGTGGACCATTCATTACTATGGACCATGTTGGGTGAACTGGGTATTGACGCCCGTATAATTATTTTTATTAAAGAGCTTTACCATAATTCAGGGGCAAGAGTGAGGTATGGCAAACAGGGGGAATGCACTGAGAAATTTCCTATCTCAAGAGGTGTGAGACAAGGTTGCATTCTGGCCCCACAGCTTTTTACCTATTATATAAATTCAGTCGGACACTACCTCTCTCTTTTACCAAATGATTACCCCACTGTGAAAGGCTTACCAGTACCAATTTTACTGTACGCCGACGATGCGGCCATAATGTCACAGACCCAAGTTGGCTTACAGAGGGCGGTAACTAACTTTGCAAGTTATATGAAGGACAGAGGCCTGAGAGTCAATATCTCAAAAACATTTACCATGCCATGCACCAGGAAGCATAATAGAGTCCCTTGTAATATTTTCCTGGATAAACAAAAAATAGCTCCGACTGACAATTTTTGCTATCTAGGAGTCCTGTTTGACAGACGGTGCCGCTGGAAGCCTGCGATTGCAGCTAGAAAGTTGCCGTTTATTCGCACCATAGGCGCTTTGCGCGCTTTTTCTGACAGACTTGGCGGCAAGCCAACTAAGAAGCTGATCCAGATCTATCGGGCAAAATGTGCTTCTACAGCCACCTATGGTGCGGGCCTATGGGGCATTGAGAAGGACCACACACTGCAGTGCTGCGAAAATCAATTTATCTGCTATCTGTTGGGAGTGCCTAAAAGTACCTCTACATTTATGGCGCATATTGAGGCAGGAGTCAAATTCCTTAGTGACACCATTAAGATGTCCCCAATCCTGTTGTGGCACAAGGTGTGGGTAACGCACGAAGCTAGTTTCAACAGGGACCTCATAGAAGACTGTGTGGCCTTAGAGGGGGTTGCTAATTTTAAATGGTTAACATATGTAAGAACAACATTTACCGATCTGGGACACCCAGAGTATTATTAAAACCCTAGAACCATGGAGGGTATCCCAAGATCAGCGCTTAAAAAAATGTTAACCATTCACCTAGAAACTGTGAGATGGAATCTTGAAAAGCTGAAACACACAGTATTAAGTTTCCAGGAAATCACCCCCAAAGAAGGCTTGCAAACCTACCTGACTGTGGTCCCTAGCCCATACCATCGAATGCTTCTGTCTCGCCTGCGTTTGGGGACTTTTTATCGCATGGTTACCCTACCTGACATGAATAACTGGTCATCTAGTAAGTTGGTTTGTCCATGCGATAATATTGCAATGCAATCTAACTTACACTTAATGTTTTTTTGCAAACTATATTCCAACCCTAGGCAAGAATTTTTGAAACCTTTATTAAACCGATGGGGGTTAAGAAACTGCAGAGCAGCCTTTCAAAAACTGCTACAGCTAGAAGATGACCATGTGATTTTCGCTGTTTCATGTTTTCTAAAATCAGTTATAAGGTACCGCAAATCTATGTGGCCAAACATTTCCCTCCCTGGTACCATGATGTCTGTTGCTGTTTGATGATATTGGCTCTTAAACTTATAATAACTGGTGTTTTATTCTGTTTTTTAAAAATGAATATTTCTTAAATGTCTAAGTAAGCAATTATTTGTATCAATTATGTATATGAATTTTTAATTGTTGTATTTGTTGTGCTTTTATGATTTTACTTGAAAAAATCGAATAAAGCTACTGCTTACTTACTCCCAGATTTCTGAGTCATTTTTCAATATCAAAATGAGAATTTCGGCTCTTTCTTGAGCACCAGAGTTTCTCATGGTCTTATCCGGTGTGAACTTGTGAATTCTTCCTGAGCAGATACAAATATTGTCTGTGCCTTGGGGGTCATATGGAGTCGAATCGGGCTTTGTGGGGTATGAGCATTGAAGGTAATCGGCCCTGACAGTTTCCAAAGTTATCAGTTTGGCTGGTTAACCTCGTGCCAGTATAGCTTGTGATCACATTCCGGAATTTCCGGGGGCATCTATCTTGAGCAGCCTCCTGCACAGAGTGGTAGGATTTAAATACTTCTGCCTCTCTCATATCTTGACATTTGTCCATCTTTGATTGGTTTGTTCGATGCAAATAATTGAAACAGGCCAGCGTAATTAGGTTAATTCCCAGTTTCCTTTGGTCCAGTGTGGGATAATCAGTTGGTAACAGGGATTCATTTAGCTTGTGAGAAGTACATTTATTTTTCATTGTGGCTATTTCCTGGATCAACTTTTCAAATGTTAAATCGCACTTCCCTTTTGATAACACTGAGAAAATGTTAGTCCAGGGTCACTTAGATATCTTGTTAAATGTATTACCAATCTAGGCGTCCACTATGATCTCCCATTCTTTTGATTCAGTAACACATGAATGTACTTCAGATTCCATTTCTGCCTACCATTACCGTATTAAGAAGAAAAGAGCATTCTAGTATGGTGTGATCGCTTAGATCTTTTAGGGTAGTAGTGAATCTTATGGCTTCATAATACAGATTGTAGGAGGAAATCATGTAGTCAGTGGTTGAATTTACTTGTTGACCTGAGTTTGTTCCATATCTGGTCAGTTTACCTCGGATGTCCCCATCAATTCTTCTATTCAAAATGAAATCTTGCCAATCTTTGCAATTTAGCTAATAGGATTTTTGCATCTTCTGTCTGTTTTCTTATTTGGAATCAAGAGAGTAGGGTGTTCCAAGACCCCTCCTGCCGTTTGCGGGCCAAGATGGAGGTGGTATGGTTAGAAAGTTTTTGGTAAAAATGTCCAACAATTTATGCTTTTGCTCTTGCACCAGATCTATATTATTAATTTGATTTAACACCACTGTGAGATGATATTCATGTTGTGTTTCAGTAGGGATGTACCCATTGAATAGAACTAATATAAGGTCACTATACGATTCGTACTTTTAGAGAAGAATTGCAATAGGATCCTGAGTAGAAAGTGACCAGGAGTATTCAATATTTAATAATCTCAATAGTATTCCATAGTTGTTAAGCTAGCTAAACCTCTCCTAAGAGGAACCTTACTTACAACCAGGTCTCTTGTTAGCATGCTGTGTCCTACTGGTACTCAATTAGGAATGTTTCTTTAACAGAAAGATTGGAAAACCCTGCCTCATTCAAGTCAGTCGTTTTCATAGTGTAATTAGGTATCATGCTGGCTGACTCTGGCTTCGTCTAGAGTGTGTTGTCCATTCGAAGTGGCAGGGAGCCCGGACCAGGGGTCAATTACAAGTTGAGGGTTACACTCATACGAGTTTAATGGATGGGATTGGTCACTTACAGCTCTACCTTCACTGGTTATGCTTGCGATTTGTTGTCTGAACCCTTGAGATGTTAAATCCCCCAACCTTCATTTTGTCTCTTACATCAGTGCCTTAAATTAGGTTACTGAGGTATTTCTGGATTTGAGCTGGCATTGGATGAAGTCTGGCGCATGACTTGTCCTGTGAAGATAAAGCTTTTGGACTCTGAATTTTCGTCTATTGTGAATCTTATTTTGCATGACCTCTTTTATTTTAATTCACCTTATTTTTGTATTGCGCTTGCCTTTCAGCCAAGGAGGAGAATCTCTTTCGCAGTTGATTCATTACACCGGACTCTTAGGGTTTTCAAACAAACTTTCCTGCTCCTAGTAACCTTAAAGTGTCCTTCAGAGCTGTGGGGTGTATTAGTACTCTCTGTGTGTACTACTTCGAACAGCTTCTTGAGAGAGTAAACTGTGTTGGGACATCGCAATCTTTTCTGTTTGCGCTTGGCTTTAGAGGACGAAGCATTAAGATTACGTTTGGTGTTGGTTCTGCCGAAGCCGGCAGAGAGGGAACAAATATTATTGAATTTCAAGATGTTGGTAGGGACCCTGAATGACACATACTATTGTGCAAAGCAGAGGGGCAGGTTTGGTGACCAGTGCAGGGAATGTTTGTGTAACACAGGAGATTTTTTTCCCCTGTCGGTACTGTCAACAAAACTTAAGATTGCATAATGGGTTGCGTAAGGGAAAGTGCTACCAGGGACTTAAGAATCTCGGTGAGTAAAGCTGGCCTATGGTCTGCTTCTGCCAGACATTTTTCCTTTCAGACGTATGCGCCTTGGCTGAATGGGATGAGGAAGCCTTCATTAGGTTTCGCCTAGCGGAAGCTGCGCTCTGCGCAGCTTTTCCGCGCAGGCGAAATCCTGTTGAGAACGGTAGTGTGGCTTTTGTTCGGCCCTCGTCCTTGATTGGCTGGCTCCGTAAACGGAGCCTTGCCATTGGACGAGGGGCCTGTCCGTCAATGCCGGACCAGACACGGGGGCGTTCCCGACATTCTTTGGCTTTTGCCGACGTCACGGGACGCCGGGAACGCCCCCGTGTCTGGTCCGGCATTGCCGGCACCCGCCTTCCGTCGTCAGCGTCTTCCTTCGTGCTCCGTCTCTCCTCCCCCTTTCCCGCCCCCTCCCGCTTGTTTCCTCATGGCCGCCTTCCTGCATCTTCCACGCATTCTTTATGACTATGTCATCTATTTGTCATATGTAATAGTATAGTAAAGCGCACTAACATAGTTGGGTAATGCCTGCGCTATATAAAACTGTATAAATTAAATAAACACCTCTCCCACACCTTGGGTGGGCGCAGAGTAGTACCCCTCAGGGCCGTCAGATCTCCCGGATTCCCCCTATGCAGCCCGCCTCTCTCTGGCACCACTGCAAGGCATACCCCCGCTCCCTCCTTGTGCCACACTGGCCCTCATCCCATCACATAAGCCCTTCGGTCGCTCGCCGCAGTACCGCTCGCGGCCGCCAGAGGACGCCCTGCCCTGACTCTATCCCCGCGATCCCGGGCTCCAGACCCACATGTCTCCGCTTCCTGCTCGGCAGAGCCGCCGCTCACATGCTGCTGAGCGGAGCCCCGGCGCCCCGCTCCTCCGTGCCCGCCTCCCCGCAGAGCCCCGCGGCCCAGCCGGGGCCCCCGCAGGCCCACAGCACGGGACAGCAATGCACTGCCGGCATGGCCCGCTGGCTCAAGGAGCACCTGGGCTTCAAGAGCAGCGCCAAACCCGTGCCCCCGGCGCCGCCCCGTCCGGACTACCGACAGCCGCTCCCGGGGGGCCCCCGCGAGCCCGCCGTCGTCACCCCCGCCCCGCAGCCGGACATCGTCAGCGCCTACAAGCTGCAGAAGGAGCGGGACTTTGAGGACCCTTACAGCAGCGCTCCGGGGGGGCGCGCCGACCCGTCCGCCCCCGGGGGGGCCCCGGACGGCAGGTTCCTGTCCCCCAACCGCCGGCTCATTAAAGTGGAGGCGGAGAAGGCGGCACCCCCGGTGTCCCCTGGGGCCCCATCACCTGGCCCCGCAGCAGCCAACAAGACGACCCCGACGTCGCCCCCTCCGGAGCCGGCCAAGCAGGACAAGGTGAGCCGGGGCAGGTAGAGATCCGAGGGCGGGAGGGGGCAGTGAGTGGTGAGAGATCTACACCGTGTGAGTGACACTTCATAACAACTACACACATACTTCGGAGCGCCAGGTAACCCCTACGGAGGGGGCAGTAATACTACCTGTGGGGCAGGGATGGCGAGGAGGCCACCCCTACAGCGGTCTTCGGGGCAAGCCAGCCATATAGTTTGAAGAGGGGTAACGACTCGGATCCGCACTGAGGGTGGGAACAACAGCCCGATCGAGGGGGACCGGCTTAGGAGCCCCAGACCAAGGGAGCGGCACATTGATGCCAGCTGGAACATGTTGAAGGGATAAACTTCGTGCCCTGGGGCATTACTCCCAGCCATAAGCTAAGGACTGAAATGTTTTCGACTGGTCCTACAGTAGGAGCAGTGCCCCCTGCCTTGTGCCGCCGGTGAGGTACCACCATACTGACGCAGAGCTGGGCTGCCAGCCCCTGGATGGGCATTAGTAATGCCTGGATGGTGGCCGAATGCCATCAGCTTCCGTGTGTGCCTTTAGTGTAGGTGATCGCTGCATAGTGAGTAGTGGCATTGTACCCGACTTTGTGTACTGTGACCCCAGTCCCACAAACCCTTCTTGCCGTACTGCCCATGACTCGAGACTGGCTTCCCTTCCTGGAAGGTGGCACGTTCTAAAGGTCAGGGATGCAGTTTAAATTCCCCACTCACAGCTTCATCCGGACATACAGCATTTACCGGCAGCGGCGTGTGAGCACCCCCCTTCCGCGCACGCACACTTCGCTGTTCCTCCAAGAATGTGTCTGTGTACACTGCTTTACCTGCTCGTGTATGTGTGTAGTCCCTGGGTCAAACCGTCAAGAGATGCCTGTCCGTAGCGCAGTGCAAATGGGCACCCATTATGCGGCGACAACTCACGTTTCTAAGTGGCTGTGGTACATGCCTACAATACTAGTGCCTTGATGTGATTTGTTATGTAGCCGAAGCATGAGGCACTACAACCTCGGTAAGTTACGTGAGTCTGATTTCATATGAGACGTAGACCGTATCAGTCCCTCCATACAGTGAGTGCCTAGACATGACTGGGTGTGTAAACCATGCAGGAGACACTACAATATCTGTATGTTATATGTGTAGGATGCACCTTCAAATATTTATCTCTATAGTTGGAGGTTGGGGGGCGGGGGGTTGTATCACCCAACCAGTATTTTGGTTTTTGCTGTGCTTTCTGTTCTTGCATCCAGCTATATAAACCAACAGCTGACATGTGGGCCCCTGTTGCCTGCTTGTGCCTCCGTGTGCCCCTGTTGCCTGCTTGTGCCTCCGTGTGCCCCTGTTGCCTGCTTGTGCCTCCGTGTGCCCCTGTCGCCTGCTTGTGCCTCAGTTTTCGTGCCCCTGTTGCCTGCTTGTGCGCCCCTGTTGCCTGCTTGTGCCTCCGTGTGCCCTTGTTGCCTGCTTGTGCCCCTGTTGCCTGCTTGTGCCCCTGTTGCCTGCTTGTGCCTCAGTGTGCCCCTGTTGCCTGCTTGTGCCTCAGTGTGCCCCTGTTGCCTGCTTGTGCGTCCGTGTGCCCCTGTTGCCTGCTTGTGCCTCAGTGTGCCCCTGTTGCCTGCTTGTGCCATGTGGGTGTGTGTGGAGGGCTCTGTGTGGCTGTGTGTGTGGGGAGCTTTGTGTGGCTGTGTGTGTGGGGAGCTTTGTGTGGCTGTGTGTGTGGGGAGCTTTGTGCGGCTGTGTGTGTGGGGAGCTTTGTGCGGCTGTGTGTGTGGGGAGCTTTGTGTGGCTGTGTGTGTCCTTTGAAGCTAATATTCTGAGCTGTAGGCGAGTTCTGCCCCTTTTCTGCTAGCAGTCTTTTGAGGTAGCTTTCTAGCCTCTGGAAGTTAGTTTTCTCCCTGAGGTTGATTCATTGTCACTATGTGGGTTTCAGCGCCTTCATTGCAGGCCATCTTTAGAGATGACCTCCAGCTGTATGGGTGGAATATCCTCCTCCTACTCTGGCTGCAGTCTCTGGAGGTGAACTAAGCTACGGGTACCACGGCACCACCTTCTTCTAACAGTCTCTAATCATGACTCCTGCGGGCTAGGTGGTTGTGATTCTTCTGCAGCTGGTCTCGAGATTACCTTCTGATTTGTTTGTTTCAATTCCTATGCTGCACGCAGAGTCTGTAGGTGACCTCTAAGCTCTCTGTAGTTCATCTCTATATGCCATCTCCCTGGGTGGCCTGCTAAGCTCGTAGTTCATGTTGTCATTTACCCGCACTTTCTGAAGATGCCCCTTTGCAGTCAGTGTGTTCAGGCTTTCCTGTATCTGCAGCTCAAAGTTTTAAGTGGCATGAAAAAAAAGTTGGAGGTTGGGGGGCGGGGGGTTGTATCACCCAACCAGTATTTTGGTTTTTGCTGTGCTTTCTGTTCTTGCATCCAGCTATATAAACCAACAGCTGACATGTGGGCCCCTGTTGCCTGCTTGTGCCTCCGTGTGCCCCTGTTGCCTGCTTGTGCCTCCGTGTGCCCCTGTCGCCTGCTTGTGCCTCAGTTTTCGTGCCCCTGTTGCCTGCTTGTGCGCCCCTGTTGCCTGCTTGTGCCTCCGTGTGCCCCTGTTGCCTGCTTGTGCCTCCGTGTGCCCTTGTTGCCTGCTTGTGCCCCTGTTGCCTGCTTGTGCCTCCGTGTGCCCCTGTTGCCTGCTTGTGCCTCCGTGTGCCCCTGTTGCCTGCTTGTGCCTCAGTGTGCCCCTGTTGCCTGCTTGTGCGTCCGTGTGCCCCTGTTGCCTGCTTGTGCCTCAGTGTGCCCCTGTTGCCTGCTTGTGCCATGTGGGTGTGTGTGGAGGGCTCTGTGTGGCTGTGTGTGTGTGGGGAGCTTTGTGTGGCTGTGTGTGTGGGGAGCTTTGTGTGGCTGTGTGTGTGGGGAGCTTTGTGCGGCTGTGTGTGTGGGGAGCTTTGTGCGGCTGTGTGTGTGGGGAGCTTTGTGTGGCTGTGTGTGTGGGGGGGGCTCTGTGTGTGTCATTTGCGAGAGATAAAGCTAGTGGCATTGTAAATGACAATGCCATTTATTTATGTTAAAAAATACATAAATAAAAATAATGTCAAGAGCAATGCCAATAGCTCTAACTTTAACAAAGGCGAAACCATTGCATTGTAAATGCTTGTTTTTATTGGGCGGTAACAATGGGAAATACCCCACCAGTGTCTTTTCCAAGGAGCCTTGCTACAATGCTCGGTAGTTCTGGGAGCCTAAACCCCCATGTGAAGTCCTTCATCTGTGTTTCTGCACTCTACACCTGGAGATACGAGAGTTGTTATAGTGAGTAATGTCGGATCTGAGATACTCCTGTGAGGCGCATCTTCTGCTACGCTAGAGACGCTGACCTCGAAGCTGGGGAACCGGGTACGAATCTCGGCAACGGCGCTCAACAACCTGTGAATCTGGCCTGGGCAAATCACTAATCTTCCCGTGCCTCACAAAAAATGAATGTGTCCGTCTGTAACGCAACTGGTGCTATGTAAAGTCTTCTGATACCGTCAGGTCGAATTCGCGCAGTATAAAACTAAAAAAAAAGAAAAAAGTTAAATCGTGGAGGCATTCAGCTGAGCTTTGGTTGTCCTTAGAAAGAGCCCTGGAAGAAGGAATGATGGAGGGTACAGCACCATTGATTAGTTAGACCCTTCCTTTCCACATTTTGAGTCTGTCATCGTGGGATCTTTTGATGCTTTAGAAAAAACATCTCTTAATGAATTGCATAGTAACGCGAAGTAAGGAAAGTACAGGAACAGGAAGATGTTTGATTTTTTTTTTGTTTATACATTGGTCCCTACAATACTTTTGTTCCAGTCCTCTGCTCCGTTTGCGGTAACATTAGACTGGATTTGGCCGACGACTTTGTCATTCTTTTGAACGTCCTAGAGTGGGGTTTTCGTACTGTCATTTCAATGAATACAAGTGAGCAAAAGTCATCAAATGTAGACGTGCTGGGTTTATCCTACTGCAAAAAGAACAATTGATGGACAGAATGCAGAACCATGTCATACATTCACCCCAGTACAGAGATCTGGGCCTAAATCCATCATTTTTTTTTTTGCTCACCATGCCATTCCAGTTTGGACCCAGCCATTTGCAAATCAGTCTTGACCCTGCATCCAATGGGAACAGTCTAGCCCGAACTGCCAGGCCTGTTCTTCCCTGGACTCGAAACAAGCATCCTAGGAACGGTTTCGGAGTTTCAGCCCTCATCAGCCAGGATAGCCTGACTCCAGTGGCATGGAGAGCTCGGGACCCATGTCTGGGCATACCCGTCCCACTCGGGTGACAAATGCAAAAAGAACAATTGATAGATTGATAGAGTCAGCTAGCTTCTTTTTTCAACTCCCGTCTTTGGGGTAGACACCAGAGCCCGGACAGACCTGTCATCAGACACCGGCCAGGTACGAGGCTCAAGGCCGGGCATAGGGTCTGTAAGACTCAGGCAATCAATCAATACAAACATGTGGAAACAGGACTTAATCAGTGAGGCGGTCATACGGTTCTTGTGTAGGACTCTAGGCTTTTTAAAAAACAACTTAAAACTTTCCTTTTTAACCAGCTGGTTTAAACTTCTTGCTCCGTCAGGTCACGATAACTTTGCTCGCCAGGATACTCACGAGTAATTGTCCGCGATATAAAATGACTATAACATAACATATAACAAGTAGGTTATAAACCCTCCACCGCTACTGTTAGCAATCCGTGCCCTCAAGCTGCACAGAGGCCTTCTGATCGGTCGCAGAGAAGTCTACCACTCTGTATACCCCCCACCCCACATTCCCCGCGCAAAAGCATGCTGAAAAACATAACTAATTTCACGCGCACTCTCCTTACTTCACTACTCTAGTGCCCAGTTGCTCATAGAAAAACATTCAAACTCTTGAAGTCGATTTTGAAAATACCCAACAACTTGGACTAAATTATCCACCAAAGTTGTCATCACACTAGATACGCAACCAAAACCTGAACTCGTGCGAAGCCAGTCTGATTTCACAAACAAGGCGACAAGGCAAGATTAAAGTAGGCAAATGTGTACTGGTCTTGGGCACCCACACTCTGGAACTTATCGGGCCTGTATGGCTTATGCTACCAGGGCTCTAAGGTCCGTAAGGCCCTTGTGACTCCTGAACAATGGTTCTCCATAGGCTCACGGCATGGTGCAGTGCTACCTGATTCTGTGCAGTGTAGCGTGAATGGCGTAGTATGTCGTGCATCCTAAAATAAATGAAAGAGCTTACATTGAGTGTGCAGTGTGTCCTGGCTCTATTGTTTTACATTGAGCATGTAGTGTGTCCCGGCTCTCTGGTCTTACATTGAGCATGTAGTGTGTCCCGGCTGTATGGTTTTACATTGAGCAAGTAGTGTGTCCCGGCTCTATGGTTTTACATTGAGCATGCAGTGCGTCCTGGCTTTCTGGTCTTATATTGAGCATGTATTGTGTCCTGGCTCCCTGGTCTTACATTGAGCGTGCAGTGTGTCCTGGCTCTCTGGTCTTATATTGAGCATGCAGTGTGTCCTGGCTCTCTGGTCTCACATTGAGCGTGCAGTGTGTCCTGACTCTCTGGTCTTACGTTGAGCGTGCAGTGTGTCCTGGCTCTCTGGTCTTGCGTTGAGCGTGCAGTGTGCCCTGGCTCTCTGGTATTGCATTGAGCGTGCAGTGTGTCCTGGCTCTCTGGTCTTGCATTGAGCGTGCAGTGTGTCCTGGGTATCTGGTCTTGCATTGAGCGTGCAGTGTGTCCTGGCTCTCTGGCCTTACGTTGAGAGGGCAGTGTGTCCTGGCTCTCTGGTCTTACATTGAGGGTGCAGTTTGTCCTGGCTCTCTGGTCTTACATTGAGCGTGCAGTGTGTCCTGGCTCTCTGGTCTTACATTGAGAGGGCAGTGTGTCCTGGCTATCTGGTATTGCATTGAGCGTGCAGTGTGTCCTGGCTATCTGGTCTTACATTGAGCATGTAGTGTGTCCTGGCTCTCTGGTCTTATGTTGAGCGTGCAGTGTGTCCTGGCTCTCTGGTCTTACATTGAGCGTGCAGTGTGTCCTGGCTCTCCGGTCTTACGTTAAGAAGGTAGTGTGCCCTGGCTCTCTGGTCTTACATTGAGCGTGCAGTGTGCCCTGGCTCTATGGTCTTATATTGAGCGTGCAGTGTTTCGTGGATATGTGCTCTTATATCAAGGGCAATGTGTCCTGGCTCTATGGTCTTACATCACGTTGGCTGTGTGCCCTGGCTCTCTGGTCCTACATTGAGAGTGCAGTGTGTCCTGGCTTTCTGGTCTTACATTGAGCATGTAGTGTGTCCTGGCTCTCTGGTCTTACGTTGAGCGTGCAGTGTGCCCTGGCTCTCTGGTATTGCATTGAGCGTGCAGTGTGTCCTGGCTCTATGGTCTTACATCACGTTGGCTGTGTGCCCTGGCTCTCTGGTCCTACATTGAGAGTGCAGTGTGTCCTGGCTTTCTGGTCTTACATTGAGCATGTAGTGTGTCCTGGCTCTCTGGTCTTGCGTTGAGCGTGCAGTGTGCCCTGGCTTTCTGGTATTGCATTGAGCGTGCAGTGTGTCCTGGCTCTCTGGTCTTGCATTGAGCGTGCAGTGTGTCCTGGGTCTCTGGTCTTGCATTGAGCGTGCAGTGTGTCCTGGCTCTCTGGCCTTACGTTGAGAGGGCAGTGTGTCCTGGCTCTCTGGTCTTACATTGAGGGTGCAGTTTGTCCTGGCTCTCTGGTCTTACATTGAGCGTGCAGTGTGTCCTGGCTCTCTGGTCTTACATTGAGAGGGCAGTGTGTCCTGGCTATCTGGTATTGCATTGAGCGTGCAGTGTGTCCTGGCTATCTGGTCTTACATTGAGCATGTAGTGTGTCCTGGCTCTCTGGTCTTATGTTGAGCGTGCAGTGTGTCCTGGCTCTCTGGTCTTACATTGAGCGTGCAGTGTGTCCTGGCTCTCCGGTCTTACGTTAAGAAGGTAGTGTGCCCTGGCTCTCTGGTCTTACATTGAGCGTGCAGTGTGTCCTGGCTCTATGGTCTTATATTGAGCGTGCAGTGTTTCGTGGATATGTGCTCTTATATCAGGGGCAATGTGTCCTGGCTCTATGGTCTTACATCACGTTGGCTGTGTGCCCTGGCTCTCTGGTCCTACATTGAGAGTGCAGTGTGTCCTGGCTTTCTGGTCTTACATTGAGCATGTAGTGTGTCCTGGCTCTCTGGTCTTACGTTGAGCGTGCAGTGTGCCCTGGCTCTCTGGTCTTACATTGAGTGTGCAGTGTGTCCTGGCTCTCTGGTCTTGCGTGGAGTGTGTACTGGCTCGCTGGTCGTACATTGAGAGGGCAGTGTTTCCTGTATCATGGTTATGTGCTCTTATATTATGGGGCAATGTGTCGTGGCTCTATGGTCTTACATCACGTGGGCAGTGCGCCCTGGCTGTCTGGTCTTACTTTGCGAGGAAAGTGTGTCCTGTATCTTGGCTCCCTAGTTGGGATTACATTGAGGGTGCCGATTGGCCTTTATCATGGCTCTGTGCTCTTACATTGCGGTGGCGGTGTGTCCTAGCTCTGTGGCTTTACATTGACGTGGCAGTGTGTCCTAGCTCTGTGGCTTTACATTGACGTGGCAGTGTGTCCTAGCTCTGTGGCTTTACATTGACGTGGCAGTGTGTCCTAGCTCTGTGGCTTTACATTGACGTGGCAGTGTGTCCTAGCTCTGTGGCTTTACATTGAGGTGGCAGTGTGTCCTAGCTCTGTGGTCTTACATTGAGAGGGCAGTGTGTCCTGGCTCTCTGGTCTTGGGTTGAGCGTGCAGTGTGCCCTGGCTCTCTGGTATTGCATTGAGCGTGCAGTGTGTCCTGGCTATCTGGTCTTACATTGAGCATGTAGTGTGTCCTGGCTCTCTGGTCTTATGTTGAGCGTGCAGTGTGTCCTGGCTCTCTGGTCTTACATTGAGCGTGCAGTGTGTCCTGGCTCTCCGGTCTTACGTTAAGAAGGTAGTGTGCCCTGGCTCTCTGGTCTTGCATTGAGCGTGCAGTGTGTCCTGGCTCTATGGTCTTATATTGAGCGTGCAGTGTTTCGTGGATATGTGCTCTTATATCAGGGGCAATGTGTCCTGGCTCTATGGTCTTACATCACGTTGGCTGTGTGCCCTGGCTCTCTGGTCTTACATTGAGAGTGCAGTGTGTCCTGGCTTTCTGGTCTTACATTGAGCATGTAGTGTGTCCTGGCTCTCCGGTCTTACGTTGAGAAGGCAGTGTGCCCTGGCTCTCTGGTCTTACATTGAGTGTGCAGTGTGTCCTGGCTCTCTGGTCTTACGTTGAGCGTGCAGTGCGTCCTGGCTCTCTGATCTTATATTGAGCGTGTAGTGTGTCCTGGCTCTCTGGTCTTATATTGAGCGTGCAGTGTGTCCTGGCTCTCTGGTATTGCATTGAGCGTGCAGTGTGTCCTGGCTCTCTGGGTCTTGCATTGAGCGTGCAGTGTGTCCTAGCTCTCTGGTCTTTTGTTGAGAGGGCACTGTGTCCTGGCTCTCTGGTCTTACATTGAGCGTGCAGTGTGTCCTGGCTCTCTGGTCTTGCGTTGAGCGTGCAGTGTGTCCTGGCTCTCTGGTCTTGCGTTGAGCGTGCACTGTGCCCTGGCTCTCTGCTATTGCATTGAGCGTGCAGTGTGTCCTGGCTCTCTGGTCTTGCATTGAGCGTGCAGTGTGTCCTGGCTCTCTGGTCTTGCGTTGAGCGTGCAGTGTGCCCTGGCTCTCTGGTCTTACATTGAGTGTGCAGTGTGTCCTGGCTCTCTGGTCTTGCGTGGAGTGTGTACTGGCTCTCTGGTCGTACATTGAGAGGGCAGTGTTTCCTGTATCATGGTTATGTGCTCTTATATTATGGGGCAATGTGTCGTGGCTCTATGGTCTTACATCACGTGGGCAGTGCGCCCTGGCTGTCTGGTCTTACTTTGCGAGGAAAGTGTGTCCTGTATCTTGGCTCCCTAGTTGGGATTACATTGAGGGTGCCGATTGGCCTTTATCATGGCTCTGTGCTCTTACATTGCGGTGGCGGTGTGTCCTAGCTCTGTGGCTTTACATTGACGTGGCAGTGTGTCCTAGCTCTGTGGCTTTACATTGACGTGGCAGTGTGTCCTAGCTCTGTGGCTTTACATTGACGTGGCAGTGTGTCCTAGCTCTGTGGTCTTACATTGACCGGACACTGTGTTCTGGCTCTCTGGTCCTCCCCCCTCTTGCAGCAGCGCCTGACCACGTCCCGTATTTGGTACATGCCCCCTCCTTCTGATGGCACACGCCCCCTCCATGTGATGGCACACGCCCCCTCCTTGTGATGGCACACGCCCCCTCCTTGTGATGGCACACGCTCTTTCCTTTTTGGTGGTATTTTTTCCATTCTCTTAGTGAATACATGCTCATTACGGTTTAACAGTGTTTGCCCCATCCACTGAGGTGGCACATGCCCCTCCCCTCGGGTTGTACCTGCCCATTTCATAGGTTGTACCTACCCCTTGCTTCTGGTAGCATCGGGTCCTCCCCTCAGGTGGTACTTGCCCCATTCCTTTTGGTTAGGGTGACCAGATTTTGAAAACCCAAAACCAGGACATTTTGCAAAAATAGACAAAGGACTACAATTTAACATTAACCAAGTGGGCAAAATCACAACCTAGAAAAGACAGACGAGGCACTAAGGGATTAAATTAAATGCAACTTTTACACCCAGTATCATGCATGTTAATTCAGTTGCTATCTGATAAGTGCTGCTAACTCACCCTGCCTTAGAACACACAAAACAACCCTCCTATTGTGTTCATTCGACCCTCTCTAAAAAATTGCTGAAATCTGCTGGGATAGTTGGTAATAAAAAACGTGACTGTCCTGGCAAATCTGGGAAGCCTGGTCATCCTACTTCTGGTAGTGCCTGCCTCCTTCCTTCTGGAGCTGCCTGTCCCCTCCCTTCTGGAGATGTCTGTCCCCTCCCTTCTGGTGGTACCTGTCCCCTCCCTTTCGGTGGTATATGTCCCCTCCCTTATGGAGGTGCGTGGCCCCTCCCTTCAGGAGGTACTTGCCCTCTCACTTCCGGTGGTACCTGTCCCCTCCCTTCTCGTTGTACCTGTCCCCTCCCTTATGGAGGTGCGTGGCTCCTCCCTTCTGGAGGTTCCTGTCCCCTTCCTTCTGGTGGTACCTGTCCCCTCCCTTCTGGTGGTTCCTGTCTCCTCCTTTCTGGTGGTACCTGTCCCCTCCATTCTGGTGGTACCTGTCCCCTCCTATCCGGTAGTACATATCCCCTCCTTTCTGATGGTGCCTGTTCCCTCCCTTCTGGAGGTACCAGTCCCCTCCCTTCTGGAGGTGCCTGACCCCTCTCTTCTGGAGGTCTCTCTCCCTTCCCTTCTGGTGGTACCTGTCCCCTCCCTTCCGGTGGTACATGCCCCCTCCCTTCCGGTGGTACATGCCCCCTCCCTTCCGTTGGTACATGTCCCCTCCCTTCCGATGGTACTTGTCCCCTCCCTTCTGGTGGTACTTGTCCCCTCCCTTCTGGTGGTACTTGTTCCCTCCCTTCTGGTGGTGCCTATCCCCTCCCTTCTGGTGGTGCCTATCCCCTCCCTTCTGGAGGTGCCTGGCCCCTCCCTTCTGGAGGTACCTGTCCTCTCACTTCTGGTGGTACATGTCTCCTCCCTTCTGGTGGTCCTTTTCCCTCCCTTACGGTGGTACCTTTCCCCTCCCATCCGGTGGTACATGTCTCTTCCCTTTTGGGTGGTACCTGTCCCTCTTCTTCTGGGGGTGCCTGTCCCCTCCCTTCCGGTGGTACTTGTCCCTTCGCTTCTGGTGGTACCTGTCCCCTCCCTTCCTGTGGTACATGCCCCCTCCCTTCCGGTGGTACATGCCCCCTCCCTTCCGTTGGTACATGTCCCCTCCCTTCTGGTGGTACTTGTCCCCTCCCTTCTGGTGGTACTTGTCCCCTCCCTTCTGGTGGTGCCTATCCCCTCCCTTCTGGAGGTGCCTGGCCCCTCCCTTCTGGAGGTACCTGTCCTCTCACTTCTGGTGGTACATGTCTCCTCCCTTCTGGTGGTCCTTTTCCCTCCCTTACGCCTCCCATCCGGTTTGTACATGTCTCTTCCCTTTTGGGTGGTACCTGTCCCTCTCCTTCTGGTGGTACCTGTCCCCTCCCTTCTGGTGGTACCTGTCCCCTCCTGTCCAGTGGTTCTTTTTCCTCTCTTTTATTGATATGTGTTACCCACCGTCTTTTAGAACTTGTCCCATTCCTTGAGGTGGCACCTGCACCTCCACTCATGGTCATTCTTGTCCTATTCTCCTCTTCTTTTGTTTATCACATGTACCCCTCATGTCCTATGCCCTGAGGCTGGGGCTGACAGTCTCCCCATCAATGTATTCCCAGTTCTTGGATGCTTCAGTGTCCGACTACTGCAGTGGCGGCTTGCTTGTACCAAGGGTGGTGCACTGCACACAAATGTAATACAATTAATTTACTTACCTCTGCAGTGCAACGTCCTCCTCTCTCTTGTGTCTTCCAGAAAGCTACTGAGGCAGGAAACTGCACTACCCAATCCTGGTGCTGCTTTCAGAGCATGAAAGCAGCACCAGGATTGGATAGAGCAGGCTCTCATACCGCTCCTAAGAGTACTGCTCTTTCTGTAACCCAGCTGTCTAAGACAGCTAGTTTAGAGAACTTTTAAATGTGTTTCTCTTGCTGGCCATCCCAAGACGGCCGGCCAAACAGACGTGCACATTTTAAAAGCGCACAGTTCACTGCTACTGCCATTCGGCAGCCCTGGCCCCTGTCCCGACACTTCGTTCGGGACGGGTTTTCAGCTCTGAGACTTGTTGGGCGACGCTCCTCCGCTCAAATGCAAGAGCCGCCTTGAGATGCCAAGAGGTCGTGGAGCAGTGTAGACCAGAACAGAGGACAACGAAGGCCACCCTGTGGTGGAGCTGCCCTCAGATGACCAACAGCACAGCGGTAACATATGAACGCAGCAATGGCAGGGTCCCATATTGTCATTCCAAAATGAGGGATTGTGGGCTTTTTTATGAGGTCCAGTATATACGCCCGAGTTATAGACAACCAAAGGAAATACGAAGTTCCTCAGTGGAATACCCCCAAACATATTTTTTTATAATTTGGCTTCCTTTCTAGAAATAATGAGGCAGGTGGTGCTCCAAGAGGAGGGGAATCTTTTGTTCCGGACATTTTTCTTTTAATCAGACTGGGATCCCAGTAGAATAAACTCCTTTCCCAGAATTCCCTCATCTGTTTTAACTTTTTCACATACATCTACACATACTAGGGCCCTTACCCCTTGACGGCCGGAACAAAAGATCTCCGATAAAGAGCCCCTTTACGGGAGCCCGTCGGGTATTGCAGCCCCGACCCGACGAGGAGCAAGCCCATATGATGAAGCAAGACACCTAGCTTGTTGGGTGTGTGAGGGCCCTAGTTCTAAAAGGAGGAATTCCCCTCCTCTTGGAGCACCACCTGCCTCTTTATCTCCACATAGGAAGCCAAATTATAAACAAGCATTGGAAATGCAATAGGTCTCGCAGTAGGAAAGTTTGAGCTATAGGTGTTAATTATTTTTTTGTTTTTTATTTATGTGTTGTTTTTTCTAAATAGCTAAATTAATAGCTTTCTTCTTTACAAAGCCAATAGTTATAATTTTTCTAAATGTGACACCTCTAGCATTTGTAAAGCAACATGTTTTGTATTAACGGGACTTATATGTGACTTATATGTATTGATATAAAAAAAATCAATGGCTTTAAAAAACAATAATTAATACGTAAATAAAATGGATTTTATTTTATATTGCCAATAGCTTAAAGTGTATTAAATATATTTAGTGAAGATGCTGTGGTTGCGCTGAGTGAGGGTGAGGGGTTGAGGGTGAGGGTGGGTGAGGGTGAGTGAGGGGTTGAGGGTGAGTGAGGGTGAGTGAGGGTGAGTGAGGATGAGGGGTTGAGGGTGAGGGGGTGAGGGGTTGAGGGTGGGTGAGGGTGAGGGGTTGAGGGTGAGTGAGGGTGAGGGGTTGAGGGTGAGTGAGGGTGAGGGGTTGAGGGTGAGTGAGGGTGAGGGGTTGAGGGTGAGTGAGGGTTAGTGAGGGTGAGGTGTTGAGGGTGAGTGAGGGTGAGGGTGAGGCGTTGAGGGTGAGTGAGGGTGAGTGAGGGTGAGTGAGAGTGAGGGTGAGTGAGGGTGAGTGAGGGGTTGAGGGTGAGTGAGGGTGAGGGGTTGAGGGTGGGTGAGGATGAGTGAGGGTGAGGGTGAGTGGTTGAGGGTGAGTGAGGGTGAGGGGTTGAGGGTGAGTGAGGGTGAGGGTGGGTGAGGGTGAGTGAGGGTGATGGGTTGAGGGTGAGGGGTTGAGGGTGAGTGAGGGGTTGAGGGTGAGTGAGGGTGAGGGGGTGAGTGAGGGTGAGGGGTTGAGGGTGGGTGAGGGTGAGTGAGGGTGAGGGGTTGAGGGTGAGGGGTTGAGGGTGGGTGAGGGTGAGTGAGGATGAGTGAGGATGAGTGAGGGTGAGGGTGAGTGAGGGTGAGGGTGAGTGAGGGTGAGTGGTTGAGGTTGAGGGGTTGAGGGTGAGTGAGGGTGAGGGGTTGAGGGTGAGTGAGGGTGAGGGGTTGAGGTTGAGGGTGAGGGGTTGAGGGTGAGGGTGGGTGAGGGGTTGAGGGTGAGTGAGGGTGAGGGTGAGTGAGGGTGAGGGGTTGAGGTTGTCGTATTACAAGCTGTGCTGTCATCTATGTGTGTACTCTGGAAAGGGAATTGCTGCACACTGTGTTTTTTTTTATTGTCTCAATCAGCGTTTGCTTTGAGCAACGGATCAACTGGGTGGTTGTCAGTGCCCATAATGTTTCTTGGGCGTGTTTTTACATGCCGCCTACATGCGGTGTGCGACAACTTAAGGGACACACGCAATGCTTTTGACTACTTGGTCTTCTTATCGGGTGGCCAGAGGGGGCCTTCAGAGGTGAGACAAATATTTTTATTTATTTCTTAATTATTGCAGATGACTTGACTGGGGGCGGTTTAGCCGCTGCGGCTTGATGTCTGAGTCACGAGCCACTCTGAGCGCGCACAGACTGACCTGCTCCATGGGGTCACATGAAGGTGCTGCAGGGACTTCTTTGTCGTCTCAGTTGCAAGGCAGCACTGCGAGCCACCAATGGACTTGTTTCAGCATGCTCCCACCTTCAGCCACCCAACGCTGTTGTGACTGCGTGCCCACATTTTGGTGTTGGAGGTAGCACAGAAGCACAAGAGCTGCGGAGTGACCCGTATTGTCTTTAGCCTGTGTCCGATCAAGTTCGGCCAACCGCAAGCTGTGGGAGTAAAGAAGTACGGAAGTTTAAAGCCGACCGGGCATGTCGCAGGATCCTGGTGTACTTCTGCTCCGCACTTCGTTCTGGAGAAAAGGAACGATTTGGTAATGTACCAGTGTCTAGTGGCCACCTTTTTCAAACGTCTGACAGTGGATTTGCAATTAGACAGCTCAGAAACACACATTTGAGGCGATTTCATTCAAGCTCCCTGCTACGTAATGTTGACATTTTTCCAGTACATTCCTCTAGGGGTCACTACACGTGGGAGAAGAATTAAAAGACCAAAGAAAAACATTATAGGAAAGATGGGCCATTGTGGTATGACACAGGTGAGAGGTCGCTCACTGGTGAAGCGTTTTGTTGTTTTCAGTCATTCTTTTGTTTTCTAGCAAGTGAAAAAAAAAAACGAAAGAGAAAGCAGGGTAACCTGACCCAGGAGGGGGGAGGAGGGAGGAGAAATGCGTCTCGGCCGGAGCAGGGGGCGGAGCAGGGAGAGCGGGCTTTGGAATGTAATTCACACGGCCGGCCGGTCGTGAAACTGAAAGCATGGCCGGCCGGCCGTGAAAGCCTTTGATGCGGCAGGGGAAATGCGAGACGGCGGGAAGGGGAGGGGGCGGAGCGGGTAAACCAAGACGGACGTGCACGCGCTTTTAAGCTCAATGCGCATGCGCATTGAGCTTAAAAGTCACGGGCACTGCAAGGAATCGCCACGATTCCTTGCAGTGTGGATAAAGAGTGGATAAGTCCCAATACTCTCGCTTGCTCGATGCGCATGCGCATCGACAGGCGAGACCTAAAAATATTTTTGGGGGTATTCCACTGAGAGTCCCATATTAAGCATAACACACAGCACAGCTTAGCATTTACTTGAAAGCTAGAAGTCAATCAGTGAAAGAGCAATGCACATCTATTTGTATGGAGTATGCCCCTTTGGCCAGTAATATTCAGGATCAGACTGGGACAGAAGATAGTCCTAGGTACCAAAACAGAAGTGGCCCCCATAAGTGAATTAGCAAAAAAAAAAAAGTGGGCCACATTTTCAACTTGTAAAGACACACTGTATAGGGTGTTTGTCAGTTCTGGGAGAGTGCAGGCATTTGTAGTTTCTGCAGCAATGTTTGTGGTAATATCCGGGAAATCAGCAGTAAAAACCTGTCCAGCAGATCATAAAACGCGCCCACAAGCAGCTGAGAAACCGATCCACACACTGGCCTGGCAGACAAGTCCTTCTGGCAGTGCCTGAACCTGGGTATATCATGGTCTGCCCTGTGATCCTGGCCAGCTTCCCTCTCTGCTCTTTCTACCCACGCTGCAACCCAGAACGAGGGGTGACCCGGAGTTCCGGCATGAAAATCACTCAGTAATCCAGTGTCACGTACCGCATTGGCGCGACGAGCCAGGCAGATAATGCCACAAACAATGGGCTGCCCCGAGCGGGGGGGGGGGGGGGGGGGGGGGCGTGGGCGCTGCCACATTCTGCCCTTATCGCCTGTACACACCGGCTCGATTAGAAGGCCCGGATCCTTTTCATGGGGGTTTGTTCCTGTTTCAGTAGAGATTGCTGCCTGCCGTGCTGTAGGTCTCTCAGTCTCAGCCTGTGTCAGGAGGGTTTGGTGGCAAGGCAGGGTGGGGAGGGGCTCTGGGTGTGGCCGCCCATTTGTACCTGACCTTGTCCTTGACAGGCTTTGCGTCGTGGCCGGCTCTCCTGCTTCACACGGTGTCCCGGGCGCTGCTGCAGCTTGGCCGATCCCATCAGAGAAGATGGGGGGTTCTGCAGGGTAGACATACATGCGCTACGACCACAGGGCCTGTGTCATCACACCTGGTCACAGGTCCGGTGTGCACAGACACAGGACCGAAATCCCGAGGCACCAGGTGGCACCAGAGACACAGGCTGACGCCCAGGGGAAAAAAAGGCCAACACACAGGATCGACACTGAGAGACCCAAAGTCCAAACTGAGGACACACCATAAATATAGGAACACTGGCCAGACACCCATAAACACAGGGCCGATACCCAGAGACAATCTAGACTCAGAGACACAGGGCCGATACCCAGAGACAATCTAGACTCAGGGCTGATACTCAGAGACGCAGGGCTGATATCCAGAGACAATCTAGACTCGGAGACACAGGACCGATACCCAGAGACAATCTAGACTCAGGGCTGATACCCAGAGACGCAGGGCTGATATCCAGAGACAATCTATACTCAGAGACACAGGACCGATACCCAGAGACAATCTAGACTCCGGGCTGATACCCAGAGACGCAGGGCTGATATCCAGAGGCAATCTAGACTCGGAGACACAGGACCGATACCCAGAGACAATCTAGACTCCGGGCTGATACCCAGAGACGCAGGGCTGATATCCAGAGGCAATCTAGACTCGGAGACACAGGACCGATACCCAGAGACAATCTAGACTCCGGGCTGATACCCAGAGACGCAGGGCTGATATCCAGAGACAATCTATACTCAGAGACACAGGACCGATACCCAGAGACAATCTAGACTCCGGGCTGATACCCAGAGACGCAGGGCTGATATCCAGAGGCAATCTAGACTCGGAGACACAGGACCGATACCCAGAGACAATCTAGACTCCGGGCTGATACCCAGAGACGCAGGGCTGATATCCAGAGACAATCTATACTCAGAGACACAGGACCGATACCCAGAGACAATCTACACAGGGCTGATACCCAGAGACGCAGGGCTGATATCCAGAGACAATCTATACTCAGAGACACAGGACCGATACCCAGAGACAATCTAGACAGGGCTGATACCCAGAGACGCAGGGCTGATATCCAGAGGCAATCTAGACTCTGAGACACAAGACCGATACCCAGAGACAATCTAGACTCCGGGCTGATATCCAGAGACAATCTATACTCAGAGACACAGGACCGATACCCAGAGACAATCTAGACTCAGGGCTGATACCCAGAGACGCAGGGCTGATATCCAGAGGCAATCTAGACTCGGAGACACAGGAACGATACCCAGAGACAATCTAGACTCCGGGCTGATACCCAGAGACGCAGGGCTGATATCCAGAGACAATCTATACTCAGAGACACAGGACCGATACCCAGAGACAATCTAGACAGGGCTGATACCCAGAGACGCAGGGCTGATATCCAGAGGCAATCTAGACTCTGAGACACAAGACCGATACCCAGAGGCAATCTAGACTCAGGGCTGATACCCAGAGACGCAGGGCTGATGTCCAGAGACAATCTAGACTCTGAGACACAGGACCGATACCCAGAGACAATCTAGACTCAGGGCTGATACCCAGAGACGCAGGGCTGATATCCAGAGACAATCTAGACTCGGAGACACAGGACCGATACCCAGAGACAATCTAGACTCGGAGACACAGGACCGATACCCAGAGACAATCTAGACTCTGAGACACAGGACCGATACCCAGAGACAATCTAGACAGAGCTGATACCCAGAGACGCAGGGCTGATACCCAGAGACAATCTAGACTCGGAGACACAGGACCGATACCCAGAGACAATCTAGACTCAGGGCTGATACCCAGAGACGCAGGGCTGATATCCAGAGACAATCTAGACTCGGAGACACAGGACCGATACCCAGAGACAATCTAGACTCAGGGCTGATACCCAGAGACGCAGGGCTGATATCCACAGACAATTTAGACTCAGAGACACAGGACCGATATCCAGAGACAATCTAGACTCGGAGACACAGGACCGATACCCAGAGACAATCTAGACTCAGGGCTGATACCCAGAGACGCAGGGCTGATATCCAGAGACAATCTAGACTCGGAGACACAGGACGGATACCCAGAGACAATCTAGACTCAGGGCTGATACCCAGAGACGCAGGGCTGATATCCAGAGACAATCTAGACTCGGAGACACAGGACCGATACCCAGAGACAATCTAGACTCAAAGACACAGGACCGATATCCAGAGACAATCTATATTTCGGAGACACAAGACCGATACCCAGAGACGCAGGACTGACACTGAGAGACACAGGGCTGATACCCAGAGACACAAGAAATGTAGCCAGAGGGCTGATACTGAGAGATACAGGACTGATACTGAAACACAAGGCTGATACCCAGAGATACGGGCTGATACTGAGAGGCACAGGTTAATACTGAAAGACACAGGGCTGATACTCAGAGACACAGGGCTGATACCAAGAGGCACTGGACTGATACTCAGAACTGATATCCAGAGAATCAGGGCTGATACCCAGAGACACAGAACTGATACTGACACACTGACCGATACCCAGAGACAATTTATACTCAGAGACACAGGACCTGATACCCAGAGACGCAACTGACACTGAGAAAAACAGGGCTGATACCCAGAGACACAGGAAAGATACCCAGAGGGCTGATACTCAGGGACACAGGGCTGAAACTGAGACACAAGGCTGATACCCAGAGACACTGGCTGCAACAGAGAGACACAAGGCTAATACCGAGAGGCACTGGACTGTAACCAGAGACACAGGGGTGATACTGATACATTGACTGAGTCCCAGAGACAAACTATACTCAGAGACACAGGGCTGATACCCAGAGACACAGGGCTGATACCCAGAGACACAGGGCTGATACCCAGAGACACAGGGCTGATACCCAGAGACACACGGCTGATACAGAGAGACATAGGGCTGATATCGAGAGACACAGGGCTGATACCCAGAGACACAGGGCTGATACCCAGAGAGACACGGCTGATACAGAGAGACATAGGGCTGATATCGAGAGACACAGGGCTGATACCCAGAGACACAGGGCTGGTACCCAGAGACACAGGGATGTTACCCAGAGACACATTGCCGATACCCAGAGACACGAGGCTGGTACCCAGAGACACATTGCCGATACCCAGAGACACAGGGCTGATACCCAGAGACACATTGCCGATACCCAGAGACACATTGCCGATACCCAGAGACACATTGCCGATACCCAGAGACACATTGCCGATACCCAGAGACACATTGCCGATACCCAGAGACACAGGGCTGATACTGTGAGACACAGACACCGGACTGACACTGAGAGACACAAGGCCGACACTCATAGGCAAAAGAGCTGTTCTCTGAAGCATAAGGCCGATATAGGAACACTGGTCAGACGCCCATAAATATAGGACAGATACCCAAAGACAGTCTATACTCCGAGACACAGGACCAAGACGCAGGACTGATACTGAGAGATACAGGACTGATACTGCGACACTGCGCTGATAACCAGAGACACTGGGCTGATACCAAGAGACACGGGCTGATACCCAGAGACACTAGGCTTATATCGAGACTGAGATACAGGGTTGATACCGAGAGGCACGGGGCTGATATCGAGAGGCACTGGACTGATACTCCGATCCGATATCCAGAGAAGAAGGGCTGACACAGAGAGACACAGGACCGATTCCCAGAGACGCAGGACTGATACCGAGAGACACAGGTCTGATACAGAGAGACACAAGACTGTTAACCAGAGACACA
This sequence comes from Lissotriton vulgaris, assembly GCF_964263255.1. Classification (NCBI taxonomy): domain Eukaryota; kingdom Metazoa; phylum Chordata; class Amphibia; order Caudata; family Salamandridae; genus Lissotriton; species Lissotriton vulgaris. Next base: position 546,658,688 of record NC_141698.1, on the reverse strand, counting down.
GGGTTGATACCGACTCACTGACTGATACCCAGAGACAATCTATACCCAGAGACACAGGACTAATACTCAGAGACAATCTATGCTCAGAGACACAGGACCGATACTCTGAGACGCAGGACTAACACTGAGAGACACAGGGCTGATACTCAGAGACACAGGCGGATACCGAGAGACATGGGGATGATACTGAGAGACACAGGGCTGATACCAAGAGACACATGGCTGATACTGATAGACACAGACACCGAACTGACTCTGAGAGACACAAGTCCATCACTCATAGGCAAAAGAGCTATTTTCTGAAACATAAGACTGATATAGGAACACTGGCCAAACGCCCATATATACAGGACCGATACCCAGAGGCACAGGACTTATACTGAGAGACACAGACACCAGACTGACACTGAGAGACACAAGGCCACCATCTCTCCGAGACCGATCTTCTCGCTCTCCTGCTCTCCTACGAACCGCCCTCCACTACCACCGATCATCTCACACACATGCTCATCCCCTCTATCCTCGCAAACCCTCACCGGCCCTCAACTCACAATAACAGAGGAATCATTGTCAATAATCTCTGTAAAGTCCCACTCATCCAAGAACAAACCTCGTCTTAAATGCTCACTCTTGAAATGCAGATCGGCATCGAAACACGCCACTGACATAGCCGACCTCATTACCTCGACTAACCTTGACATCATCATTCGTACTGAAAACATGGCTTACAGATTCTTCCTCTCCCCTCATCGACATTTTGGTTCCCCCTAACTATGACATCATCAGACTAGACAGGTTGGGAGACAAGATTGGAGGTGGTATTGCATGTATACACCAGAGCAACATCACCATAAACAGAGCCATACCCTCGCTACTCCCTTCATGTGAATATATCAGCCTCGACATCAACAGTAATGGTAAACCTGTCTGCTCGCTCCACATCATCTATCACCCACCTGGCGACAACCTCCTATTCACAGAACACCTCATGGACCTGATAACATCACTCACTGGTCGACGAAACACACAAATTTTCCTGGGTGACTTTAACCTCCACTGGAACAACCCTAACGACACAGTGGTCAACAGCTTCAAAAACTTCGTCAACGCCTTAGACCTCAACCAATTGTGCAACAGCCCGACACACGATAAAGGCGCAATCTTGGACTTAATAATCGCTAAGACTGATCCCACCCATCTGGAATCGATCCTCTCCTGTGACTGGTCTGACCATCACATCATCACCTTCTTCATCAATGAAACAATCAAGCTGACCTCTGCCCAAGCTACAAAACCTAAGGTATGGAAACGGGACTGGAAAAAGCTCAACACAAACACCTTACCCGCCTCTAGCAAGAATCTACTTCTACCACCTGCTGGAACTTCCTAAGTAACTGACCTCACCAACCACTACCTAAACTCCATGACCTCGATAATCAACAAATTTGCTCCCCTGCAACAAAAGAGAGTCTCCACGAAAGACTCTAAACCCCGGTTCAACGGTCTCCTTAACGATGACAGACGTTCTCTCAGAACTACTGAACGCAACTGAAGATCAGTACCATCCGCCAAGCTCCTTCTGACTCTAAAAAGAAAGAGAAATGCTTACTTTCGTAAGGTCAAATGCACTAAAGCAGACTTCTTTACCCAACAACTTGACCAGGCAAGAAATCGACCCAATTTTTTTTTTTAATTAATCAAAACGCAATCTAAGGACTAACCTCAACGGCCACTTGAACTAACTCACCCACAACCATCTTGTGATGACTTTTCTAACCACTTTAACCTAAAGACGGAGAACATCAAGAAAGATCTCCTCAAGGAACTAATCTCTCATTCTGACCCCTTCATCAAATCCCTCCCTACCCCTAAACGCTTCTCAACAAATCACATCAAAGTTTACCTTGAGAAACAACGCAACATGGTCATACTTCTACCCCTATTCTGAAGAAGCCATAGGCAAATTTCTCAGTGCCCTGAAGCCTTCCAATCACCTAACTGACCCACTCCCCGCAAATACGGTTAAAGATCTTACTCCTATGCTACTAACCATATGGACCAAGATCATCAACATTTCACTTCAACAAGGCTGCATCCCGGACTCCCTAAAGATAGGGCAAGTGTCTCCCATCCTTAAGAAACCCACAGCTGACCCCACGGACCTCAACAACTACAGCCCAATCTCCAATATTCCCACCCTGGCCAAACTTCTGGAAAAATGTGTTCATCACCAACTGACAAAACATATCGACCACTTCAAGCTCCTAAATAAACACCAATCCGGCTTCCGTGCATATCACAGCACGGAATCAGCCATGACACACATCATTTAAATATGCACTTCAACTACTTGATCATAAAGAAGCATGTCTCCTCGTCTTATTAGACCTCTCCTCGGCATTTAACAGGGTCAAACACGAACACTTGATAGATCTGTTGAAACACAGAATGGGTCTTTCAGGACCAGTGCTCGACTGGTTTACCTCTTTTCTGCATAACTGGACTAAAAAATTAAAGGTCAACAACACACTGTTCAAACCAGTTCCTGTTACGCTAGGAGTCCCACAAGGTTCCTCGTTATCCCCTACACTCTTCAACCTCTTCATGGAACCACTCTCCGATCTGTTACAAACATCCAACGTGCAATTCCACATGTATGCAGACGATACCCAACTCTACCTCAAGATCAACACCTAGGATGACATTAGTTTGCTCAACAATACTCTTAAGACCACCCAAACATGGCTGGCAGTGAATCACCTCAAACTGAATGCTTTAAAAACTGAATTCCTCCTTATTGCTCCACCCGCCAAAGTCCCCACTATGCACAATTTGATAAAACACCTCACAGCACTCGATGTTCAACCAACCATTGTGGATTCGGCGAAATCACTGGGTATAACTTTGGACTGTAACCTCAATATGCAGAAGCATATTAGTAATGCAACGAAGGAAGCAAACTTTCAGATCAATACACTAAGGAAGCTGAAGCCCTTCCTACCTCCCAATGACTTCAAGTTAGCGGTTCAGGCTCTAGTTCTACCTCGGCTGGACTATGGAAGTGTCGCGTTATGCGGTCTCCCCAAAGCCACCACAGCTCCTCTAAGAGCCTCCACCAACGCAGCAGCGAGACTCATCACTGGCTCGAAAAAAAGGGCCCACATTTCCCCGGATCTAAAATCTTTAAACTGGCTGCCATTTGAAGCCAGAATCCACCTGAAAATAGCTTGCATGACGCACAAAGCCCTACATCATAGTGCACCCAGCTATCTCACACAAAAACTCACAATATCTGGAGGATCAAGATCAACAAGAAGTGCGGAAAACCTCTTTCTGAAACCACAAAAATTCAATAAGAAAAAAACGTATAATCGTTCCTTTTCAGGAATGGCACCCAGGATATGGAATGCCCTACCAACAGAAATAAGACTGAACCCCTCCACCTCCTCCTTCAAATTGGAAGTAAAAGGCATCCTTATGGCTAAATTTACGTAAACATAGCCTCACATGACTGTGGAGAACCCCTATTCCACTCTTTTTACCTACCAATCTAATGCTTGACTTTTTATATGTACAGTTTTGTTCGACTTATTGTGAAGTTTTCATCATCAATGTATTACCATCATCCTTCAAAACCGACCGGTCCAGTTTTTGCACCTATCTGATGTGCCCTTTTCTGCTACCATTCTCTATGGCCATGTTTACCCTTAAATGTTTGATCTGTCCTTTTGCTCGTTTATTAAGCTTTTTGATGTTATTCTTACCGTCCTGCTTATTTTTATTTGATATGCCTACACACATTTACTGTAAAGTGCTCTGATACCCGCAAGGGTCTTGTTCGCGCACCATAAATATAGGAACACTGGCCAGACGCCCATATATACAGGACTGATACCCAGAGACAATCTATACTCAGAGACACAGGACCGATACCCAGAGATGCAGGACTGACACTGAGAGACATAGGACAAATAACCAGAGACACAGGGGTGATACTGAGACACAGGACTGATACCCAGAGACAATCTGTGCTCAGAGACACAGGACCAGTACCCAGAGACGCAGGATTGACAGGGCTGATACTAAGAGACACAGAAGTGATACTAAGAGACATAGGGCTGATACAGAGAGACATAGGGTTGATACTGAGAGACATAGGGCTAATGCAGAAAGACACAGGACCAATACCAAGACACAAAGGGCTGATACTCGGAGGTGAAAGACCTATACTTTGAGGCACAGGCCAATAGAGAAACACTGGGCAGATATGTATAAATACACAGGGCCAATACCCAGAGACACTCTATACTCAGAAACACACAACAGATAAACATAGACTGTCAGAATTCAGAGGAACAGGATCGATACCTAGAGGCGCAGGTCAATATCTACAGCTCAGGCTGACATGCAGAGACTCCGGGCTGACACTTGAAGACACAGCGGGAAGCTCAGCCATAGGTGCCCAGTGTTCAAAGAGACTGTGGTAAAGCCCACAAAGAGAGTTGGAGTGCACCGATGCAGCCTGATGCCCACAGATAGACACAAGGACCCGATATTCACTGGCACAGGTCCTCCCTGGACTGGAAACAGTCATCCTAGGACCAGTTTCGGGGTTTCAGCCCTCCTCAGCCAGGATAGCTTCATTCCAGTGGCATGGAGGGCACGGGAACCACGTCTGGGCATAACCGTCCCACTTGGGGTGACAAATGCAAAAAGAACTATTGATGGACAGAATGCAGAACATTGTCAAACATTGACTCCAGTACAGAGATCTGAGCCTAAATCCATCGTTTTTTTTAGGTCTCGCCTAGACGAAAGCAAAGCGAAGCTTTGCTGTCTAGGGAGACAACTAATGTCGCCGCTTTCCGGGGAATGTGGACTGCAGACTGTGACGAGCTTGTCCTCCTGGAGATTGTAGCTCGTGAGCGCGCACGTCGCGTCGCCGTGCCTGATATTCCCATGCACAGAGAGGCTCCCGCACGCATGCGTACATACACACACTGCATACACACACGCACCCCCCCTTAAAGAAAGGCTCACGCACGCATGCGCACATACACACACTGCATACACACACACACACACGCACCCCCCCTTAAACAGACACACGCGCAGACAGACACACGCACGCACAGACACACTACAACAGACACACGCGCACACCCCACCCCCACTCACCCCTCTTCTCCCTCAACACACTCACCTGTTCTGGCGGTGCTCGGCGGCGGTTCTGCCTCTCGGGCGGCGGTAGCGCTTTGCGGGGCTCTCACCACATGAGAGCCCCGCCTTCCCCATGCGCCCGGCCGCTCTTCACCCGGTCCCCCATCTTGGGACCGGGACTCGATCAGGAGCCCTCGGGGCTCCTCGGACAGTGGCTTCTCTCTCTCTCGCGCCGCGATGGGGGCGGGACTTCCGGTTGGGGCCGCGCTGCGATTGGCCGGCTGCCCAACCGCTTCCGGGTCGCCGCAGGCAGCGCGGCGGCCCGGCGGGAACTTGAAGAAACTCCCTGGGCTGCGGTGGTGAATTAAAGGCACACGAGGGTCAGCCTGGAGTGCTGCATATTAAGTAAGAATCAAGTAGAGGCAACTTGTTTATTTTAATACGTTTTGAATGCCGCCTTTGAAATATTTTGATTAGAGTAGACGGTGATGTAAACATGAATTTGCAAGAATGCTGAAACCTATCTTAATGTTGAAAAATAAATCTTTCCTTTCATACTTTTCGAATTCCACAAACATATTTGTATGGTATATGCGTAAAACGCCTTCAAACTGAGAGGCTTTCAGTGAAAAGAATGATTGTTAAAGCCAGTATGTTTGGCTTACACACACAGGCGCTCCGAATACAGGTACACGTGGAGCAAGCATGCAGACATCCACACCTGCAGCCGTACCTGCAGACATCCATACTGCCTCACCTGCAGTCATTCATACCTGCAGACATCCATTTCCGCAAATTGAACAGACCTTTTGGTACCCTTCCACAGATCAGCATTCACACATAACCCCTGCACCTCCTGATGCATGCGAGTGCTTTAGAGGGTGAGGATACGGTTTGCAAGTACATAAGACGTAACCAAAGGCTCCTTTTTACATGGACATAGGTACATAAAATAATGCCTTTCTGGAGTATGCGTGAAAGAGGAGTCTCGCTCAGCCTAGTTACCGTCTGCCAATTGTTTGTGCGACGCCAATGATTTCTGCAATCACTTACTGCATTACAGTCTCTAAAGTTAACCCTACGTACAGCATGATTACTCCTAGTGTAATCAGCAAAATGACTGCTTTGTGTGTGCCGTACTTTACATTTCAGATCTCCTCTGCTTTCCTCGGAGCGTTGTGCCCTGTCCGTTTCTTTGCTGCTACAGTGCGGTTTTCATTTTGTTCTTGGCTTGTAGGCATGGATTTTGCTGCTGCTGTTGGCATACATTTTTGTTTTGTTGGTAGGATTTATTTGTATGTACTAATATGTTAAAAACTCGACAATGAATCACATAAAACCCCCCTTTTTACATATTTTGTTCCTATTGAAAGTCGGGTTTCTGTACATTTAAAAAAAAATCCTCAGGCTCCTGTAAATGCCAGGGGTTCTGTTAAATCCTGCAAATTCCTAGCATTGAAAAGTAAATATGATCCGTGCTAAGTGGATTCCCTGTTAAAGTGCTGTACTTTGATTTGTGGCACTTTTAAAGTTGGCGGATGTTGATGTAATTTTAGCCATATAATACCAAGTATTAATTACGTTTCTCGGTGTCCTTCAGATCGTAACAGTTTGCAGTACGATATTGGAATGATTGTGTGTTTACTTGGCATGTTAGTGGTCTGTTTACTTGGCATGTCGGTGTTTACCGATGTGCATACCTCCTTGTATTGAACTGGATGAGTGTGGCGGATACACACACAACATTCACCGCCAACACATCACTCTGGGACACCGCCAACACATCACTCTGGGACACCTCCAACACATCACTCTGGGACACCTCCAACACATCACTCTGGGACACCACCAACACATCACTCTGGGACACCACCAACACATCACTCTGGGACACCACCAACACATCACTCTGGGACACCACCAACACATCACTCTGGGACACCACCAACACATCGCTCTGGGACACCACCACATCACTCTGGGACACCACTCAGGTGCACCACCACTTCACTTGGGGGCACCACCACTGCACTCGGGGACACCACCACTGCACTCGGGGACACCACCACAGCACTCTGGGACACCACCACATCATTAGCCAGGCACACACCACCAGCTGTCAGTGCACTCGCAACAACTGCATCACTCAGCGCAACCACTGCATCACTCAGCACCACCACAGCATCACTGGTTCAAATATGTTCTCTCAATGTTTCAAGCTTTATTACAAATGTCACAAAAAGATGTTAATATTTCACTTCTGTTCTTGGATTTTCGTCACAATAAAATACACTAAACATAATGTTCACAAAAGTTATTTACAAAAGTTTAAGCTATTGCCATTATAAATTAGAATCACTTTTAAGTATTAATTATTCAAAAGAAATAAAAGCCATTTTTATTTGTAATATCAACACATGTAAGTCACGTAAATACAAAACATGTTGCATTACTATAGGTGTCACATTTGTGAAAGTTATAACTATTGGCATTGTAAATGACAAAGCTATTAATTATGTTATTTTAAAAAAAACCACATAAATTAAAAAATTGTCATTTACCATACCAATAGCTCCAACTTTCCTAAGGCGAGACCTATTGCATTGCAAATGCTTGTGCTCAGCATGCCATTCCAGTTTGGACCCAGCCTTATGCAAAGATTGTGTGCATTATTGTTAGGGAGTTGCTTTGTTATCCGTGTTTAATGGACTCATCTGAGATTAAATCAAGGCAGTGCCTGCTATCTGATGTACATTTTCTTCCACGTGTCATGGACAATTGTTTGTCTCGTTAACCAGTTAGAGTTCGGTGTTGCTGGGCAAGGTTGCCTCTTAAAAATTAACTGTGGACTGTTCATTTCTTTTGTCCACGATAAGGGGGAGCGAAGTTTGCTGCCAAGTTTTGATTAACAGGAGAACCGTAATGCGTATGACACTCTGGGCAGGTTTGTGGAGCACTCGGCATGTTTTATCTCTACTGGAAAATAGGCACCAGAACTGTGGCATGGTCCCTAAAATGTTAAAGGATTAGAAAAGCACCATTCCTTCTGTATAATGTTACTACTATAAACGTCTGATTTGTATTACATGTTGTATATTAATTTAATGCGCAATGCATTTGCAGGAATTGTTTTGTTTTGTGTATCTCAATCTACTGTGCCATGAATTTGTAAGAATTTGTTCCAAACCTCCACGACTCCTTGTTTCTTCGGAAAGTGGAGGCCGTACTTTGTGTCTGCACCGTCTATGGAGCAGTTACCCCTAGGCCCAGGCCGATACCAGATGCACAGACAGACCCAAGCAGAGATCCAGGTTGATCGTCAGAGTAAGAGGCCCAATGTGCAGAGTCAAAGGCCTAGTTCTCAGACAAAATGACATATATCCAATGCCAGGTTCACTGGCATAATGTCTGCCGTTGGCCTGTATACGGTTATTAGCAGGGTTGTTTTCCCCCCAGGCGCACACTCTGGTGAAAATGTAAGCATAGTTGATGTGAAAAAAGACAGAAACACCAATTTATAGAACCTGCATTTCTCTTTATAACCAGTAATATATATATATATATATATATATATATATATATATATATATATATATATATATATATATATATATATATATATATATATATATATATATATATAAAACATATTTTTAATAATTTTGGAGTTCACAATCATTTTAGCAATCACTCATTTTTATTCACTCTGAGCACTTAGAACTTTGGCAATGCTGTATGCAAATAATTATAGGAGCTGTTTTTTTGGCACTTGGGATCAAGCGTCAAATTAATCCAACAATGGGTGTGAGATGAAACACCAATTGTAAGAATTGAATGAGCGGATAATTTTGTCAGTAATATATGTTTACATTGACATTGAGTTTGCACATACGCAACTGCATTTAGGCAGTAATTTTGCACAAGTTCTATGGCGTCTCAAATTTAATTTGTTTGAGATGCACAAGAATTAAATTATGAATTAAAACAATTGCGTAATTTGCACATGCATCACAGCATTTAAGCTGTTATTTTGCAAAAATAACCTTGATGAGGTGTAGGAATGTAGATCTACATTTAGCCCAATGTAATTTTAACAATGAAATGCAAAGAGAAATTCCTACTTGTGAATATGTGTAAATAAGTGTTCAATTTTATAATTTTATAAGTTTGTATGCAGCAATTTTTATGAACAAATATTTATTGCGTACTATGCATTCATGCTGACACAAATCCGACTGAGAAATGAGCTCAGAAAAAACAACAATTGCCGTTTATAACACATTCACTAAGTATTTCTACACTTTTCATAATCACGTGGTATTTGAAATGAGAAAAAATGAGTATAAAAACATTCTTTTGCACTGCATGCCTGTTATGTGATCAAGGATATTCACTACCCGAAACACGTCATGCCTAAATGAAACAAAGAAGAGATAATAAACGTACCTGATATTCTATGCTGCTTGGTGGTCTGTGATTTCTGCTTTGCCGCGAACCGGAGAGACAGAATTTGCCTTGGATATATACACTCTGGAGGGTCTCTCAAAAGGGCATGGCCAATGTAATTAAGGGTGTGGCTTAAAGACACTTAAGCTAAAAATCTGTGCTTAGTGTGCCGCCCGACTTTTATTTTGCTGTTTCTGTCATTGCATCTAGATATATGATACAACAAGTAACATCATACCTACAACAAGTCAGGACTATTGGCTTGGTCAATGGTTGTTAGTTGCATAAGATAAATAAGCAGCAACTATGGCTCATATATAATATTGAAAAAGCTTCCACTTAAAACCCTGGTGACACCATGACAATGTTGCTGCTCCTGAGTTTCAAAAAGAGAAGGAAATCCAGAGAGAAAATGACTCTTTAAAGGATTTCCTATTCCCTACAACGCTCACCTGGCATTACGACATGCGGTAACTTCTCCACTAGTGAGAGAGAGATATATATTCATTCTCTCCCTCTCCCCTTCCCCCTCCCCCACTGTAGGTGTGCATATCATTGAAACCTAACAGGTGTTAAAGCATGAATGCACATTTATCAGTTACATAAGTGCGGACATGTACGAGTTTCAATGTCTTTTTTTCTACAAACCCCAAAATAAATATGGATCAATACAGATAACATTAGCAACAAATAAATATGGAAAAATACATTTGGAAATATAAAAAAAATACCATAAAACTGGGAGTCCTACTTATTGCCCACAGACTCGTCCAGCCAAGGTCTTCGTTGCGAAGTGCTGGCAGGAAGAGACCCACAACCAGGGTACCAAAGAAAGGGAGCCTGTCTCACTTAACTGCCTGTTAGCCTGCGGTGGTAGGTCTGACAGAGAACAATGGGCCAGGAAAGGGCAGTAGAAAACTCCCTCGCCCAAATGTGCCCTCTGTCTCCTCTCCTTATTGGAAAGCCTGACCCACTAAAGCTTCCAGGAAGATCCTGGTGATGCCCCTTGGTTCACATCTGATGCCTGGGATCTCTCCAACCGTGCATCTTCAGTACCACATGGACGTAGCAAATACAAAATGGATTCCAATGTGGCTTCCTATGTCAAACACTTCATTCACTTGTCTTCTGTACACGCAGAGCAGTATACACTCATGTCACCAGTGTCCCACTTGGATCGGAGGCAAAGGACCTAGTTGCAGGAGACTTATACACTAATTTAAAACGGTGGGAGAACCCACTAGGCACCTTTCCATGGTGGGGATGTAAAAAAGCCTATCTTGCCACTATAATCATTATTGTTGCCACTACTCTGTCCTCTACAGCCCGGCGAGGTGACAGTAGTCATGCTCGGCAAGGAGGGTGCATGGGGTGTGCCTTGCACCAGGTCTCTGGGTCTCAATCTGTGTCATAAATGCCTCTAGCACACACATGATCTTCATGTGTGCTGCGTGGAGGGTAAAAAATCTACAGCTCGCTGTGATTAATTCGAGACATGGCGCACACTCTTCTCAACTGAGGTGGCGAAGTGAGCTAAAGAACGATGATGGATTCAACCCAGATCTGTGACTGGGGGTGAGTGCCTGAAAAGTTTCAGATGATAGATTCAACCCAGATCTGTGACTGGGGGTGAGTGCCTGGAAAGTTTCAGATGATAGATTCAACCCAGATCTGTGACTGGGGGTAAGTGTCTGAAAAGTTTTAGCGCTCTGTCCATCATCATGTCCACATTCTTCTGAGCCATGGAGGGGACTACTCTTCATCCCAACAGGGAAGACGAGGAACAAAGGAGAGTTGCAAAAGAGGAAATCAGGGATGATAAAGAACCTGAAGGGCGACTTAAAGAGACAGGAAGTGATGGAAAAGAGGCAGGAGGAGGAATCACAACTAGGTAGCCTAGGTATTTGGCAACCCCAATATTCCAAAATATCTGTGGCGCGCTCCTACGAAAAACTTTGGAACCTGAATTGTTATTATGATTTCCTGTACAAAATAACCACTCCGTGACAAGGAAGGTGATTAATTAAAAAAGCTGTTGTAAAAAATCTGAATTTGAGCATGAACTAGAGAATATAAAGAGAAATTAATGACTCATTGAAAGTGTGGACATATATCTAACATTAAAAAGGTCATGCCCATCCTCCCAGATGGAATTTGGGACCACACTTACTGCCCTTGATATTCAGAAATTTCTGGAATTGAAACCCCCCTTCTTTTTAGTAACCAGTTTTCGGAACAAAGCTGATATTCATATACATGTATTTTTATCCTGCGGAATTATTACAATCAGAATTCTACTTACATACAGTTCTGCATATAAATCCATCTTTTATATTTAAAAGAGTTTCATTGTTGGGTAACATTGTAAGCCCCTACCTCTTAACAGCGCGTTTCTTTCAGTGCTTTAGGTTAAAAAATAGAATTTCAATAAGCATTATTATATCTTACAAAATGGGGAGTTTCATAAACTGTCTTTGTGGTTATACAACTGTATGGTTCTGTATATGCAGGGCACAATATAAACCCCTCAAAGAAAGTATTAAGCGCCTCCTTGGAGATCTCAGAAACTGTTTTCCCAAATCTTTAGAGCAATTAAATGTTGCTGATAACTACCAGGGAAGTTAGTACAAAATTCAATTATTTGGAACATAACAGGTGCAACCCTCTCGTCGATAGAGGGTGATCGAGAAATATAATTACGAAAGTGGGAAGCCAGATGGATTTTGAAGTTAGAGGCAGTCACCTTGATCCTGTGGGATACATAACACATGGCATGGCCCCACAATTCATCCTCATCCTTAACTTGAATAGACATGCCCAGTCTAGGGCATTGCACATTGTCCTGTGGTCAATTGAAAATGTGAAAGTTTAATTCTGTTAACATGTTTGCTTTCCAGTTTCACTACAAATGGTAAAATCCAAATTATCTTTCTTTACTTTGATATTTTAACGAAAGGAATTGGTACTTAATATAAATGAGTCCCTTTAACTTAAACCTAAAGTTATACACTTTTCTGTTAAAACAATCGTTTGGTTTACTCATTTACCATCCACACACCCTTTTACAAATATATATAACACTATATCTAACAAGCCAGTGCAAGGGGGACTCCGCGCACTGGCTAGCAGGCGTTTACACCCCCACCACTATAGCTGGATGTGAGAGTGCGCACTTTAACATCACTGTAAGTCCCCATTTCACCTTCGCGGGACTTTTAATCTATAGGCCCCCAGGTCCTGATGGTTCTTTCCGTGTCAGCCTTCCGGATGTGGTCTCTTCTTTAGTTTTGAAAACTAACAATTTTACGGTTCTTGGTGATCTGAACCTCCACATGGAAGCACCACTTTCCAACCCAGTCCAAAGCTTGCTCTCCGATCTTGAGGCATTTCATCTAGTCCAACGGGTTGAATTCCCGACTCACATCGGTGGTCACCTGTTGGATCCTTTTCTGACAAACATCTCTTCTAATATTGAAGTGCTCCAGCCCAAGCCTATGGCCTGGACTGATCACCATTTGATCGAAACGCATATTGCTATTGACATCCCTTTAGCCAATAACAACTTGCCTAAGACTCTTAAGCGTCCTTGGAGAAACTTGAACTTAGAGCACTTTCACCATCTGTTGCTGCTGCACCATCCTCAACCTCCTGAGGAAGTTTCCCGTGGCTATGACGACTTTTGCAAGTGGCTTGAGCAATCTTTGGATACCCTCATACCAGCCAGGTGGAGCAAGGCTAAATCTGGCTCCCCCAGTCCCTGGTATGATGAATCTCTTAGGGCACTGAAAGCATCTTGTAAAAAAGCAGAACGCGCTTGGCGCAGAAACTATGATACTGATCTTATAGCAACCTATAGATCTTGCACCAGGATGTATCATAAGGCTATATGCTCAGCTAGGGCTGCTTTTTACTCACAAGAAATAAAAAACAGCACTAACCCTACTAAGACCATTTTTAGGGTGTGTAAGGACCTTACCAACAAAAGAACTGCCTCCACGTTCATTGCCTCTATGACGCACTGCGAAGATCTGGCCTCGTATTTTGTCGAAAAAGTGGAGGCCATATACAGGTCGTTTGCTACGCCTTTTGTCTGTGAAATTAATAGTGCTCCTCCGGTCTCTAAATCCCTATTAGCCATTCCAGGTCCTACCCAAGAGGAGTTCCTAAATCTGACGGTTAAAGTCAAATCAGGTTCTCCGGAGGACCCGATGAGACCCATGCAATTCCGTGATTTCGCCGATTGTTGCTATCCGGCGATGCAGTGCTTAATAGATCTTTCCTTTAGAACTGGTAGTGTTCCCACTGCTTGGAAGCAGGCCACTATTATACCAATTCTAAAAAAACCGTCTCTTGACCCTTCCAAATCAGAGCATTACCGTCCTATCTCCCTCCTTCCTTGGATGGCTAAAATAGCTGAAGCTCACGCCAATAGGATCTTATTCCTCCACCTGCAAGAAGCAAACATACTGGACAACTCCCAGAATGGGTTTCGAGCCAGTCATAGTACCGAGACCGCTCTCTTGGCGGTGGTGGAACACATCAGGAATATACTTGACCAAGGTCAGACGGCGGCACTGATCCTATTGGATCTAAGTGCCGCGTTCGACACGGTCTCCCACCACATCCTTTTACACCGCCTCGTGGAGGCAGGAGTTGGAGAACAGGCGCTTGAATGGTTTCGATCATTTCTTACGGGTCGAACCTTTAAAGTTTCTACTCCTCCCTACATCTCTGCCCCACGCCCCATTCTGCAGGGAGTTCCACAGGGTTCGGCCCTCAGCCCCACCCTTTTTAACTTGTATGTTGCACCGCTGGCGCAGGTAGCTGCCAGTTTTGGTCTTACAATAGTGTCATACGCCGATGACACACAATTGGCGGTGTCACTCAATGGCGATTCCAACATGAACGCCCCCACCTTTCAGGCAGCCCTTAAAGCTGTCGCCCGCTGGATGGCGAACAATCGCTTACAACTCAATGCCACCAAGACGGAGGTCATTCTTTTCGGTAGAGACAGTGAGCTCTGGGGAGATCAATGGTGGCCTTCTGAATTGGGCCCTGTTCCTACTCCTGCTACCGAAGTCAGAAACCTGGGCGTATGGCTTGACGATCAATTGTCTTTTATTCCCCACATCAAACGTGTTGCGGGAACCTGTTTCGGCGCCTTACAAAGCCTACGGTCTATTTTTAAATTTTTTGACGCGGATACCAGGCAGATCATAGTCCAAGCTCTGGTGCTGACCAGATTGGACTATGCCAGTTCCCTGTTTCTCGGTGTTAATCAAGCTGAGCTTGCCCGTCTTCAGCGGGTACAAAATTCGGCGGCTAGGATGCTGGTCGGCCTCCCCAAATTTGTTTCAGCCCGCAGCACTATTCGTGACCTTCACTGGCTCCCAGTAGGCCAAAGAATTAAGTTCAAGGCATTGTGCCTTACTTTTAAAATTCTCAATTTGGCCTCCCCTCCCATTCTCACCCAGACCATCCTCCACTATGTCCCCGCAAGAGCTCTTCGGTCTGCAGGGTCTAACTTGGCTATTGTTCCTCGTTTTAAAAAGTCCAGAATGGGTGGACGCTCTTTCTCGGTGATGGCGGCTACACTATGGAACTCTCTGCCTGCTTCACTTCGTTCCATCCACGATTTGTTTCAGTTCAGGAAACCATTAAAAACCCATTTATTCTCCGCGGTATAGCTCTGTGTTTTGGTCATCATTGTTGTGTTGTGTCTTTTATCTCCAAAGCGCCGGGACGCCTCTTGGCTGCGGCATCTGCGCGCTATACAAAATCCAATAACATAACATAACATAACATTACATTCTTACACTATATTTTACTTATAAATGTTTTAAACAAGAATGAAATAAGAAACTAATTGTAGGTTTGCTTTGTTGTGTGTTTTCCATCTTTGCCTTGATGAAGCACTTTTACACAGGAACCTTTTCGTTAAGGATACCTTTATCATGCGCCACTCACGCAAACTCTAAACATACCTCTGGATTTCCCTCTGGCACCCCGGCACTACCCTTGCAACCCGCGGTGCAAGGATCATGGAGGCATCAGCAGGAACTGCAGGTTAATAAGATCCATGTTTACGTTTTTCAGGTTCCACTCTTTGTCCTTCCTTCTCATAGCACCTCAGTAGCAAACAGGAAGCCATTGAAGGGCCTATGGGTGGGATAAGGAGTCAATCCTGTGATGTTAACAGGGGTCAAACGTTGTGTGATGCCCCTTTTGCTTCCCTGGCACTTTGTGAATTGAAAGCCATGAATATTAACACTGGCTCTAAGGAACTGAAACAAGTTTGATTTAATTTTTCAAAAATTAATGTGTTTGGGGCTGCACTATTGAGTGACCTTGTTGATATTGCGTGGACCCACTCTCCATGAGTTATGCACCAGCCATAATTCCATTCAGCATGGCGTTAGTATGAACTCTGCTCCCCTCCAGTGCCCAGGGCCTGGGTGCCAGGAACTGTGTCCCTTTGACAGAGTTGGCTTTCTCGTTAAACAAAGAAGGGGGACCAAGGACCTATAAAGGTCCAGTGTCCATACTCCTAATATAAATCTATTTATCAAAAAGAGTACAAAGTTCCTAGATCAGGGTGCAAAAGTCACCCATAGTTCAAGGTGCAAACAGTCACCAACAAGGGTGCAAAAGTCACCCATGTATCACGGTGCAAAAAGTCACTAACAAGGGTGCAAAAGTCACCCATGAATCGGGGTGCTAACAGTCACCCATATTTAAAAACACAGAGAGATTAAGAAAAAAGGTAGACTAAAGTAATCCTAGGTTTGGAAATGTCCTAATGTGAGAGGGAAAATAATTCTACATCCTCTGCTGCCCTCACACACCCCGGGGGGTGTCATGCTTCATCATCGGGCATTTGCTCCTCGTAGGGCCGGCGCTGCAATTCCCTACGGGTCCCCCGAAAGGTCACTTTATCGGAGATCTTTTTTGAGGATTGCCGGATGTTGCGTGCGGGTGCGTGGGGATTGGGTAAAAGGAGGGTAAATCAATTTATATGCACGTGATAGTGTAAAAAATGACTGACCCCAAAAGGGCCCATTAGGCCTAGGTGTCAAAAGTCAAGGCCAACATGTTTCGCGCCTCTGTTGCCCGTAGGTCATTGGCGCTTCTTCAGGACCACAATAATAAACAGAGTAGTGCACGTGCTATAATAAGTAAAGATTAAAATGATTAAAATGAGAACCCTCTTAACTCAGCCAGGGCGGGTCTGTATACCCTCAAAGTGGTTACAGCTGCTACATGGAAGCCGCTCCTGGGTAACACCCTCTTAACTTAGCCAGGGCGGGTCTGTATACCCTCAAAGTGGTTACAGCTGCTACATGGAAGCCGCTCCTGAGTATCACTCAGCCAGGGCGGGTTTGTATACCCTCAAAGTGGTTACAGCTGCTACATGGAAGCCGCTCCTGGGTAACACCAAGGACTCGTTACAAGTGCTCCTCCGATCGTTAAGTCAAAAGGACACCCACGTATGGTCGGGAATTGTATTTGGGTGCTACCTCTTGTGCACCTACCCCTGACTCGACCAGACGCTTGCCGAAAAAAAAAAGCAAGTTCTCATTTTGATTTACCCTCCTTTTACCCAATCCCCACACACCCGCATGCAACATCCGGCAATCCTCAAAAAAGATCTCCGATAAAGTGACCCTTCGGGGGACCCGTAGGGAATTGCAGCACCGGCCCTACGAGGAGCAAACGCCCGATGATGAAGCATGACACCCCCCGGGGTGTGTGAGGGCAGCAGAGGATGTAGAATTATTTTCCCTCTCACATTAGGACATTTCCAAACCTAGCATTACTTTAGTCTACCTTTTTTCTTAATCTCTGTGTTTTTAAATATGGGTGACTGTTAGCACCCCGATTCATGGGTGACTTTTGCACCCTTGTTGGTGACTGTTTGCACCTTGAACTATGGGTGACTTTTGCACCCTGATCTAGGAACTTTGTCCTCTTTTTGATAAATAGAGTTGGCTTTCTCCCCAAAAACGCTAGACTTGGTTATGGGCCATCCTGAATCCAGAACGTGTAAATTTAGACCTCAAGAACTTAGGCCAATTTCATCTGGAATTATGGTATGTCTGCTGTTCAAGCCAGTCTAAACCTAGCATCCTCAAAAGGGATTAGCCCTGAATACATAGATATTGACCCTGGGTAGCGAGCAGCGCCAGCAAGTATGGAAGGCAGTAAGCTTTGATTGCCATCTAGTGGTGCTGCCAGTTTGCAACAAAAGGCAAGAAACTAGAATTTTGTTAGTGTATGAAGAGCGCACCAGCAGGCACACTGATATGTTGTCTAATACATTGAAATCCTTTTACTGGTGGCCAGTATCTATATAGATGAGCTGCACAATCCAAAGTCCTGGGAGTCTATACCCCTAATAGGGGAAGGCCCAGGTCATTCCGCAAACCTATCCAGAATATGGGCGAGTACTAAATGAGCAATCTTGCACTCTTAAATACTCGCTGCAATCAACAGACAGGCCTGAGAGAGAGAGTTGCCAGAGAGAGTTAGGGACATTGCGTGAGATAGGTCACTGAGGTAAATGGACAGACATGGAAATATAGCCAGCTCTTGGAAATAAAATTCTGTTTGTTAAAATCCCAAAGAACCACCGGGTGTCTGCCCTCTGTAGGTCCACGAGCGTCAGATGTGTGATCCAGGAGGGTCCGATGTGTGCCAGATTTCCACCAGCTATATTGCTTTTTTTTAATGTATACAGAACTTGTGAAAATGTACGTATATGACCCTCTAGCGTCTATGTTGGACACCCCTAATATAAAGCATTGCAAAAGAGGAGATTGGCTGAGCATGCTCCTGTGACAAGTGAGACACCCGGGGCCCTGTTACATATAGGGCGCGCTTTCCCTGTTTGCTCTACGGTGCACCTTAAAACAGGTGTGCCAGGCGCAAACAGGAAAAGTGTGCCCTGTTACATTGAATGCACAGCTCCAAGGTCAGCCGTGACCTTGTGCTGCTCTGGGGGCAGCAGATTCAAGTGAAAAACAGAGCAGCTTTGAAGCAGCCACTCCATGTTTCACTGTGCAGACGGCAACCCGCCTGCCCTTTTAAGAGAGTTGAGAAATCCCCTTGAGGGGGTAAAGTGAGTGACTGCACCTGCCTGCAAGCAGATGTCTGGGGGGTTCACAGGACCCCCTTAGCCCCCTCAGGGCTGCCATTAGGGGACACCCTGACAGTGCACCACCTTTTAGGTGGCACAGTGTCAGTGTGCCCCCTGACAGCTTCTTTGCCTCTGTGCCCGCGTCTATAATATAGCGCGGGCGCAGAGGCAAAGGGATTTCCTCATTTGCATGGGGCTAGGCCCCATGCAAGTGAAGGAACACCCTCTGGTGATAACGCTGGCACTATATGTGTGCCAGTGCTATCTGTATTACAGAAAGGGCTGCACAAGCGTCTGCGTCCTTTTTTGTAATACGAAACCCCAAGACATTTTCCATAATAGTGCTCTTGGTGTAGAGATTTCAATGTCAAGCATAGTCAAATAACTGTAGCACTTTGAAATTATAGCTTTGAGGTGCTCCATGGTGAACAAATGTATTGCACAGGAATAAATAGAGCGTGCGCCCTGGCCGTGTTCACATAATAGCTAGAGATGGAAAAAGGTACAGTGGGTGGGCATGGTTGTATGTATGAAATGTCTTATTTTCTGTTTCTGCTCGAAGCTACAAAGCTGTCTGGTTGCTAGAGGCTTGTTGGGGACATTCTGAAAACTTTCCTGGAAATGCATTTTGCCCAAGTTTTACCATTGGCTTTGTGGTTTGTAACTCTCATTTACCGGCTTTCTATTTACTGGCTTTATTTTAGGCTGTCCGGCATGTCTTTGTTCTTCCTGTGTAGCATAACCGGTTTCTGTATTTGTTCATAAGTGCTCACTTTCTGTAAACAAGCCTTTAAATTTTGTTCTTATCTTGTCATATTTGCTATGCTTTCAAAGCAAATGGTCAAATGTCAGGCTTTGTGTTCTGAGGGAGCTTGGTGTTTACTTTTCTTTCTCTGACTTCAAAGTGAGAGGATTTATCTGAAAATCTGGGGGGTGAAAGGAAAGGCTTTTTTCTAGCACGCTACACCATGTAAATGTCTGTAAATCAGTTTTGTAAATATTTCAGAATATTTCAGAATTAGGAAAGCACCATGAAGCATTTTTTTGTAATTTTGAAGCTTGGTGGAAACAAATATTTTAGTACAAATAATAATCCATACACTAGGTAATGCCATTTCCACACATTATCATTTGTGCGCTTTACAGTTTTATCAGTAAAACTGTATGTTGGTGCAAATGTAATGGTCATTTCTATTGAAAATGTGTTTTCTATAATGGCAGTGCACTGCCACGCCATGCATACTCCACTCTATACCACTTCGCTCTACAACACTCTACTCCACTCTATGCCACTCCACAATACTTTAACCCACTCCACGACACTCTGCTTCACTGTACTCTACTCTACGCCACTTTACTCTACACCACTATCTGCCACTCTACAACACTACAGTCTATAACACTACACTCTATGACACTACACTATATCCCAGTCCATTCCACAATGCTCTGACACTCCACTCAACGACACTCTACTCTACTCTATGCCACTCCACTTTACGCCACTCTACGACACTCCACGCAACTCTGACACTCTACAATACTCCACTCCACTACACACCACTTTACTCCACTTTTACACTTTCCTTCATGCTACTACACTCTACAACAATTTACTCCACTCTACAACACTCCACTGTATGCCACTTCACTTTGACACTCTACCCCACCCTATGCCACTCTACTCTGCATCACTCGACTCCACGCTATACCGCTCTGTAACACTCTACACCACTATATGCCCCTCTTACACTCTACACCATTCTTCACCACTTAACTCTACTCCACTCTAGTTAACGCTACGCTACTCCACACTACAACACTGTACTCTACGACACTGTACTCCACCCTACGCCACTACACTTTACACACTCCACTCTATGCCACTCTATACCACACCATTTCACTCTACACTACTCCACTCTATTCCATGACTCTCCACTTGACTCCACTCTACAACGCTCCACTCAACTCCACTCTACTTCACGACACTCCACTCTATGCCACCCCACAACCCCCCACTCTCTTCACCAGTGTTCTCCAATGTCGGTTCTGGAAGGCCCGATCCACGCCAGATTTTAAAGATCACTACATTTATCGAAATGTGGATATGCTAAAAATCTGACATGGATCCAGCTCTCCAGGACCGACATTGGAGAACCCTACTCTATGCCACTCCACAACACTCGATGCCACCTCATTCTACGACACTCTCTTCCACTCTGCACCACTCCATGATACTTCACACCATTCTCCTCTAGCCACTAACTTTTAGCCGTGCTGAACAGCAGCCACGCTGATGTACAACGTGGCTCAAACACTTTGGCAAAGCCAATAGCTCTTGCATAAGTGAGACCTGTTGGCTGTGCCAATGCTTGTTTGTAAGGGGAGTGCCATCTGCAGGTCATGGACTCTTACGAGAGGATTTGCGGAAGAGACAGCCACATACTCCTGTGGAAAAAAGCAGAGTGCATATTAGCTGCTAAGTAGGCTACGTTTCACTTTCATGTGGCCGCTTCTTCTTTCCAGGTGTCTGAGGGTTCTCCGTGCTGTCACTGCAGCCGGGCACTGGGCCAGCAATGAAGCTGGCCCGCCTCAGTCATGTCCTGTCTTGCGGCAGGCATTCAGTATATGTCCGGATGACAGGTGCTCCGGGGACTCGCAGGGCCTGTTCTCCCGGGCCTACTACAGGGAGCTGTGGTACCCTCCCCACCCCATCTCTGTGCTTACTTTTTTGCAAGTGGAGGACACCTACACTCGTTTTTGGGACCAGGGCTTACGTTTTTTATCATATTTTGACACAGGACAAGAGAGAGAAAGGCAGGACAGGCAGAAGTGTGGCTCAATGGTTAGAGCGGCAGACCCTGATGCAGAGGTCTAGCCCGGGACCAGGGTTCAATTCCCCGCCTCGGCGGGTCTTGGGCTCAAAAATTCCACGGACCTGATAATTCTCGCCTCGGTGCCTATTCCAATCATGGAGTCTCACTCTGCAACTCTGGGCAATAGCTTGCTTAATCTCCTCAACGGCCCCCACAACGCTAAGGATGCCTGGCCTCCACCTTGGGGTGCCTAGGAGTGGACGCCTCACAGGGAAAGCCAGGATGGGTTCCACAGCGATATTCGTACAAGCGCCTTGAGACCCTTGCGGGTGAGTTGTGCGCTATACAAGTATCAATTTACATTACATTACATTTACAACAAAGGAGGAAGATTAATATGGGATAAAAACGACAAGAGGATGAAAAAGTACATGCAAGAGTGAGAGAAAGTGTATGGTGGTGGAAGAGAGAGTTACGAGGTGGAATCCGAACTAGGCAGCCTTGGTAATCGGCAACCCTGACATTCCAGTATCTGCAGCGCGCTCTTACTAAAAGCTTTAGTCCCTGCACTACTTTGATTAAAAATTTAGCACTGCTTACTAAACCTTGACTGCCTCCAAACTAATCACTTCTTGGGTGTCCATATGCCTCTGTGTCACACGACACAATCTTTCCAGTTCTAGTGTTGATTTAACTATGATTTGATTTGAAATATTACTTGTTAAGCGCACAAATGCTGTGTCGTCTTGGCGCTGACTGTGATACATGAGTTACTGGCATGAGGATTGTGATACCTTAGGTTTGAGAGAACAACCAAGTTTTCAACTCCTTCCTAAACATCCTCCGGTTTGGTTGGAGTCGCAAAGTAGGTGGCATCTGATTCCAGAGTTTGGGCGCACAAAATGACAACATGCTGCCACCCCATCTAGCCTTACGTATTTTTGGGATACATGCAAAGCCCTTCATTGAGGATCTGAGAGGTCTAGCTGGGGAGTACCTTGTGAAAAGCTTCCGCATCTCCCCAGATATTTCTCTATAGCAGGCCTTATGTACCATACACAGAGCCTTACAATTGGCTCTTTGCTGGACAGGCAGCCAGTGTAGGGCTCTGATAGCCTCTGATGTTGGACGCCCCTTAGGGATGTTCATGAGTAATCTGGCAGCAGCATTTTGAAGTGATTGCAGCTTCCTTACCTGGGCTTTATCAAGGCCCACAACGATCGCGTTGCAATAGTCAATTTTAGATTAAAAAAAGTGCAACCACTACGGTTCTCTGATGTTTGTGTGTGATAAAGGGAAGATTTTTCTCAATGATTTTAGGAGAAAGAATCGGTGTACTCTGGGAGTTGTAGTGTAGGTTCGGTGTAATGGAGCCAATTGGACCAACACACATGCTAGCAATAACATGTAAAAGTTAAGTCCAGGAATTAATGGAAGAGTAGTGTCCAGGTGCCATCTGGCCACCCTAGCCATGTATGGAGACGCTGCCAAGGCGGTCTGTGAAAGATGGGCGGGGCTGGGTCCGGTACCTTCTCGTAAGGCACCTGACATGAGTCCGACTCTGCCCAGTCATAGTAGCCTTACAGAGGCTCAGACCTAGCTAGAAATATCCCCTTTCCCTCTGACCCACCTCTGCTCTGATGGAAACCGGATTGCAAAATGGCGCCATGCCATGCAGGGCACAAGTCCTATAAAAAGAAGTGGGGGGGACTGACTTATGCAAATGACCCCATAATGTCACGTGCTCAACGTGTCCCGGTGTCTGAAAATTACACCTGGACACGTTCAGCTTATTTCTGTGGGGCCCAGCTTCTTGGCAGCGGGGACGGCGTCCACCCAGTGAAAAGAGTGGGGGGACGCCGTCCACCCACGTGTACCCCCAACTCGAGCCCTGGCCAGGGCACAAGCCCTAAAAAAAGAAGTGGGGGGACGCTGACGCCACAACAGGAAGTGACATCACGAAAGGTGGCTTGCAACATCAGACTCATTGCCTCCCCTCGCTCACCCCTTAGATGCAATTGCATCAGAGAAGCCAGCGCGTGAGCAGCGTTCTGAATGAGCTCCGATCTCGCCCCAGAGAGGCCAAATAGTGAATGTGTGGCTCCATTTGCTCCAGTCATCGAGCTCCTGGTAAAATAAGTGGGGGGACGCCGTCCACCCGCGTGGTACCCCGACTCCCCCTGGCGCCATGAATGCCTGAGGAGCGGTGTGAAGAGGTGCGGGCTCTGCTGTCCGCCAGCCTGTCTTGCGCCCTCCCCCGGGGCACGCGGCGGTCCCCGTGGCAGCGGGAAGGCGGAGAGGGCTGTCACTCACTGGGCTCATCCGGGGACATAGCAGGCTTCCTTACACAGGCTGTGCTGTGCCACGAATGACGCTGGAGCACTGGCCTCGGGCGGGACGGGTGCTGGCGCGACCTTACTTTATTATTCCGGGAGCCTTTGGAGCACGATCAAGAGGTTGTTACCGGGAATCGGTGGCGCTGCTGTTTATTTTAC
Organism: Lissotriton vulgaris; assembly: GCF_964263255.1. NCBI lineage: Eukaryota > Metazoa > Chordata > Amphibia > Caudata > Salamandridae > Lissotriton > Lissotriton vulgaris. The sequence goes on along the minus strand of NC_141698.1, from coordinate 546,634,632 downwards.
TTTTACTACCCCCACGCCCCCACCCTGCGCATTGAGGGGGCGGACGCAGAAGTGAACAATCCGGCACTGTGCTGCCGAGAGAAGGGGTGGATAATTGCCAGGCGCACAGGGAAGTGGCACTCTCCGTTGACTACTAAAGGTGATCTACTCTCCCCGAGAAGGGCTCGAGACGAAACGCTTCCCTCAACCCTGGAGTGTATCTCTACAGAGTGGCCAAAGAATGAATGGGGCATGGCGATGGAACACAATTCACATACTTGAGAGAGGTGCAGGAGTGTAAGACAGGCCCCTGCGGCGCCGTGGGGCCCCGCGCCATTTTTGGAGGTGGTTCCTTTCAGCCTAACGCCTAATAAATCTAATGGATCGGAGGGTTTCAGAGGCCCCCTCACCCATCGTGGTGTGTTACACCACCAGAGGGGGCACAGGGTCTCCTTTATACATTGGACCTGCTCCTCCAGTGGCACAGCGGGCCTCTTGACTACAGCCAGATGATCTTTGCGAAAGTCGGTTTTCACTGATGGACGCTCGCACAGGTGTATTTCCCTAAAATCATAGAAGTAATCGGGTGTCACCACATGCCCCTTGACCCCAGTGACTTTGCAGTAAGTGATCTCCCAAGTTCTTTGACTTCGATTTCAAACTGGAGAGGTCCCCCTGTTAGTCACCATGTTAATGCAGGCCTCACAGACCTGCTGGGCTTGTCAGCCAAACCTTGCGTGGCAGTTCAGGCTGGACTGTTCCCATTGGGCACAGGGTGAAGACTGATTTGCATAGGGCTGGGTTCAAACTGGAATGGCACGGTGAGCAAAACAACAATGGATTTAGGCCCAGATCTCTGTACTGGGGTAAATGTATGACATTAGTTTGCATTCTGTCCATCAATTGTTGTTTTTGCATTTGTCAACCCAAGTGGGACGGGTATGCCCAGACGTGGGTCCCGTGCTCTCAATGCCACTGGAGTCAAGCTATCCAGGCTGATGAGGGCGGAAACCCCAAAACTGGTCCTAGGATGCTTGTTTCGCAGTTCGGGCTGGACTGTTCCCATTGGGCACAGGTTGAAGACTGATTTGCATATGGCTGGGTTCAAACTGGAATGGCATGGTGAGCAAAACAACAATGGATTTAGGCCCAGATCTCTGTACTGGGGTGATTGTATGACATTGTTCTGCATTCTGTCCCTCAATTGTCCTTTTGGGCTTGTCAGCCAGCCAGCACCTTGTGGACCCCGTCTCATCATTTTGTCCAACAGAACAGGACTTAAAGGCCAAGCCTCGAAATGGATCTCATCTGGCCTTCCCTAATATCCCAAACCGTGCAAGCCCAGTGATTCAACTCACCAAGAATGCTGCTGATCTGAGAGGTGCCTCTGGGATCGCCACTCTCTCCTTAATCTGTTCACTCCTAAAGTGGAACCCCTGCCACAGTGACCAAGAAGAGAGAACCCCCAAAGATCAGAGCACTAATGGCACCCAACTGTACCCTACAATCCCCAATCCTTGCAACATAACACACTGGATGACTTGAAATGTTCATCTTGCTCCAAAAATGTGAATGATCAAATCGTGTGTGATAGACTTTTATTTATTAGCAACAAAAAGGAAACAGCAGGTGCTATGACAAACCAAGTTTGTTCCAAACCACAGGCTGTGAATAATTACGCCTTTTAAATAGGCTAAGTAAACAACATGTTACGCAGTATCGCTAAACTGGGCCAAGAAGTTATTTATTAATGTGGCTTTAATATACTCAGAATATTCTTTTGAGGCTGCGATTTTTAGGGAACTGTAATGGTTTAAAAGTGCAGTGGTTTTAATTAAGTATTATAAATTATTCAATTCGTTTTTACAGTCCTGGAAAAAATTAACAGACTGAGTGAGTTTCTTCTCCCCTTGAAATAACTAAGCAAAACCAGAGTTCCTTCTCATTCGCTCTAGAGGCAGTAAATGGTACAAACATGGCTTCAGCACCTCTCCTCTCTTGGCATTCCCGCAAGCTTTGTTCCCATCAAGAAATCTCGAAGTTTAATGACTGATCATAGAATAACAGCGACTCTACACACATCAACACTCGCCAAAACAGCCTCATTTGACCTCTTCCTGCTAAGGAACGCAGGCCTTCAATCCCACCCTCTTTCTGAAAGAAAAGCAGCACAAATACTGTTTTTATCACACCTTGACAGCTGAAGTGCTTTTCTGGATGAGCTCTCCAAAAACTCTCAGGCACCTTTCAAAACCATCTTAAATTCAGCAGTGTGCCATGTCAAAGCCACCAAAAGTCAGGGCACTTTACACCCATCCAGAAAGACTGCCCGTCACTTTCCCTCTAGGCGGTGGCAGCTGGCAGGGAATGAGGCCGAAGAGGCGGGAGGGATAGTGGTGGCAAACTAAATATACCACTTACCTTTTCCACTTCTTTCCACCGCTTCTCTGTCCCGCAACCAGGAAGCACCCAGGCTCCCCGTAGCCAGCGTTGTGATTGGTCTGAGCACCGTGGATCGGCGCTTAGATGGGAACTGGGGGCCTGTGCATGTTCCCCACCAGGCTGTGTAATGCAGTCTAGTGGGGAACATGCAAAATTAGCATTACTGTTTGGCCGGGCCAAGACGGCCGGCCAAGCAGTCATGCACATTTGGAGTGTGCAACCCACTCCTCCCCCTGTGCTTCCAGCCCTGCCACACCCGCCCTACCCAGCCCCATACCTGCGAAAAATAAAATGATTAATAATTACTTTATTATCATTGTATTTTTCCTGCTCAAAGACCAGTGGGGCGATGCTACTCCACCTTAGCGAGGAGCCACCACTGACTCTAGGCCAAAGTAAGGTCGAAAGAGCCTGCAACATACACCAATTATTCTGCTCTCATCTCTCCATCCACTTGAGAGACAAACTTCACACTACATGTGGTTAGGGAAACCATGGCGGTTCATCCAGTCTCATACTTGACACCCCCATGACCAAACAGTGAAAAACTCTCAACCAGGCTTTCTCTGGCGAGCCCCCAGAGCCTAGAATCTCTTCCCAGAAGAACCCAGACTCTAACCTTGTGAAAGGTTCTGAAAACCGAAGTATAATGTTCCCTTTCCTTATTCTGATGTTCGCTTTATTTCGGTGCCTGTTGACCCATGTGGTTGCGTGCCCGTTGCAAAAGTATCTCAATAAATAACACTCATAAGCATCTAGCTACTAAAACCAGCACATACACATAGTATAAAAATAACAATAGTGTCATTGGTTACCGCTTGCTGAATAATGCCCATGGAATTGTTTTCCACCCCGTACTCTCTAAATGGGGCGCCTGCTCCCACCGGTTTGGCAGGGAGTCTTTCTTCTTCTCCTGTTATGGTGTATGTTAGTTAAGTGCGGTCAGTTCTTCCCACACATAGAGGTCATGAACCCACCCATCACTCGGCCTATGCTCACATTGATCTGGACAGTCGTGGCTCGCCATACTGGGGGGGGGGGGGGGGGGGGGGGGGGGGGGGGGGGGTAGGGGGTAGGGGGGTCGCGCGGGGGGTTAAACAATTTTTTTAAAAAACGTACCTGACCAGGTCCTGTGCTGCCTCTGCTCCTGGGCCGGGTCTTGCATTTGGCGTTTTCCTGCTCCTGAACAGGAACAGGCATGCTCCCTCCCCTCCCGTAAGCCAATCACAACACTGCAATGGATGTGATTGTGTTAACAGCGCCCATCTAGGCGCCTGTAGGGAGGCCATGTTCTCTATGAAGGCTGCATGCAGCCTACATAGAGAAAATGTAAAGTGCGCATGATTGGTTAAACAGTCAGGGCCCACAACAGTGGGCAAGCTACTCCTGCCGACCCCAAACCAGGCATACCCTCCCGCCCGCCCACCCCCAACCAGGCATATCCTGCCTTTTGCTTTCTTGCATTGCGAGAAGCAGAAACATAAAATGGTATTTAAAATACAATTTTATGTTTCTGCTAATCGCACTGTGAGAAAGCAGTGGGGCGACGCTCCTCCACCCTAATGGAGGTGCCGCCCCTGGATCTGGACATCAGTCATTCTACCCTACACTCTGCTACCTCACCCATTTTTCAAAAAGTGTAGATTCTGATTAAAGATCATTATTTTCCTATCCTGAATGGCCTCCCTCTCTTTCTATAGCAAGACTGTATTGTTATTGAAGTGATTGGCCCAACCCCTGCCACCACCTCATGAAACACAGATTCCAGTTAAGTTGAAGGATACCCTCCGGCCCGGTCGTCTCTTCCTGGACCCAGGCTTCTGTTGAACTTCGGATGGGATTTTATTCCCCATGTTCTATCCCACTCTGTCTGTGCTCTACTGGCAACAGTGGAGCCTGAAGACGGGCCTGTCCCACTTCCAGGTCTCTCCCTGGATCCACTAGTTTTTAGAGGGACTCCATCTGTGTTAGATGCAGGGGCGGCTCCTCCGCTAATGCGGAGGAGCATTGCCCCTCTGCCTTTCAGCAAGGACCCGAGGTTATTAGCATTTTTTTTCCATGCTGAGGCAGTTTTGCAGGGTGGGCGTGTCAGGGCAGCGCAGCGCACGGAGGAGTGGTGGCACTCTCTAAGCGCCCATGACTGTTTGGCCGGCCAAACAGTCATGCATACTTTGCATGTTCTCCACTCAGGTTGCATTACGGCCTGGATGGAGAACATGTCCAGGCTCCCATTCCATTTCTGAGCGCCGAACCATGGTGCTCAGACCAATTACAACACTGCATTGCAGCGTTGTCATTGGCTTAGGGGAGCCTGGGTGTGCTTCCTGCCCACACAGAAGCCAGGTAGAGGAGGGAGAAGAGGCGGCCAACCAGCCAGCTGGTAAATGTTCTTTTTTGTCTTTCAAACCCACCTTACCCCCTCCCCGCCCCATTGGTTCATGGGAGCAGCCGCAACTGGTTAGATGTGATGCTGGATGTTCTGTAGTAGGGGATCTCTGTGTATAGTCATAATCTAGTGAATAGTCCCGTTCATGTGCGGGGACCCCGGAGCAATCAAAAATAATCTCTTAAGCTGTCTTCTTTGCAGTATTGCATAGACACTTAAGAGATAATTAAAGACAAATAATGCAGCCTATACATGCAAGGCTACACTGTCCAGTACTTCAACTAGAAATGCAAGGATATTCCAAAAATATCCCACTTCAGACCTGTTTGCCAGGTTTAACCATGGAAAACACTTCCCCCCTTCACCAAATCCTTGGAATGATAGAGAGGAAGGACAGGACAGACAAGCCCCCATAGGCTGCCATTATGTGGCTTAAAAAGGGATACCGAGCCTTTAGGGAAACTTTCTAGAACTCTCCTGGTATCCCAGAATGCACAGCAACTCCCTCCACTTTCAGTTCTTTTTTCCGGCTCCTGCTAGCAGGACCCTGGAGCATTGAGCTCTCCCTTTTTTGGGTTTATTTAAAAATTGTGCACTTTTAAAGTTTTAGAGTGTGTTCACTCGACGTGTTTTTGCCTTATCTACATCTGACTGGAGTTTCTCTGCTGTTTTGGCTGTTCCTTTTATCAAATATGCCTGCTTTATTTGATAAATGTAAATGTAAATGTAGTTGAGCTTATATAGCGCACAGCTACCCGCAGTGGGTGTCCCGGCGCTTGCTTAGGGAACCCGTCCTGGTATTCCCCTGTGAGATAACCCCGGCAGGGTATCCACAAGGTAAAAGCCAGGCATCCCGACGCGAGGGGCCGTTGTGGAGATTAAGCAAGCTATTGCCCAGAGTCGCAGAGTGTGAACCCGTGAGTCGAGAAGGCACCGGAGCGAGAATTATCGAGTCCGTGGAATCTTTGAGCCCAAGACCCGCCGAGGCGGGGAATTGAACCCTGGTCCAGGGCCAATCTCAGATTCCGGGTCTGCCGCCTCTAACCCCTGAGCCACACTTCTCCACAATGTCCTGAGTGCTCCAGGAAAAAGGCAAAATCGGATCCTCACAGGGTTTGTATCCTGTGCCTGCCTTCTTCTCATGTTCCTGAGGAGTGTGACATCTGACTGCAGTTTCCTAAAAGAACCCTCAAGGACAGGTAGAAGACCAGGCTCCAAGGCTTTGAACTGAGAAGGCAGCAAGAACAAGGTGGGTCTAGGCATGAAGGGGCTCCTTCCTCTGCCCGTGCGTCGGCCTCTGGGGGGCTCCCCAGTAAAGAAAAGGCCAAAAAACGCCACCGGTCTCCGTCGATAGCCTCGACCTCGGCGTCGAACTGAATGACCACAGTCTGTTCTCCGTCTCCCCGGGGCTCTGGGTCGAAGCGACGTCGAGGGGACTGACGTCGAGATCGACATAGAGGTCGACGTCGAGGACTGGTTCGTCATCGAGCTATCATCGAGAGGGGTCAAGACGCCGGCGCTCGCCGTCGAGGCGACACCGCCGGTTACAGTCGACGTCGACCGTAAGTCTGCGACGTCGAGACGAAGATCAGCGTCGAGATGGAGGTCTTCGACGCCGAGGAGGTCACCGTCGTCAAGGAGACGATCGACTTCGAAACACCGCTCGTGGTCGTCGAGGAGACGCCCGTCGACGTCGAGACGACGTTCGTCGGCGTCAAGGAGACGTTCATCGAGGTCGAAGGAACGCTCGGCATCGAGGAGGAAGACTAGACGTTCAGGACTAGGACGGAGTCCCCAGCTTCAGCGAGCACGCGGTCGTGGCAGCGCCGTCGCTCGCCCACGAGAGAGAGGGCCTCTAGATCGCCCCCTCTGGTCAGAAGAATAAGAAAAGAAGAGTGAGACGGTCTACGGACTCTGAGTACTCTCAACTCTACTCGCCCACCAAACCGAGGTCGCTTACGCCGTCTCCTTTACTTGTGGATCCTCCTCCACGAACCCCGGCTCCTCCCTCACAACCTCCTATGCCTCCACTACCTCAGGTTCCTTCTCATCGTCCTCCTCCACCGGCTCCACCAAGGTCTACCTCGCGGCCTCATTTACCGAAGCTGCCTACGGGGCTTCCACAGCCTAGGCTCCCGGCTCGGCCTCCACAGCGCCGTCTTGTCCGGCCTGCAGACCGCCCAAAACCGCGGAGATCGAGGTCTCGCTCACGGCGAAGAGATAGGTCCAGAAGTTGTCATCGCTCCTCTACAAGGTCCAGACGACGCCATAGGAGGGACAGATCTAGATCCCGCCACACGGACTCGTCCAGTGCCAGGGATTACTCGCCAACCCTGTCGGACTCCCCACGGATGAGGGTGTCCCTTATAGACGATATTGTCTCCTTCCAGGAGGTGTTGCTGCGAGGAGCGGCTATGTTGGGCATCACGCTCACTACGCCCACACCCTTGACTTCCGTCATTTTTGAGACCCTTCAGAAGAAACAATTGTCTCGACCGTTGTTACCGTTGGTACCAGGGCTAGTGGAACCCGCCATGGAGCTCTTCCTCACCCCTGCGGTTACTAAAGCAGCGCCTTTCAGGCTGCAAAAGAAGTATCGGGCCCCTGACACGGACCCTGCGTTCCTTCGCTTGGACCCTGCGCCGGATTCGGTGATTGCGACGGCGGCGAGGAAGCAGCAGGCAACCACCCCGTCATCGACAGTGCCTCCTGATAAGGAGAGCCTCTGGATGGATTCGGCAGGCAGGAAGGTCTGCGGGACGGCAGCCATGTCTATGAAGGCCGCAAGTGCCGCGGCCTTGCGGGGGCGTTATGATCGGTCCCTCTGGGAGTCCCTAACACGGTTCGTGGAACGTCTTCCAAGGGAGGATAGGGGAGATTTCCAAGAAATCCTTAATGAAGGACTGATGGTCTCCAACCAGGTGATCAGCTCCGCTGCGGATTCCTCCCTCCTGGCAGCACACGGATACTGCCATGGGGTCAACCTGAGGTGCCACGCCTGGCTGCGTCTGACGTCCTTGAAGTCCAAGGCGCAGCAGAGGGTGGCAATCTACCCTTCTCTGGTGAGACCCTGTTTAGTAAACACGCAGACGAGGAGATGGCCCGTATGAAGGCGAGGCGGAGCCTTGACGGCTGTCGGACTGTAGAAGCTCAATGAACAGAAGAAGACCTTCCGTTCGTTCCAGAGACGGTACGGGGCACAAGGTAGAGGGCAGGGTTGCCAGGCTGGACAACAACAACAACAGCAGAAGTTCCAGCGGCGCCCGTTCCAAAAGCGCCAGAGGAGCCGTGGTGGTCAGCAGGCTTCATCCGCGACCAAAGGCCCGGCCGGGTCTAGGTCCTGAGCTGTTACTTCCCCTTCATCCGTTACCCGCTCCGGTGGGGGGAAGCATTCAACATTACCTGGCAGAGTGGAGAAACATTACTCAGGACAAGTGGGTGCTGAATATTGTTTGCAATGGATACAGTCTTCGTTTCACCAGCCCACCTCCAGCGATTCCACCGGTCTTCTCACAGTTCCGACTGAGGGAGCTCCAGGCGGAGGCCGATACCCTGTTAAGAAAAAGGGCAATCAAAGACGTTCCTTTGTCTCAAAGGGGAAAGGGTCTTTACTCACGCTTCTTCCTAGTACAGAAGAAGGACAAGAACGAGTTCAGGCCAATTCTAGATTTGCGACAAGCAAACAAGTGGATTCGCAGGGAGAAGTTTGGCATGCTGTCCTTGCACCAGATGTATCCTCAGCTGCAGAGGGGAGACTGGCTGTGCTCGATAGATCTGCGAGAAGCGTACTTCCATGTGCCCATTGCACGGAAACATCGGAAGTTCCTGCGCTTCCTAGTCGGCGCCAATCACTATCAGTACGCCGTACTACAGTTTGGACTGAAGTCTGCACCCAGGACTTTTTCAAAATGCCTGGCTGTGGTAGCAGCGCACCTGAGAAAGAACAAGGTGTTTGTCTACCCGTACCTGGACGATTGGTTGATCAAAGCCACCACCTTCCAGGAAGCACAGTTGCACTTCAACAGGACGGCCGTCCTGCTGTACAGTCTGGGGTTGCACATAAATCTGTCCAAGTCTGTCCCGATTCCTGTGCAGTGCCTACAGTACTTGGGAGCCTCCATCAATACGTTGTCGGCAAGCGTGTCTCCTTCGGAGGAGAGACGCTTATCCATCCTTCAGAAGGCTCAGGCTCTCATAGCTGCTCCATCTACAACAGTGAGGACGGTGTCTTCTCTACTGGGATCGATGGCCTCTTGTATCTTCCTCACACCACACGCGCGCCTACACATGAAGCCGCTACAGGAATGCTTGGAGGATCAGTGGGACCAGAGGAAAGGGTGTTGGGATGACCTGATTCAGCTGTCTCTTCACTCCCAACAGTCCCTGAGATGGTGGTGCTCGGCAGAGAATCTACTCAGAGGGGTTCCTTTCCACAAGGATATCCTGACTCGGACTATCGTGACGGATGCGTCTCTCCTGGGCTGGGGAGCGCATTCAGACCATCTACAGATCCAGGGAACGTGGTCTCCGGCGGAGTCCATGTATCACATCAATTTCGTGGAACTCAGAGCTGTTCACTTGGCACTGAAGGCCTTTCTTCCATCCTTCCAGACCAGCTCCTTGCTTGTACAGACGGACAATACGACCACGATGTATTACCTCAACAAGCAGGGGGGCTCGAGATCGCGCACACTGTCGCAGGAGGCGCAGGCGATCTGGCACTGGCTGATAGCCAGAGGATTGACGATAATGACGACTCATCTGCCCGGTGTACAGAATGTTCAGGCGGACGCCCTCAGCAGGCTGCTGCAAGAAAACAACGAGTGGGTCATAAACGAAGAAGTGCTCGAAGACATCTTTGCCGTGTGGGGCACTCCAGACGTGGATCTGTTTGTCACCGCTGAAAACAGCAAATGCCGCGACTTCGCCTCGAGGTATTACCAACCAGGGACGCTGGGGAACGCGTTATGGATCAACTGGTCGAACAGCTTTCTGTACGCTTTTCCACCCATTGCCCTGATTCCGGCGGTGCTCATCAAGCTGGCCCAGTCTCGGGCGCGGATGATCCTCATTGCTCCGGAATGGCCCAGGCAGTGGTGGTTCACGGACCTGCTTCATCGCTCGATCCTGCCTCATCGGCGGCTGCTGTGCCGGCTGGACCTTCTCACGAAGTTCGGGGGGCAGATGGTGCACCCCAACCTCTCGTCGTTGAGTTTGGCAGCATGGCTCCTGAGATAGTGCAATATGGCCACTTAAATCTTCATGAGGTTTGCATGGATATATTGAAGGAGGCTAAGAGGCCGTCTACTAGGACCTCTTATGCTTATAAATGGAAGAGATTCTGCATCTGGTGCATGTCTAAGAACTATGATCCTACAACCTGCAAGGAGGATGTCATACTTCCATACCTTCTGCATCTAGCTCAGCCTGGACTTAATTTCCATTCCATCAAGGTTCATCTAGCTGCATTGACTACCTACAGAAAATGTCCTTCACAGACATCTTTCTTCCAGATCCCTGTGATTAAGGATTTTTTGGAAGGATTGAAGAAGGTGTTCCCTCCTGTTCGACTTCCTTTACTGGCATGGGAACTGAATGTGGTGCTGTCCAGATTGATGAAGGAGCATTTTGAACCTATTCGTAAGGCTTCGTTGCAGCACCTGTCATGGAAGGTGGCGTTCCTCGTGGCCATTACATCGGCCCGCAGGGTGAGTGAGATTCAGGCGTTGTGTTGCCAAGAACCTTATACTGTGTTTCATGTTGCTAAGGTTGTTATGCCCTAGGTTCCTTCCCAAGGTGATTTCTGATTTTCATGTTAATCAGACTATAACTTTACCAACATTTTTCCAGAATCCTTCTACTCCAGCGGAAAGGTCTCTTCATTCCCTGGATGTTAGAAGGGAGTTGACATTTTATCTGGATAAGACTAAAGACATTCGCAGGTCCGACCAATTGTTTGTCAACTATGGGTCGGTTAGGACTGGTCTGGCTACTTTGAAGCAATCTATCTCTAGGTGGATTGTGTCGTGTATCCAGCTTTGTTATCAGAAAGCGAATAAGACCTTAGGGGGTAAGCCTAAGGCTCATTCCACCAGGGGCAAAGCGGCTACAACTGCTTTGCTTCGTAATATTCCCATTGCAGAAATCTGCAAGGCTGCCACTTGGAAGTCGGTCCATACCTTTTCTAAACTTTACTGTCTGGACTCTGATGCCAGGGCAGATGCTCAGGTCGGACAGGCTTCGCTGCGAAATCTGTTTGCATAATAGTGGTGTTGTCTTTTTCTCCACCGCCGGGGTGTTTTTTGGATGGACTTGCCATTCTATTCACTAGATTATGACTATACACAGAGATCCCCTACTACAGAAGGAGTAGTTTCTTACCTGTAACTCCAGTTCTGTAGTAGGGGTATCTCTGTTATAGTCATAAGCGCCCGCCCTCCTCCCCGGTGGAGAAAGTGATGAAATGATGAATGCTACAGGTCTAGCTGATACACCTCCAAAAAGAACTGAAAGTGAAGGGAGTTGCTGTGCATTCTGGGATACCAGGAGAGTTCTAGAAAGCTTCCTTAAAGGCACGGTATCCCTTTTTAAACCACATAATGGCAGCCTATGGGGGCTTGTCTGTCCTGTCCTTCCTCTCTATCATTCCAAGGATTTGGTGAAGGGGGAGGGGGAAGTGTTTTCCATGGTTAAACCTGGCAGACAGGTCTAAAGTGGAATATTTTTGGAATATCCTTGCATTTCTAGTTGAAGTACTGGGCAGTGTAGCCTTGCATGTATAGGCTGCATTATTTGGCTTTAAGTCTCTCTTGTGTCTATGCAATACTGCAAAGAAGACAGCTTAAGATATTATTTTTGATTGCTCCGGGGTCCCCGCACATGAGCGGGACTATTCACTAGATTATGACTATAAGAGAGATACCCCTACTACAGAACTGGAGTTTCAGGTAAGAAACTACTCCTTACTGCTCATAGCCGAGACTAGGCTTAGGTTCTAGGCCTGAGTCTGGCCTCTGCAGCTTATTCACTACCCAGCAGTGCTTGAAGTAAAGCAGCCAAGCATAGCTGTGTAGAAGGTGGGTGTAGGTTGGCGCCAGTATGATACAGTGTCATCACAGTCCAGTCGGATGTAAGGTACTGCCTAAAAAAAAATATTTATTTAATAAATACTAAGTTTTTTTTTTTGTTAGGACAATAAAAGTGAACATCCACAGGAAAATCAGTATGTTATACCTCTAAATGACTCCAAATTATGACTTCAAGTAACTTTAACATAAAGACTGGAAAGCCTGTATCCACAGAAGTGAATGAAGAGAATCCTGTCCCTTATGTAGGCGAGCACCTGCGATGGACCCGCAGGGGTGAATGGTGTTGGATCCTGTGATCACGGACAGCTGGTTATCTCGACCACCACTTTTCAGACTTCTTGCTCTGTTGGTTGCTCTGGTTTAAGGTTCCAGGTTGCCTGAGCGGCTGAAATACAGTCTTCCGTCGTTTCTGTTGCTGATTTGGGCCCCTGCAAGTTCAAGCTTAAATACGGTTGGGGGAAAAGATGCAAAATATTGAATATAGAATACCCTATATCATGACTATAGACTCCTGTGTGAAAGTCAGTTTTTATTTTTGCCCAGTCTGGTATTTGGAGGGACCGGCACATTTAAAGCCCCTGGCAGGCAGGCAGAGCAAGTCTGGTTGTCCAGGTGTCAGGCTTTGCCTAGTTTGTCACTGCTAGGAAGGAAGTGGGCACCTCCTTATACACAGTCTTGAAGTCTTTTGCTAGTTCTCCTCAGCTCCTCAAGATAGTAATACTTAGATTTGGGAATATGAGGAGGGGATACAATTCGAATTGATGAAGAGGCATTCTTAAAATGAGGACATGCAGACCTCTTATGGTTATTCCTGTCTTTGAGCAATTTTTCCTGGGTTAGACTACAGTGTTAACTTGGCTAGAACTTTATGTATTCTGGAAATCCAATTCGAAACAGAGAAAAACAACTTTATAAATGTGCATTGTTGGGGTGCACGTGGAAAGCATGCCCCGCAGAGCCTTTCCAGGACCTGTGGAGGTCACATGTACTTCTGTATCAACACATCAACACTGTCCATCAACACTGTCTTGGACACAAGTTACACCTCAGTTTAACACCCAGACATAGCATTAAGCAACAGAAAGGTGACCAGTCAACCTTAGCAAAGGGCCTTCCACTGCTCTGCAACATGTGTCACTGTGACTTTAGTAACTTTTGAACCGTTTGAACTAGAAACCCATTCTTTTGTTTGTTAAAATCTGCAGATTATGCAGCAGATGGTGGATTATGTAGAAAATGTGGCTGATCGATAATTATTATGCGAAAACACTGCAGCCTCACAATCCCATAATTCCAGAGTCCCTAGCTATATTTCATGCATTATCTTGCATAACAAAAGTTGTTACATTAACCTAGCCACTGCATTCCAAGTATAGGCAAGTAATTCAATAGTGAGCAGCGTTAGCCAAATGTTGTGGAAGTAAAAACAGTAATGATATACATACCATGATGATGCAGTGTATATATTACAATTTTAGGTCAATATTATAACTCTTCATTTAGTGCCTTAACAACCAAAAGTATGTGCTTCACTTCTGCCAAACAGAAAGTGCTACTTGTGCAAACATACTTGCTTGTCAAAATGGTGGCACCGTAGACACTTGCATCCCCCAACCTGTGCCTAATTTGTGGCAGTTGTTGCAAATTGTGGTCATGAGCAATGGTGGCTGGTGAGGTTTGAAAGTGTGAGGCGTAAACATTCTGTGGAAGAGCACCTGAACAATTAAAGGGAGGTTCGTGGGGGTTCTAACCCTGAGAAAATGTCGAAAAATGAGTGGGCAAATGGTGCATTTTCAATCAAATTTGAGAAGCAAGAAGGTTATTAAAGCAATTGTGAAAGTGCAGTTATTACAATAAGAAAGAAAGATCTACGGGGCAAACTCCACCGTAGTTGTTCCCTTAAGGATTCAGCCACCTTTTTGCAAATAGTAAGAACACCTTTTTTAACTGATCAACAAACAATCCCCCGGATAGAGGTAGCAGTGGGTGAAGCTGCTTGGGTTGCCCATTTCTCAAAGATCTTTGGCACCCCGGAGGATCCCCCAACACAGTTCTCCACAGATATTCAGGAGCTACTGGTTCCCCAAAATTATCAAAGCAGAACTACTTCTTCTAAGCTTAATTTTGATCTTGAAGAGGTACTTAACGCATTACAAGCCTCCAAGTGTGGCAAAGCTCCAGGTCCCGACGGTGTTCCCGTCGACATATTTAAAAACAATCTAGAATTATGGTCCCCCATCCTTACAAAGGTTTTCAAAGCAGCCACTAAAATCGGCCCCCCAGAGTCTTGGACAAAATCCATTCTGCTTCCAATTTTTAAAAAAGGCGACCGCAATAACCCTGCCTGTTATCGCCCTATTTCCCTCCTGGACTGTACAGGCAAGGTTATGGGTCGGCTTCTTCTTAAAAGACTCAAAGACTGGGCCGAATGTAACCAAGTGATCTCTGACCTGCAATTCGGCTTCCGAGAGGGCCTGGGGACAGTGGAGCAGGCTCTAAACCTATCTCTGTTGATAGGTAAATATGTTGGGGCAAAAAAGGGGAGGCTGCATCTAGCTTACGTCGATCTCTCGGCAGCTTTTGATTGCGTCTCCCACAGCAAACTCTGGAGACTCCTCTTGTCCATGGGGGTAGATCCTCCCCTGGTATACTTTATTCAAGAGCTTTATACGGGGGCCACAGCCAAAGTACGGTACGGTACGGGAGGAGAACTTACAACTTCCTTCCCAGTAGCTAAGGGTGTCAGACAAGGGTGCGTTCTGGCACCTTTCCTTTTTAATCTTTACACGAATGGATTGGAGGTTGCGATGCTTGAAGGTAGCAAGGACCTTCCCATGATAGGCCGCCGTCCAATACCCGCATTGCTCTATGCGGATGACGCGGTCATCATGGCCAGAACCCCTCGCCAACTCCAACTCCTTCTTGACAGATACAGCATTTTCATGGCAAGTTTAGATTTAAATGTAAACACGAAGAAAACATTTGTCATGCATTTGGGGAAACGTATTAAACATCCTGGTGGTGCTCAGATCAATAATACCATCCTGGAAAGCGTTAACTCATACCCCTACTTAGGTATCCAGATAGATAACACCTCTACCTGGCGCCCAGCACTTTTGGCCAGAAAGATGGGGTTCCTTAGAGCTACAACAGCCTTGGTCACATTTGCCCAAAAACTGGGTCAGCGCCCCTCGCGGGAACTTATCCAGATTTACAGGGCTAAGTGCTGCCCAGTGGCAATGTACGGGGCAGGAGTATGGGGGCATGTAAACTCGGATTGTATCCAAAAAGTAGAAAATGGTTTTCTGGGGTATCTCCTGGCAGCCCCAAAAAGCTCCCCAACTTTCGTTTGTCATATGGAGTTGGGTCAGGATTATATTATCGATCTTATTGCTGTCGAACCAATTCTTTTATGGCACCGTCTTTGGGAAACTTTAGAATGCAAATTGACATGCTTACTTATCTCTGACTGCCTCACACTGGAAAGGTGGAGAAATATCCCATGGTTACTATATGTTTATAATTTTCTCAGAGATATAAACATGGAAACATCCTTTCTAAACCCCGAGACCATAACTGAAGTTTCATGTAAAAAACTGAAAAATGCGTGTTTATTTCATCTTCGTGAGCTTCGTTCTGCAACTGAGATCTTAAAACCTACAAATCTCCATCTAGTCTCGGTGCAAGTCTCACATGGGATTCAGCCTTATCTACTAACCAGCGTCAATGCTTATGACAAATATCTTTTGACGCGATTCCGGTTTAATACCTTCCACCGGCTGTTAACTTTTCCTAAGATAAAAGACTGATCTAGTACCTTGTCCTGTTGCCCATGTGATGGGCAATCAGTGCAATCGTTACTGCACATACTCTTTTTCTGTAGCTACTATGAACTTCCACGTAAGCGGTGGATTACCCCTTTGGTGAAATTCATGGGCTTACGACATTGCCGTCCGGCCCTTCTTGCCCTACAATGTTTGGACATTGAGCATAACATAGTCCCAATAGCCCGTTTTTTAAAAGTGTGTGTCAGATATCGCACAAACTATGACCCTGTGTAAAATGAAAAATGACAGACCGTGTTCCGGGGTCGTAACGGAAACTAATGGTGTTATAAGTGTGCTGCTGTCCCTGTTTGTGTTTTTATTCTTAAAATGAACTCTTGCTGCTAATGATTGATTGGTTATGGTTCTTTCTATTACAAATGTATTTTACATGTGTTATATTTTGTACCGAATATTTTAACGATTTTAAACAATGTTTTTAATCATCTGTATACTTTTATGGACACAAAATTGTATCCGAATAAAGTTTTACTTGACTTGACAATAACACAGTAGCTGCTAGTCCTGGTTAAATCCGACAGATACCTCACCAAACCCGACTGAAAGCACCTGAGACCAACTATTTACCAGAAAATAAATTTATTAGGGCAGTGCAACATCCCAGATACCCCCTGAAGCTACGCCCCTGCCAACCTAGTGAAAAAACTGACAAATATGGAACAGGCTTGGGTAACTGGATTTGCTGCAAATGTTTTTAGAAACAGCAGGTTCTAATAAATACAACATAACAACATACTGCAGAAACATTCATAACACTGTAACGTGTGCACAACATTTATTTTGGTGTAACCGACTTCTTCCATATGTGCAAATGATGGAAGCTGATTTTTCCACATGCAGAGAATACTTCCCCTATAACTCACTAATGGAAAACGATAGTGGACCTATTTAGCGCTCACCAACAGATTGAACGTCCACACAACAGAAACCTTCCTATTTGGCTTGATGCACAGACCTAAGAAGTCTATAGTATGATTTGTTGACTTGGCTCTACTACTATCTAAGAGACAGATTGTCTAGTCCTGGATCTAAATGCCCTGCTTATTTCAAACAAGGAATAGAGAGCTCCTTATGTGCGCAGAAGCTGAATATGCGTTTAGCCACTATGCGCAAACTAATTACATTTCCACCTATATCTGCTCTTTTAAAAGGTGAATCTTCAAAATGAATTTCATCTTTTAATGCCAACCATTCACATATTCACATTGTAGTTATTGGGGGGCAGATGTATCAAAATACCGATTTGCGATTCTCAAAAAGCGATTTTTTGAGAATCGCTATTTGAGAATTGCAAAATGGTATGTATATAAAAATTCGCTATTTTTTAGCGATTTCTTAAAATTCCATAATTGCCATTAGCAAATTGCTAATCGCAATTAAGGAATAATTTCCCATTCATTTCTATGGGCCAGGAGGCCCATAGGAAGGAATGGGAAGTTATTCTCAATTTGCTAATCGCAAATTGAGAATAATTTCAAAGGTGCAAGGGTGTCTTAAGGACACTCTGCTGCACCCCTGAAATTTACATGTGTGCGCATACATGCCCTAAGGGCATGTATGAGCGCCACATGGCACCTTTACAAATGCCAAAAAGTGCATTTATAAAAGAATTTGCAAATTACCACCAACTACAAGTTGGTGGTAATTTGCGATTTCTTAGTGTAAATTCGCAAAACTTGATTGCTTCTTACATAGCATTTAAGGAATCGTAATTTGCGATTCCTTAAATGCTTACGCAATATTAAGGAATCGCAAAATTTGCGATCCCTTAATATTGCGATGCGTTTTAGATGATGCATATCATTTTCCGTTTTTTTGGTTGCAAACGCTGCTTTTTTCCGAATTGCAGCGTTTGCGACAAAAAATTGTTTGATACATCTGCCCCCGGGTCACTTAAGATTGGATTATTCAGATGATTCTTACAAAAATATACATTACTTTCAGATATTTTTGATAGATTTTAAATCTGTGATACTAGAGAATAACTTTGATTTGACTCACACTTGCAAGGCAGACTGCAGGCCCACGCCTCAGAGGCATTGGGTCCAATGACACCATGCCCACATAGAAAGTGGTGAGTAAGTGGAGATTGCTCCTTACTGCACTGGCTCCCTTCAGAATCATGGAGTGAGAGTTGGTGCAGAGCGGGCCCGCTATATCAGTAAGAACTGAGAACATGTTGCCCCCTATGAACCCAGTGGAGCAGGATGGCCTGGACAGGGGGCTTTGGGGTGAGGTCACACACTGAGCCTCACCTGTACTCCAATCATTCTTCGGTGCTCTGTGGCTCATGAGTACTCATTTTTGGGTGACTGTGGGCTATTTTTCTGCTTTAGACTTTTGCCCAGAGCAAAAGGAAGAAAGAAGGAGTAAGAGAGATGTAGGGAGACAGTGACACGGTGGGAAATCCTAGCTAAAATGAGAACCTACAGCGATGAAACAGAGAGACAGGAAGTGTGGGGAGATGGAAGGAAAGGCCCGAATTGGAATCAAGACCAGACCAGATGACCTTGGTGTGCAGCAGTCTCAGGTTTTGGTGGTTCTGGCTCAGGCGCCTAAGATCAAGGCCTCGGCCTCCACTTATATTTAGTTTACAACATATGAAGTACCCCCGACCCCATTTTCGGCCATCGGGTTTATTAGACTTTATTTTCTGATTTGGATAAGTTTGTTGTGTTTTTTTTATACAGTTGGTGTTTCTTGGTGAGTCGCTTGGCACGAGCCCATTTTGTAAGACACCCGCTCTCTCTGGAGCCTCCCGGCATGCCCTGGATCAGCCTAATTCACGCTAATGGCGTCCTGGCAGCGTCCGGCAGCATACAGTCACAACACGGGAGACTCCCAAAACTAGCCCGGGACTGTCTCGTGAAGCCTCCCTTGGAAAACGCCCTGTCCAAACCAGACGGTCTGGTCTTGGCCGGGGAGTATAAATAGACAGAGGCTGAGTGACTCACAAGAGGCCCTCCTTCCGACTCCCTTTGGCCGTCTCTTCCGGGATCCTCCAGGCAGTCTAGATTGGTTCTCTACAGCACCACTTACTTTGGCCATGTATCTGTTTATATCTCGTTTTTGCTGCGTTAAGTTTATGTATTATATAGCCAGCATTGACAGAGCCAATGCATTGTCTGATGCCCTTTTGGCTTTCCCGATGCTTAGCTCGTTTGTGAATGATTTTAAATGAAGTTGCGCATTGCACGAAAACAAGCATCGTCTAAAAGTCGAAATAGATGTATTTTTTATGTAAACGCGCTCTTTGCACAAATAATACTTGCAGATGTGCAAATTGTGCTAGAACAGAATGCCATCACTCATAGGTAAGGAGGAGGCTGAAGTGGGCTGACCCTGAACTTCATAATGGTCTATGGTGTAGTGGGTGGAGGCAGAATGTGAATGCCACTCCTGTGGACCTGTTGGATGAAGAGAGCACTAAAAACCCTTGTAAGTAGAGTGTATATATTTTTATTTAGTTCAAAAGCTGTTGAGTAACGCCAGCCCTAAAATTTTCTAATTTTGAACAATTTTGCTGATCTTTTTTTATTTTTTTTATTGTACACGTCATGGTATGAAAATACTGACCTGGCAGATTAAATACAGGTCATGTGGTGAGCTGGGCCGTCGGCTGAATGACGTGTGAGACTAGAACAGCAGGGAGTTAGAGAAATCACATTTTGATCAGGCAGTGCAGGTCAGAGGGGGCGAGTGATTGAGAAAAGGATGGTGTGTAACAGAGCAACAGGGTTATGAGTACCACCTAGAACCGGGTATTCAAGGAGGCACATCTGTTTGCACCCTTCCTCCTTTGCCCAAGTGTGCATATCCCCACAGTGGCAGGACAAAGTGACGACCCGCACCCTGGCCAACACGCAAAAGGCCTATTTGAAGCACTAACAGCCTCCTGTTATCTGAGGTACTGGGCCTGGCACACTGGGGTACACTGCCTCTCTTTCCTCCTCCCGCTGACCTGGCGGCCGCTATACAGCCTCTCAGATATTCCTGGCCTGCGGAGTGACCGGGGGCCACCGGACAGTTACTGCCATTCACCGGCCATGCAGGCTACAACACAGAAGGACCTAGTGGCGATGGAATCAGAACATCGCCTGGCTGCTCGTGCTGCAACTCTCCTGTGTAATTCTAGGTTTCAACAAGAGAGTCCAAAGAAGAGACGCCACAGAAGCATGACTAGTGCGCCCACTAGACTTGCACACGTGTCCCTGGGACCAGGCTCCACTGGCGCAGTCACTTATACGATCAGGGCTGCTCATGCTGCGGCGCCACTAACCCAACTGGCGCATGCAAGCGGGCACCACTATCTGCAGTTCCCCCTGTGACCTCTGGTAAACGAGCCTCTCAGGTGCCTCCCTGGGCTGCTTGTGCTGCGGCACCCCTTCACACGCTAAGCTGCACGCAAGCGGGCCCTATTTGGGAGTGCTGCCACCGCCACATCAAACACCCCAGTGAACGCACTGGGGGAGCCCCTCCTGATGTTGACTTCAGACCCTTGTGAGTGGCATATACTGTACTGCTGGTGCCACCGATGGGTTAGGAGGAAGGTGCTTCAGGTGTGCATTGCCCTACCCAGGCCCCCCTGATGAGTAACACTCGCCAATTGGCCATGGGTCGCCTACGCTCAGAAACTCAGCCTGTGATGCCACGATAACCGTCAGCTGTGGCGCGACAACCTGGAGAACTTGCGACAACAGGCCCACCTGACTCACCTGAGTCCCTTGGCACTAAACCTTTTAAAAAAAACTTTATTTATAATTTTCCCAACATAGAAAGTCAATATCACTGTTACATTTGTTCCTGTAAGAACATTGGTAACAATTTCAATCACAGGACAGTATCATACTTTGCCACACGTCATAGCAAAAGAAATATGGACAACAGCTCTACATTTAATAATGACCTTCACACGTTCCCCTGGTGATCAAGACCCCAAACCCACCACAGCCAAGCAAGCACCCATCGCCCAAGCGACTGATACTATTTCAAAAAGGAGTGTGCCCTACTAGCCCTCTCAACCCACATTCCTTGGCACTAAACTTGACACTGTGTTACAGGCCGTGGAGAAGATCGGACCAACTCTCAAGCAGTCACACACGTCACTTGAAAGCCAAATGGATAAAGTGATGGCAGACTACACCCTGTTACATGCTGATCACAGCAACCTGGTGGACAAAGTACATAGTGTTGTCCACACACTGGCTGAACTCCAACCGCCAACGTGCTATTCAGCATTTGTAGTGCAGGCCTTGGTAGATTGTGTACACACACTGGAATGCACAACGAGGACGCGGAGGGACGCTCTAGGAGGAATAACATACGTGTGGTTGGTCTTCTATAGGGTGTGAAGGGCCTAGATGCTGGGACCTGAGCTGAGACCTGGATCCATACCCTGCTCCCCAATATGATGCTCTTTTCTGTTGAACAAGCCTATTGGGTGCCGGCCTGCCCCTCACCACCTGGCGCCAACCCCAGACATTTCTATTCCACCTGCTTATTTTAGCGATTGTGCCTCTATCTTGCGCTGAGCGCGTAAGCTGCAAGAGATCAAAGTGGACAGTGCCTCTGTCATGATTTTTCCTGACTATAACATGGTGGTACAGCGTCAGAGGAGCTCTTTTCTTGCAGTCAAGCGGCGTCTCCGAAAGCCGGAGATACGATACTCGCTCATGTTCCCTGCCCGTCTCCGTGTGTAGGCAGATAGGACCACACACTTCTTTGATTCTAAAGAGGAAGCCTGGGACTAAAAAGAGACCACTGGACTTGTGACTTCGAGTCCTGTGGCCACTGAAGCGGCGCAACCTCTGGGTACGGTAGTGGGCCACCACTGGGGGCGCCGCAGGTGGCATAGCCGCTCTTTCCAACTTGGCTCTGTTCCGAACCTGGAGCAAGTAATCTTAGAGAGGCATCAATCCTTACAGATACTATCCACGATGCAAGACCACACTCAGAGTCCGGATACAGATGCAAGTTCTATGAAATCCTTCAGTGATGATGGCTCCTCCGCCACGTGGCCTTATAGAGTGGATTCGATGGGCCCCACCAGACACGACTTCCTAACTGCTGAATACCTTATATGAATCATTGATGACTGTCACCTGTATAGTTCAATCTGTCTTCCATTTCTTATTCTCGTATTGTATTGATGATGCATGCGCAAACCTCTTTTATATTGCATCCAACGGTAGCCCAGTCCTCAGGGGTGTCCCACCTATTCAAGCATGCAGGTAGTCTCTACACTATGAATTACTGCTGTTGTATCATCACTATAGTTGGTATCCCCATATCCTATTTCACTGGAAGCCAAAACATTGGCTTTTGCACCGCCCCCTTGTGCTTTTCTAGCCAGCCTGTAAGGCTGGTACTTGCCATTAACAGTTTGGGCAGATACCCGTTGTTCCTCCACTCTGATAATTTTACATGGTATTTTCCCTTTTTCCCCAGTTATGACTGATTGCCCAGGAGGGCCAAGCCCCCCTTGTTGCCCTCGCCCATCAATATCACTGCACACTTCTGGGACCCGTGCACCCATGCTGGTTAGCTGCATGCAGGGCTTGAACCCTATTTGGTAATGACCCACACTAACATAATCACCTGAAATGTGAGAGGCATGCATATGCCCTCACGCCGTTATTCTGTATATTCTTACCATAAACGCGTATCCACTCACATTGCACTATTGCAGGAGACACACTTGACACTGGTTGAAGCTCACAGACTCCAGAGGCGATGGCAAGGCCAAATATTTGCTACTGACTCCTCCTCCTACGCCAGATTTGTACAGTATTTCGCGATACAAATTGGTCATGGAAACCGGTTTGGATCACCATGAGGCATTCTTCTCCTCGCTCTGCCTACCCAACATCACACCTGAACAGCGTGCAAAATTAGATAAGCCCACAGTGCTCTCTGAAATTCGTGAGGTTATTAAAGCCCGAGCAACAATCCCCAGGTCCGGAGGGCCTACCGGCTGAATACTACAAAACCTATTCCTCTGTTTTGGCTCCTCAACTGCTTGCCCTCTATGAAGCGTCGCTCTCAGCTTCCTCCCTCCCCGAATAATTGCACAATGCCCTGCTCATCTCCGTATCTAAACCTGACAGAGATCCCACTGCCCTAGGTTCCTACCGACCCCTGATGTTCCTCAACACTGACTATAAAAATCTTGGCCAAAATCCTAGCAGACTGCCTGGCGCCCTTTGTCCCATCTCTGGTCCACATTGAACAGAACAAGTTCGTACCAGCCGGCAAACCCCTCGTTCAACTTGCGTATTCTTCTGGGGCTCTAAATACACTGTGCTATGCAGGCCCCACGTTGGATGTCTGGTACTACACTTTGAGAAGGCCTATGACTCACTGGAGTGGGGTTTTCCGTTGGACATTCTGCCTCATTACGACATTGGGAACCGCATCCTTTGCCTGATTAGACTGCTTTAGATCGCACTGTTGGCCAAAGTCAAGATAGGCTCTTATGTTTCAGACCATATCCCGATAGGCAGGTGTACACGCTAAGGTTGCCCGCTAGCTCCATTACTTTTCTCTTTAGCCATTAAACCACTTCCAATGGCTCTCCGGACGCACAGTGCAGACTAGGGTATTCTATTGGGAGACTAAATCCATACGATCTCTGTGTACGTCAATGACTTTCTCCTGTATATTCAGGATATTCGATTTGTGCCTGATGCACTAGCCCAGACACTCACTGACTTTGTTGCCCTTTCTGGTCTGCGGGTTAACTGGGCCATGTCATGCTTGTTTCCTTTTACCTCTTCATATCTAGACCCTACCTTAGTCTTTAGTGGTGTTCCAGTGGTATGGCAACCCAACACATTTCGAAGTCTAGGGGTCAGGGTGACCATCAGGCAATGGACTTGTTAGAGGGTAATCTTGTGAGAGCGTCAACCTCCATTAAATCCAAGATATTATTTTGGCTCATGCTCTCGCTGTCTCTTATTGGTTGCATAGCTCTACTCAAAATGGTGGTCCTACCTCAGCTATTTTATTTTGTCACCAACCTGCCACTATATATTGCACCTCCCTTCTGACGCTCATTTAAGGGAAACATGAGAGTGTTTATCTGAAACAAACCTCGCTGTAGGTTGGCCTGGACTTTTTCACTACTGCACTCGTGAATGGCAACCAGAGTCATTGCTACTAGAGGTTGCATATAGGTGGTATTCTCATACCCTGATATCTCACTTTCCACTATCCCATCTGCACCAGTGCTACCCCTACTAGGTACACCTAGGGGTACTAACACCACCTTGCCCGCGGAGCTCTCCACTTGGCTGGAGGCTGGCATGCACACCCTAGGGGACTTCTACCGAGATGGCGCACTGGCACTGTAACAAATCCACAACCTCTTGCGAGGTGCAAAATGGACGGGACCCCGGGGTCACCAAGAGACAAGCAGTCAGCTGTCTAGTGGCTGACTCTGCCTCCCACCACACGACTTTCCCATTCCCCCTCCGGGGTACTTACCTGACGCCACAGCTCTTCCCTCGAGCCGCAACAGCCTCATCCTGGACGTGTTTCTCTAAGATGGTCTCACCTTCCTCTCCCATCACCTCTTCAGGTTCTGTTTCTGCTGTCCCCACCATCCAGCTCCTACGGTCTCCACTCGAGGGTTTGTCTGGTTGTTCCTCCTTCGCAGGCCGGCTGTCGCTTGCCGATATTTACCTCTTCTGTGGGCCCTCCTCTGATGGCTCTCCCCTTCCCGTGGTGTCGTCCTGCTTTTACCATTCTTCCAGTCTCCGCGTCTCTACTGACTCGTCCTTCTTGGTTTTCCTTAGCTCAGGCTCTTCTTCCTTTACATCCGGGTTAACATCTGACACATGCGTCTGGTTGGGACCTAAGAGCCTCAGGATGGGGGGCGTCAGCCACTAGAACGCTGACTGCTTGTCTCTTGGTGCCCCCAGGGTCAGGTTCATGTTGCACCTCTCAAGAGGTTGCGGATCTGTTACAGCCGCCTTATGACACATTAGTGAAGGAGGATGAACTAGGCCAATTCCTTTTACACACGTTGTTATTTGCAGCGCTGGGTAGCAAGTGGGGAGACATGTCGAGGGAACCTCGAACACACCTTACTGTCCAATATCTGCACATTATGGGGCAGGTAGGCACCTCACAAGATGGTTTACAGCTTCCCTGCACCAGCACACGGCAGCGCCACTCACATCTCTGAAGCGACATTGGGAAGACGATTTTTCCTGTCCGTGTACGAATTAAGAGTGGACTGCCATATTTGAGAGCCCAGTCTGTGTCCCTCAGAATGCTCGCTCCCACCTCATTCAATTCTACATAATCCAAAGAGCTTACCTCATACCAGCCAAGATAAACAGATACTTTCAACGTGCTGATGCCCATTGCTCCGGAAGTCATCTCCTGGATGCTGACCTCCTTCACACTTTACCGGCCTGTCCACTTCTTACAACTTACTTGCGGCACGTAATGACCCAACTGACTGCCTGCACAGGACGCACAGTAGCACACACGTGGGAGGTGTGCATCTTGGGTCTCTTTCACAGGAGTAAAATGCAAAAGGTCTCTTCGCCTTTCCTTGATTAGGGACTGTTGGTGTCTAAACATTTAAACACTAGGCACTGGAAGTCACCTGAGCATCATACTCTGGTAGCCTGGGGATAATCTCTTCTAGGGTGTTCTCCGGCAGAGAGTAATGTTTTACATAAAGAAGACCCCTTAGAATTACGTAAAATCCCTATAGCTGCTAACTGGGACACTATACAACAAAGCGAGCTGCACTGCTGCACCCAGACTCAGACCAATCCGTCCCTATAGCAAGAGTAGGAGAAGCAGATGTAGAGTCCTAACCTAAAACATAGCAAACGCAGAGTGAGGCAATAACATCATGTTCACCCCTCACACAGTTCAGGATTTGCTGGGCTCGCCGATGGGATGTTGGTACACTGTTGCTTTATTTGGGGTGTGGGTGGGCTGGGGAGACCCAAGTTGGGCAGAGTTGTTACTCATTTTTTTGTATTTCTCCCCCCTCCTTCTTTCTCATCCCTGATGTCGCTTTCTGTTGATGATTGCAGTGCACTGCAGCGGGAACCTTACGAGTGCTCAATAGCGACTCCCGTACCTTGATAAGTCAATGCTTACAGCCTCTCAATGTGACTCCACACATGCTCGTTGCTGCATGTGACACTTCTATGTATCAACGTACTCTGTGCTTTTATGCTGCCTCAATATGTTTTCCATGTAATGTTGATGTATATTTGGCACTGTAACTGGTCCTGGAATGCCAATCCTTTGCCATGTGTATGCTCTTTTGAAAAACAATAAAAAAACATTTGAACAAAATGAGTATCACTCAGAGTGGGAATCGCTGAAACGTTACTCACTGATGGACTTTGAGCTAAGGTAGCTCCTTAATGTACCGAATGACTCCAGACGTCTTCAGAAACATTTTGGGATTTGCAAAGGAAAATGTATGTTTTCTGATGGCTGTTTGCTAAAATATCAGTAATCCCATGGTCATTTCAGGTCATAAAGAAGCCCTCTGGACCTCAACCTACCAAGAGTTTCCCAGTTCAGCCCCAGCGTTGGCACATGGAATCTGTGACTCTGCACTGTCTGGCCCACCTTTTAGCCATGTTGGCCAGATTCCACTAGGCTCTTGTCGCGTTCATGATGAGCATATCTAAGGACATGCGGTGCCACCCTGCAGCCTCCTGGATATTGCATGCAGCGGCACCCATGGTGTGGCTGGGTGTGAGCCTTTCCTATCTATCTAAATGCAGAGTGTTTGTTGGCAGGGATTTGCCTAAATGCAGGTCATACTCCCTTGGGTGTGTCTCTGACTTTGATGCTCCGATCAGCGGTATTCTTTGAATGTAAAAAGTGCAACTCACCACAGAATCTGCTTCAGACTTCTACTAACCTTATCCTTTGATAAGGTCCATGTAAGCTTATTTTAGACTAAAATGACCAAATTTTCTTCAGTATGTGCAAATCATAGTGATTGTTTTAGGTCTTTCGTTGTTGTTGGATCAACCCATTTCTTCCAAAACATTACTTACACAAAGAATGGGCGATGGGTCATCCTTATAATTAGATGGCTGTGTTCTCTGTCTCAGTTGTCTGCCCCTGATTTGATGGCTTTCCTCCCTATTGTTTTGTTTGTCCCACTGAGGAGCATTTCGGCCTCAGTTTTCTGACTGGATGAGTTTTATCCTTTCATTGCATTCTTTTTTAATTTTGGATTTAGCACTACATGGGAATGCATGCATTTCCTAATTCTCTACTCCCTTTCTCTCTTTTTTAGCTACTCTCCTTCCTTATTCTCTGATGCTGCCCCTCCCTCTCGCTATCACACTCCACATGTTTAATGTACCCTACATATTTGATAATTTATATAATGAGGGCTTTGGCAGCTACAAAGTTCTGCTGGACAGTTGGCTCCCTTTTTGTGGTTCACTTCCTTCCCCCACCTGCCCCACAGCCAGTCCTTTAATCCCACTCCCTCTTCCTGATTCTGTTCCCCATCTTGCTCTTTTTTGTGAAATGTCTGCCTTTTTTTTCACAGCGGGCTGGCAGTTGTAAAGAGGTGCTGGACCACTTGCTACATTTTTTACACTTCACACACATTTTGTTTTCAATTTCCTTTCTAACATCGCAGTCCACCATGTTATAACCGTAATTTGAAAACAGCCACCTGCTTCATGGCTCATGATATGAGCATTCATCACAACACACGTGCATATGAGCAGTCATCTTGGAAAGGGTTTTTTTTAACAGAGGTGCGCTTACGATAAAAAAAATTGGCAAAGCCATTAACTTTGTCTTTTAGAGTCGAGGCCCATTGGCTTTGCTAATGCTTGTTATTCAGTGTTTGTTTCTGATAGACTTAAACGAGACCTCTCTGGTTTGACCGCAAAGCTGGTTCTAACTAGCCACCATGGTATCTGAGGCCACAGACGTCTACCTAAACCACCTGAGCTAAGCTCAATGACGGTCCTCTGCCCTTGTTGCATCGTCTTATCCTGAAGGTATTTTATCTGGACTTTGAAGTGTTTTTAAAACGACCCTTTTTGCAGATTAGTTTCTACCTTGCTCCTCATTGCTGTCCACTTAATTTTGAATCCTCCTCACAGGGAGTCCATCTGAACACATTTGAAGGCTTTGCTTTGGCTTGATTTTTGCAAGCGGACTAACTTCTCAAAGTCCTTTGTGTAATTTTCAAAGTTTTTCTTGCAAGTCTCACTTATTTTCAAAATCTTAAATAGCCCTACACCCCCCCCCCCCCCCCCCATTAAGATCTACTCCTTACTCCCTGTATCAATCTATCTCTCTGCTGGTGGCCTTGCCTTTTTCCTCCTTGACTTCTAAGCCAAGGCCTGCCCTCAAACATATGCAAACCCACTTCTGAGCTCATGTGTATTAAGGAATATAGTGTGGCTATTCAATTCCAGTTAGATCCCTCTGTTTTTCTTCCACTCTCAGCCTGTTTGTCGTTTGCAGCCCTAGACCTGCTTTTCTGGGCAGCACTTTTACAAAGACCTCATTCATTCATTCACTGTGGCTCGATGACATCAGCACTAGCAACCACTTGACTAACGACAGAGTTCCACTTACTGGTCTCTATCCTCAGCAGAAACCCTATGCCAAGATAGTCATGTATGTGTTATGCTGGGCGATACCCTGATTGAGCCACGATTCCGATTCTGTCTGCCAGATCTTTGAAATCTGCCAATTTTAGCATATCCCACCTAGTGTAACTGCCCAACGAACTCCTTGAATGACAAGTGTGGCCGAACAAAGTGTGTGTCTTAGAGCGAAAGCCGTAAAAGAGACAAGCAATGGATAGCTCATGATAAGGTTTAATGAGGTTACTCCTGCTGCAATTGTATAACATGAAGCCGTGCTAGATGCCAAAACTATCTTTGGTGGGTACTCCAAAACGGTTCCTCAGCTTGTCCAGGGTCCTCACACATGCCTAGGTCCTCTCAAATGTGACACTATCTGAACTAAGACACTTGCCAGGAAGGACAGTAGCAGATTTATTTATTAAACAATGAGGTTTTAATTTGTCTCCTGAAGTGCATAAAGTTTTATTGAGGTTTTATCTCCAATGGAGGCTGTTCCCGAAGTTTAGGCCCTACCGTTTTGAATGATTTCTCAATCCGAGACAACTAGTTGAACATGGTGATATAGATCGATATTGGTGGAGTGTAGATTCTGTGAAGATCAGTACTTCAAACATTTTTAAGGTAAGCAGGATGAATAATTGGAATGGCAGTTCTTAAACAGGGCAGAGAGAATATTAAATGGTATTCTTTTGTAGATTGGGAGCCAGTGAAAAGACAATATATTTGTCATGGATTTAAATTACACAAATGGCTCCGGACATTCCATCCGAAATATGTTGAAATTTGCGCAAGCTCATATTTTAGCTAGAAAATCCCAAACACTCACTTTTATTGGAGAAGGAGAATGATACGTCACCAGACATCTGTTCTCCATGACAGGTCAACCCTGGAACCCAGTGACAGGTGGTGAGACACCAGGAACAGAGGGAGGGGAAAAGGGAACTTTGAAACACGGTAGAACTGTGGGTTTTATGAGAAATGACAAGTGAGTAATCAGAACATATCTCCTCCTTTAGGGAAATATAAGTATGGAAAAAAAGATTTTAAAAAGTTGTATCAATCTAGTTTACGACAGAAATAGTATAGTTGTTTCATAAAATCATCAAAACTCTTTCGAGTAAATCTCTTTCTGTTGGACTTGTGAGGACCGATATTTAAATCAATGTTCTGTCTCATGACAGGGATGTTGTCATCGATATTCATAATGGACGTTTTGCACAGCTTGTCCATGCTCCAAATATTGCCATTTTCGAGTTCAACCACATTATGCTTGACCATTGTGATTGTAAGTAATTTGGAAAAAGTAGTCCTTCTTTCACCCATCAACACAGGGTTTTTTACTTGTACGTTGTTATCAACCTTCCAATGCATATCTTTAACTGCATATTGTTGTTTGTACTTGGAGTGATTCACAACTGTAAATATCATTATAGGTTCCCTCACTACAGACACACACACACATCAAATCTTATTCAGGGGTATTTTGTTTGGTTCACCTTTCAATAAGACGAAAGGAGAAATTACAATGAGTGAATTTGTGGAATTTCAGTATGCTCAAAGAGCTTCATGTAAAGCCTTACAGACAGATAATCGTTTATTTAGGCCACTTGAAGAGGTTTCTTTATCTTCTTGTTAATTCTTTCTACCAACCAATTTGCCCCAGGGAAACTGAGAGCAGTTTTTGGTAAGTAATGGGCATTCCTTTTAGAATATTTCTGATTTTAGCTTTAGACAGTTTGACCCCATTGTTAGTCACCAGAATCTCTGGAATTCATTAAAAAAATGTTTCTTAAAAAGAAGGTTTATAGTTGAATTCTGTACCGGCTCCAAAACCATCCGCCATGAGTGATTACCCATTAGAATAATATAAAAAATGTCTCTTTAGGCAGGCACAAAACTACTAATAATATCTAGAACCAGTTTCCTCAAGGACTGAAACGAACGACAAAGGAGCATTATGCACAGTCTTGACTTTGTTGCTTGCAGCACAATGTAAATATTTGTAACTTACAATTTTCTACCATAATGTCCATCCCTGGCTACCAGTAAAACTACGCACAAGGTGGCCTTCATGGGCAAATGTAATACTTTCTTACCTATGGTATTCTAGGGGGAACTAGTCCCCACCCCTAAAAAATGTATCACCATGTATACTCAACCTATCCCAGAAAGTTTTTACATTATCAGAAACCTCACATTTACTTGACCACCCTTTTAGAATCAATTGTTTTTATTGAGTGGTAAGACAACTCATAGCACAGTTCGACTGCCTACATCCACTGGCCAGCAGAGCTAATTCTGGGAATAATTGACACAGCGTTCGGGCCTACATCCCGGAGGGCGACCCCGCGATGAAAGCATCAGACCGTAATAAGCAGCCAGGGCAGATGCATAGTTACCACATTTTAAAAACAGAGAAAACAAACAAGAACAAAAGAAACACCCACTCCCCCCACCCCCCAAACCTCCCTACCGCCACCCCCCACCCACCTCCACACAGTCTCATATTCCACCTCAGATTCTCTACTGCTGCTAGGCCCCCCTTATCGCCGCTCAGACAGTCTTAGCAGCTCCCCAAGGTTCCAAAAGGATAAGTTGAAGAATCTGCAAGTACTTCGGGCAAGTGACCTCCCTCAGGTCCCTAGACAGGAGATGCAGGAATGGACCCCACAGTTCCGCATATTCAGCACCCTTCCCACCCATGCTTAACGAGAGGTGTTCCATAGCTAAAAGATGCCAAAGTCATCTGATCCAGTCCCTCTGATCAGGTGGGTCTGGGGAACCCCACTGTGCTAAGATGACTAGTCGTGCTGCCAGTAAAGCTAATGCAATCTGCTTACCCCTCAGCGAGCACAAAGGAAATGATTTGGTGTGAGGAAGCCCCAATAGCGCATGTTCAGGTGCTCGGGGGAACGAGATCTGGAAGGCCTCGTTCAGGTCATCAAGAATCGCCTTCCAATACCTCTCTAACTTCGGACAATGCCACAGCAGGTGCATCAGTGTACCTGGAGAACCTCATCCCCTCCAACACTGCCCGAGTTCGTCGCATCCCAAGCCTTGATACAGGCTGGTGTATAATGCCAATAAGCGACCACCTTATAGGCTGACTTGGTACCCGCTACGTTAGCAGTGGTGTGATGCGCACAGTAGAAAACGTGTTCCCACTCCTTACGTGTCAGCGGGCGCCCCAGCTCCGTCTCCCAGCGAACCTGCGCCTTCGTACTTTCTGATTTGGGGTGGGCCATGATCATAGCATATAAGTCAGATATAAGCTTGCGGTCATCCTTCTTGCAGACTACCCACTTTTCAAAGGCCGTCAAAGGATGGGACATAGAAGCGATATTAGAATGTTGGGTTACCCAATGCGCCACCTGCGAGTAAGGAAAAGCATCGGACTCCGAAAGAGAAAAATAGTCTTGACAAAGCTGGGGAAATGGAATCAGGCCGACGAGGTCAAAGAGGGAGCCCATTCTCTTATAGCCCTCTTCCCTCCATCGGTGGAAAATCGGGGATGCACAACCCATGGGGAAATCGGATTATCAACAATGGGTGTCATAGGGGAGGGAAAAGTAGTCCAACCCATGCGCTGCGCTAATTGGTCCCATGCTTTCAGCGTCAGTGACGTCAATGGTGAAGAATAAAGACCCCATGCTCTATGCTTGCGAGGTAGCCACAACTCGCACCAGATATTACACCTCGCCACCGTCTGATCCATGAAGTTCCAGTGCTTGCTGGACCAGGGCCTGTTCCACTCAATGACATAACGCAAACACGCTGCCTGGAAATACGCCTTCAGTAAGGGGAAACCCATCCCCCGATGGACTTAGAAGCAGTAACAAGGGAAAGAGCAAGTCTTCTATTGCCCCATAAAAATTTGTTAAGGAGTTCCTGTAGTTTCTGGAGAGAACCCTGCGGGGGATTCAATGGGAGCATCTGAAAGTGGTACAGGATGCTGGGGAGCACCGTCATTTTGACTGCGCCAGCCTCCTGTACCAAGCCAAATTAATACTGGACCAATCCGACAAGGATTTGGCAGGCTGGTCCACCAACAGCTTGTAGTTGTGAGAGGCCGTTTTAGCTATAGAGAGGGTGAGACGAATTCCCAAGTACTGAATATTGGAATTTATCCACTGGAAGGCAAAGTCCTGCTGCAAATCCTGCACCTCCACATCAGAAATGGATATATTAAGTATCTACGATTTGGAGAAATTAACTTTAAACCCCGCAACCTTGCCAAATTCGAAGAGTTCTCCGGACAAATGCCGCAGGGAGGAATGAGGTTGAGTGAGCGTATAAGCTAATTTGTGCACATCAGCACAGAACCGAATCCCCGATATGCCACAATTGGACCGAATACACTGGGCAAAAGTCTCCATATAGAGCACAAAAAGCAGTGGGGATGAGGGACACCCCTGCCTGTCCCTCTGGTGATGGGAAAGAGGGTGGACCTGCACTTGCACCGCCGCGTTAGGTGCCGCATAGAGGCAGCGTACCCATCGCACAAAGCTGTCGCCCAGACCGAAGGCCTTCAATACCGCAAACAGGTATTCCCAATATACAAGATCGTAGGCCTTCTCTGCGTCGATAGATAGAAAAAACGCCTGTGCGCGAGAGCGGTGAACCATATCCGTGAGGTGAAGAAGCCGCTTGGTATTATCCCTCCCCTGCCATGTTGGAATGAAGCCTAACTTGTCAGGGTCTATGACTCCATCCATCAACGGGCTAAGTCTCGCTGCCAGGATACTGGCAAAGAGCTTGGTCGAGATCGGTCAGTACGATCCACACTCCTTAGTATCCTTCCCGGGCTTGGGAATAACCGTAATGGCTGCTTCCGACATGGAGGGAGTCACCTCTCCCGTATCCAGAAAGGAATTTTAAAAAAGCGGGTTAAAAAGGGAGCCAGCTCCACACAATACG
Organism: Lissotriton vulgaris; assembly: GCF_964263255.1. Classification (NCBI taxonomy): domain Eukaryota; kingdom Metazoa; phylum Chordata; class Amphibia; order Caudata; family Salamandridae; genus Lissotriton; species Lissotriton vulgaris. Next base: position 546,601,361 of record NC_141698.1, on the reverse strand, counting down.
TCTTATAAAAAATGGCAGAGTAGCCATCCGGCCCTGGGGATTTGGCCACCTTCAGGCACACAATCGCTGATATGACCTCCTCTATACGAATCGCGGCATCCAGAGCATCAGCCGAGGTCTTAAGGAAAGGCGTAATCTCAGAGGATGAAAAGTAAGCCGCTACTCGCCCAGAGTCCGATGCCTCCCCCTTGTACGAGTCCTGATAAAACTACCGAAAGGATTCCACAATAAGTGAATCAGTAGTATGTTCCACAGCTTGAGAATCCCGAATGGACTGAATGGCCGCCAGCTGCGCTCGCGCTCTCAACCTATGCGCTATCATCCGCCCCTCTTTGTCCCCGCTGAGGTAGAATTTGTGTCGCAGGCGCAAAAGAGCATGCTCTGCCCTATCGAAGTCTAGGTGCTTTAGCATGCTCCGCTTTGTCTCCAACTCCCTGAATACTCGCGGGGCCCCCTTCCTCTTATGTATCGCTTCTAGGGCACCCACCTCCTTTTCTAATTCTGCACGCTTCTCTTTGCGCACCCACGTATACGTCGCAGCCAGCGCAATAAACTCCCCCCAAACCACCAGTTTAAGGGCCTCCCATACCGATGTCAGGGACATGTCATTTTGGTCATTGTTGGTGAAGTATTGGGTGATAGTGTCTCTGATTCGAGTAACTGCGGACTCTTAATGGAGAAGGGAGTCTCGTAGACGCCAACCAGACGGCGGCGGCCGCTTGCTGTGACAAGTAAGCAGGACTGAAATGAGAGCATAGTCGGAATGGGAGTGTGTGGTGATTGTCGATGCGGACAGGTGTGGTAGAGAGGACGTAGCTAAGAAATGGTCTAAGCGCGCATAAGTTATGCGCCGAGGAATAAGTGTAATCCCGCTCAAGGGGATGCTGGACACGCCACACATCATGCAGCCGACCCTCTAGCAACCATTGCCTCCCCCCCTGCGACAGAGCCCCTGCCTGGTGAGACCGCATCTCAGACCTATCTATCCCCGGGTCCATTACTACATTCAGATCCCCCACCCACCAGTACAAATGCATCCGGGGATGCCAACACCTTAGAGAGGGCCGCCCGCAGGAAGGGCTCTTGTCGTTCATTTGGGGCATACAGCGACCCCACCGTTAGTTGTGTGTCACCCCATTGTACCCGGACAGCTAAAAACCGCCTTCTGATGTCAACCACCTGGGAGAGGGTTTTGCAATGCACGCATGCACTAAAAAGGATTGCCACCCCATGTTTCTTCGCTGGACCTGAGGACCACAGTTGTACAGGAAATCGCCTGTCCTTCATCCGTTTAGTATCCCTAGAGAGGAGGTGAGTCTCCTGTAACAAGCACACATCACCTTCTGCATTTTCAAATAGGGAAAGGATGGCCGCACGCTTGTCAGGATTATTTAGGCCCCTAAAGTTCAGGCTGACAACTACCCATAATCCCTGAGAAGAAGGGAAGAGCCAGCGCGGTACCCCAGGACAGTAGTGCTAAAAGGATCACAGTAAGCGCCTGCAGGCCTAACCTACACCTAACTGCTAGGTGAACTGATGCTGTGCCCCAAAAACAACCCCAATCCCAAAACCAAACCCCAACTCCCACTAGAAAGTACTGAACCACAGAGAAGAAAGAAAATGTCAAAAGTCTTGTGAGATGACTATAGTCCGTCTGACAAAACCAACTGTTGGGGGAACATGGCACCATCCTAGAACCTTACCCAGCCCTGATACAGGGTGCATCCAATCAACAAGGACAAAGAAAATAACAAAAGAAACACTCTCTCCCCAAGTGTCCCGCCCATGGCGCCGCAGAAGAACCCAACCAGTGCCAAGCTTGCGGACCTCAAGGAACTCCAGTATTATCAGTCACCAGCGCCACCGAAGAAACAGCCGCTTCCCTCTCCAGGAGGCTCGCAGAGTGGTCCGGCTTCACCGGCGGAGGTGATCTCCCAACTCGCTGCCATTCGGTAGGGCGTCTGCACTGCCGAGGAGGTGATCCAGCGGACTTGGCCCGAGGTGCGGGCCGCTCCAATCCCAACGCCTCGAAGGCTGCATACAGCGAGCGGATCTGCAGGAGTTTGCCCTTGTATTTAAAAATAAGTCAAAATGGGTGTCCCCACGAGTAGGGGATGCCCTGCTCCCGTAGATAGGCTGTGATAGGTTTGAAGCTTCTGCGCTTGACTAGTGTAGAGGCCGCTAGGTCTTGAAAGAGTGTGGGTTGATGGCCCCTGAACTGCATAGGATTGAGATCTCGAGCTTTTTGAAGAATCCATTCTGTAACTGAAAGTCATGCACACACACCAGGATGTCCGGTGATGGAGCGTTGGCACCCCTCGGCGGGCAAACGCGATGGACGCGATCCAGCTGAATGTCCCGCTCGTCCTCGTCATCAAGAATCTGTCAGAACAGCGCATCGACGTATTCACGCAGACTGTCTCCTTCCCCTTTCCACGGGACCGCTCGAATTCAGATATTATTCCTCCACGATCAGTTCTTCATCTCTTCGGTGTGTGCCTGCAGATCCAGGTTTTGTTCCGTAAGGCGAAGAACATCCTGCTGAAGCAGGTGAACCTCATCGGCAGTGCCCAGGTCATGCTCTTCCAGTGTCGTCACTCGCTCCCCAATGGCATCAACATTGCGCCGTATCTCACGCTCTCTGAAGAGAGCCTGAAGCGGAGCTCCAAAATGTCCTCCTTGATGGCAGGCCTTCCTTGGCGGCCCGCGGACCCTGCAGATAATGTACTCATGGCCCCCAGGAGAGAGAGAGAGAGATTGGAGAGAGTAGAGATAGAGAAAGATAGTAGAGAGAGAGTGGAGAGAAAGGGAGACTGACTTACTGAGAGACTGACTGACTAGGAGAGAGAGACTGTGGTGGAATTGGGGTCGAAGTGTATATGAAGCTATGCAATGCCTCTTAAGATGGCTATTGTCTGCTAATTAAAATGTATTATCAAAATGGGCTCTTTGTAGTAACATCTGCTTCAGAAATACAGCACCTTTGCATAGTGTAATGTTTTCAAACTGGTTTGATTTTTTTTTTACTCTAGCCTCGCCCTCACTGACCCCCCACCCCTACCAGTGCAGCCCTCGGCCACAAACAAACCACACTGTAATTTTGCCCCACAGCCGAAAGTTTGTGAGCACCCATGCTAACCCTTACCGCGGGAGCATCTTCAGGCAGTTCCCAAGTGTTAGCAGGTGCTCGAGCTCGCGCAGCGTGGTCTACCCCTCACTCCGCGGTGGACGCTCGCGCTGCACTTCCGCTTTCATGCTTTGTCAATCCCTCAGACATGCCTGAGGTTTTTTCGCGGTGATATGAAGAGATGAGATGGGCTGGTCTGTAAGGTGTTGTCTAATGTACTCTCCTGTCGGTATGTGGGCGCGCAGCCAGAGCGGCCCTGTGTGCCAGTGCCAAGGTTTTAAGTGTAATTGTTGCACGCGGTGTCAGTCGCTGTTGCTGTGTCGTCTAGGGCTTCAGGACCCTTAGGGCGGTGCTGGACGCTGATTGACAGCGGAGAGGGGTGGGAGAGGGACTCAGTATGCCGGTGCTGCTGTTGAAGGCAGCGCTTGGTTCCCTTTGATGTAATGCTGGGATGCGGCTAGCTTGATCCCCGTTTTGGTTCTTCCAGTTTAGCAGTATTCTTTAACTGATGTGACTAAAGGCTTTTAAGCCGCTGATGTCAGCCAGGGACAGGTCGTTTGAATACAGCTTGTGTGTCATCAATGTGTACATGAGCGTTCACACCCAACCAAGGTAGGAAAAAGCAGGACACGGTGCAGTGATTTCGCAAACATGTGTAAAAGCAGTCTGTATTTTAACTTCCCCGAAGCGGGTGACTTGCAGAATGCACCGAATAAAAAAAGTGTCCATTATATTAACTTTTTCTGTCATACTTTCTGTCACCGCCTTGGTTCCTCATATCCCTTCATACATGATAGTTGCTGGGATTACACTGCTCGGTTCTTTCATTTTATCCACCTTGGAGCTCTTCCTTGGAAGCCCCCGCCCCCTCCTCGCTGGTCGCTGTCAGACCCACTTCCTGTTCTCCAACCTTCACGCACCAGTTCCTTTTTTCCCACTCGCAAGGATGGGTTCGGAGCTCGGAGCAGCCAGGCTTGAACCGCAGCTTGGAATCTGATGCGGGCACTGATAACTTTAATTTAAAGCCCTGGGAAATGCAGGCCGGGGCTGGGCCCGGCTGATGAGTCTGCGAGAAGCCTGTGAGGGGAGCGCGAGCGGACTGTGGGAACGGAATATCAAGCGGGCCCCAGCCCTCGTCATGGAGCGGGCGCGAGCACAGCACCTAGGCTGGGCGAGCGGACCCCGGGCCTCTCCACGGGCGCCCATGGGTCTCCCCGCACCCTACGTCATCATGGACACGTGGGCGCATCGACACAACTGGGCCCTGGTCCTCTCCCCGGGCACCCTTAGGTCTCCCCGCACCCTACGTCATCCTGTACACGCGGACGCATCAACACAACTAGGCTAGAGTGCGCATCTGTAGTGCCTGAGCCCTGGTACTCTCCACGGGCGCCCATGGGGTTACCCGCACCATACCTGCACTGCCACTGCAGAAAAAATGTGTCTGGCACTCCCCATCACGAAATCTTCGCTCTTCCACTGCTCATCTGGTCTGCACCGCCAGAATTAGACCCTCCAGATATGGGGTGTGCGGCTGCACAAGTGTGGAACAATCTCCCGCCCAATATCAGACTAATAGAGGAGTTCCTTCAGGTTAGGAAAAAACGTAAAAGTTACCTCTTCCCTAGGATGTAATGCAGGCAACACATGCGGTGGGTAAATTATGTGCTTGTAGAGGAACCATATCATATCACTCAATATTTGAACTTAAAGGTGATATATGTGATTGGAGCCTTGAAGTCCTAATAATGTATGGATGTGCTCTATAATCTTTGCAGAGGACTTCCAGATCTGGGTGTTACATTGTGCAGCTCTCTTAAAACTGACATTTTTAAGTAAGCGTCCCAAATCCCATATGATGTCTAATGCTTCCTATGCTCATTGTGATTAGAGCTAACATATCAAAATTATTTGCACATCTTGAAAGATTCCAACTATATTGCCAAGAGGAACTCCACAGTACTGACCTTCAAGACCCACTGCAGCTGCATGATCTCAACACTGAGAAAGAGCATCATCATTCTGGCCTAAGGTACAGCACTGTACCGACATATGGGCATTGTAAGCCTGAATGCACAAAATGCGATCCACCACATTGACCAATGAAAAGTCCACAGTTGTATCGTTTGTGGAGGGTCACCATTTTGAGTATTCAGGAACACAACAGGGGAGAGGATGTGGTCTCATGGCTAGACTGCCGACTTTGGAGCTGGGAAACCAAGGTTCGAGCCTCGGGGTCTACTCCACATCCTGTGATTCTGGGCAAATCACTTAATCACCCCGTGCTACCAAAAAAATGAATGTGTCCTTGTGTAACGTAACTGATGCTCATATAAAGCGCTCCAATACCTTTGTGTCGAGTTCACGCTATATTAATCTGCAAAAAAAAAAAACACCACACCATACCAACCAACCTATGAGAAGTCAGCATTAACAAAATTTGAGAGGAGCTCGACCTTACAGAACAGTAAAAATTCCCTGATACCAACATTTAGGAGTCACCCCACCATACTAGCCAGTAAGAACTTCAAGCTACAATTATTCAGCAGTTGTTCCAGAATACCAACCTCTCAGAACTCAGTCGCCATCAATGTGACTATTGCAGGACACCTTTAGATCCAAACATTTCAAAGAGAAATCCTGCATCTGAGGACATTAGAGTTTGACCGTTATGGAAGGGTTATAGCAGCCTAACCTCTTAGGACATTTCAATCCAAACCTTGGTGAATCTAAACTCTTGTGTAACATTCTCAGACACAGACACAAAATGAAGAAAAAATATATTGATTACTGTTTCTGCACAGAACTTTTCTAATGTACCCTCCAAGCGGGGTTCATTCAGAGACCGTACTTCTTAGGAAGCTACCAGATCTCAAGTTGGCCACAGACCCATGGCTTGATGGATGTCGGCTCAGGAGAGAAGTGGAGAAGCAGGGAACGCTTTTGTTTTATCAAATTCTCCAAGCTGTGTGGTGGTTTGGACATAAACAGTAAATTCATTAATAACTCCTAGATACATAGAGTGCCGAACAATAATTCTTTGCAAGCAGTGGTAAAACTTTCGGCAATTTGGGAGTATTTGTGTCAAGACTGAGCAGCTAGTAATGCAGAGCAGATGAACTTTGAGATCTTTAGATCTTTAGATTCCATCTAATCCGTTTTCAATCTATGAGAGACCTTCTAGAACCTGTCTTACGAGAGGCACGTTGAAGTCCCAAAATGTGATGAATGCCTGAGATACCAACTAATGAGGAAAGCATGGCCTGCACATCCCATAGGTACCCTGGGTGAGTAATCCACAGTGAGGATAAGGATCTCTTGGAGCTGTAGGATAGCTCCCAGCGATGTCATGCCTTCTCATTGTTTATAAAAGCATCAATGGTATTATCCCCAATAACCTCGACCTTCTAGAGAAAGATACATCAGTCTCAGTTCCAGGAAACCTTTCTGAAGGATAGATGGTTCTGTTCAAGAGACCCACTCAAAACAAGGAATGCTACTTTGATCAACAAGGTAAATGTCTTGATTCAAATTCAGACCCCTACACCTCATAATATTTAAATCTCTCACATTCCTGCCTCCATTCTCCTGCTGTTCCTGATAGGGGATAGACCGTTCAGTCATTGATCACTGACCTTTTCCACAGGTCTGAAAAATATATCTGATGGAGACTTCTAGCTGCAGGATCCTTACTTTAAAATAATCCCCAGGCTTCAGACTGGATCCAGAAACTTTTCTTGAGCAGTGCGTCTGCGTGGCAGTAAGTGGTGTTGTGTGGCTTCGTGCGGCGTCATCAGCATCGTCCACGCTGGAAGTGATGTGCACGGCGCCTCTATATCTGCCACTCCAATGCGCTGACATCAGTTATTTTTTTTCCGTGCCAATCAGTGCAGGTACAGGAAGAGCTACCCCCATAGTCATTTTTTTACTAACTTTTTTCAATGTTTTGTTAAGGTTTTAAACAGTTTTTTCCTCCTGGTGTGGTATGAATGTTATTGAAGAAGGCTGGCTTCAAGCCCTGTGGTGCCTGTCATCACTCTCTTTCAGTGACAGACCCACACCTTGTTTGCCATTGATGCCTTGAGGACGACCATGACCCGAAGGCCTAGTCCGATTCCCACGCCATGCACACGAAGGCCTTGAGGGAGTGAGTCTGCGACGATCCAGATCCCGGTCATGAGGAAGGGCCCAGGAGAGGTCACGGAGTCTGATATCCTTGTCACAGTCAGTCGTCGGGCCATTCGGGAAAGTCCTGCTCCCACAAGAAGTCAAAGCGTGCTTCGACTTCACCTTGTCCGTCGACCGGCGAGGCGATGGAGCACCAACACTCTAGGACTAGCTCCGCAGTTGAGCCAACCCCTGGGCCGTTTACCGTCTCCCCGAGTTTCCGGGAGCCGGAGGGACTCCCGCCCAAATAATAGAATTTTATGAGGCTATGCACCCTGCATTTCGGAGGCCCATTTCCTCCAGCTCACCTTTGGGCTCTGCGGGTTCGGGTGGGGCCCCTGCTGGATCCATCCCAGTGGCTCCATCCTCAGTGCCAGTAGGGCCCCAGGAATCCATAGATAAATCCGGATCGGCGCTGGTCATGCAATCCCAACCTTACCTGGAGCTGGTCCTGAGGCCAATGCTCCCTATTCTTATGGGCTAGGACTCAGGGAGGAGTAAGAGGGGTCACTGGAACCTGTAAAATATCAGCCATATGTTACCAACATAGACTGGTATTTGGATTTGGCGGGCACCAGCAGACTTGATACATCTGCAGATACTGACATGCGTTATCCCCTTACCGTGCCTATGGAGGAGGGAGCTTCCTTCGCAATGGTGCTGAGGGGGTTGTCTGAGGTCCTGGACCTTAGCTTTCCCTTGGTGGCAGTCAAGACTAACGTCTTGATGGAAGTGCTTCGGCCTGAATTGTCCCCTTCGGAACTGCTTCTCCCATTTAACAAAGCTCTTACTGATGTCCTGCTTGGGACCTAGTCCAAGCCCAACACTGGGGCTCCTGTCTACAGTAGCTCATGGCTTTTTGCATCCTGCATCCTGCTTGTGACACATGCCCGCTGGCGTATGCAGGCTCTGCAGTGGGACCTGAAGTTCCAGTGGGCGCGGCATCAGACGAATCTCTCAGACATTGTCCAGATCTCGGAGGGAACTGCAAAAAATCTGCAGTGGTGGTTAACAAACCACGATTGGGTCATTGGCAGACCCCTCTCCCTTCTCCAACCAGATCTGACAGTTGTGACAGATGCAATATTCCTGGGATTGGGCTGCCATCTGTGAGAGGTGGAGACCGAAGGCCTCTGGTCTCCAGCAGAATCTGGACTCCACATCAACCTCTTGGAGCTTCGGGCGATCTGGCTGGCATTCACTGCTTTTCTGGACCCCATCAAGGGAAGGCTATAACAGGTATCCAGGGGCAACTCCACCGCTGTGTACTGCACCGAACAGGGCCAGGAGGGGTTGTGGACCCTTTGTCAAGAGTCCCTGCTTCTCTGGACATGGCTGGAATGTCTGGGCATTTCCCTCGTAGGTCAACATCTGATGGGCTCTCTGAATGCCAGAGCGGATGAATTCAGCCGAAGATGCCTAGCGGATCACAAGTGGCATCTTCATCACGAGGTGGTGCAAGATCTCTTTCAGCAGTGGCCAGACCCTTGGTTCGATATGTTCGCCACCGCCGAGAATACTCAATGTCAGTTGTTCTCCGCGCTGGAGTTACCTAGGCGCCTCTCTCTCAGAGTCGCTTTTGGTCTCGAGTGGAGCTCAGGCCTCCTGTACACCTTTCCGCCCATACCACTCCTGCCAAAAGTTCTCAAGAAAATCAGGAGCTACCAGGCACAAGTCATTCTTGTGGCTCTGGACTGGGCACGGAGCATCTGGTATCCTGAGCTGTTGAGCATGGGCATTGGTTTTCCAATCAGGCTGCCCCTTCAGGAGGATCTTCTGTCATGGCAGCAGTGGAAGGTTTTCCATCCGAACCTGTTAACGCTCCACCTTCTTACGTGGAGATTGTGCAGCAACAGTTGATAGCTTTTGACCTTCCGCCCAAAGTCTGTGATGTTTTCTTGGTAGCCAGGCGTCCTTCCACCAAGATGGTATACATCTGACGGGGAAGAAGTGTGGCATGGTGTACAGAAAGACAGATCAATACCCTTTCTGCCCCTCTTTTTCTGGTTTGTCTTTTCATTCTCTCTCTTGCTCAGCAGAGCTCTGCTTTGGGCACTCTCAAAGGCTATCTTTTTGCTATTTCAGCTTTACTGTGGTTGCCTGACCAGCCATCCCTCTTCAAATCCCCTATTGAAAATAGGTTTCTGAAAGATTTACAACATTTGTTTCCTCCTTTTCCCTTTATTATGACTAAGGCTCCCTGTTTTCTGTTTTTACTGATTTTTACAGATGAATACAGACAGAAAACATTCATTTTCTTGTCTGTATTTATTTTTAAATGTTGATAAAAACGGAAATTGGGTTGCTTTTTGAGTAATTCTAATTACTATTTGCCATGACTGACAGGCCAATAGATGTGTGGATTGAGAGATAAGGGAGTTAAAAAAGAAAGGAATTTCAGACAGAGGCTTTAACAGCACTAGATATGCACATGGTTGATGCTAAAATTTGCATATTTTCATAAATGCTCAGATATATCTTCAGCGGGTTGTTCACAGCACTGGAACCTGGCAGACATTCAAGCTTGAGTGTATATTTACTGGGTAAATAAATGTGGAAATATACTAATTTCAGCTTAATTTTTCCACAAAACCCAAAATAAATATGGATAAATACAGATAAAATTTGTAAAAAGTAAATATGGATAAATACAGACGAAAATGGCAAAAAAATAAATACCATAAAACCGGGAGCCCTAATTATGACCCAGTGGGCCCTCACTTTCCTTATGTGCCTTTCCTTTGAGCCCCTGCATAACTGTCCACTCAGGCTCCTAACCATGAAGACGGCCTTTCTCGTGGCTATAACATCTGCCTTGAGGGTCTGTGAGCTACTGGTGTTGTCATCCAAGGTTTCTTACCTGAACATCTACTCCGACAAACTGGTGCTTTGTATGAGAGCTTCCTTTCTACCAAAAGTGGTCACTCCATTTCACTTAGGCCAATCCATCACTCTACCTACTTTTTACACTTCACCTCATCCCTCCAAGGAAGAGGAACGACTTCACCATCTGTATCCAAAAAGAACATTGTTGTTCTATTTTGACCACATATGAAAGTTCCGGGTAGATGACCAACTCTTCGTGTAGTAGGTCAGAGCGAAGAAAGGACGGGCCATACAGAAGAGGGCCATCTCACGATGGATTGTGCTCTGTATCAAAATCTACTATGCATTGGCTAAAAAGCAACCGCCTGAGGGTTTAAGTGCTCATTCCACAAGAGTTAAAGTGGCAACCACTACATTATCATGCGAAGTTCCGGTCTATGATATCTTTCAGGCAGCAATGTGGACTTCCTTGCACACATTAATCAAGCACTACTGCCTGGCCAGTCAGGTCCATAGGGATGGACATTTTACGCATTCGGTCCTGTAGGACTTACTTTCATGAAATTAGTCCGTAGACCCACCTCTGCTGAGATGTTTCTTGGGTATCTATTCTAAGGTAAGAAATCTGCGGCCAGAAGTCTATCAGATGAACAAGACACTTACCGTTGGTAGTGCCTTATCTGGTAGAGACTCCGCAGATTCTTTAGCGGCCTACCCATCCTTCCCATTCTGCGAATGGATTTCTAGGGACAGGGCTTTTCCTTTTCAGGGCCCTAGTGTTCCACCCCAGTGGTCAGTGTGTTTCGTAGCTCCATTCCTCTGGCGTAGAAAGTTGTGAAAAGTAACTGACGTCCGCGCTGGGGTGGCGCCTGTATAGACACAGCACATGTCCCTGCCAGCGTGGCGATGCCGAAGACTGATGTGCAGGGGTACTACTCAGGAAAAATGTACAGATTCAGTCTGACGCAAAGGGATAAAACTAAGGTAAGGAATCTGTGGCTAGATAGTCTGTACCATATAGGGCGTTACCGAAGGCAAGTAACTTGTTCTTCAGGCAGACCCATCTCAACATTTTCAGGATTATGGAAAGCATTTATATTCTATCTGCTTCACATGCTGAGATGGTTTGATCTCTTGTTTACATGACTTCAGTAGAGAACTAGACTTAAGGGGCAGCCGTAGTATTAGAGTTATTAGACCTCTTTGCTCCTTTTGATACTGGAGAGCACAGTATCCTGTAGCGGCTCAGACAGACCTTTGGCATCCAAGATCAGACACTCTGTTGAATAAAATTGTTTCTGTTTGATATATAGAAATCCAAATCGTTAACCCCCAACAGTCCTACTTTAGGAAGGCGGGCTTTAGGGTTCTACACCATCCCTATTCTTTTTAGGTCTGACCTTTGAGGCAGCTTTAGCTGTCATGCCAAACGAATGTTTTTTTTTAATGTTTATAAATAAAACATCATATACATACATAGAGGGTCTTTGGGTCACTGGACTTCCTCTGCTCCTCTGTCCCATTCTTTATTATTATTTGTAAGGTATTCTAAAACCATGCCTGGGCAGCTACCTTAAAATGTTTTTTGAATAGTTTATTATTCTTTACATTTCCAAGATGGTGGACGTGCTTTCAGTGGTAAGGCCGGGCGAAATTTTGTATACACCAGCTTAATCATGCTTCATTACTTGCATTTCGCGCTACATCTGTTACAGGAAATTCCTGAGATTGTGCAACATCACATAATTAGATTTTGTTTTTGTTGAACTCATATTGCGAGAGCGCAGAAACGATGTAAGAGAGCAGAGTGCAAGCAGCTGTTGTTCCAGTTGCATTTGTGTTTGCATTATTTTTTATCACAAAATGCAACCTTGACTTCAGAATGGAGACAAGGATGCATCTTGTACTTTTTGGGAGATTTCCCTAAATTTCTGCACAGGAAATTACATAAATGTTGACCAGGCCTATTCAACGCATCATCCATCTTGTAACAGTACACAGTGATCACATTTTTCATTAACATTCAAAAATGGCGACTCATACATGGGTGAACATTTTCCAATGCTTTTGACATACTTATTCATTTTAAAGAACGGGAAGTCCCATTCTAATGTGGCTTCATGCACATTCACAAACATTGGCCAAGCCAATAGCTCTGTGGGCGGCCAATAAAGGTTAGACCTCTTGTCTTTGCTAATGCTTGTTTTACATCTGGCTCCGACCACAAGTACATGTCGTCTTTTGGCATCAATGTTTACAGTTGTACTGCCCATATAAAACTGTTATTTAGCAACGGGGTGTTGTGGTTTTAAATTAGCTAAAACGTGGTGGCACATTCTGCAGTTTCGGCAAAGAGGATTGGCGATACTAAGATGTCCAAAAGCAGAGACCTGTTGGTTTTGCCAGTCCTTGTTTACTATCTGTCACTGCACATTTGGTGCTCACACCAACAAATCCCTCGACTCCTCACAGTCCGGATTCCGAGCAAAACACAGCACTGAGACCGCACTCATCGCAGCAACAGACGACATTCGAACTCTACTGGACAATGGAGACAGTCGCCCTCATCCTCCTTGACCTCTCCGCAGCCTTCGACACAGTCTGCCATAACACCCTATTACAACGCCTCAGAAACATCGGAATCCAAGGAAAAGCTCTGGAATGGATCACCTCGTTCCTCACCGGAAGAACTCAGAGAGTCCGCCTTCCACCATTCAAGTCAGAGGCCACTGAAGTCATATGCGGCGTACCACAAGGATCTTCACTCAGCCCCACCCTCTTCAACGTATACATGAGCCCCCTCGCGACCATCGCAAGCCAACACAACCTCAACATCATCTCCTACGCAGACGACACCCAGCTGATCCTCTCACTCACCAAAGACCCGAACACCGCCAAAACCAACCTACATGAAGGAATGAAAGAAGTAGCCGAGTGGATGAAGCACAGTCGTCTGAAACTGAACTCAGACAACACAGAAGTCCTTATCTTAGGTACCTCCCCCTCAGCCTGGGATGACTCCTGGTGGCCAGAGGCCCTTGGAAAAGCGCCCATCCCGACGGACCACGTACAGAACCTGGCCGTCATCTTAGACTCCTCACTTTCGATGAACAGACAAGTCAACGCCGTCTCATCATCTTGCTTCAACATTCTTCGCATGCTCAAAAAAACATTTCGCTGGATCCCCACCGAAACTAGAAAAACGGTCACCCACGCACTGATCACGAGCCGCCTGGACTACGGTAACACCCTATACGCCGGTACCACCGCAAAACTTCAGAAAAAACTCCAACGCATCCAGAACGCATCAGCCAGACTCATACTAGACATCCCACGTAAAGACCACATCTCTAGCCACCTGAAAATCCTCCACTGGCTCCCCGTCAATAAGAGGATAACATTCCGCCTCCTAACCCACGCACACAAAGCACTTTACGAACTTGGACCCGAATGCCTCAACACACGACTTTCCTTCTACACCCCCTCCCGCCAGCTACGCTCCTCCAACCAAGCCCTGGCTGTTGTACCTCGCATCAACAAGACCACTATGGGAGGACGACCCTTCTCCTACCTGGCAGCCAAAACCTGGAACTCACTTCCCACTCACCTTCGCCTCACTCAGAACCACCTAGCATTCAGAAAGCAACTTAAAACTTGGATCTTCGACAAGTAATTCCCCACCCTTCCCCAAGCGCCTTGAGACCCTCTGGGTATGTAGCGCGCTATATAAATTATTTGACTTGACTTGACTTGACCCGAAGGTTTTTTAGCGCTTTATGTGTGCACCAGTTACAAGGACACATTCATTTTTGGTAGGCACTGGGAAATTATAGTAGCAGCTGCTAAGGGTCAGTAGTGGTGGGTTTAAAAAAAAAATGTCATGTCCCGGCCGCCACCGCTCCTCCGTCCTCTGCGGTCGATGCCGGAAGCATACAGGCTCCCTGACTCCCCTAAGCCAATCACAATGCTGCTGTCATCATCATGACAGCTGCATCGTGATTGGTCTGAGCGGCCTGGTTTGATGCCCACTACCTGCCTGAGCGACAAACCTGGCTGCTCAGGCAGGTGTAGTGGGAACCTGTGCATGTTCTCCACCCGGCTGTGCAATACAGCCGGTGGAGAACATGCTAAGTGCGCATGTCTGTTTGACCAGCCCAAGATGGCCAGCCAAACCATCATGCGCACTTAGAAAGTGCCCACCACTCCTCATCCTGCTCTGTGGGAAACCCATCCCCACCCCACACCTAAAATAAATACAACATAGCCAGAACTGAAAAATAAAATTATAATAACATGATGTTATTATCATTTTATTTTTCTGTGGGGCGACGCTCCTCCGCCTTAGCAGAGGAGCCGCCTCTGGGAAATTAAGTGATTTGCTGGAATCACAGGATGTTGAGCCAACTCCGAGACTCGAATCTGGCTCCCCAGCTCCAAAGTCGGGGGCTTCGGACATGTTTTAGGCAGAAACACAATGCAGTAGCCTATGGTTGTCAATAAGGTTGATCCATGATTGCCTGGCATGGATTAGTGGCTATGTAAAGATTTTATTACTCCCTCGCAAACTGGCAGTATTCCCCCGTAAACTAACATTACTCCCTCGCAAACTGGCAGTATTCCCCCGTAAACTAACATTACTTCCTAATAAATTGGTAATATTCCCTTGTAGGTGGTAGTTGGCAATAAAAATGAAAATGCAGTTTTCCTGTCCTTTTCCGTTTTCATGGTGATTGTAAGAATTTCTGCGTGTTGGTGTTCACTTTTTTTTCTCTTCAAAACTTAAATGGGGTGCAAAAAGTTCTGATTTTAACTTGAAATCCCACATACAGGAAACCTGGGGAGTCAACGGTATTATTGGCTGAATTCACAAGAATTACGAGAAATTTGCAAACGACACACAGGGCACTTGGACACCCCTAGTTAAGGGTCCTGTCTGGTCACTCTTCTCCCCCACGTGGTTGGTTGCGATGGGGAGTACATATTTAGTTTGTGCAGTGAGTGGGCTCTGGAACTCGTTATTGGGGACCAAGACTGGTTTATCATTTTCAGACTTTAACACAAAGCAAGACAGAGAAAGGCCGAAAAGGGAGGAAGAAGAGGGAAAAGAAAGCTAAGACAGCAAGGACAAAGTAGCAAAAAAAGGGATGAAAATATAAAGAGCTTGCAAGAATGAGATCAAGAGAGAGGAAGTGTAGAGTGGCGGAGAACGAAGCATGAGGAGTAATTAAAACGAAGCAGGCTTGGTATTCGGCAACCCTGGCATTGCCCCTGGGTGGCACAGCGCCACCCAGGGGCATAGCTAGCAATGGTGCAGCAGGTGCAGTGGCACCGGGGCACGGGAGGGTGAACGCCCCACTGAGCTCCAATTATAGGTAACTTCTGCCACCTAACTGATGCCTAGGGCAGCCATTTTTCTTTGTTGCTTTAGGGCCCAAGGCGCTTTTGCTACGCCGCCTGCATTAGCAGCCGGTGCCGTGGTTAGATAGGCTGATGCATAGAGGTGTTCTAGAACTTTTGAGTGGTACGTATTACAGAGATTATGGTATGTAATGCAGAGATTCGGGGAATCTTGGAGTCAAAGAGGACCAAGAGAGCCTGCTAGACCATGTTTCTGTTTTTTCAATACTTCTTAAAACATTAAAACCACAAAGCAACAAAACAAGTCTACCTTGCACTCATTCAGCCCCGATTCCCTAAATTGAACCATCCTCGCGGCCGTATTGTTCAAAGAATAAGTGTGTGATGTCAGCTGTATCCGAATAGCAGGGCAAGAAAGGTGAGAAGGACAGGGCCCCTGCTGCAGCCACAGCTGTGGGCACGAATGACTTGACCGGCACATGCTGCAGTGTACAGCAGCACAGCCGAGCAGGGCAATGTGGCGCAAAGTGGCATGGGTCAGTGGTGTGCACCAAAGCTGTTTGGGATATTGGTAGGACGGCTAGAATCCTGTGATTCTGCAGCCAAGGCCTTTTCTGTATAATTATACGTTTATTTCATTTCTTCGAAAATCCACTACCTGCTGCTTAAATTGTGGATTTCAACCAAATGGGATTAGGTCAAACAAATCAAATTCTACAAAAAGAGTGTCATACGTGGTGCCGCACAATGATGAATCATTTGTTAATGTTCACTAGCCACCTTTCTGTTGCTGAATGCTTTATTCAGGTGTTAAACTGGGTTGTATGATACAACCACACATGCCTAAACAATGCGGTCTGAACCACGACTGTGTCTTTACCACACATGCCTATACAACAAATGTTGTAAAGGCATGATTGCTAAAGGGATATGCGTGGTAAACCGCACAACCCCGCCCTGCGCCCTAACACCTGATACCCCAGCCCTGCAATCCACCCCGTCCCACCCCTTAAAACTACCCTGGCTACTCACCCTGAGCCCTAATATTCATTCCCTGCCCAAAAAACGACACCAGCCCTTAGCCCTAAAACAGACCCCAACCCTGAAAACTGCCCTTCCCCTCCCCCTGACCTGAGTGAGGCCTACAACCCTGCCCCCAGCAAAAAAACAATCCCGACACCTGCCCCCTTGGCCCTAAAATCCTGCCCCAGCCCTTAAAACTACCCCTACCCACCCCCAGTCCTTAAACCCTGCCCCCTGCCAAAAAACGAATACAAAAACCTAATACTACGCCCTGAGGTCCTAAAACTGACCCCAACCCAGCACCAGTCCCACTTACCAGGCAGCGTCCTGGAGCACCCTCTCTCCATGCTTCCTGTTCCTCTCGCCACCCATCCGCACATCTAGGCTGCTGACATGCACATGCGTGGTTAAGGCAGATGTGTGGTTTAGGCAAGCGTTGTTCCGCTTGCGTGGAAAGAGCACGCGTGGACCCCCCCACGTTGTAAAGGGCGTTTTTCTGTTAAACTGGTATGAAGGAGACAAAACTTTGCTCAGGCAGTATTAATGGGTGGCCAAATGGTAAATTAGTGACATAATACTGCCATGGAACGTGTTTCATCGTTCTGAATATTGTGCCTTTTCTTGCCATAACTTAGTCGCTCCTGTTGCCTACTTTAGTCCTCCAATGCTACATAATTCCACCTACCCTGCTATTTAGGGGACTGTTATTTTTTTAAAATGTTTTTTTCACTCCAGCCCTTCATACATTTCAGAGACAGACCCTGCCCTTGACCTCCCACCTCGTCGGTGCGGGACAGAACATAGGCCCGTGGCACCAAAATCAACGTGCCCCCCTCAGCGAATCAGATAGCGTAAAAGTGTACTACACCTGCAAATCGGAGCAGTTTTCAACTTGTAGACACACTATATAGGTATTTTGCACGTTTTAGTAGACTGCATGCATTTGTGATTGGTGCTGGCAAAACGATGTTGGCAGTGTCACAAAACCGACACACCAGACTACAAAACACAGATCCACAAATCTGCCCCACACCGACCTGTCAGCCCAGCCCTTCTGGTCCTGCCAGATTTCACTGTTGGCCAGTCCGACCCTGCCTCCTTGTGCTACCTGGCCTTGCACTGGTGGGAGCGCCAGTGCGTCCCCTGGCTCCGCTCGGCCAGGAAAATAGACCAACTGGCAGGAGGCAGCCATGGGAAGCGTCCAAGTGGACATAAACTTTTCAAAGCGGCGCTGCGTGTGTTCAGGGATGACCTTTCTTTCTACTCGTAAATTCCTTGAGAACCTGGCGCCCTTATGTTTCCCAGAAATCCGCATCTCGGATGTGTGCAGCCTGCAAGCCATCTTCTAGGGCCCGCGCCAGGTACCGCGGGGGGGGGACTCTTGGAGGCTCAGCTTCAGCCTCCGACAGGAGAGTCCATTGTGTGTCTAGTCTTCAGGTATAGCGCTAACTGCTGGGGTCGAGCCTCTAATTGCGCCTAGATGTTAGAGTATAGAACAGAGGCACATGGAGGGCAAGCCATTTGCCTTCAATCACACAATGTGGGTGAATGGGAAAGCCATATCCAGACTGTGGCCTCTTAGACCAGTGACTACAATTTGGTCATTAGGGGTTGTGGTAGCAGAGTTTGCCTGTCCTGTCCGGGATACCGTGGAGCATATTTTTATATTCAGTAGATTATCAAATAGTTTGTAGAGTGAGTTAGGATAACTTAGGGCAATGGCTTTCCTTTTTTAAACGGTTTTAACAGTTGTAGGTCCGCCTAATGGGCAGTTCAAACGTCCATAAGTGCACGGGTCAGTGCTCCTTTTATTACTCTTATTTTCAGTAGAAGGGTTTTTTAAATTACAATATTAACACAGTAAAATGACATGTTACTACCTGTAAACAGTTACATTTCAATTGGTAAACAAGGTTTGTGTTAAGTTGCTTGGAAACGCGTGCAGCACACTTTCTGAATCTCCAAGAGGGTTTTTTGTCCTGGTAGGTACAGCACTAAGGTAGTACTGACAGAGAGGACAGCTCTTCACCAGTGGCTGACTTGCCAGCATTCTCTGTTCAGCAGGTACCGACTACCGAGGCATGCTGGGAGAGCTCCACAGTACAGTGGAAAGAGAGAACCCTCAACACGGTGACACAATCAGGAGGCCATGGGTTCGTGTGGTGGGTTTTGGGCCCAAAGGAAAGAGAACATTAAGGGACTGAGAATATTATATTCCTTCAGCTTTCTTTCCAAGGGAGCAGGGCATGGTGACGTCATCTGAGCAGAATCTAACCTGCGAGTCGTAGTTTGGTTGGATCACGAGTTTAGAGAGGGAATTCTTCACTGATGTTTCCACCCAATGCATTCATGTGAAGTGTGATGTCCATACTGATCAGCAGTGAGGCGGGCGCGCCATGAACGTTCCTCCTTAGAAAGGGTGTAGTATAGATCATCCGGCGCTGTGACCGAAGTGAAGCGCCCGAGGAGACCTCTTAATGCCATACGTGACTCTTCTAGTATTGTATTGTATTTTAATTGCATTTATATAGCGCTTACTACCCCTGACGAGGCGTCAAAGCGCTTTTTCGGCGAGTAGCACGCTACTCCGGGACGCATAGAGGATTCGTTTTGAATTAGTATAGTGAAACATGCAAGTACATTTCAAGTGGTGGATAGGTGAAATGAGGCATTATTAATGTACCGTGCATTTACAAACCGTGTGTTTGGATGACCTCTTTAAATAAATAGTAGGACGTACTAGTGGGCACTGCAAGAAGGAGCCACACCCGCCCCGTGAGAGAAATATTGGTATATAACTGTAGCAACCCGCAGTGAAGTGACGCACACTGGCTGAGCTGCCTGCGATCCCGGTGTAGTGTCATGGTTCGCGGAGGGCATGTCGGGTAGATGAGAAGAGGGGTTACGATGGCTGGTGTGTTGGGAGACAGCTGCTGCCTCTCTCGAGCCCATCCCGGACGTCTCTGCCCTGCACAGGGGTGGTGGGCGGGCCTGTCACTCCCCCGTCACACGTGTTTACAGTCCGCGCAGAGGGGGCGCTGGGATTCTCAGGCTCGCCCTGCTCCTAGCAGTGAGCCCAGCGGGGTCCTGGGCAGAGTTATCCCCCCACCAGCCCCGGTGCACTGCCCGGGGACTGTGGGAAAAGAGCTGGGGCCCGGGTGGACCGAGAGCGACTTCTGCTTGTTCCCCACAGCTGGGACAGTGGGAAATGCTAAGCAACCCGGGCAGGAACGAGAGAGCCCCCCCTCCCCCTCCCAGGAGTGTCGTGAAGTGGAAGTGGGGGCACATGGCCCTGGGTAAACACTCCAAGCTGTGGCCAGTGTGTACATCTAATAACCCTGGGAGAGCCTCGGCACTCGAGTTTACAGCCCCCCTGTGCTAATAAGAGCCATCGGCAGCACACTGCGAGGCACAGGACTCCCGGCACTGGAAGCACTCCGGGAAAGAGTCACATGTGAGGGCACGGACTCACACTCATACCTCAGCAAGAGTCACATGTGCAGGCAAGGGCTCACACACAGACTTCAGCAAGAGTCACGTGTGAGGGCACGGACTGACACACAGACTTCAGCATGAGTCACATGTGTAGGCAAGGACTCACACACAGACTTCAGTAAGAGTCACATGTGAGGGCACGGACTCACCTCCATACCTCAGAAAGAGTCACATGTGCAGGCAAGGACTCACACACAGACTTCAGTAAGAGTCACTTGTCAGGGCACGGACTCATACACAGACTTCAGTAAGAGTCACATGTGAGTGCACGGACTCACACTCATACCTCAGAAAGAGTCACATGTGCAGGCAAGGACTCACACACAGACTTCAGTAAGAGTCACATGTGAGGGCACGGACTCACACACAGACTTCAGTAAGAGTCACATGTGCAGGCAAGGACTCACACACAGACTTCAGTAAGAGTCACATGTGAGGGCGCAGACTCACACACATACTTCAGTAAGAGTCACATGTGCAGGCAAGGACTCGCACACAGACTTCAGTAAGAATCACATGTGAGGGCACAGACTCACACGCAGACTTCAGCAAGTCACATGTGCAGGAAAGGACTCACACTCAGACCTCAGCAAGAGTCACATGTGCAGGCAAGGACTCACACTCAGACTTCAGTAAGAGTCACATGTGAGGGCGCAGACTCACACACATACTTCAGTAAGAGTCACATGTGCAGGCAAGGACTCACACAGACTTCAGTAAGAATCACATGTGAGGGCACAGACTCACACGCAGACTTCATCAAGTCACATGTGCAGGCAAGGACTCACACTCAGACCTCAGCAAGAGTCACATGTGCAGGCAAGGACTCACACTCAGACCTCAGCAAGAGTCACATGTGCAGACAAGGACTCACACACAAACTTCAGTAAGAGTCATGTGTGAGGGCACGGACTCACACTCCGACCTCAGTAAGAGTCACATGTGAGGGCGCGGACTTGCACACAGCCTTCAGTAAGAGTCACATGTGAGGGCACAGACTCACACACATACTTCAGTAAGAGTCACATGTGAGGGCACGGACTCACACACATACTTCAGTAAGAGTCACGTGTGAGGACACGGACTCACACTCAGACCTCAGCAAGAGTCACATGTGCAGGCAAGGACTCACACACAGATTTCAGTAAGAGTCACATGTGAGGGCTAAGACTCACACACATACTTCAGTAAGAGTCACATGTGAGGGCACGGACTCACACACATACTTCAGTAAGAGTCACATGTGAGGGCACAGACTCACACACAGACTTCAGTAAGAATCCCATGTGAGGGCACAGACTCACACGCAGACTTCAGCAAGTCACATGTGCAGGAAAGGACTCACACTCAGACCTCAGCAAGAGTCACATGTGCAGGCAAGGACTAACACAGACTTCAGTAAGAATCACATGTGAGGGCACAGACTCACACGCAGACTTCAGCAAGTCACATGTGCAGGCAAGGACTCACACTCAGACCTCAGCAAGAGTCACATGTGCAGGCAAGGACTCACACTCAGACCTCAGCAAGAGTCACATGTGCAGACAAGGACTCACACACAAACTTCAGTAAGAGTCATGTGTGAGGGCACGGACTCACACTCCGACCTCAGTAAGAGTCACATGTGAGGGCGCGGACTTGCACACAGCCTTCAGTAAGAGTCACATGTGAGGGCACAGACTCACACACATACTTCAGTAAGAGTCACATGTGAGGGCACGGACTCACACACATACTTCAGTAAGAGTCACATGTGAGGGCACGGACTCACACTCAGACCTCAGCAAGAGTCACATGTGCAGGCAAGGACTCACACACAGATTTCAGTAAGAGTCACATGTGAGGGCTAAGACTCACACACATACTTCAGTAAGAGTCACATGTGAGGGCACGGACTCACACACATACTTCAGTAAGAGTCACATGTGAGGGCACAGACTCACACACATACTTCAGTAAGAGTCACATGTGAGGGCACGGACTCACACACATACTTCAGTAAGAGTCACATGTGAGGGCACAGACTCACACGCAGACTTCAGCAAGTCACATGTGCAGGAAAGGACTCACACTCAGACCTCAGCAAGAGTCACATGTGCAGGCAAGGACTCACACTCAAACTTCAGTAAGAGTCACATGTGAGGGCGCAGACTCACACACATACTTCAGTAAGAGTCACATGTGCAGGCAAGGACTCACACAGACTTCAGTAAGAATCACATGTGAGGGCACAGACTCACACGCAGACTTCAGCAAGTCACATGTGCAGGCAAGGACTCACACTCAGACCTCAGCAAGAGTCACATGTGCAGGCAAGGACTCACACTCAGACCTCAGCAAGAGTCACATGTGCAGACAAGGACTCACACACAAACTTCAGTAAGAGTCATGTGTGAGGGCACGGACTCACATACGACCTCAGTAAGAGTCACATGTGAGGGCGCGGACTTGCACACAGCCTTCAGTAAGAGTCACATGTGAGGGCACAGACTCACACACATACTTCAGTAAGAGTCACATGTGAGGGCACGGACTCACACACATACTTCAGTAAGAGTCACATGTGAGGGCACGGACTCACACTCAGACCTCAGCAAGAGTCACATGTGCAGGCAAGGACTCACACACAGATTTCAGTAAGAGTCACATGTGAGGGCTAAGACTCACACACATACTTCAGTAAGAGTCACATGTGAGGGCACGGACTCACACACATACTTCAGTAAGAGTCACATGTGAGGGCACAGACTCACACACATACTTCAGTAAGAGTCACATGTGAGGGCACGGACTCACACACATACTTCAGTAAGAGTCACATGTGAGGGCATGGACTTGCACACATACTTCAGTAAGAGTCACATGTGCAGGCAAGGACTCTCACACCGATTTCAGTAAGAGTCACATGTGAGGGCACGGACTCACACACATATTTCAGTAAGAGTCACATGTGAGGGCACTGACTCACACTCATACCTCTGCAAGAGTCACATGTGCAGGCAAGGACTCACGCACAGACTTCAGTAAGAATCACATGTGAGGGCACGGACTCACACACAGACTTCAGCAAGAGTCACATGTGCAGGCATGGACTCACACTCAGACCTCAGCAAGAGTCACATGTGCAGGCAAGGACTCGCACACAGACTTCAGTAAGAGTCACATGTGAGGGCACAGACTCACACACAGACTTCAGCAAGAGTCACATGTGCAGGCAAGGACTCACACTCATACCTCAGCAAGAGTCACATGTGCAGGCAAGGACTCACACACAGACTTCAGTAAGAATCAAATGTGAGGGCACGGACTCACACACAGACTTCAGCAAGAGTCACATGTGCAGGCAAGGACTCACACTCAGACCTCAGCAAGAGTCACATGTGCAGGCAAGGACTCACACTCAGACCTCAGCAAGAGTCACATGCACATGTGCAGACAAGGACTCACACACAAACTTCAGTAAGAGTCATGTGTGAGGGCACGGACTCACACTCCGACCTCAGTAAGAGTCACATGTGAGGGCGCGGACTTACACACAGCCTTCAGTAAGAGTCACATGTGAGGGCACAGACTCACACACATACTTCAGTAAGAGTCACATGTGAGGGCACGTGACGGCACGGACTCACACACATACTTCAGTAAGAGTCACATGTGAGGGCACGGACTCACACTCAGACCTCAGCAAGAGTCACATGTGCAGGCAAGGACTCACACAGATTTCAGTAAGAGTCACATGTGAGGGCACGGACTCACACACATACTTCAATAAGAGTCACATGTGAGGGCACGGACTTACACACAGACTTCAGTAGGAGTCACATGTGAGTGCACGGACTCACACACATACTTCAGTAAGAGTCACATGTGAGGGCATCGACTCACACACATACTTCAGTAAGAGTCACATGTGAGGGCACAGACTCACACACATACTTCAGTAAGAGTCACATGTGAGGGCACGGACTCACACACATACTTCAGTAAGAGTCACATGTGAGGGCACTGACTCACACATACTTCTGTAAGAGTCACATGTGAGGGCATGGACTCACACACATACTTCAGTAAGAGTCACATGTGAGGGCACCGACTCACACACATACTTCAGTAGGAGTCACATGTGAGGGCACGGACTCACACATACTTCTGTAAGAGTCACATGTGAAGGCATGGACTCACACACATACTTCAGTAAGAGTCGCATGTGAGGGCACGGACTCACACATACTTCTGTAAGAGTCACATGTGAGGGCATGGACTCACACACATACTTCAGTAAGAGTCACATGTGAGAGCACGGACTCACACACATACTTCAGTAAGAGTCACATGTGAGGGCACGGACTCACACACATACTTCAGTAAGAGTCACATGTGCAGGCAAGGACTCACACAGATTTCAGTAAGAGTCACATGTGAGGGCACGGACTCACACGCATACTTCAGTAAGAGTCATATGTGAGGGCACGGACTCACACACATACTTCAGTAAGAGTCACATGTGAGGGCACGGACTTACACACAGACTTCAGTAGGAGTCACATGTACAGGCAAGGACTCACACAGATTTCAGTAAGAGTCACATGTGAGGGCACGGACTCACACACATACTTCAGTAAGAGTCACATGTGAGGGCACGTAATCACACACAGGCTTCAGTAAAAGTCACATGCCCACGCAGACTCACACGCACACTTAAGTAAGAGTCACATGCGCAGGTCACATACTCCGACACATACTTCTGTAAGAGTCACATGCACAGGCCACGGACTCGCACACAGACTTCAGTAAGGGTCACATGTGCACACGGGCTCACAGACTTCTGTAAGAGTTGCATGCGCAGGCCACGGAGTCACACGCAGACTTCTGTAAGAGTCACATGTACAGGCATGGACTCACGCAATCTTCAGTAAGAGTCACATGCGCCGGCAAGGACTCGCACACAGACCTATGTAAGAGTCACATGTTAGGGCACAGACTCGCACACAGATTTCTGTAAGAGTCACATGCCCAGGCCACGGACTCACACACAAACTGCTGTAAGAGTCACATGTACAGGAAAGGACTCATGCAGACTTCAGTAAGAGTCACATGTGCAGGCCACTGACTCACTCACAGATTTCAGTAAGAGTCACATGTGCAGGCAAGGAGTCACACACAGACTTCTGTAAGAGTCACATGTACAGGAATGGACTCACGCAGACTTCAGTAAGAGTCACATGCGCAGGCAAGGACTCACACACAGACTTCTGTAAGAGTCACATGTGCAGGCCACGGACTCACACGCGGAATTCAGTAAGAGTCACATGTGCAGTCCACGGACTCACTCATAGACTTCAGTAAGAGTCACATGCACAGGCCATGGACTCACACACAGACTTCAGTAAGGGTCACATGTGCACACTGGCTCACACACAGACTTCAGAAAGATTTACATGCGCAAGCCATGGACTCACACACAGACTTCAGTAAGTCACAAGCGCAGGCAATGACACACACAGACTTCTGTAAGGGTCACATGTGCAGGCCATGGGCTCACACACATACTTCAGTAAGAGTCACATGTGAGGGCACAGACTCACACACATACTTTAGTAAGAGTCACATGTGCAGGCACAGACTCACACACAGACTTCTGTAAGAGTAGCATGCGTAGGCCACGGAGTCACATGCAGACTTTAGTAAGAGTCACATTTGCAGGCAAGGACTCACACAGAGACTTCAGTAAGAGTCACATGTGAGGGCACAGACTCACAGACCTCAGTAAGAGTCACATGTGCAGGCAAGGACTCGCACACAGACTTCAGTAAGAGTCATGTGCATACGGACTCAAACGCACACTTCAGTAAGAGTCACATGTGCAGGCAAGGACTCACACAGATTTCAGTAAGAGTCACATGTGAGGGCACGGACTCACACATACTTCAGTAAGAGTCACATGTGAGGGCACGGACTCACACACAGGCTTCAGTAAAAGTCACATGCCCACACAGACTCACACGCACACTTAAGAGTCACATGTGCAGGTCACATACTCCTACACAGACTTCTGTAAGAGTCACATGCACAGGCCACGGACTCACACACAGACTTCAGTAAGGGTCACATGTGCACACGGGCTCCAGACTTCTGTAAGAGTTGCATGCGCAGGCCACGGAGTCACACGCAGACTTCTGTAGGGGTCACATGTACAGGCAAAGACTCACGCAGTCTTCAGTAAGAGTCACATGCGCGGGCAAGGACTCACACACAGACTTATGTAAGAGTCACATGTGAGGGCACAGACTCACACACAGATTTCTGTAAGAGTCACATGCCCAGGCCACAGCTCACACACAGACTGCTGTTAGAGTCACATGTACAGGAAAGGACTCACGCAGACTTCAGTAAGAGTCACATAAGCAGGCCACGGACTCACACACAGATTTCAGTAAGAGTCACATGTGCAGGCAAGGACTCAGGCAGTCTTCAGTAAGAGTCACATGCGCGGGCAAGGACTAACACACAGACTTCTGTAAGAGTCACATGTACAGGAAAGGACTCACGCAGACTTAAGTAAGAGTCACATGCGCAGGCAAGGACTCACACACAGACTTCTGTAAGAGTCACATGTGCAGGCCATGGACTCACACACAGACTTCAGTAAGGGTCACATGTGCACACTGGCTCACACATAGACTTCAGTAAGATTCACATGTGCAAGCCATGGATTCACAAGCAGACTTCAGTAAGTCACAAGCGCAGGCAATGACACACACAGACTTCAGTAAGAGTCACATGTGAGGGCACAGACTCACACACATACTTCAGTAAGAGTCACATGTGCAGGCACATACTCACACACAGACTTCTGTAAGCGTAGCATGCGCAGGCCACGGAGTCACACGCAGACTTTAGTAAGAGTCACATGTGCAGGCAAGGACTCACACAGAGACTTCAGTAAGAGTCACATGTGAGGGCACAGACTCACACACATACTTCAGTAAGAGTCACATGTGCAGGTACAGACTCACACACAGACTTCTGTAAGAGTAGCATGCGCAGGCCACGGAGTCACACGCAGACTTTAGTAAGAGTCGCATGTGCAGGCAAGGACTCACACACAGACTTCAGTAAGAGTCATGTGCATACGGACTCAAACGCGCACTTCAGTAAGAGTCACATGCTCAGGTCACGGATTCACACACATACTTCAGTAAGACTCACATGTGCACACGGGCTCACACACAGACATAAGTAAGATTCACATGCGCAGGCCACAGACTCACACACGGACTTCTGTAAGAGTCACATGTGCAGGCCAAGGACTCACACACAGACTTCTGTAAGGGTCACACTTGCAGGCAACGGTGGCACACACTGCTTTATATAGTGCCGCATGTAGGCCGTGGAGGCACACTCATGTCTCTTGGAAGTTACAGGTGCATGCTACAAAGCTACATGCAGGCTTCTGTAATTTCACACGCTTAGTTGGACGTGTTTGTATATCTCTGTTGCGAACCTAGCTGGGTACACATTTCGAAGTTGTGCTGTCAGCATTTGTATTGCGCACTTCCGCTATTTGCATGGCATCGTAACCCTTGAGGCAGACCAGCGAAGCCTGGACGCATTAAGGCCAAAGTAGTGGGGTATCTTTTGTACAGGACTGACATCAGAACCTCTGTGGGAGTCACAACGGACTGGCCGGCCATGCAGTTTGAGTGCTGTTGGACTCATACAGACCATAGCCTGCGGAGTGCCGCAGTTCTGTACGAGAGGCCTGGGTCAAAGATATTTTTAGGAGTCCAGGGAGAATGAATTCCAGTGTCATTCTTTACTTTTAGGGTCAAGGAAAAGAAAATGCAAGGTATACTAAGGTGGTACTGTAGGCAAAGACGAGGGGTGGGTGAGTTCTATCGCACTCCAAAATACACTCAACAGCTGCACTATTAAAGAGCTGGGTGATCACTGCATCTTGTGTCCCTACTATCAGATGCCAGCCCTTCACACCGGGGGGGGGGGGGGGTACCCCACTGCGCAGACAAACAGTGTTTTGTACTCTCCGTAGGGCCGACAGTATACACTTTCAGCCCTACCCTCAGTCTACAGAATAGACACGACATGGCTCTCCAATCAACCTCTAAGGCTGGAAGCGCACAGGGCGGCCAGTTTAGAACACTACACTCAAACCCCACACCTGAATGTACCGTTAAACCGCTGTCGTGGCTGCCCACTGCACTCATGTATTTATTGCGCTTTTGTATAGTGCAAACTCGACCCTAAGGATTTGTAGCGCTTTGCATGAGCACATGTTACATTACAGATGGACACGTTCATTTTGGTATTTATTCACGGGGAAATCAAGAGATTTGCCCAGAATCACAGAATGTTTAGCCGACGCGTTTGAAGTCGGCGTTGGACTCGGAATAGGCACCTCATATCTTCTAGTATCACACAGCGCAGCCACGTAGCGCCAGGATCAGCTGGACAACCCGCTGCAGATCTCCTGATGTTAGTCCCTCGGCCATTGGACTGAGAGAGACTCCGTGTTTGGGCTCCCACCCCACATACCCCTCGCCCCCTATGAACTTCAGTCTCCAGACAGTAAATCCCCACCCTGGGATGACGGATCACTTCCCACCCTGGCATGGGAATCCTTTTACTCATTACCGGCCCTTCAAAGACTTCCTGGGCGAGCTGGGGGTCTGTGAGAATCAGAACCGCCCATAGGGAGTCCGCGAATGGCTCACAGGAGACTCTATCTGGCCAGGGATGGGATTACCAGATGGAGGGAGGAGAACCAAGAAAGGGTGAGTTTTGCAATATAAAATAAGCCACACCCACAGAGCCAGGGATAGCTGCTGCATGTTACTATCAGATGTTGTGATAAGTATGCACGTGTGTCTCTCTCTCGCGGGTCGTGCCCCCTCCCTACACTTCACAATGTTAATTAACTTCAACTACTTATATGATGTGAATATATATATATATATATATAGTATATAAGTCTGAGTGTGTGTGTCATGGTATTGAAAATAAAGGTGACGCAATTGCACATTATTTAAAACAACCGTACTAATAAACACACATTGACACATTTATTACGAGAGTGCAAAGGTCACATTTCAGTTTATTACTAAAGTAGAGTGAAACTGGCATGAGAAAAACTGCCTGGCATGAGAAAAACTGGCTTGAGAAGAGCAATGTTTGCTGCCTCACGGATTACAGTTATTTCTCACATGGCCACAACTCTGCTAATTGTCACAAGGCCTCTTCAATGTGACTTTAATTCACTGCAAAAATGTAACTCCTTGCATCCTTGTTTTGGATGAATATCTTTTTTGAACAAATTCACATGAAAAATATCATGGGATAGACCACATGCAGATGTTCAATGAGCCACTTATTACCAGTGTTAAAGGTGGCAGGGGAGGGGCTTCATTATAAGAGCATATTGCACTCTGCGGGTCTACATATAAAATGTATATGTTGTATTGTTACCTGTTACTGTAGAAATAACAGGTGTTTCAAAACCTCTAAATCATAGAAAATTTGTAATTCTCTGAAAAAAATGGATTTCAACGAATTCTCCTAAATTGCAGATTTCAGTTAATAGGTTTTAACTTGTGAAAAACAAAATGATAATATAAATAAAAGCAATTCGTAAAATGTTGAATTTATACGGTAATGTGCACTGTAGCTGAAAAAAGGCTTTCGAAGTTTCTGTTAGATTTGCAGGTCCATTAGCCTCTGTGGTTTATAAGTTAACCACTAGAAGCCTCAATGACGTCAAATTTGATTCTAAAGCTTGGGTGCGCTACTTGTGTCTTGAATATGTGACAATGTACATATTTGGTTAATATTGACTTATCTTTACATTTGCTGACCATACTTTCATTTTATCAGGCTACAAGAAACACTAGATGTAGTATCTAAGGAATTATGGAAACAGTGTTCTGATGTCATAAGCAGCCGCGGCCCGTGTAGGTAAGAGCTGTAGGGCCAGGTGGAGGTGGATTGCGAGAGATGATGCAGAGGCAAAATTAAATAAATAATACATTGTCCCTCGTGGTGGTCTCTCGAAATCCCCCCAACCCGGTCCCATCGCTCTTACCTGCACGGGCCGGGGCTGGTCATAAGTAGCCTTTAATAGTGTATGTGATTTCATAGAAAATTATATGGAATACTATTACTGAGAAACCATTGCATCTACACTATTTATTGGAAATTTTAAGAATGAATAGCATTTACCTTTACTTAGAAAGCAATTCATGTAATGACTTTTTGGTTGAAATTCGCTATTGAATGTTTTTTTTTTAAGTGTACATATAATGGTTGTTGGTCTCACTTTCAAAAGCAGTTTTCTCTGGCATATTTATTTCATTGCTTTACTTCAGTGGACAATGTTTCATATTTATATATTTTACATTGTCAAAAAATTACTTTGGATGCTTTTAATTAGATGACCTGTCACCACCCGTTAACACCATCCATCGCTGGCCCCTCACGACCCCCAAATACCATCAATCCCTGCCCCCTAAAACAGTTTCCCACGATTTGGTTTCCTTCAATGTGGTTTCTCAGTTTTCGTTCTCCATTAATTCACACACATCAGCCTCTAATATCTCATTTTAGTGGAGGTCTCACATAAGGAGGCACCTGTAACAATTTCTTTCAGTTTCATTTTAATTTCACAATATCTGAGGCCAGATGAGACAGATGTTGTCAAAGGCCTCTCTTTAAGGTAATAGCAGGTGCCCAACATAGCTCTGACCCTGTCCTACTGGCCATTCAGAGACAGTGGCCTGTTGCCATATCTCTTGATTTTCCCCACAGACCCAGCTGTCTTCTAATCTGCAATATATTTTGCATGGAGGCCTGATGCCTTATTATTTTCTTTTTTTCAGCACCTCATCTCCAGTCTGATGGTGGCCTGGCTGCGGGTATTCCAAGAGCGATTAGAGATTGTGAGCTTTTGAGCTAGATAGGCAGAGGTCCAATTTATTATGGCATTGTGGAGGATGCAACTCGTTTTTAAGATGGCACAGACTGGTAGGGAAGAAAGTGGTGTTCAATCCGGGTGGAGATGCTGATGAGGTCATATTACTTCAGGCTCTTGATTAGTCAAGCTGTGGTGGGAAGAACGCCTGTAAGCTGGGCAGTGTGGAGTCTGTCAGGCCATGAAACCGCTTAGCCGCCATACAGATACAAGGGCAAGAGAACTTGTATGGCAGCTCCGAAGATGCTTAATAGGATGAATGGTTTCACTTTCCTCAGTAGTGAGAGTTGGTAGGAGATGGTGTTGGTTTTCTTGCCAATGTGTACCTTGAGCATGAGAGCGGTGTCCATGGTGAATCTGAGTGACTTGGCATTGGTTGAAATGTGCAGTTCGAATCCATCCAGATCCCATGGGCCCAGTGTGGACTCGTCGTTATTTGACGTTCTCAGTGAATAGCTGTTATTGGCTTGGGTGGGTTCAACATTAGGTAGGAGCTGGTCATCTAGATCTGGATCAGGTGCAGGCAGTGTTTGAGGCATTGGATGTCTGGATCAGGAGAAACTTGCACAATATTTACCAGTGAAACAGACACATGCAATGGTATCACCTTTTCTATAAGTAGAAAAGTATGGTAAAAAAAAGTATAATGTACAAAAAATTAGAAAGAGTAATGTAAAAAAGCATGTGCTAGATAGACGTTTAGGGTTTGGTGTAGGTTCTGTTTAGGGGTTAGAGATAAGAGTAAGGTATGGTGGATGTTATAAAATAAGGATCCTGGAATTTTAATCAGTATTGTTACTGACGTTTCAGCTTTTTTTTCAAAGTGTGCAGATTGCCAGCTCCCAGATCCACTAGCTTTAAGCTATATTAGTGCCCGCTCGCTAATGTCGATTACAGATACTCCTGCCTTGTGACTCCAGGGTTGGGGAATCCAAAGACCCTCTGTAAGAGGCCAAAATATTCATAGCTTCCATTAAGAAGAAATCAGAAAGTTTTCGGTCTCCCTCCTTGAGAAAAGAGCTAGAAATATGTTTTAAAGTACACCATAGCTTGGAGCCAGAGCCTTTCTACACAGGTACCTTTCCCTATACACAGGGCATACACCCCTAAGATTGAATCCTTCAAAAAGGTGGGCCGGCAGTTGTCTTCACAACCTCCTCTGGTGTGTCTGAGCCGCCACCAGTGTGTCATCTGTCTTGTAGCCAAACAGACTTCTATGGCCTCTGCTTCAGTACCAGCTCCAGTGCTTACAATGCTTTATCCTTGAAGTCGAACTTGAAGCTTCATCTGAAGCTTCAAGTTTCAAACAGATTCAAATATAGATCGAAGTGAGCTCCATTAGTTCCGCCATTGCCTGGCTCCTCTTCTAATCAACTAGAGCTGTGGTAACCAGTGTACGGCCAGCCGGGCAAACCTTTCTTTGCGGTTCACAGACCTCCCCTTGGGAACGAGCAGCTGAAAAACAAAGCTGATCTAGTTGTCAACCAAGCAAGTTCGTTTTCTGATTTTGGCTTTTTTTAGGTCTCGCCTGACCCAGCGCTTGCGCTGGTCTGGCCAGACCTTAAGTAAGAAGGGCTTCAAAAAATGCTACCGCTGGCTACAGCATGCAGTGCATGTGCGCGCGCTTAGGAGCAGAGGCAAACCTCGTCATGCTCATTGAGCGTCCGCGATCACTTTCACTTTCGCCCGCGATCACTTTCGCGTCGCCCCTTTGATGTTCTCGTTCAAAGAACATCAAACATCAAAGAACATGTTGTTGTGTTAATGCTTTGCTGCTGCCCGTTTGACTTACAACATGCTTTCTCTTTCCACAAACTCGATGTTTGTGTTCCTTTATTTTGAGATGCTTTTAGTATTACTGTCACACACACAACCACACACACAACCACAACCACACACACAACCACACTCACACACAACCACACTCACAACCACACACAACCACAACCACACACACAACCACACACACAACCACATTCACAGCCACACACAACCACACACACACACACAGCCACACACACACAACTACACACAACCAACCACACACACACAACTACACACACAAAACCACACACACAACCATACACACAACCACACACAACCACACACAACCACACACATACACACAACCACAGCCATACACATAACCACACACAGAACCACACACACACAAAACCAGACACACCCAAAACCACACACACCCAAAACCACACACACAACCACAACCACACACACAACCACACACACACACACACACAACCACAAGCACAACCATACAACCACAAACACAACCACACACAACCACACCCAACCACACAACCACACACAACCACACACACAACCACAACCACACACCCAACCACACACACAAGCACACACAACCACACACACACAACCACACACATACAACCACACCCACACAACCACACAACCACACACACACAAACACACAACCACACACACAACCACACACACAACCACAACCACACACACAAGCACAGACAACCACACACACAACCACACACACATCCGCACACACACAACCACACACACACCACACATACGACCACACATACAAACACACACACAACCACACATACAACCACACACACAACCACACACACACATTCACATAAGACCTAGAATTCAAAGAAAAAACTTTGACTGGGGCAGCACATCACGCATGGACCTGGGTGGGACACTTAGCAGGGCTACTACAGACTTTCGATGTCTTTGTGTGTAATTGTAGGTCACTGACTTCAATCCTGGTTGGTGCACTGGGAAAATGCAATGTGTATTTATAGAGCTATTGGATCCCATGATGTAACAGTATGCAATGTATAAATCATTTGTTTAAAAATTAACTATACGCAGTATAACATAGGATACAATATTTTTAAAATGTAAAGGCTGCACACTGTATAAGAGGCAACATTTTAATAGACCCCATCCAGGCAGGAGACTCCCGATTTTTGAAGCAAAAAATGGCTTTATTTTTAGTGCCTCTTGCTTAAAATTTCCTCTGTTTCAATATAAACCAATGGGGAAAATGCATTCCTTGACTGATCCAGCCTTTGCACCAATTATATAAAGCAGGAATAGGAGGGCCTGAGCAGCAGAGAGATGGCCAAATACGCCAGCAGCAGTGTGGGCTTCTGGGCCTTAGCATATTTTAAATAAATAAAGTGGGATTTGGGAAGGGAGTAAACTAAGAAATGCGTTCCCCATCCAGTGCAACACAGAAAACACATGTGAAATGTAGTTTCCTGGTGTCGTCAGTCTAAAAATACAAGTGATTTTATCAAAAGATTAATAAACAGGAAAAGTTCCAAGGGAGAGGAAAAAGGAACAGAGAGGAAGCCATCAAATTTGAAGCATGGAAGAGAGATAGACAATAAAAAAATCCACCCAAGATTTCCAACGTGCATTGTATGTATTATATTGATGATGACAGGTCTTCGATAAGAGAAAGCTAAGGATGTCTTTAAACGAGACCTAGAAACTCCACGCCACCCACTGCAGTCAAATCCTGCTAATACAATCGCAGCTGTCTGAAGAGACGGTACAGTGAGGACATTTTTTCTATTGTTGAGGAACTCACCTTACCAGACCGTGTTACTGTCCAACCACAACTTACACAAGCTTCTGTGATTCCCTCAACTCATATTTCATCGACAAAATTGCCACCATTAAAAATAACATCTCCCTTCCTTCTTCCCCCACTCCTCCTTCTTTACCCCCTATGAACCCCTGTCGTTTGGATGTCTTTCCTCCCATTTCCTCGACGGAGTTTATCTCCTTGCTACACACGGTGAGCTCGGGTTCCCCTAATGACTGTTGTCCCCCTCAAATCCTTAAAGACGTCTTCTTGGCCTGTCCTGATCCCCCGTTGGCACTTCTTAACAACTCGCTTGCCACAGGCACAGTCCCGGATTCTTTTAAACAGGCGGTTGTAGTTCCTATATTAAAAAAGCCTGGTGCCGATCCTTCAGTCCTGAGTAATTTCCAGCCAATCTCCCTCCTCCCCTATCTGGGGAAAATTTTGGAGACTTACGTTACTCGCTGCCTCAGCGCATTCATTGAGGGTGTAGAAAAAGGGTAGGGCTGATGACCTTTTTCAGAGTTGCCCGGCGTTAACCGCCTCTATACCATTCTAGTTATCAAACAAAGAGGCAGGCGCTGGAGACTTGAAGGCAGGAAACAGAAGTTTTTATTCCGACGGAGCAGAACACATCAGATCAGACAACAAGGTATCGTCTCGAGGTGCTCTAACAGCCTCTCTGAGGCCTGGCCTCTTATACCCTGGTTTATGGCATGTGACCACTCTTTATTACAATCAAGACATTGTGAAGTAAGGAAAAAGACATCCCCGTAATCCTCGTGTCAATCCCACCCCCACATGCATCCACAATAGAGGTCCTCAACCTGCTGATAAGAGGAGGGGGCTATCACGCAGCTGAGTGTTCCGTCGATTCTTAGGATGTGTGCGCCTGATCGTATCCCAGGGGGTGGGGAGGCCATGATCAATAGTGGGTCCTTTGAAGAGGAGTGGCTCCATACAATAGGGGGCAGTAAACTGTATCTCCCGGCTTAGGCAATGGCCTCGGACCTGTGTGGACAATCGGACTCGGTGGAAGGGGTCATCAAAGGAGAGGTATTCATGCCGCGTGGACAATCAGGCGCAGAGGGAGAGTTTACCAACAGAGGGGTATTCATGAAAGGAAAGGAGGTGTTTGGTCAGGTGCGAGCGTGACTCCCAAGGACAGAGTCTTGCAGAAGAAGAAGGTTTATGACTTGCCCATGTGAGAGAGGGGGGGGGGGAGCCAGGGTGCGCGGAGGATTCTTGCAGGGTCAGGGGAGCACGCTGGCGATCGATCGTGGACAGGGAGACCATGATACCTAAAAATGGCTGTCGTGCATGTTGTACGTGGATGACAAGCTGGCGCAGATGATGTTCAGCTCGCGCACTAAAATTCCACAAGGGCTCTTCCTTTTTGGATAACCAGCAAGTCGGTTTCAGGCCAGCTCATTCTACCGAAGCTGTTTTCGTGGCCGTGATGGATGTGCTGAGGCAAGGTGCCAACTAGAACATTGCCCAGGCACTTGTTCTACTAGACTTGTCGGCCGCCTTTGACGCG
The DNA here is from genome assembly GCF_964263255.1 of Lissotriton vulgaris. Classification (NCBI taxonomy): domain Eukaryota; kingdom Metazoa; phylum Chordata; class Amphibia; order Caudata; family Salamandridae; genus Lissotriton; species Lissotriton vulgaris. Next base: position 546,565,246 of record NC_141698.1, on the reverse strand, counting down.
GTTGATCATGCTATCTTGATCGACCGTGTCAATAATGCGGGTATTCAGGGCATGGCCTTAACATGGATCAGATCTTTTTTGCACCAGCGCTCCCAGGCAGTTCATCTGTCTACTTTCTCTGCTCCTCATTCCTCTCTTTCTTGTGGAGTTCCTCAGGGCTCTGCTTTGTCGCCTCTTTTATTTAATCTCTACATGCAACCTCTTATAGCTTCCCTCCATCACACCCCTGTTACCATCTTTAATTACGCGGACGATTTACAGTTGATCTTCCCTGTTGATCCCACTCCCTCCTCTTGTGCCAATTTCCAATCCACTGTGCTTGCTATCTCTGAGTGGATGCATTATAGCCAGCTGAAGCTCAATCCCAACAAGACGGAGTTAGTGTTGATAGGTGGGCTAGCTAACCCCTGGAACCCTAGCTTCTGGTCCTCCGCCCTCAGACCCCCGCCTTGCCCTGTCAATTCGGTAAAGAGCCTAGGCGTAATTATATGCAGTGATCTATCTATGAGGCCTCAAATTAATGCTGTCACATCATCCTGCTTTTTTCACCTACGCAGGATCTGCAAATTCGTAGGTTCCTTACTACCGAAGCACTCATACTCGTCATTATGGCTCTTGTCACCTCCCGTATTGACTACGCTAACTCACTCTATGTTGGGATACCTGCTTACCATGTCCACCGGCTGCAGTTGGTGCAAAACCAGGCGGCCAGACTGGTTTTCCATCAGCCCAAACATCAACATGTCTCGCCCCTGTTCAGGAGACTGCACTGGCTCCCAGTGGCCTATCGTTGCATGTTTAAACTTGGCTGTACTGTCTTTAAGGCTCTCATCGATCTTGCCCCTGCTTTCATCACTTCTAGCCTCCAGCGTCACATTCCCGCGAGAGATCTCCGGTCCACTTCTCACAACTTGCTGACTGTCCCAAGGTACAAACGCAAAAAGCATGGAGGCCTGTGTTTCTCTTTCTTGGACCCCACCCTGTGGAATTCCCTCCCGATCTCACTTAGACTTTGCCCCAGTTATGCTTGCTTTCGACAATTACTTAAAACTCACCTTTTTCAATTAGCTTATGAGTAACTTTGCTGTTCTGTTTCCCAGCAATTGTCTGTGAGCGCCATGAACCGTTTGGTGACCGTGCGCGGTATAAATATTTTTAACATAACATAACATTATATTATTACGGTTGACAGTCATATGCGAAAACACCTGTTCTATGTGTGTTTCGACAATTGTGTGTGGAGGAACAGAAGCCTACACTGCTGGACGTGGTCTCTGTGACGCGCCTGCGCTGCTGCTTCCTGTGCTGTGTGTGCTCAGTTCTGGAAACTCGCACTAACTACTGCTGCCTGGTTTGTGTGTGTGTGTTAACGAGGCGTGGTGTCATCATTTTGTTACCCAAACTCAAAAGGTTTCTGCCATTTGCCGGCTCCCAAAAAGTGCATTCTATATGTTAAGTCAGTGGCCAGGTAATTGATAACTTTTTTTTTGCTATTTGCAGGGCTACCAGCCAACTAGTCAGGGATGTAACTTGGGGGTGAGGGGCGTTTGGGATTGTTACGCCCCCCCCATAACTGTATTTTCAGATTAATAGGTGTCTGTCGGATATCACCTGGGAATTCTGCATGCATACTCTGACAAAAACACAAACTCTCTATCGCTCATCTATGTTTTGAAAGCCCTAAAATGCTTATTTTACAAAATATTTTGTTTCTCGCATTTAGTACTCCTTATTAATTCCATTCCTCTCCCTTTCCACTGCCTCTTAAGCCCCACTCATGTGCCCTGCTTGTCATAGCATGTATTTTATCATTATATGCCAGCGTGATGGTCAGGAAATCTGACCCCCCCCCCCCCCCCCCCCCCCCCCCCCAACAGTCTTACTGACAAAGCTTCGCCCCTGCAAATAGTGTATAATCTGTGGTGTTTATACGCTCCAGTCGCAAAACAAAATCATGTTTTTGCCCGTGGCTGGCCAAATAGTCCCTATTTTATAACGCAAGTTATTGAATCAGTCACAACGGGCAAACTCCCTTCTTCGTTCACCAGTGGCATAATGTAGGGTTTCCTTCATACTTATCTGCGCCTGGGGTGATGCAGAGTTTATACCTCAGTCCTAAGCGAACGCACCAGGCTGATGAGCGGTGTTTCTCCCCAAGCCTACCTCTCTCCACCTGAAGTGAGGTACTGGATTTTACTTTCAATTCAGCAGTTGTTGTCAGTCTGTGCGTATGACGTAACGCGTGGGTGCCACGTGGCATCATTCCACGTCACACGGTGACCTGTGTTCGATCCTGACCTGTCATCCAGCAGTACTTGGCATTCTGGGATTCTTGGTTTCCTCATCATTATACATATAAATTGACCCCCGCAGTCTCAAGTCGCGGTTTCATGGCTGTACTTGTCACACACAACTTGGGGTCGTTTGACAGCTGTGTCACGGTGAGGCGGACGGAGAGATAAGCAGCCCAGGTGCTCTTCTCATCAGTAAATCACAGGCCCTCCCCTGGAGGTGAGCTGTTCTCACGGTCAGAGTGCTGTAAACATGTCAGGGCCGTCGTATATCACTGGCGCAGGGGTGTGGTGTGCTCTAGCAGAGGGGCAAGGCCTTGTCCCACTGCATGGACTGGTTGCTGTCGTAGGGGCGATCGACGGCTTGGGGAGGGAGAGAGGGGTGCGGGTTGCTCGCGGCACTTTCTCTGCATAGAAACTGCTGTCATGACAAAATTACTTCCATAAAATTATGTTCAGTCAGCAATTAAGGGCCGGCGAATGGGAGGGGGCTGGGTGCTGCACACCAGGGTCGGATTGGGATCACAATTTGGCCCGGGCACTGACGAAAAAGTGGCCCACATTAAGGGGGTGTGGCCTACATTTAAGGGGCGTGGCCTACATTTAAGGGGCGTGGCCTATGTTTAAGGGGCGTGGCCCACATTCGAGGGGCATGCCCTTTCATGAAACACCATTTGGTTACTCTTTGAGGTCTAATTTGTAGACAAATATTTAGTAAATTAAGCCTTTTAAAGCTTACAGAGCAAGTAACATTGGTAAAGACTAGGATCACTGCAGTTCAGATAACTGAATACTTACTTGCAGTCTTAACGCCCTGCACAATGTCGTTGGATACTCTTTCCTAACCAGCTATGTCCTAGACTCTAATCATCACATAAACCAGAAATCTAGTACAAAGTCAAGGAGAAAGGGTAAGACTGGAATCTCTGGGAATAGAACATGTAATAACAAAAGTAAGAATTCACAAACGAGGAAAAGGCAGTCTGGGGTGTAAAGAATGCTGAAAAAAATGTATCTGTACAATCTAGTCATACATTTATTTCACAGTCAGCAGGTGATGTCTATATACAAAAAACACAGTTTTATTCATATCTGTTGCTGCCTTAAAGTCTGGGCCATGGGGAGACTGAGGATTACTCAATCAAAAGATCCTGCAGCAATGCACTTTTTTTTGCAACAAAGTCAATAATGTCATCAGTTTTCAACTGAGACAGCACATTCCATTCAACTGACATGAGCATAAAGGCTTCAAGGTTTTCCTGACCAATTTGGTTTCTTAGGCGGGTTTTGATGCACTTCAGTTTGGAAAAACTTCTCTCACAGGCTACTTGTGTACAGGATAAGGTCAAGACATATTTGTATGCCAAATACAAATGCCGAAAGTAGATGTATATGCCTCACTTCCCTTACACTCACCTTACCCCCAACTGCAACTCATCTGGTATCAACATAGCTCTTGGTCATAACTCAGACCAGATGTTGTTGCTCCTGGCAAAATGTTTGTGAGCACCTATGTTCAGGCCTATATCATAATGTAATACAATCTGGAATAATGCTGCAAAATCATTCCTTGGGTAAATTGTGTACATTAAATTGCAACAACATTTGACGTGGAATTCTGTGTGCAACCTGCCTATTTCTCAAATTTTTAGTGGTAAGGGTGATTTGGTTGTTGTTTTGTGAGCTAGCACACAATATCACAATAAACCATACGGGCATTGTGTTTGCAATTGTAGCTTTAGTTATGTTTACTTATGCCATTCTTTCAGCAACAATGAAAACCAATGCGATGTTCTGAGGATTTTCACCATTCCATTGGAGGAAATCTAATAATTTCCTCCTTATATAGAAGAAGCAATACACACACTCTGTTCTCTGAATCATGGTACAAGAGACCTGCAAACAACTAGTGCTATTGGTTTTAAATATTCCAACCGTGTAACAATCCCTCACAATTTTTCGCATGTCCTCCATGTGTAAGACACATTATGTAGCACCAACTCTGAAGCACGTTCTGGGGCCCACATGCATGATAACAAAACACAACCAACCAGAAAAAGTTGTGCAATACCCTAAAAACGAATCCCACCATGGTCCCTTTAAATACCCCTGCACCCCATAATCATAACCCATCCTAACCCTAAAAATACACCCTGCACCCTAAAACCCAAGCCTATCCCTGAACCCTAAAAATACCCCTTTACCCCAAACCCCAAACCTATCCCTGAACCCAAAAAATACCCCTGTACCTCAAAACCCAAACCTATCCCTGAATCCCAAAAATACCCCTGTACCCCCAAACCTATCCCTGAACCCTACAAATACCCTGTACCCCAAAACCCAAACCTATCCCTGAACCCTAAAAATACACCCTGCACCCTAAAACCCAAGCCTATCCCTGAACCCTAAAAATACCCCTTTACCCCAAACCCCAAACCTATCCCTGAACCCTAAAAATACCCCTGTACCTCAAAACCCAAACCTATCCCTGAATCCCAAAAATACCCCTGTACCCCCAAACCTATCCCTGAACCCTACAAATACCCTGTACCCCAAAACCCAAACCTATCCCTGAACCCTAAAAATACCCCTGTACCCCAAAACCCAAACCTATCCCTGAACCCTAAAAATACCCCTGTACCCCAAAACCCAAACCTATCCCTTCACCCTAAAAATACCCCTGTACCCCAAAACCAAAACCTAGTCCTGGCTAAAGTGGGTGTGGTAATCAGGAGGCGGGAAGGAAATCTATGAATTCTTACCCCCACTTCAATCCAGAAATGGTGTCTTACTGGCTGACTGAGAAAGGGGGTGTGGTCAGAGCAGTGAGACAGAAACCTTTAGGCCTGCTGTTTTCACACTCATGCAGGCAGTGAGTAAGGGGTGTGTCCATATGAAGGTGAGGCAGGAGCTGGGGAGGGAAAGGAAGGCCATAAACATCAGCCAACAAGATCCCCCATTGAGGAGGGAGTCACTGGAAATTATGAATACTATGAAATGTTATCTTAGGGCAAGCTTAGACTCTCCAGGAATAACAAAAAGAACATAGAAGTAGAATGGTGCACTCAGCAAGAGGTGCCGAATGACTTTTTGCAGCTTAGTTGCAAAATCGGCCCTGTAACAAAATCGGACGAAAACCGGCCCTGGCAAAGAGCTCCGCGGCACCCCCCCCCTCTCCACAGGGGGGGCGGTGGGGCCAGCCGAGCACTTTGCCAGGGCCGGTTTTGGTTCCCAGTCCGGCCCCGCTGCCCTGGGGGCAGGGCATTTACGCGAAACACAGAACGACTTTGAAGGGACTGCCCCTTGTTTCACTGCAGGCGGCAAACTGCCCAAACCTTTAAGAGGGGAGAGAGATCCCCTTGCGGGCGGGTGCAGTGAGTGACTGCCCCTGACTGCAAGGGGATGTCTGAGCTTGCCCCCCCTACAGAGGGCTGCTATCAGCAGACGCACTGGCAGCTTCTTTGCCTCTGCGCCCCATCTATAATACGGAGCGGTCGCAAAGGGACTCCATCATTTGTAAATAGGGGAACACCCACTGGTGATAGCACTGGCACTATATATATGCACCAGCGCTATATGTATTTCAGAAGGGGCTGCACATGCATCTGTGGCCCTGTCTGTAATACCAAAGTGCCCAGGGGCGTGCAAAGTGGGCGCACTTGTTTGTTGCACCACCGGGGACTTTCCATAATACGGCCCATGGTGTGCTGGTTAGGAGGGATTCTCCTTTCCAGAGTTCTTGGGGACCCTGCAGCTGTACCAATGGTCGAAAAAAGCCTGACCCTTCCAAAGGAAGCAATTAAATTCATAAACAATTTGCTGTTTTCCTGCGTCTTCAGTGATAAGGAAGCATAAAACACTGAGCATGAAAAGTTGGCTCCACTTCAAGAAAGTTCTTGTTGGAACAGAGTGCAACCTCCCTCCCATGAAATAGGACTTTTAATGCTCTTTCATCAGAATTCTTAACTCTAGGTTGATTGGTGGGGACTGGAAGGCAGATACGGCTGCCTTATATTTCCATTCAGTAAATGTGAAGAAGTACATACTATTATAAATATTTATAGCAAGAAACGTGGTCTTATTTTACTGTTCCACTGACAGCAAACTCATTGAGAGCTTTTGGGATGTAAATCGAGAAAGTTCACTTTTCTGGGTAAAGAGAGATGCGGTTTCACCTCTAATATAAGCTACAGAACAGCTTTGCTGAAAGATCCCCACAGCCAGACCCATTCTTCCTCGCCCACTGTGCCCTGAATCTGAGGGGCTGTGGGCGAGGTGTTAAGATTAACACCGTTTCTCGGCTGCGTGGGCCCCAGGGGGGCCGAGGTGGAAATGGCTCAAGGCCTGAGCAACACCTGGCCCCCAGGGAGGCCGATTTTCGCAGACAATCACCGCTCCCCAGCCCACCCTTGGCGTGATTGCTTTTCAGGGGCAGGGGGTGAAGTGAGGCCACAGCTAATATCACTGCATGGCACACAGTGAAGCGCTTTCATTTCTGTCTCTGTTTCCGTGCGCTCTGTGGGCCGTTTTTTTTCTCCCCTTCCCAAGTTCACAGAGAGCAGATAGCAGAGAGCACTCTCTGTGAACTGAAAAAGGGGAGAAAAAAACCGGCCCACAGAGGGCACTGAGACAACGGCCCTTCGGCCGTTTCCCGAATGCCCGCCTTGCCAATCCGACCCTGCTGCACACCTGAAGTGTCTCTATATTAGCTCGGCCCAGCCAGCGCCTCGCCCGAAGTGAAACGCGCGGAAGGAGGTGGGAGTCCAGGCACATGCATTCATGAACGAGATGCACATCACGCAGTGGTGCAGGAGCGCCGCCATCAATATCATCTCGGGGAAATCATAGGGGTTGTAAAAAATCCAAGTGCTAGCACAATGTGCAGATAATGTAGAATGGTAGACAAATAGTGTGTGTCCCGTGGTGCATTTTGGAGCACCTCGCCCTAAGTAAATGAAACTAGCATTGGCAAAGCCAATAGGCCTCTGTAATGCCGGAGCTATTGGCCTTGTCAATGTGAATGTCTTTTAGCCATAATCAGTGCTTTAAATGGGCCGGTACTGTGTGGTACGGAGTACCAGAACTTTTTTATTTTGAGAGGGATAGTACCGGCACTTCTCAAGAGAAATGCTATACTTTTAATTGGAGAGTACCGGCACTTCTCAGAAACAGGCAGGTACTTTGGTACAGGGTTACCTGCACTTCTGTTTTTCCATTTCAAGCACTGGCCATAATGTCTAGCAGTACTTTTCCTGTTCAGCATGGCAGAAAGCCACTGAAAGCTCAGAATCATAGAAAGTTGAGTGAGCCCGAGTCTTTTTGCCCCCATGATGAGTTTATAGTCCTGCCCCTTCTAACACAAAAAATCGCTATGACACCCTGCGCTGGCCGCATCATAGCGCTTTTTCCCAGTGCCTTTCAGCCATGCTGAACAGCTGATGTGCTGCTAGACAACATGGCTAAAATACATTCACATTGACAAGGCCAATAACTGGGGCATTGCAGAGACCTATTGGCTTTGCAAATGCTTGTTCTCTGTTGACGGGGTCTTGCTGAACAAATGTGGAAGTGATAGCGAGAAACATTTGTGGAGCTTTGAAGTGAAGCGAAGATGTGGCATAATGGTCAGAGCTGTCAGGTTAGAATCTCGGGGTCAGCTGAAAAATGATTGATTCTGGGCAAATCATTTACACTTCCCCCTGCCTACGACAATTAATCAGTTGTGTCATTGTGGAATGTAAATGGTGAACACTAAAAGCACTCCAAAAAAAGCAGCTGGTGTTAGCACTATGGCAAGATGTAGGACGGAACAAGCACTCCAATACCATCGGATTGTGCGAAAAAAGTAACGACGAGGGCGATAGTGGGGGTTCGGGTCAAGCAGGGAGGGAAGGAAGATGGGAAAGCAACAACAGAAAAAAACCTAATGAAGCAAAATTAGCGACAAAAATGAATGTCATTGTGTAATGTAACTGGTGAGAACTTAAAGCGCTCCTGTACCATTGGCTTGTGTTCGCGCTATGGCAAGACGGATAACCGAGCAAGCGCTCCGATACCATCACATTGTGCAAAAAAAAAATTAAACAAGTGCTGTTCGTGTTTTAACCCATTTACCGCTGTGAACATTCAGCTACGGTCCGGGCGTTCTAAAGGATGGGCGGGGCTGCGTTGGCCAACGGTCGTGCGCAGCACCAGGAAGGTACGGCCGACGCGAGCACGGAACTAGTTAACAACGTTTTAAGAAATGCATTTGATTATGTACATGCGCATGCGTTTTAGTGGTATGTGTACAAGGGAGATGGCCTAAAATCACAAGTACTCCTATAGAGTGCTTGAAAACAAAGAAAAAAATAGCTGTGTAAACCGCAAGTGGTGTAAGGAGACATGTACTTAGTCCATGCGCTATGGGAGGGCCACACACAAGAAGAGGGCATGATGCATCAAAGAAAATGAGAGCAATGCTGGGGTTTACCAATAGTAGGAGATGGGCGGCCTGTAATCCCACAGATAGAACACATCACGTCTCTTCGATACAGCGCATGCACTGTCTAGCTGGGACATAAAAACATTGAGTGTGCCTTGATACTGTATTTTACCAGGAGTATTTTTTCAAGTGAAATGGCCTTTTGATATATGTCCTCTAAGTTTGCATTAGTCATGCATCTTTACACGTGTTTCTATGTTGCGCACAAACAATAACATTCTGAAATTGAATTTTGGCACATATGTATCATTTGTACATTATGCAAGTATTCTTGGTTTGTTCTGATAATATTAAAATATTTGTTTCCATCACACCTCAGAATTACAAAAAAACCTTTGTGCCTCATTTGAAGGTTTCCTGCTGCTAATATATTTTGAAATATTTGTAAAATTCATTTATTTTAAGATTGTCATTTGCTTCACATTACAAAATTCCCTCACTTTGCAATCAAGGAAAGGAAAAGTAAACGCAAATCTCCCTGTTAAATAAGCAGCAGTTTGTCAGGAGATGTGGCATGCCACTTGTTGCCTGTCTGTGGACTCACTGCAAATGCGACAGTATATTAAAGGCCTCTTTATTGCTCATTCCCTTGATGAACTTCTGCAGTGTTACCTTGGAGGTGCTGCAGCACTTACTGCAGTCCTACTTCCAGCCCAGCTGGATTCACAGAGATTTTGGAAAGGAAAATAGAGGTGGTATTGATTGTTTTCTTTTAGTGTGGCAAGCCAGCCCCTTCAACAGCAGCAAGTTTGGCCGTGTGTACAAATATTTGATATCACAACCACGTTATTGCTGCATGTCACGACTCCTTGACTGGCAGAGTGCTTACCTCTTAACTCGCCCCCATTTGGAGGGTCTTTCCCTGCTAGGACCTATCCTCAATTTTCAAACAAGCAAAATGCCCCTCATACACTTCAGTTGGCTCACATGCTCTGACAATTTTACGCGCCCCATTGATTTCAAGGGGTTCGCCCTCAAAAACCAAGCAACCTCATCGCTCTTACATACTTAAAAGGTAGTGCAATATGCATAATGCTGAGACTATATAGCGGTTCAGTCTCGCCTAATTTTTTCTACTACAAAATTTGAGGGTCTGCAACTGATGCAAGTCACATTTAGCACACTTAGCATATTTTTTTTGTATAGCGCATCTTCACCAATTTCTCAGTCTCTTAGCACTTTGTTGCAGAACTTGACTGCTGTTGTGGGTTTGTCAATGGGACGAGGTCTCCATATGGGAAGGGTCTGTCCTTGGTTATGAGTAACTGTGGTGTGGGATGAGTGTACAGTTTCACACTAAGTTAAGGGTCTCAATAGGGGTGGGTCTTTCAGGGTCAGACTGGCCTTTAAGGCAATCTGGGCGTGTCCAATAGGCTAGTCTGACAGGTCAGTGTGTAGGCAGTGTGTTGGCTGGTTTTGTGGTGTGGTGGAATGGGTTTGTGGCTGTGTTTGTGGCTGTGTGTGGACTGGTACTGTAAACATAAATAAAGGCTAGGCAGCAATATCAAGTAGCGCTGTGTAGGCTGTGGATGCTGTTGCATGCATGGTGGATGGGCCAATTGCAGTGTGTGCGTAGAGGAGCAGGAATATGTTAGTGTTTCTGTCCTTTTTTACAAGGAAGGAACACAGTGCAATTAACTTCTGCAGCTCGCTAATATTACCACTCACATTGCCTCCAGAAAGCACAAATACATGTGGGCAACTTTTTCTTTTACTACCAAGTTCATACATGTGTGACACTTTCATTTTGGTGCCTTAATGTATTTCCTCCCTAGTCTGACCCTGGGGTCTTGTGACCTCCCATCCAAACGAATATGGAGTTGCTATGAGGTGACATTGCCTTTAATAACAAGAAATAGCTATCGAAAACGTGCTCTCACTACTTAGAGCTAAAATACAGTTGCTGTGCATTGAAATGTTCCACATATATAGCCCCTTCCTGTGCCTTATATCTAGGGTGAAGGCCTGTCTATGAGCCAATAAGAAGCAGGCTTTGAAGTAGCCTGGTCAGTCATGCACAGTTTACGTGATTGACTAACCTAGAGTTGAGAGACCACCCTACACAAGAACTCTTACGCCAGCTGAGTACTTTCAACAAAATCACTCAAGGGGTAAACACAGGCAAACGTGTGGTGGAACACATCTTAGAATGTGTGTTGTTTTTTTGTTTTGTTTTTAAACAAATGAACACCTGCAGCAATGAACACCAACATCTTTCTTTGGGTCCATGGTCTTTAAAAAGTACGTATATGAATCAAATCAAATGGATCACACATACAAATCATATTAAAGTCAAAGTGTAATAGTTAAGTTGCTAAATCTTTGCAATCAGTTAAAGGAAATACTAAAATCACGGGCTGCAAACAGAACTGCCTCTGAAGCATGATTCTTTATCATATTTATAAAATAAGTGCTACTGTCTGAACCATGCTAAAGGATACTTTTAACTGCAGATTCCTCATCTTTAGAATATCCTCAGGCACCAGACTGGATCTGGAAGATTTAAACAGCATTGTATTGTATTGTAATTGCATTTATATAGCGCTTACTACCCCTGACGAGGCGTCAAAGCGCTTTTTTTTCGGGTAGCACGCTACTCCGGGACCCATAGAGGATTAGTGTTGTTGTATAAGTATAGTGAAACATGCAAGTACATTGCTCAAATGCGCTAATAGGTGGTGCAGTGCGGGTCTGCATTGAATTAATTCCTCCATGGAAGTGATGATGGAGCCCCATATAACGCCACCCGTGAGTGTCAACATCGTTGCCTTTCTTTACATGCATTCGTAGGCGGATCCAGAACTTGATTCCACCTTTTCCTCATAAGTTGACAAATGTATTGCTAAAATTCTCCTTTTTTCTCAGCGTGCAAGGGAATAATACCCCCTTCAAAATCTGCAGGGTGTAAGCCTTGTAGTGACTGTGGTAAACCAATGTCTGTGACAGGCCCCCACAATGTATTTCTTTCATGTTCGAGTTCAAGGCTCAACAGTCCTGCAAGTAGAGTGCCCTAAGGAATCCAAATGCAATCCATAAATGTGAAGTCAAACTGTACATTGCAGAATACTGAAAGGTGTACCAGAAGTCCCACTCTCACTCGAAGCCATGCAGGCCTTTTCCCACTCTAGAGCCATTCCCGCAACAGGTCTTCGTCGCGATCCAAGTTGGCAGTAAGTCAAAAAGGAAGCACAAGAAAGCCAAAAGAGAATTCACTCAAGTTCTTCCACTCTCAGCCTGAGAAGTCACCAGGATGTCTCTTGGTCTCATTCCCAGTCCCCTACAGAGGAGCCGAGTCCGCAGCTGATGCACCCAGAGTTCCCGGGACCATTGCTGATGATGCAACAGCTTGAGGCCTTTAGGGTGGTCATGGGTCATATTTTTGGCATCCTTCCAGCTCCCTCTGGTACTCCTTGGGTCACAAGGAGCCATGGCAGCCTCTAGTCTGGTTATTGCCAGTGCGTCTGTCCTCTGTACCATCTGTGCTCCCTGAACCTGTCTCATGTTTTGCTTTGTTGCTGGAGCCGGCTTTCAATCTGGCACCTAAAATAAACACCAATTACTTTGATGCCACAAGACAATCACGCCCCAATAGTTCTTCCTGACTTTGAGCCAAATTTGTCTCAGCATCAACCAAGGTCACACTGGAATTCGTATTGATGCACCTGAAGAACCGGAATAACCCACTTACTGGGTCTCGGCGGAGGGGGAATCGCCCAAGTCTTCCATACCCTTCATACTTAGTAAAAGGAGACACAGGAGCCTTCGTCTGGAGGAGGAACCCAGATTTATTCAAATAGCCCGGGCTATGGAACAGAGTCCCAAGCTCGTCAGAAACAAGACAGAGGAGGCTGCTGCTTTACTCCGCAGTTTACAAGCCTTTTATACTTTTTCATTCTGGTCTTTTGGCTGTTAGTTAATTGTTCAATCAGGGCAGTGTTTGCAGTTGATAACCAGATCCCGACAACGTTTGTAGATGGTGACTTGGTCAAAGTTTGGTACACAAATCATTCTTCACCCAGCTTGATCAAGGCTCAGTCTTTCAGGTCATTGTTCACTCAGTTTGATCAAAGCCCAGCAGTCAGACTATTGCCCAGATAACCCGATCACGGTGTCAAGGATGTTTACCAGGCTGGGAGCAGGAGATGGAAAACAAATCATTTACACAGGGTGTGAGTGTCTCATGGCTTTCTGTTGAACTGCAAGAGCAGGGGGGGGTTGGGTGTGTGACAGTTCCTGGGCTGAAATGCAGGGTGCAAGATGGCTGTTGTCGTGTTAGTTAGATTTTCCTCAGGCATCAGCAGAAACGACCAGGTGGGTCGTGTGGAAGTGTTTGACACGAGATGGCAATGAAAAAACAACGGAGTCCCGTTACAAATGATGCCGATCAGAAGAACACTTTTCCTCAGACCCTCCTTTTGCCATTGATTGGCAAATACTTTAAGAAATGTCAATGTTCATAAGGCCATCGGTTTCTTGTTGGAGCATCATCATCATATTGGTGTTGTGAATGTTAGAGGGTGGAGGCTTGATGGTCTGGACACACATTGTACAGAGCACTGGCAGGCACTGAAAGCACAAACAGCAGGAGACCAGGACAGTTACTCCCAAGGCAAGGAAGATGAGGATCCTCCACCCCCACTGGGAAAGGAGGCCCCAGATCCAGCCTGTGAGGGACCAGTTGCCTTCATCCAGATGAATTTCGGAAGAAAGGCAATGCAGATGTTGGATGGCATCGTACACTGTAGGTGCGTTTTCTGGGATGTACTCACAGCAGCTGGAGCCTATCAATTTACACACACCACCACGATCAGCAAGGATGACTTCTAGGACCATGCGGTTCTGAAGCGTTATAAGGCGGTACCCATGTAGCTCTGCAGTGATGTTGGAGAAGGCACCAGCTGTTACTGTGATGGTGGCTTCAAGGACCCTGGTCAGTCCTCGTACAGCCCGACTTTTGGCCCTGGGGCCCCAGAAAGGAAGGAAACCTTTAAAGAAGTTCCCGGTTTCCTGTCCTGCTGTATCCTCAGCTGATATGACGCCCCTACGTGAGCGGCGCAGAGCGCCCTTCATTGACAGGTGATAACCTCCATGGGTAGAATAAATTGGTGGAAGGAGGAAGGCCTTATAGCAGGTACCAGACCAGTTACGGGGGAGCCAAGTGTAGGCGGCAGTGTCACAGATGAAATAGGTGTTGGGGGATGCCACCAGCTTCGGAGGAGATGTAGAGTTTAAAGCTTTTGTGATATCACACGTACTGGTACCAACTTTCTTCGTCCCTAGGCCATGGATGCAGACCCGGCCTTGCACATTTATGACATTCACAGGGTCTCGTTCATCAGGCAGTATCTTTCTTGTGTGGAATCTGGAAAATGTTCGTCGATTAGTTGAGTTGAATACTACCATCTGAGTTCATCTGATGATAGTAGCAATGTGGATGAGCTGGTCGGGCAAAAAGAAGCATTTTCATGGCCAGATCTGTTCCGCCAGAAGTCATCCCAAAATGTTCCAAGGGCAGAATTGGCAGTACCATTGACCGTTTAGGCCTCCTGCATCAACATCCACCATGCAAGACAAGACCCAGAGATGGAAAAGGGGTATGGAAAGAATGGGACAGGGTGTATCATGGAATGCCGCATCAGTCCACAAACCCAGCAGTTGGAAGTGTTCATGATCAGCTGGTGATGATGCAACATTTGGATGAAGGTGTTATTGAAGAATTCTGCACGGCGGGGTAATTCGTGTGCTGGTAGCGTGAAATACTGGTATTCTGCAGGAGTCGGGGTAGGAGTTGGTGAGGTAACAGGGTGATAGATCAGTAACAGCCAACCGAAGATAGACAGGATGAGGGAGACAAACAGTGTTACCAGGGTGGCCTTTAAGCATTTACTATGTCAGAGACTAACATATTGTTTCTGGATTCTGGTGTTTTGGACGGAAGGCATTGTGCTAAGCCAGGGACCTCTAGTAGCTGTCTGTGATTGGTGGTTGCTTCACTGGGCGCAGGTGCCAAGGGCCCTATGACGTACCTTAGTTTGACACACCAGCACTACTCTCAGCCGGAGAGGATCACAGCCATACAGCCTATAGGCACTTGGCGAAGTCAAGGGCAAGCCTTCCCTCGGGGGCGCAAGTTATTCCGGTCGGAAGTAGGGACAGTATGGTCATGAAACTATTGTTCTTGATGTTGAGCAGAGTTAAGGGAGGGTTCCACCCTTCCTTTCAGTATGCTGTCACTCTCTGCTTCCGTAGATGTAGAATGCAGTCTGGCATCGCTGAATGGGACAAAAGTCGGGACTATTTCTGTTTCTGAGTCTCCTTGTCCTTCCCTCACCCACTGATCATAGGGGAGGGGCAGAGGCACACGCCTGCAGTGCGACAAATGCACCCAATTCTTTTGACCTTCTACTTTCACGGTGGTGCGGGTGGCCAGCAACACCTGATGGGGCTGTGTCCAGCGGGGCTCGAGGCTCTTAGTCCATTGAAGCTGAAGCTGAATTTAGATAAGACGGAGACAAGACGGAGGTCCTCATCCTCGGCTCCACCTCCTCAACCTGGGACGACTCCTGGTGGCCAACATGGCTAGAAACAGCCCCAGAACCCACCGACCACGCACGCAACCTGGGGGTCATACTCGGCTCCGCCCTCTCCATGACCAAGCAGGTCAAGGCCGTCTCCGCTTCCTACTTCAACACCCTCCGCATGCTCCGCAGGATCTTCAAGTGGATTCCCTCCGACACGAGAAAAACCGTCACCCAGGCCCTCGTCACCAGCAGACTGGACTACGGGAACGCCCTCTACGGAGGAACAACAACCAAGCTCCTGAGACGGCTGCAACTCATCCAGAACGCCTCGGCACGACTGGTGCTCGACATCCCCAGCCACATCGCACCCCACCTGAGAAACCTGCATTGGCTCCCCGTAAACAAGAGGATCACCTTCAAACTCCTCATCCACGCACACAAAGCCCTACAGAACGCCGGACCAGCATACCTCAACGGCCGACTCAGCTTCTACACCCCAACCCGCAGCCTCCGCTCAGCCAACCTTGCCCTCGCCACAGTTCCACTCATCAGGAAAACCACTGCCGGCGGCAGATCCTTCTCCTACCTCGCCGCCAAGACCTGGAACACACTCCCTACCGGCCTACGACTGACCCAGGACCTGGCGGCCTTAAGAAGACTTCTCAAGACCTGGCTTTTCGACCAGTAGCAGCCCCCTATCCCCCCCATTCCCACCCCCCAGCACCTTGAGACCCTCACGGGTATGTAGGGCGCTCTACAAATTATTAATTGAAACATTTTCACCAAGACATATTCACCAGGTTGGATGATGTGTCCTGGGCCCTCGTTTTCTCAGGTATGGCCTCATGCACCTGGTGATAAAGAGTACGAAAGGTATTAGTTAAACTGTACAGATAATCAGTTAATACAGGGTATTCAACATCAGACTGTTTCTTAGGCCGTGGGACACTGCATACATTGGCAGGCCTCCCGAACACAATTTCATGGAGGTATCAGGGCTCGAAAATTCCACTCGACCGCTCGCATAGTCGAGCTAAATTTAACAAGGTCGAGCTGTTTTTAGGTCCTACTCGCCCTTTCTGGCGAGTAGGAAAACAAACCAACTTTTGTCCTCTGTCTGTGAAAACGGTACAAATGTGACAAGATAACAAGATTTAAAGGCATTTTTATTGCTCACAAAGTTAATGAGAAATAAAGATGCCTCCAAATCTTGTTATCTTGTCACATTTGCTCTGCTTTCAGAGACGGAGGTCAATTAGGTTGCAGTTAGGTCGAGGAAATTTTTTAAGGTACTAGTCCTGCAGGACTAGTACCATTTTGGGGATTTTTCGAGGCCTGGGTATAGCCCTATTCTGGTGTAGGCCATTGTTCTTGTGGACAGTAGGGCTAAGGGCAGAGAATCAACTCAAGTGACACCTGTCTCGGCTACTATTTTGGCCATTTTAGTTTTTAGGATGCCATTGTACACCTCCACTAGACCTGCTGACTGGGGGTGGCTAGCTGCATGAAATTTTTGTTTTATACCCAATGCTGTACAGACTTATTCCATAATTTGAGCCATAAAGTGGGTCCCGTTGTCACTCCAGACCAAGCGGGGCAAATCGAATCGTGGGAGGTACTCTTTTAATAGCACTTTTGCGGTAGTGATAGTGGTGCAGTCTTTGGTGGGGTAGGCCTCCACTCATCGGCTGAAGGTACAGACCACCACTAGGACATATTTCAAATTGTTACATCGGTCCATCTTAATGTAATCCATTTGGAAGACTTCAAAAGGGAAGGTAGGAGGAGAGAATCCTCCCTTAGGAGTAACTGTGCCTTTTCCTGGGTTATACATTAGGCAAATCATGCATGTTTTAACCAGCTTGTCAGCATATGCTGGTATCTTAGAGTTGTACCATGTAGGTTCCAACAGTTTACATATCCCTTTTGCACTGATGTGAGCAGGACCATGGGCCATCGTTACTACTGGTAGCACGTGACTGTCAGGTAACATCCATTGTCTTTCCATAGTCGTACGGACCCAACAACCATCAATTCCCTTCTTTGCTAATTGCTCCTTCCACACCCTTAGTTCCTCAGGAGTAGTATGGGACTGAATATCAATCACACTCTGTACTGTGTTTTCAACCATGACCTCGTCTGCCACCCACCTAGCGGGACCTCCTACATACATTCCTTCCCTTTTCTTAAGAGCTGTTTGTCTGGCCGACTGGTCAGCCATGGCATTGCCTTTCCCAACATCATCTGTCACTTTCTTATGGGCTTTACATTTAATGATGGCCACCTTTCTGGGGAGTGTCAGGGAGTCTAACAGTCGGTGAATTAGAGGGCCATGTTGAATCTTGGTCCCATGGGAAGTAAGGAAATTCCTTTCTTTCTACAACCTCCCGAAGTTGTGGGCCACCCGAAGGAATATTGTCTGTCAGTATAAATATTTACCGTCATCCCTTTGCTTAACTCACAAGCTCTAGTGAGGGCCACTAATTCTGCTGCTTGAGCAGAGCACTGCGGAATCTGAGCTGTTTCTACTACTTGCCCTAATGTCGTGAGGGCGTAGGCGGCTGAGGTGTTACCATCTGACCCTCTGAGGCATGATCCGTCCACATACAGTGTACTTTCTGGTTCTGCTATCGGGGTGTCCTGTAAGTCAACCCGTCCCTTTGTCTCCTCCTCTGTCCTTAATATGCAGTCATGTGGGTCGAAGCGGGCATCCTGAGTATCCAGTGGGAGTAATGTGGCGGGGTTTAGTACAGTGCATCTTTTGATGTTAATGTGGCTGGCAAAGAGTGTCAATTCATATCCTGTGAGTCGTGCGCTAGTGAGGTACTGTGTCTTAGTGTTATTAAGGAGGGTATCTACAGAATGGGGGACCATCAGAGTCAGGGGGGAGTTCATGACGATACCCGCACTCTGACGGACCATGAGGGTGGCCGCAGTGGTCGCCCGTAGGCATCCTGGGAGAGCCCTTGCAACAGGATCTAAGGTGGCTGAAAAATAGGCACATGGCCGATGGTGACCTCCGAACACTTGAGTCAAGACAGCGCATGCACAGCCGTCTGTCTCATGTACAAAAAAAAAATATTGTTAGTTATAATCAGGAGTACCGAGGACTTAAGCAGTACACAGAGCCCTCTTTAAATCTTGGAAGGCCTGTGCATGCTCTCTAGTCCAAGGAAAGGAACTGTCTGATATGTCTTTAGTGGTGAGGGCAAGAAGAGGTTTGACCATGGCCGAAAAATTGGAAATCCACTGTCTACAGTATGAGGTTAGGCCTATGAAGGCTCGCACCTGCTTTTGTGTTTGTGGGGTAGTCATAGCATTGATAATGGCTACTCGATCAGCGGTGAGCTGCTTTCCCTCCTTCGAGAGGAGATTACCTAAATAGGTCACCTTCTCTTTACAAAACTGAAGCTTTTTTAAAGAGACTTTGTGATTATGGAGGGCAAGGTGGCGTAACAAACAAAGAGTAGCTTCTTTACATGCTGGGGCAGAATTTGCAGCAATGAGGAGGTCATCTACATATTGTAATAGTGTGGAATTATCAGGGAGTTCCAAGGAATCTAGTTGACTTTTTAGGGCTTGACTATAGATACTGGGGCTCTCAGTGAAACCTTGAGGGGCGCGGCAGAATCTAAAGCTCCGCCCACCAAGGGAGAAACCAAAAAAATGTCTGCTGTCAGGATGTATAGGAATGCTGAAAAAAGCATTCTTCAGGTCTATGACAGAAAAGTGCGTGGTGTCAGGAGGGACCATCGTTAAGAGGGCTGTAATGTCGGGGACAACAGGATATTGGGTGATTGTTTTTTTGTTAAGGGCTCTCAGGTCAATCACAAATCTGTATATTTTAGGGAAGAGAGCATCTCCATTGGTCTTTTTAAGAACGGGAATAATGGGACTGTTACAGATATTGCCACGTGTCTCCTCCACTTCGCCCTTGTCCATTAATTCAGATATTATTGTTAAAAGGGCCATTTCTCCTTCCGCGGGCAGTCAATACTGCCAGAGGCGGGGGAGAAGTGCACCTGGCTGGATGCGTACCACACGAGGGGATATGTTGAGACACCCTACATCATTGGCTGATGATGCCCAGAGGGAGAAAGATAAAGACTGCAACTCTGGTGGGAGGGGACCTGATAAATACATATAGGAAGCTGCGGCGGGGGAAATTGTTAGGGATACACCTTGGGGACTACATGATATGGTCGCATACAAAGCTTTCAGTAAATCCATGCCTAACAAGTTTTCACTGCAACCTGTTGTAAGGACCAAGGGAGCGTCAACATGTGCAGGGTCAATATCGAGAGGAAGGGGCTCATAAACAGGGCTGATCACAGGTGTTCCTGCAAAACCCACGGAGACATTCATATTGACTGACAGGGGTGCCTCCGGGACTGACAGACGTGCAATAGAAGACCTGGTGGCCCCAGTATCCAAAAGAAAATTCTGATCATTCCCCACAACTGACATTTGAACATACGAGCCCCTTTGATCCACTGGAATTTGCACTCTGGTAATACCCCTTTCCAGGCTGTCTTATGCTTGGTAGGGCCCTGTCTCATGAACTTCATAATAATCGTCATTGTAATAAGTGCGTGTTGCTTCGTACTCATCAAACCTATTGGCAGGGCGCTGCCGGATGGGAGCGTCATCCCTGGGCCTGCGTTCTTTATCCTGTGGATGGGGCGGGCCATTGTCCCTAGTCGGCCTCCCCTCCCTGGGAGCGCGAGGCCGAGTCTTCCCTGTTTGGATGTTTTCAGCTAACACGGTACACTCATCTATCCAATGGCCGTACCCCTTACAATAAGCACACTGATCTGTTTGGAGGGCTCCCATACGTTGAGGACTGGCAAACCTTCGGAGGGGGTTGGGGTTGAGGTCTGAAATTCCCGCGGGCATCAGGACCTCGGGAAGGGTAAGCCTGCTGCAGAAGTGCCTTAGTCTTAAGATCCCTAACCTTTTTAGTTTCCTTGTCTCTATCTTCATTCTCCCTATTCTCGTGATATTGTGCCATAGCCAAGATACCAGTCATAGTTTGGGCAGACCACGTACTTTCAACTTTCTTAAGCCTGGCGAAGATCTCAGGAAGCAAGTTGCTGACAAACTTATCAACAAATACTGGGCCAGAACCTGGGGTCTGGGGATCCAAACCAATATGTCCCTTGTATTCTGTCTCAAAACGGGTAAAGAAGTCAAACACATTCTCATCTTTTCGCTGCCTACAGGCGTTTATTTTATCCCAGTTATTGACAGTTTCCGGCAAAAGTGTTTTCATAAACGTCATTATTTTACCGGGCAAAGTCAGGATGGCAGCTTCTGGTTTAGTCCCTCCTACCCTTGCTTCTTCCATAGCCTCTAGGTCAGCCCATTTACCTCCCAACGCTACTTCATGGTCAGTATGTCGAATTTTGTCCCAAATTTCAGTGGGGACAACTGTACCAAAAAGTAAATCTATATCCTCAAGAACGAGAGTACCTGCAGATATAATCTGACCTAATTCTCTGTAAAAGGCAGCCGGATTCTTCCAGGGATCTGGTAATTGTCCTTTTAACTGCATTACTTATGACCTTTTCCAAGAAACATAAACCCAAAGCCTGCGCCAGTGTGCCTCAACAGCCCCATGGCCATTATTTTGGGCATAGGTAAGTGCGTTAACAAAAACAGGGGCCGCCTCTCTTATTGGCATAGCTGTTTCTAGAGGGGCGTTGGCAAAATCGGTCATATCACGGTAAGCCATTAAAGGAGACATAGTGCCAAACATCCCCTCTCCCTGAACATCGCCTCTTTTTATTTGCGACCTAAGGTCCATTAATCCGATGGGTATCTGCATAAGCGCATTCTCAAATCTTTGCATGACCAGGGTACACATGTATTCAGCCCAGGTGGTCTGTTCCATAATCGTCCACTGGGAAAAGGTGGACCATATTTCTTTAAAGGCATAAATATTCCCATTATTTATCCAACATTCACACTGTTGCCTCTGTAGGGCATTTTCTCGAAGGGACGAAAAGCTGACTGCAGAGCGCAAGGAGGCCAGTCGGGGGGAATTCAACAATTTATTTAAATCCTGCTTAACTGTAGACCACGGGGAAGCAGGAAAAAGGCGTGTAGGAGTAAAGCCGCAGGGGTTGGGCGGATGGAGACTTGTTGTCATTCCCGCAGCGAGGACAGGGTTAGCGGGCGTGGTCGGTGAAAAATCGGGAGGGATGATGTGATAGGGAGAACAGTAAGAGGGGCAGTGGGGGCCTGAGTGGGCGGTGGCGGGGGTACATGCGCGGTGTGTGAGGTGTCAGGGCAGGGTACATTGGGGCATATGCAAGAGGGCTTTCTAGCATGGTATCAAGCAAGGAATCACCTTCTTCTCCCCCTTCCATATGGCCCTTTCCTTTCTCCACACGAGCTGGATAACATTTTTGTACCCGAGCCCCATGCTCCCTATCGGCTATTTCTACTGATTTTGTTATTTGATTTTGTAAATTTTCTCTGGCATGGTCGGCCATTGACATACGTTCTTCTTTTCTTTCTTGAGCCTTCTGCTTTCTAGCTCTCTGCTCTAGCTCTTTCCTCCAAAATCGGACAGATTCAAACATAGACGGGCGCGTTTTTCTTTTCATTAATTGTTCCTCTAAGTTGGCGAGAACTTGGGAATTAAAGGAGCCATAAAGTGGCCACTGTAATTCCGCATTACTTTGTTTCGTATATTTTACCCAGAATGAGAAAAACATTATGGCAAAAGGGCCATGTTTAACATACATCGTATGGCCAGGGGTACCTTCTGGAGGAAGCGGACAAGCCACCTCCAGCTGGGAGTCCTGTGTACACATACAACAACATAATTTCTTGATATGAACTGAAAAGGGGTTTTTAGAAGATTCAGAACCCAAGGGCGCACTGCCTAAATTAATACGTTACAGTGTGTAAAATGGAATGTTGTTGTGTAGTGCGTGTAGAGCAGACGGCAAACACCCTTAACCGTCCAAAAAAGTCAACAGACTAAGCAAATTTACAAGGCTAAGCTCTCGCAACTACATGTGTAATAACAATTAGGGTACAATGACCAATAGGAATAGAAGCACAGAAGCAGATTCTTTAGTGTGTATCTTCTTGTCACAGCAAGATGTGGGTTTTATTTTCTCCAGACTCGAGAAATGTCACAATCGCCGACACGTGTTTCGTCGTGTGCGGTTGAGTCAACACGACTCTTCAGGGCTGGTGATACAAAAATAACGTAAGCATGTTTAATTCTACGTCATATCAAGGTGACAAACTGCATATGGTGACAGAAGTGCATCCAACATGCAGTAGTGACGTGCGTGTTCATTCGCACAAAGTGGGTGTGATTGGTGATGTCGTTTGAGACATAAGAAATATATATGGGTGGTTGACCTAGTGTGGTAGTGCACAAGTGGTGAGGGAAGGTGATATAGAGGAAATGTGTGTGGTCGTCGTTAGCTCGCACACAGTGGTCCTGTACTTGGAAGGTTCATGAGGTGGTTGGGCATCAACAAAGAAGTGTCTAAATAAAGTGTTTTGTGAGAACATTAGTGATAGAGTCTAGCCGGAGCGTCTATGTGACGTGGCAGCGTGAGAAAATAGCGGTGCTTATTATAGATTAAGGTCCAAAAGAATCTCTCCATGCGTTTACAAGCTTTCTCTACGTGATAAATTCTATTACCTTAATGTTCAACTCCAGATGTATGGGTTGAAATAAGTCTGGACCTCGTTGTTATGTTCTGGGTAAGTTGGGTTGGGGAAAAAAGAAAGAAAAAAGAAACTCATAAGGAGGCATTAAAAAGGGGAAATGTCATAGGACATCTGCTAATAAAGGTCAGGATTACTGGGCATAGGATAGATCCTTCTCTTACCACTATATTATTAATCAGAATCGGAATTATCAGTGATATGGAAGCGTCTAGCCAGTAAGGTCACGTGTAGTAAATACTTTATCTTGTTTTGATCCCGCCTTACTGGTTGGTGATGAGTCTCGAGTATTG